>NW_020651082.1:1422534-2118505 GCF_003573695.1 Papaver somniferum | reverse complement strand
ATAACCTACATACAACTTGAATAAAGCCAATTATAAGTAGAATTGTCCCACCTTGGTTCTTGACTTACATACCCACTACAGGGTTGTTGTTGGTATGTATGAAAATCACCGTAAGCTCTAGGATATTGATCACAGCCAATAAATTGGTTTTGACTGTATCCCATAGATGGTGGATAATTTTCATAGTGTTGAGGTTGTTGAAAACCGTATCCATTGCTCCAATATGCTCCGTCCATAGCAATTGGTACCTGAAACAAGAGTTCTCAAAACTATGTTAAGAACCAGAAAATAAGAAAACTAAAACAAAATAAAAAAAACAAGACTAAAAACAAAAATAAGAAACCAAAAATAAATAACAACCCGCTGCCTCCCCGGCAGCGGCGCCAAAATTTGATCGTTGTCGTATGCGTCAAAAATGAATTACTTTCTCACCATTCAAAATATATAATATAGCAAGGGAAAGAAAGGATCGTTCGCACAGAGAGGACTAAGGTTTTCAACTTGTTTCGATTTCTTATATAGAACAAGGGTGGATTTTCTGATTTCGTATAAAAAGTAAACTAATATAAAAGCAAACAAAAGAATAAACACGTAAATCAAGGATGAGAAAATATTGGATAAAGGTTTCATCTTCAATTTAAACTCGTCAAGAATGCGATGAACATAGCTAAAGCAAAAGCTTCCAATACATATTTCGAGAATTAGATAACCGAGATAAACTCAACTCGAAATATCAAATGTGTATAATGTAAAAGTCTATATAGATATAAGACTTAGTCTCATTATAAGTTAAAATAGAATAAACTTCTGAGTGATAGATAAGTTTTAGTCTCCATATACCTTTTTTTGATGAATTTCCTCCAAGCTCTTCAGTATATCTTCGTCTTCAACTGGTGAACGCCGTAAAGTCTAAAGCTCAACTACACATTCTATCCTAATGCGAGACGTAGCTATAAGTAGACTAGAAATCAGTTATATTGTTTTGATCAACTAAACTTGACAAACAAGCTTGAGATAGCAACACTTGCGAGTTCGACCGACCAGTGCTCTAATAATATCCCCCTTTATCAATTTTAGTGACAAAACTATCAATACATATGGATTACAAAATAAATAGACTTTGTAGCTTCTCATCCATCATGCTTGATTTTCATGGCTCTTCAACATTCCTTGAATTTTTCTCTAATCCAAGTACTTCCAGCGATTCTGAACGTGTTCAACTCAGCATCATTGTTGTTGAAGATCCGTAGCTATAACAATAAGAAAACGGATGTTCTCAGTCATTGTTATACAATGTCATAGTATTATTATAGAAATCAAAGTCCAATTACATCACAACTTTGAAATAATACTATGGTGATACGTATCACTCCCCTTAGTAAATACTTCCATCTTATATTGAAAACGTGAAGCTTCTTATTTTATTAATGAAAAATTTCAACATATTCCAAAAGTTGTAAATCACCTGGAACATTTGTTATGCAAGTTTGTAATGCATGATAATGTAATCTGTAGGTGGAATCATATTTATCCACTATCTTGTATCTTTTCAAACCCCAATTTAATGAGGTATTTTAATAAATTCCCGGGATTGTTAAAGTCCGTCTTCCCTTAAAAAAAAAGTGTATATACGTAACAGTTCTAAAAGTTTTTTTTTTTTGGTTTTTCATTAATTGTCAATCATCTTTGAAAGAGGGATAGAAATTCAAAGTATTAGTCAAGTATGTGATCCGGATAACTCCTTGGTTAATCTAAACTGCGGACAAAGTAGATTCACTGAGATTGTCCTTCTTGGTTTGAGTAAGTTCCTTGTTTATTTTTATCATGGTTAGAGCTTCTCCAATGAAACATATGTAAAGGAAAATGTCTAAATCCATGTAGGATAGACATTCATATTTTCCAAAAACTTCTCCAATCCTAACTTCTTAAACCAATGGGTAGATGAGGTGGCATAGTTTTTGGTAGAGAATGTCAAACCCAATGTCTAAAACTAGACATTCACTTAAAAAAAATATATCTGTCCATCCAACTCATCATTTTCCCATAAAATCAACGCAAAAATAAATATATAAAAGATTTTAATCAATCATTAAACGATACATATACTCAATAGAAAATATTTATAATTTATGTGTCGGAGATGTTTATTATTTTACTCCTCATATTTAGGAATTATAACATTATATATAAACTAGGGTTTAACCCGTGTCGTCATAATTTTTATTTAGTTATGCATTTTCCAAAATATGAATATTAAATATAATATTTATTAATATCAAGTATACCCTTCTTATCGTTACAAAGTAAAGAAAAACCCGATAAATATTTTTATTCTTCACTCCACAAATCCTTTTCATCATTTTCCACCTTGACATTCTCACATAGCATGCCTATTCTTTCTCAAGTTGCATCCTCAAGCCAGCCATGAAATTATATCGCAATTAATTTTTACATATTTTGTTCCCCCAAAAAATATTAATTTAAATGTTTTTTATCGATCCTTTTAAATGGTATTACCTTTCTGCATCTTCTTTATTTTAGTGAACAATGTTAGGATCTTCATGGACCATATGAACCTACTATATATGGGACCAACCACATATCACTGATGCTATCCCTACTTGACCACTTTGGGATAAGAGGTGTGCGGTTTTAATCTAAAAGGCCCCGGTGCTATGTAAGGAGATGCCCAAGCTTATTAAGCTCCACATGTACTCCTATTTCTTCCATGTGGGACTATCCCTAGATATACATATGTGGTTTATCGCGCCACATACTCCAACAATCTCCACCTTGGAGAGATTTAACCACTTCACCAGTCCATCAGACTCCATCGTATGATTATTACCATATGTATATGCTACCCACCGATCATGATTATTGTCACTATGCGCCCTGGAATCCTACTCCACCTTGAGTTAATGAGAAGGAAAGTACTAACTCCACCTTGAGCATTTTCTTGCCTACCTAGAACCTTGATCCACTTGAGAGTTAATATGTGAGACATTACCTCCACCTTAAGCATTAGTTCAACCTTGAGCATCTCCTTGCCAATCTAGAACCCTGCTCCACCTGAGTTAGTGAGTGAGACACTAACTCCACCTTGAGCGCCAGTTCAACTTTGGGCCTTGTCTGCTTCACCTTGAGTCTGACTCCACTTGCTCCCTAAACCGGGTGACAACCACTTCTACGTTTGGAAAGTAAACCAACCATGGGCTCTGACTAATTGTTAGGATCTTAACGGACCATCGGAAACTACTCAGGGCCCAACCGCATAACCCCGAACCCCACTTGACCACCTTGGGATAAGAGGTGTGGTTTTTTTTAACTACAATTCCTTGGTTCTATGTATGGAGATGCCCAAGCTTATTGAGCTTCACATGTATTCCTCTTTATTCCTTGAGGGACTATCCCTAGCCATACATATGTGGTTTATCGCGCCACATACTCCAACAACCGAGCAGAACCAAAACGTTAAACTATGTAAGCTGTAACAAAATTGCAGCACCTGAACTCATTCTTCTCAAGAATAATTGTGTAGATATTAATAATGTTCGGATCCTTGTTGTTTTTTCCCCTTTAAGAATAGTCTGAAAAGAGTAAAACTCGGAATTGAATCAACAATTAATATATAACATATACTGTTTCAATGACATAATAAAAAGCTAATTCATTCACTTAAGCTATTATATTTTAAAATGTTAAGTCATTTCCGATGGCAACCATTTTAATCACATACGATGTAATTCTAGTTTTTCAAATTTCCCAGATATATTATGTACATAATTCAATTCGTCAAGAAGAGTTCACCGGATGGAATATAGGTAATGACTTGTCCTTTCGTAATATTGTGGACTTTTCAACATAGTTGGATCCAGATTTGGTAAAAAGCGTTGTATTTTGCGTTCTCGGGTTCGAGTAATCTAAGTATGGCTACCTCCCAGAAAACTGCTGATGGATGACCGCATCAGTGTCAGTTGACAATTCCACACTGCCGGATAACCGCAGTGACGAAGTGGGTATAATATTCGCGGAGGATCAGGTCCTTAATAATGGTATTATAGTCGACCACGGGTAATCTGCTGAAAGTGAAAGAGCATGCTTGACGGATTGTGCCGGGAAAGGGTCTCATGAGTGAGAAAAATGCCAGAGTCAAGAATTGAACATATTCCAGAGCCGAGGACGGCTCCAAATTAAGTTGGTGGTATTATAGTACTCCGACTCGGCAGGTAGGATTCGTCAAATGGAATATAGGTAATGGTTTGTCCTTTCCTAACACCGATACCTTTTCAGCATAATTGGATTCATATTTGGCGAAAAATCTCTATAGTTAAGCATGCTCAGTATTGAGTAATCCTGGGATGGGTGACCTCCTGAGAAGCTGTTGTTGGATGACCGCAACGGTGGCCATTGAAAACCCCATATTGTCAGATGACCGCGGTGGCTAAGTGAGGACATTATCGGTAGCGGGTCGGCCACTACATTCTACTACATTACGCTTCCAAATGTGAGGTTATTCGTTGCATAAAAATAATAAAATCATGATTAGTTAGTAAGTCAAATCGTTAAGTACTTAACCTAATAACAACACGCTCTACTAACAAAAAACTATGTTATCCATCATCATTCAATAAAAATAACGTGAAACCATTTATCAAGAAATACGTGAGACAATGCGAAATTACTCACTGGGCACCAATACTTGCCACCGTCATTATGGCCCACTTATATAATTGTTAGTCAATCTAACTAAGTTTGATACTGCCTTCTTCTTTCAAAAAAATAGTACTTTGAAAACATATTTATAGCAATATTTTATCATCCTATTGTTTAGAAAATATTTCATAAAGTGTCTTTTTATGCAAAACATTTCCAAAATCTATAATTTTAAAAGTGGGGAAGAAGGAGATTTTAAAAGCTTTAAAAGAAAATGTTGTAGTTCACCGTCATTTCATATTTTATTTTCCAATTCTATCCCATCTTTTCTTTATAACTGACAAAAATTATCCTTGAATCTATATATCACCAATTTTTATTCATTATATTTTATTCTTTAAAGACAATTATTTTTTATTTTCAAACTGCATTTTATGTTATACTTTATCACTGAAATATACTTTAATTTATCAACAATAAATATTAAGAAATTATTGATTTTTAAAATGTTGTTAAGAAAAGTAATACTTTTTAGTAATAATACTAATTATTAAATTTAATACATATTGTCTATTTTTGTCATTTTCTCACTATCTATAGCTAAACCTGATATTTTCCCATTAGAATAAATTTTATCTTTAGTTTATAATTTCCGACTATTCAATTGTTTTTTTCTACATAGCTCGACACAGTAAAGTACATCGGCAACTGATGTGATTTGTAGATAGTGGTAAAAGTGGTTCGATTCTCAGACTTGTGAAGGATATTAATTAGACTTAAATCCTAATATTAAAATAGAAAACTCACTAAAAATTATAGCAAACTCAATCAACGATGATATCAATACTAAAAGAAACACTGAGCCTAAGATTCCACTATATTCCAAGTTCAAAGTGATTAAACCAATACTTATATTTATGCAATTTTCTTGTTTAATTTGATTCTAAAATATTGCAACAAGTAGATTTTCAAAAGTAATAATTGTAAATACCAAGTATGAAGCATCAAAAGTCTTAAAACTAAGCATACTCCATCAAAATAGATCACAATCACTCAAATAAAAATCATATATTCAATAATATTTCAAGGAAAATAATCATATAATTATTGCAAATAAAAAGATAAAATAAAATATACCACTTTTTGTTGGAAAAATAGCTTCCTCTATCGCCTCAGCAATGAGGTTTAGATCCTCATATTAATCATGATCTCAAAAGTATGTGTTTGTTGCTCAAAAGATGATTAAAAGAGTGAAAAGTAATAACACAGACTGTTTGCAACAGTATATTGGTGTTGCAAAACAGCTGTTACAATGGAACTGTTACAGAAAAACTGTTGCTTTGTCGCTGATTTTAAGACCCTAGAATAAGACTTCCCTGAACATCTTAATGTTCTTCAGTTGTTAAACAGTGACACTTTTCTGCGACTGTCTACCGAGGGTCAATGTTCTTCGCGTTCTTCTTCTTCAACAGCAGCAGCAGCAGAAACAGAGTTTGGTAAAGCTCTGATTTCTTCTTCTCTGGCTCTCCTTAGGTTCCCAAACTCTCGACACCTCTTCTATATGACCCAAGACATCTATTTATATCAAAAATACCGATTAAATCTCTCTTAAATCTTCCAAAATCTCTTTCCTTCTCTTCACGGCCAAGTTGCGACAATTTCTTGTTTTAGGATTTCTACGCGTTTCTGAGCTTTCCTTTTTATTCTAAACTCTTCCTTAGATAGGTACAAATCTTTGGGAAGGTTTACAGCGCTTTAATCTCTTTAAAATTCCCTAAAACAGGTCACACACGTGACTTTCCATAATTTCTTGTTGTGAGAAAAATCCGTCGATTGAGCCCATTCTAATCGATTTAAACACCCATATCAGATTCCTAGACCCATAAGGAGTCTATCCTATGAAAATCAGAGGTTTAATCGACCTCAAACTCCTTCAAATCACGATTGCCAAAACTGCTCTTTAACTGCATTTTTTTCCCACCAAAAACCTGATTTTTGAATGTTGAAGATGGTTGCCCCTTATCCAGAGTAGGGGTGCGATTAAAAACTGCCTGGAAATGGGATGCCCCTTAGTAATTAGGTTACCCCTTATCCAAAGTGAGACTCCGAATAGCAAATGTCCTCCGGGTGCTTTCCGACAACTTTTCGAGCCAATTTTTTCCAAAAATGTTTATTAGCCAAAAATACCTACAAATAAATAAAATACCATAATAAGTACAAAAATGAGCCCTAACAATATATAGAATCGAGACAAATCGGACACAAAAATGTGTCTATCAGCAACCATTTAATCTTTTTTCTTACATAGGTCGGCCTAGTAACGTACATCAGAAAAGCACTTTTGTAAAGCTCGCTGCAATACCAAACTAATCCTGAGTATAAAAAATATATTTATTATCATCATTAGTACAATAATTTATATATTATCATTTTTAATTTGACATTTAATAAAATATTGTCATGGAAAATTAATAGAGTATTTATTATGAAAAATTATGGAACCTTAATGACATGATAAATTTTGTCTGTTAGATGCATTTTAAATCCCAATCACAACCATCACTTATGACAAACGATTACACCCCTAGATTTATCTCTTGTGAGGACGAATCTGAACCACCACTTACATAGGAAAAATGATCCAAACTGTGCTTTATATTCTTGATGATAATAATAAGAAAGTGAAGTAACAAAGTATTAGTATTGATTTTTCTTATTGGGATTGCATACAATGATAGCATCCCTCTGCCTAAGATAAGTCTCCACAGAAGCTACAGATGTGGTTGCAGAAGAAGGGAAAGCCAGATGTGGATGCAAGTAGCCATACAATGCTTGGAAGGGGCATAATTTCAAGCTAGTGTGGTAGTTTGTATTATACCACCACTCAGCTAGTGGAAGCCACATATGTCACTTTTTTGGTTGATGACCACACATACACCTTAAATAACTTTCAAGACAAGAGTTTACCCTTTCAGTTTGGCCATCAGGCTGTGGATGGTAGGATGTGTTGAGGTGAAGCTGAGTGCCCAAAGCTTTGAATAAATCCTGCCAAAAGTGGCTAGTGAAATTTTTTGTCTCTGTCAGACAAAATAGATGCAGGAAGTCCATGAAGCTTTAAAACATGTGAAATGAACTCTCTAGCAACGGATGAAGCAGTGTAGGGATGGTGCAAGCCAATGAAATGGCTATGTTTAGTTAATCTGTCCACTACAACTAGGATTACAGACTTCCCTTCACTCATTGGTAAACCTTCAATAAAATCCATGGAGATGTACTGTCAAGCATGATATGGAATTGGTAATGGCTGGAGCAAACCTGCAGGAAAGATGTCCTCTCCTTTGTTCCTTTGGCAGACATCACAGGTGGAGATATAAAGAAGAATGTTCTTCTTCATTCCTGGCCAGAAGAAATGAGATGTGGATCTAATGTAGGTGGCTTGCATGCCAGAATGGCCCCCAACAGCTAAAGAATGGATAGAGCTCAAAATTTTAGTTCTAGTATCAGCTGAATTGCCAATGTAGATTCTGTTTTTGTATCTTAAAATTCCATTGAGGTAAGAGTATTTAGTGTTGGAGCAGGTAGTGAGAGTGAGTTGAGCAATTAGGTTTTGAACTTTTGAATCATTGGCATAGCTGGCCAGAATTATCTTGAGTCCAGGCTGCACTTGATATGGAAGTAGAATGACATGTAGTGCTGGTATGAGATCTTCTAGAAAGAGCATCAACCACCTTATTTTCAGAGCCCTTCTTGTAAACAATCTCATAGTCATAACCTAATAGCTTCATGAGCCATTTCTGCTGCAAGATAGTAGATAACTTCTGTTCTAAGAAATAGTGAATGCTATGGTGGTCTGTTTTGATGATGAAGTGTGTACCTTGTAAATAATGCTTCCACCTATTAACTGCTTGGACAATGGCCAACAACTCTTTTTCATATATATCCAATGCAGCAGCTCTGGGGCCTAGGGGTTTGCTTTAAAAAGCAATGGCTATGTTTTCTTGCATAAGGAAAACACCAATACCCAAATCACAAGCATCTGTTTCTAAGACAAATTGTTTTGTGAAATCAGGTAGAGCAAGCACAGGTGTAGTAGGCATGGCATACTTGAGTTGAATAAAAGCAGCAGTGGCAGCAAGAGACCAGTGAAAAGAATCCTTCTTCAGCAGATCAGTTAAAGGTCTACATATAAGGCCATAATACTTAACAAACTTTCTATAATAACTTGTCAAACCAAGAAAAACTCTCAATGCCTTTACAGTGGTAGGTGTAATCCAATCTATCATTGCAGAAAATTTAGCTGGATCATCCTTAACCCCATTAGCAGTAACAATATGTCCCAAATACTCCATTTCATACTGCCCAAAACAACATTTGGAGAAGTTGGCAAACAGCTTATTGTCTCTGAGAATCTGTAAAGTGGCTTGTAAGTGAATGAGATGGTCCTCCAATGAAGGACTGTAGATAAGGATATCATCAAAGAATACCAAAATAAATTTTCTAAGATGAGGTTGAAAAATTTTATCCATGAGTGCCTGAAATGTAGATGGGGCATTTTGAGACCAAATGGCATGACTTTGAACTCAAAATGACCATGATGGGTTCTAAATGCAGTTTTATGTGTATCAGGAGGAAATACTCTGATCTGATGATACCCAAACTTCAAATCAATCTTAGTAAATAACTTGGAACCATGTAACTCATCTAGAAGTTCATCAATCACTATAATTGGAAATTTGTCCTTGATTGTAATGCTATTCAGTTTCCTGTAATCAACACAGAATCTCCAAGAATTGTCCTTCTTTTGACAAGTAAAATTGGAGAAGCAAATGGGTTGTTGCTAGGTTGGATAATGCCAGAAGTTAACACGTATTGCACAAGTTTTTCAACCACAGATTTTTGAATATAGGTGCATTTATATGGTCTCAAGTTAACAGGTACTGAATGAGGTTGTAAAGGGATTTTATGAATTAAGTCTCTCTGAGGTGGTAGAGACTTGGGTTCATAGAACACATCAGCTAACTGATTCAGTATAGGTGATACATGTGGAGGTGGTTGTGATGGACCAGAGGTGGTGGAAATGGAAAATAGTTTACCAACTAATCCATGAGAGTGTATTTTAAAAAACTTCTTAACTACAGAGCCACTCATCTTGTGTAAGGAGGGTTGTTGTGTTATGCCCTGTAATGTGATCCTCTTACCATGATGTTTGATAGAAATGCACAACTTGGCAAGGTTGAATAACACATCCCCTAACTTTCTCAGCCAATCTGCACCCAAAATAATATCACAGCCACCCAAGGGAAGAAGTCTCAAATCAGCACATAATTTATGCCCCTGCATTGACTAATCCAGTTTAGAACAAATACCAGAACTGACAGTTTTATCTCCATTAGCTACAGTTACTAGGAGACTAGTAGCGTCTTCAATGGGACATCGTAAGCTTTTGGCTAGGCTAGAGTCAATGAAGTTGTGGGTACTGCCAGTATCTATTAGGATGGAGATGCTCTTATTCTTGACCAACCCAGGAATTCTGATTGTATCAGCTGAGCTAGTACCAGTCAAAGCATTGAGTGATATGCCCATGTCACTTTCCACTAGTGGTTCCTCATCAGTCTCATGTTCTGTATCTAAGACATCATCAGATATTTCTTCAGCCCCTTCTCCTATTAACACACATAAGTATTGTTTTTTTTACAAACATGTCCTCTTATGTATGTTTCATCACAATTAAAACATAAGCCTTGAAATTTTCTTGCATGTACCTGCTCAGGAGTAAGCTTTTTGAATGGTTTTGATTGGTTAGGCTTATAAATGGGATGTGGAACAAATGAAGGAGAAGGTGTATAAGTGGATTTAGGAGGAATGAGGGTTTGTGGAAATGGTCTGGAGGTATTGAAAGAGGGAGAAAAAAATTTTGTTGTGGGTTTAGGTGCTTTATGTTAGAGAAGTAATGTTTGCTCTTGCATTCTTGCAAGTGAAAAAGCATTCATTAGTGTTTTAGGATCAAACATGAGCACTGAATTTCTTAGTTCCTCCTTTAATACACTAATAAAACTAGCAATGAAATAAGATTCGGGAAAATCATTATGAACACTGAGCAGTAAGGCCTTGTAATACTCAAATTCTTCAAAATATGCTTCAACGGTGGTCAGTAGAGCTAATTTATTTAAAATACCAACTATATTATCATGAGCAGGGTTTTCAAAACGAGAGAAAATATTCTCAGCTAGTTCTGGCCATGAGATGTGGTGTTTATTCAAAAGGAAATTCTCAAACCATTTACCTGCCTTGCCATCAAGGTGTATGGCTGCCATTCCAGCCTTGTTGAATTCTGGCATAACTTGCATCTGGAAGTAATATTCACATTTATTAATCCAGCTCTTGGGTTTTTCACCATCAAAACGTGGGAAATCCATTCTTGGTGGACGGTGGTGAAAATCATGGCCACCCGAGTAATATTGGAAACGATGTCCATCACCATCATCAACAAAACCAGCTTGATTACCCGTAGCTCCTTTATTGTCACCTTGTTCAAAATTTTTGGTTGAACGAGGATTTCCCATATCATATTGAATTGTTTTTGTCAAAATTGACAGCTGAGCTTTAAAATTAGCTTTCATCCTTCTTTCAAACTCATCTTTATTAAGCATCGAATCAAGTTGAAGTTTAATTTTGTCGATCTAAGCCTGGTGTCTATTAGATGCATCAGTAAGCTCCTTACAAGTTTGATCAACCATGGTGAGGAAAAAAAATGGTGATAGGAAGGAACGGCTCTGAATACCAATTGTATTGTTCTAGTACGATTAATAACTATTAGGACTGAACTTGAACGGAATTAAATCGGAAAAAAACAAGTAACTCTGCTGCATCAGCCAAGAACACTCAATAATTCATTTCTTAACCTTCCTAAAATAGTTTCTTACAGCTTAAATGCAACTAAGATGAAAGAGAAACCCTAAGCTAATCAACTAATCGACATTGGACAAGTGTCAAACCCTCACTGATTCTCTACTAGCCAGTGAATAACGGACGACACTGTTAATCTAGGCACACAACAGCTCTTTGTTAAGGGCACCCGCAATGATCAAACATCTAACAAGGAAAGTCACATGACAGCAACCCATCGGTTTTGTATCTCTATCTTTTGTATTTTATTTTTCTTAGTTTTTCATATTTTTATTTCCCACCTTGATTTTACTTAGGATGAGTCAATTACATTGAGGACATGTAAATTTTAAGTGTGGGGGAGTATTTTGCATATAGAGTTTTTAGTCTTTTTGAGTTTTCAAAATTTTGCATATAAAACCTCCAACTTGTAGATATTTTAGAGTCACTAGCATACTTATAGGAACGTTTACATAGAGATTCTGACCGACATAACTGAACTTGGAAGTGTTAGGGAACTACGTCGGATTTCTTGTTTGTTATAGTGTTAAAAATGGATTTAATCATGCCGGTGAGTGTGTGTCACCGTACGTTAATTCCGGATGGTGATATACCCAGCCTCCCACCAATAGAAGCGCTACTCTTTGATCTCTTGAGTGCTAATTTTGTCAATCATGAGGGTGACGTCTATAGATGAAAACTACCTTCTTGTAGTTTTATTTGCAGTTAGCACCATTCTCTCTCTCTCGCTAACAACATCTCCATAGAAACACACCATCATCATCAACAAGTGGAGCGACATCAAAATCTACAAGGGAAGTTGAAGACGTTTGAGGTTTACAAGCAACAATTCAAGAAAGAGCAAATTTCATATCCAAGTAAAGCAACATACAATGAGCATATTTTTATATACATGTTGAAGACTTACACATAAGGAGCGGAATTATATATCTAAGTATGAAGACTTATTACAAGAGCGAAGAAAATCAAAAGATGAGAATTATTGGAGTTTATGATATCGAAGAAATACAAGTTGTGAAGAATCAAGCTGTAAAGTACTTCACCATGGATATTTCCGTTGTTATTTTTGTATTATTTTGATTTCTTCAAAAAAAAAAAAGAATATATATACATATATGAGACAAGAAAATTTTTTTATATTGTTTTTTATTTATTTAATAAAGCCGTGGGAAAGGAAGAAAAATCTATAAGGAAGTTTCAAGCAACAAGAAAGAGGGGAAAAGAGTTACAATTGTCAAAATTTTACGAAGTTCAAGAGTTTATCATCAACAGTTAAAGACCGAAGACCAAAAAGATGAAGCAGACGAGCCGAAGGAAGGAAGACGTTTCTATTGGATGTTGTGAGAGTGGTGCTTTCGCCACTGCCGATCGAATGTGGAGGTGGTAAGTACTCCCATCCTTGCTATATTGGTTGATTTCCTTTCTTAGAGATCATTAGAAAAATAATTTTTATTTTCCACGATCTTGTGGGGTCTCCAGAAATAATTCGGAAGGATTGTTTCCCACCATTCAACGTGTGTACGTATTTGTCTCTTTATTCCTGCCTGCACACATGTGAGACTCATAAAAAAGTCGTCTTATTGAGTGCAATTATCATAAAATCCTTTTTAAGTGAGGCAAAAGTAGAGGCGAAATGCTTATTGATCGCTCTCAAACACGCAATCAATCATTATGGTGTGGTTATTTCTCACTCAACATTTGAGAATGAGAATATATTCTTTGGTATTTCTAATTTCTTATTACTAGCATGCAAAAACTATGTGTCTTCATAGCTATTTGGATGCTTTGGAATCTGGAACTCTTTGAAGTTGGAGAAGGTTTTGTGGGTATACCTCTCGTAAGACCTCACGAGACTATAACTCGTCCACTAGGGACACCTAGGGGTTTAAAGGCATGTTTCATTAGCTAAGTGCATCAGTTTTCTCAACGACAGGGAGTTTTTGTATTTTTTGGTTAGGTAGTTTTCTCGAGGATTAGCAAAATCTAAGTGTGGGGGAATTTTATAAGTGCTTAATTTACATGATTTTAGTATCCATTCCATACTTGTTTTAGCTATATTTCTTGCATATTATCCTTGTATTACTCTTGTTTTGTGCTTTATTTGTTTCTTTAGGTGAATCATTCAAATTCAATGGAATCGGGGTTGAAAGTGCTAAGAATAATAAAGAACCAAGTTATAGAGGTGTATATGGTGGGGAAACCCAACCGTGCGCAAAGTCAGGGACACTTTCGATGAGGAAACTCAACCGTAGGCATGGGAAGAGGAGCACATTTTCTGTCAGAGTTACGGTTAGGAAATCATATCAACCCAATCGTAGATGAATCAGGTTCACAAGGATTTTCATAGTCAGAGTTACGTCGAGGAAAGCAAGCCGTATGCATATCTAGGGAAGCTTACGGTTTGGAAATCATTCTCTACCAAACCGTAGGTACAAATGAGAAGATATGAAGGATTTATATACACAGTCTTGTAGAGGACGGCGATACAAAAATAACACGAAAATAATGAGCTTAATCGGACGTCGGATGAAGAAATTATGGCCAAAATGGTGAAGGAAGACAAATGAGGAGATTCTAAAGCACCTACAGTTGGGAAACCCAACCGTATACAAACTCAGGGGGGCTTATGGTTGGGAAACCCAACCGTAGGTAAAGTCAGGGTAATTATTTTTGCATACGGTTGGGAACTTAGGAAAAAACCAACCGTAGGCAGTTCGAGTTGTATGAATTTTGGATTTCTAAAACGTGTAAAACCCGGTCCTATAAGGATTCTAAACCCTATATATCGTGGGTACTACATAAGGAGATCCTCAAGACATTAAAATATCATCTGGGAATATTATTTTGCAAGTCTTATAGGAAAGGAACAACATAACGGTGTGGATGGGGAAAAACGATTTGCTGTTTTTTAGGGAATTGAAGAGACTGAGTGTTATCAAGACTCCTCAACCGAGCAAACTGTTCAACCTCACACAAATGCACTGCAAAGGGAGTGCTTATATTCGAGAGATCAATCTGTGGGACTCCGGCCTAAACCAATTCAATGGTCGTTCCAGAGTCAATTCGGTCACAAAGAGGGAGATGGGTTGATCTGTAGGAGGGAAGCTGAGAATTGTGTGGTATCAATGATGATCAAGGATTGTGGATGTGTTGAAGCTTTCTGCAAGTTTTTCTGTGAACTGATGAGTTCGAATAAGTTCTGGTAGATTGATGAATTCTGGAGAGTAATTACTCGAGAAATTCTGTGTAGACGAATGTTGTTCCGTCAATCATGGATTCAAAGACTTATTTATATAGTCAGAATAAACACATTGATCCCTGTAAGTGTGACGGTTTCTTGAGTGAAAGAGTGGGAAATCATGGTGAAACCAGTTCCAGGTCGTGCAGAGACTTGGTTAACCATCCACCCACTACTTTGATAACTCCTTCAACCGCTTGCACGACTCACTCACACTTCTCGTCGTGGATGAATCCACGTGCCGTAGGCCGCTAGACCAAAACTCTAAGTAATATCCCCCATGTGACGTGATTGATGTCTCACGAATGTGGAGTCAAATCAGACGTGTGTTAATTAGTCAGTTGTTGACTGATTAGACAGTGAGTCTAAATTTTTTTTGAATCGAGCACGATTGGTGAACGCTCAGCGATTCATGGATTGAACATGCGTAAAGTTCTTGAATAAATGTTGAAAAATGGACCAACATGATGAATTGGGCAAATATTGCTCGCATGATGAATTGTTGAATATTGATAGTTGAACCAATATTGACGAATTGAGCAGATATTGCTCGTTTGATGAATTATTGGAAATATTGGTAGTTGGACCAAATATTATGTATTTAATCAGGATGTTGATTGCTGGATCAACATAAAATTATTAGTGCTTAAACTTGCTCGAAATCATGATTAGCATAGCATTCAGTTCGAAACCCTAATTTTTGATCAATTGTCCATCAAATGATGAATTACTGAAAATAAGTCACTGAGTGAGGGATGGACCGAGCACATGGGATGATAGACGTCCATGTGGTGACCAAGTGCTCGAGTGGGAGTGCACCAAGGTCTTTAGTTGACCGGTTGGTGAAAGAATGATGATTAAATGCCGGTTTCATCATTTATTGAAATAGTGCTCGATTGAGCATTAGGTGATAAAACCTAATTATGGAAAAGTGAGGGACCGACGAAGAGGGCATGAGACCGGCCCTTGGTGGTCGTGGGACCAGCTGATGGTCGTTTGAGCAAACTCCAAGTTGGTTGGAAAGAGTTCGGACCCGATATGAGTAATTGAGAAAATTAACTCAAAATTATAAGAATGTGTGGGACCGGATCCTTGCAAACTTTAGGGCCGGACTTGGTCGGTCAAAGAAGCATGCCCGTGTCACCATAGTTTCCGTGTCTCAGTCCTGAGAGTTTCCGTATTTTATGATGTGTGTTCGAGCTATGTTTTGGATTTTCAGAGGAGTTTGATCTTTGACTGAAATTCTCGATTTTGCTCGAATGAGCAAGTAGAAATTTGCTTGTTCGATCAATGTTTTGAGAATATTAAAATAATAATAATATTTTAATATTTTTCGTAAGTAGCCTATTCGGTCATGTTACCCTGTGACTTTTTGGCTTTTTCATGGTTTGAGCAATATTTGAGAAAATATGAAGAAATCATGATTTTTGCTCAAATGGAGGAGTTTCATGAGATGGGGAAATAATAATTGTGAAAACAAGGATTTTGAGGTGTGGGACCGGCCACGGCTAGGATATGGCCGGCCGGCTAGTATCCCGGTCCCACAACACTTTTCCTTGTTTTATTATTTTTCATGAAACCGTGAAGATGCTGGCAAACCGTGAGTTTTGCTCAAACAATGAAAGTTGCTCGAATGAAGGAATCTTCATGAGTTTATGAAAATAATAATTATGAGAATAAAGATTGCAAGGTGTGGACCGGCCACTAGGGCATGTCCGGCCGGCTAGGTGACCCGATCCCGCGACACCTTTCCTTATTTTATTATTATTCATGAAATCGAAAAATATGGAGAAACTATGAGTTTTGCTCAAACAAGGAAAATTGCTAGAATGAAGGAGTTTTCATGAGTTCATGAAAATAAATAAAATAAGAAAAATAAAAGGAAAAGGCGTGGGGGACCGGTCCCTAGGCGCCTCTTTTCTATTTTTTATTATTATTTTGTCTCTCCTGTTTTGTGTAGGATTCTTCATTTGTCCATATTTTCGAATGCTCGTTCGTGCATTTGGGTGCTCGTTCATGCATCATTGTTGAGTACACTTGCACCATTTTATTGGGGCTTACTCGGTGATAGTCTAGATGCCCGGTTGTTGAGTATTTATTACTAATTTATGAAATTCAGCGGAGAATGATTCATGAAACTAGTAATAAAGGTGAGTAGTTATTTATTATCAATCCATAGGATCAGCCGTGGATTCGACCATAGATTCGGAATATTAAAATGAGTATTACCATTCCCCGGGATGGTGGATTCGACCATAGAATCGGAGGAATAAAATTATCTACTACCATTCCATGAGATCAGCTGTGGATTCGATCACGAAATCAGGATAATGAGATAACATAATTATCTATTACCATTCCATGAGATCAGCCGTGGATTCGACCATGGAATCGGAGTAATGAGATAAAATAGATTATCTTTTAGGAATTCAGTGGTGAATGTCACGGTAGAATTAATCTATTGCAGAAGGGATATTAGCCAGTTAAAGAGTCATACCCGTCCTTAAAGGTGCATAGTCAGGGAACAACGAGTATCGTCGACGTCCTGAGGGCGTTTTTCCCCCTCAACAATCATGTATGGAGAGCCGCCTGAATCTATACACGGTCTCTCTACATATTCAGGGAACATTGAGTGTCACCGACGTCTTGAAGGCGTTTTGCCCTCTCAACAAACAATTATGTAGGAGGACCGCCGATCATTCTTATATGTAGAGAGATCATGATGAAATGCACATCATCGAAGCTCAGCTAGTGGGAGGCCTTTCGAGAATCATATTCATCATGGCTCGTAAAATATGAATCGTCACATGCGTTCCTGATTTTACGATTTTGACCTTTGTTGAAAATCCACCATCAATAAACGGGGGAAAAGCTAGGGTTCAGAGTGGTTCTCATCAATCGTAATGATTTCTTCTCTAGTTTATCAATTGTATAACATGGATGCTACTACATCCATGAGTAGTTAAACTCATACTTGATTGAGGATGAATTTTAAGTACTATTTATGATTTGATATAGTATATGAATCTATTTTGATTTCTTCATATGATTATAGTTTGTGTTTATTATTAAGAATGGATATCGTTGATTGATAGATTATTTAGGTGGCCAACTGAATATATTTTTTAACTCAATCTAATGCTAGTGAGGGTTAGTATATCCGTAATTGTTGAATAACTCTTACAATAGTAGAGAATGTGAGACCTTCCTGAGGGATTCCGTAAAGCAATCGTGTGTAAACACAACACTAGCAAGTAGACCGAGTGTACTGAGTCTAACTACTAGGATTAAACCTAAATTCACAAACCATAATGCATTCGACTGAATTAAATCTTGCAAGCGTGTCTCAAGGTGGTTCAGACGGATAGACTCTGGCAACTAAGCGTACCTTTTGTCCAGTGGCTTAAGGGATTTTGGAGATAGCTAAGCGTACATGTTATCTTACGGTTGGTGATAATCTATGATTAATGATGAATGGATGAATATACTACTTTGATTAATATTTAGTTACGAAGAAGGATTCCTCGATCATCTCTCTCCTTCTTGCAACTCAATTTCAATTGCTTTATTTATTTTATTTACAATCCAAAACAACCCCCCCCCCCCCCATTTATGACCTTTTTAATAACTAAACTCTCTGCTCTTCGTGAGAACGATCTTTGCTTCCATTATACTACTAGTTAATTGTGTGGAAATAAGTGATTTAATTTGATTGCACTCACGACACGCATCAGGGTCTGGGACTGAGAAGTTTAGAAGACATCAATAAATCTATCCTCTTGAAACTAGCATGGAAAATGCAGAATGGTGATGATGAATGGGATAAATTTTTCCAAGCTAAATTTCAAGATAAACATGGTGTATGGATCAATTATTATAAGAAATCTTCTGTATGGATTGGGATCAAATGGGTTCTTGATGAGGTTTTTAATAATTCAAGGTGGATTGTGGGTGATGGAGAAAGCATCTCAGTATGGAATGATATCTGGATCACACATAAGCCTTTAAGAATAAGAACTTTATATCATGATAATCCTTTTATGCTTCAATATCCTAATCTTAAGGTAATGCATTTATTGATAAATGGTGAATGGATAGTACCTGCTGAAATGTGAAATATATAAATGTGAATGAACTACTAGTGGTGGATGGGAAAAAAGATAGGAGAATCTGGATATGGTCAAAGACTGGAGATTTTACAGTTGCAACTGCAGTGGAATGTATAAGAAAGAAATATCCTGAGCTGCAATGGACCAAAAAGGTTTGGAAGAACACAATTCATCCTAGTGTTTCAAGTAATATATGGAAGGTGATGAGAGCTATATGGACTACAGATGAAAACATGAGAAAAAAATGGTTCAATATGACCTTAAGATGTTCCTTTTGTAATCAAGCTGAAGAATCAACTGACTATATACTATGGTACTGTAATTTTAGTGAGAAAATATGGCAATGGATAGGTGGGATGTTTGTATTTTTTTAATCATATATCTTTTGAGGAAGTTCTCATTATGGCAAAGTCTAAAAGCCCAGCTGTAAAAGAAATCTGGAGATTCGCTGCCTTCATAACTATGAAAGAAATATGTTTTCATAGAAATAGAGTACCGTATGATGGAGTACAACCAAACGTAGAGGAATTAAAGAAGAAATAGTTCAGTTTACTAAGGAATGTGAAGTCAAGAAGAAGGTGTATATTTGGAATACAGTTGAGGACTTACAGATTTTTAAAATCTTTGGCTTGAAATGCAGGAAAGTGAAGAATTGCAAAATACAGGAGTGTTTCTTCTCTTTACCCATTGGAAATAAAATTTTAGTATGTTGTGATGGGGCTGCAAGAAAAAATCCTCGATATGCAGGATATGGATTTATTGGCAGAGATAGTGCAGATAGCTTTTTAATTGTTGTTACAGGAGGAATGGGCATTGCAAAAAATTACACGGCTGAGGTTTTTGGTGTAATAAATGCATGTGAATGGGAAATAAGTAAAGTTTTCTTACAGATATGCATTAAGACTGATTCAACACCAGTGATCAATTCTTTTTCAGCCAGGAAAATACCCTGGTATGTGCAAACCAGATGGAATAAAATTGTTACTACACTAGTCAGCTATGAGTTCATACACAGTTACAGAGAAGTGAATTTGGTCTTGCAAAGATGGGGCCTACTTTACTTAGAGGTGAGAGAGAGTTATCTTGAGTAGACCTTTTTTTTTGTTAAATCTATAACACCCAGATAAAACATATATAGATTTGGATAAAATGGAGAGTTTGAGTGATTGTAAACATTCATACATGAATGTTCTTTTGTAAAAAAAATTGGAATCAATAAAATTTTATTATTAATCAAAAAAAAATGTCACCATCCACCACCGTTTTCCTCTTCCCCTCTTTCTCGTAACTAATCCTATATCTAAGAAATTGCCATTACTAACATTTGTAACTGATGCCAACAACACCTTATACTTCTTCAAAAAACAAAACACCGCCTTATTATACATTACCATCACACTGTTAGGCATGTATGACTATATTGTTCTAATGATCTAATAATCGTTTTATCCTAAGAACAAAATAAAGAAGAAATACAATCAACCATAGAATCGATAATTAACTTTTTCTTTCTTCATTAGATTTTCCTATTGGTTTGATGGAAATAATGTAGCTTGAGATGCTAAGAGAAAATATAATTGGGTTCTCATTGTATTCAATTAGGTTTTCATTGTGATTAACCCCAAATTTATTTATTTTATTAATAGAATTGTTTTTTTGTCCATACACAATTATATTATGTGTAGAAATAAAATTAAGTTTCGCGATTCAATCAAACCTGATGAAAATAAAATAGTGATTTGACAATTAGTTTTCCAACCTCATCGTTAACTATGAAAAATAAGAGAGCGTCGTTAACTATGGAAAATAAGAGAGCAAGTTTTGTTTATCCAATTTAAAAAAAGTTATACACAATATGGTTTGTGTAGCTGGGAGGGGAAATAGGTAAAACCCTTTTTAATGGAAGGTTTGTTTTGTAGCTACAGTTGGTTCCTCAACCTATCTTTACTTATGTTTTGAGTCATGGTCGAACTGGCTCCAAGAGTAAAACTGATTTTCAACATTCACATATTATTTATGGTTTTGTTTGAGTTTGGAATTAGGGTTTGGTAAATAGGAAAGTTCTAGATGTCGACATAATATGAACATATACATTTTTTTTTTAATTGTTCAAAGATATTCCTTGATACTCCTGGTGATCCTAAATCGAAATATTGATAATCTTTTGATTAAGATTTTCGGATAATATGTTTTTTACTTTCCAGCAATCAAAACATATCTCTTGAAAATCTATATTAGTTAAGTGCTAAAATAATATTAGATATTTTCTAAAGAGAGATTTCAGAATTACAGGTTGGATATGAGTTAGAAATATAAAAACCGAAATTAGGTACTTATTGCATATCTTGAGAATCTTTAGATTTTGGAATTTCCTTGTTGTCCAAACAACTTTGGTCTATAAATAGTTGAGTTTTCCTTTCTCGCAAACTATCTTAAGATCCAAGCAAACTTCATTCGTGTTGTTTTTTGTGGAGCCAACTATCCGGAGAGGAAAGTACCCTAATTAGTTAGGTGAAATCTTTTACCTCCGCCCGTTTAAATAATTAGGTGGGATCAAGAAGGTCTACGAGTACCTGGTTGGAAAATGGATAATTGCATTGTTATTTTAGTTTTTGATTATTGATTTGATCGACCAACGTACGGTTGTTGAAACTTTGTTTACACTTAGTTTGATTATTCTTGAGAGCCTTCTCTTCTGACATAAGGTCACTCAAACTAGATCAAAATATTGACAGGATCTTCAAAAATGTTTTTAGTGTTAGAGCATTGCTCGGCCGAACTCGCATGTGTTGTTATCTCAAGCATGTTTGTCAATGTTAGTGATCAAAACTATGAGTCTTGATTTCTAGCCTATTTAGATGTCTCGGACTAGGACATAGATTGTGTAGTGAAGCTTTAGACTTCACGACGTTCATCTCTTGAAGACGAAGAACTACTAAGGGGAGCTTGTGGAACTTCATCAACAAAAGGTATGTGGAGACTGAAACTTACCTATCACTTGGAAAGTCTATTTCTATTCTATCTCCTATATTGAGACATAAGTCGTGTTACGATATAGTTTTCTATTATACACATTCGAGATTTCGATCTGAGTTTATCTCGCTTATATATTTCTCGGAATATGTGTTGGAAAGCTTTCGCTTCGGCCATATTTATCTTACATTCGAGAAGAAAGTCCAAATAAGATCATATGAAAATTTTCGAGTCACATCTTACATGATTTGTGTGATACAATCATTTGGTGTTGTCTTGAAATGTTTCATTATGATAATTTTAATAGCTTGAAAATCGCTTTGACGAAAAATATTTTGTGAACAACGACTATATAACGTCCTCTAAGAAAGTTTCAATGATTAAAATAAAGAGTTTAGAATCATGTAACCATGTTTGGATATAAGCATAGTGTGTTAATCACATTAGTGTACAAGTCCACAACAGGGAACCTGAAGTATGCATAACCGTACGCGTACTGGTGGTTACTGATGTCTGGGCAAGTATGTGTACCTGTACGCATACCAGCGGAGAGTTCATGTCCGTGAAAATCTACTGGAGTTTGTAATGTGTTGTAGTATATACACCCGTATGCGTACTGGCGTAACCAAACTCAAGTCCGGCTACTCAAGTATGCGTACGCGTTTGCGTACTTGAGTGGCTTACTTTCTAAAATCGGTTGTGTACCATGAACTTAAACATTTATGTAATAAGGAATGCAATATTTTCAAACCGTGGCTATAATGTTCATGAATTGATTCGAGTGAATCAAACCAATTTTGTTTCGATTGTATTCTTATATACTTCTATGAGAACATAGCAATTGAACGACACTTTAACTAGTTCCATTTGAGTCATTTGAACTAGTTATGGATAAGATAATTATGGTTGATATGAGAGTTATCATATGGATAACTTCGGTTGACCATTGTTGAGCCAACATGGGTGTACACTTTTGGGTACGGTTACATAAACCTAAATGAGGGTACATTTCATTTATGTGTAAAAATCTAAGTTCGATCTAATGGTTGAAAGATATTAGCTTGGTTGAATCAGGTTTTTCATCTAACGGTGAATATTGAATGCTTTGTTACTTATCTAACATGGATTGCAAACCCTGATTTGAAAACTATACAAAGGAGAACTCTAGCAACTGGGAAACCTAATCCCCACACCTCATGTATGTTAATAGTTGCATAAACTAGAGTCCATTCTCCTTTAACCTTAGGTCTTCCTAAACCTTGCCGGTTAACGACTTGAAAGACTTCATTGGGATTGTGAAGCCAGACCCAACTATTTCTCTTGTAGTTGTATGTTCTGATCTTTCCCGATTCTATCGTTTGGCCAGAGATTAATTTCTCCAATAGACAAGATAAAACGTCATCACAAACGTCTTCGTCTCATCGTTTGTGATTCCACAATATCTAGTTTCGCCATCATACGATTTAGATTATTGTGAGGTGATTGATAATACTAATCTTTTCTTCGGGAATATAAGTCTGCTTTATCAACTGGTTCCTTTTCACCTTGATTTATCAAAACACGGAACAAAAACTCTTGGGTATTTCTGTGGGAGACAGATTTATTCAATCCTATAGACTTTTCTGTGTGAGAAAGATTTGTTTGTCAAGTCTTCGACTTTGGTTCGTAGCAACTCTTGGTTGTGGGTGAGATCAACTAAGGAAATCAAGTGCGTAGTATCCTGCTGGGATCAGAGACGTAAGGAGCGCAACTGTACCTTGAATCAGTGTGAGATTTATTAGGGTTCAATTACAGTCCAGTGTGAAGTTCTTTGGTAGTAGGCTAGTGTCTGTAGCGGCTTAATACAGTGTGGTGTTCAATCTGGACTAGGTCCCGGGTTTTTTTTTTGCATTTGCGGTTTCCCCATTAACAAAATTCTGGTGTGTGTGTTATTTCTTTTCCGCATTATATTTTGTTATATAATTGAAATATCACAGGTTGTGCGTTAATATCTATCAATTAGAATATCCAACCTTTGGTTGTTGATTTACATTGATTGACACTTGAACATTGGTCTTTGGTACCATTCAAGCTAACTCCTCTTATATTCAATCGGGCTCGCAGATTTCTATTTTCTGATTGAAGATTGAATTAAGAGTTAGAGATATTAAACTCTTTGATATACTTTTATCTAGATTGAGTCTGACTGTCTAGTTGATTCTCTAGAAAGTGTATTGGAGTAAATCCTCTCAGATTTCCAAACGAATTATTGGGTGTGGTTGTTAGACCACCGCGTTTTCAGTTGGTATCAGAGCAGGCAAACACATTAAAGACCTTATAAGTTTGTGTTTGTAGCGATCTGAGGATGGACATAAGTGTTATCTCTATAAACGTACCACCAGTCTTCAATGGCTCTAATTACTTATGGTGGAAAATTTCTATGCGTGCCTTTCTTCAAGCGCGTGATTTTGAATCATGGGTTTATGTTATTAATGGCTATGATGATCCCGTTGTTGCAGTTAGAAATGCGACCGTTCCTAAGGATATTGGTGCATACGACGCTGCTGAGATACTTGCTGCAAAGCGAAACTCCGACGGTTTTAATGCTATTATACATGCCATTAACCAGATCTTCAGCACCATGTGACTACGTGCACTCGGCCTAAAGATGCTTGGGATATCTTAGAAACCGTACTTGAAAGTAATACCAATGAGAAGGAAGCTAGGCTGCGAAATCTTAATTCCGATTGGGAAAACCTTTGTATGAAAGATGAAGATTCATTTGATGAGTTTAATCACAAAGTGTCTGAAATTGTTAATGCATCCTTTTCATTGGGTAAGAGTGTTCCTGAAAAGGACATTGTGATGAAAATTCTCAGATCACTGTATAGATGGGGAAAAACAACTTGCTGGTTTTTACGGAATTGAGGAGATAATCGTGCGGAGGAGACTCCTTGAACCGAGCAAATGCTCAAACTCACACAGATGCACTGCAAGAAGGGAGTGCTTTAAGTTCGAGAGATCAATTTGTAGGACTCCGGCCTAAACCAAGACAATGGCCGTTCCAGAGTCAATTCGGTCACAAGAGAGGATGGGCTGATCTGTATGAGGGAAGCCGAGAAATGTGTGAGATCAATGGTGATCGAGATTGTAGGTGTATTGTGTATTCTGTGTAAGAATGTTCTGAATGATTGAATTTACTCAGTTGAGAGTGATTTCTCAGACGATGAGTTCGTGTAGACGAAAGATTGTATGTGTGAACTTGTCGAGAAATTCTTGTCTTTTTCAATCATGATTCAGAAGCCTTTTATATTGCTGGAATTGTAAACAACTTGATCCCATGAAGTGTGACAGTTGCTGGAGTCAAAGAGTGGGGAAGTGGGAAATCGTGTCAAAACCAGTTGCTCATCGTGCGGATACTTGGTTGATTTTCCATCCACTACTTTGCTAACTCCTCCAACTGATTGCACGACTTGCTCAAATTCTCATCGTGTGTATGAACACACGTGCCGTAGACCAAAACCCTAGTTAATATACCCCCATGTGACACGATTGATATCTCGTGATTGTGGAGTCTGCAAGGCAGACGTGTATTTAGTTAGTCAGTTGTTGACTTTATGGGACGATGAGATCTTGTATTGTTGAGTCGAACGTAACTTGCAAATGTTCTGAGACTCATGAATTGAACATGTCTGTTGAGACAAAGGTATCATTATCGAATGAATGTTGATAACCTGAGCAAACTGTGCTGCTGAATTGTTGAATATTGATAGTTGAACCAATATTCCTTAGTCTGAGAAAATATTGCTGGGCTGAGCAAATATTGCTTATCTGAGCGACTGTTGCTCGTCTAATGAATTGTTGGTGGCAGGACCAAATAAAATATTAATTTAAGATACTGACTTCTAGGCCGAGTATAATAATGAAAGTGTTGATCATGGGATCAACGTAAAATTATTAGTATTTGAATCTACTCAGAATTACGTTTTTGCAGAGCTCTGGATTCGAAACCCTAATTTTGATCAATTGATGATTTATTGAAAATCAACTACAAGGGTGAAGGAGAGACCGGCTACATGGGATGATGAGTCGACCATGTAACGCCCAGATGCTCAAGGGAGCAAAATACCAAATTCTCTTGGAGACCAGTTGGTGAAAGGATGATTAAATGCTGGTTTAATCATTTATTAAAATAATGCTCGTGTGAGCATTAGGTAATAAAACCTAGTTATGGAGAGATGAGTCACAGACCACGGGAGCATGAGACCGACCCTTGGTAGTCGTGGGACCAGCTGATGGTCGTTTGAGAAAACTCCCAGTTGTTTGAGAAGAGTTTGGACCCAATATGAGCAATTGACCAAATTAGGTCAAAATTATTAAAACATGTGGGACCCGCTATTTGCAAGCCATAGGACCGGCCTTGGTCGGTCAAGGAGACATGCCCGTGTCACCATAATGTACGTGTCTCAGTCCTGAGAGTTTCGATATTTTCTGATGCGCGTTTGAGCAACATTTTGAGAAAATATGAAGGATTCAGGGTTTTGCTAAAACTAGGGAATCTTTATGAGATGATATAATTAATAAAATAGGGGATTGCAAGGTGTGGGACCGGCCACGGCTAGGGCATGGCCGGCCAGATAGCAAGCTCGGTCCCGCAGCACCTTTCCCAATTTTATGTAATTTCCCTGATATGAAGGAAATACCATGAAACTGAGGAATTTCATGAGGTTGGGGAATTTCCATGAGATTATGGAAATAATAAAAAAAAAAGGATTCACGAAGTGTGGGACCGGCTATGGCCAAGTCATGGCCGGCCGGCTATGGAGCCCGGTCCTAAGACACTTTTCCTAATATTATAATATTTTTCATGATTTTAGGGAAATATCATAAAACCAAGGAGTTTGTTGAAACCAAGGAATTTGTTGAAATCAAAGAGTTTCTATGAGATGAGAGAAACATAAAAAATAATAATAAAAAAATAAGGGGCATGTGGGACCGGCTAGGGCATGACCGGCAGGCTAAGGCCCGGTCCCACGAGTTTCTCTAATTTTATATTATTTTTCATGACTTGAAGGAAATTGCATGAATTTAAGGAGTATTCATGAAACAAAGGATATTTGCTCAAATGAATAGATTTTCATGAGATCAAGGAAAATAATAAAAATATAATAAAATATAAAATTGAGCATGGGACTGGCCACGGCACGACCGGCCGTCCGGTGGGCCCAGTCCCCTGGCGCCTCAATTAATATTTTATTATTTATTATTTTCTTCCTATTTTGCATAGGTTCATCGTTCCTTCGTGTTTTGGAATGCTCGTTCGTGCATTCAGGTGGTCGTTTGTGCATTGTTTCCGAGTATACTTGCACCTTTTTGTTCGGGAATTACTCGATATCGTCTCAGATGCCCGTACGTTGAACATTTATCACTAACCCGTGGAATTCTGCTGGGAAGAACCACGAATTGAAGTGACGAAATATTACGAAGAATGGTAGAATATTGCTGAATATTCAGTTAACGATTAGAGATAATTAATTGATGGCTCTATACTAGCAGGCATGCTGTCTAGGAGCATTAGTTATATGAGAATTGAGAAATATGATCTTGTTGAAACGTCATATCTCTTTTATATAGTCATGGAAAACCTTATTGCATCCTGAAGACGTTATTGCTCTATACTAGCAGGCAAGCTGTCTAGGAGCCGTCCAATCATAATGATTCTATACACATGTCTTTTATATAGTCAAGGAAAACATTGTTACATCCTGAAGACGTTATCGCTCTATACTAGAAGACAAGCTGTCTAGGAGCCGTCCAATCATTTGATTCTATATAAAAGTGATTACTGAAATTGCTCAGTATTCATGAGATATGTCGTTGTCTCAGTTGAGAGAGACTACACATATGCATATGGTCTGAGAGACAGTATTCTCAGTCAGAGGTTCTTGCGGCATGAACTTTCATGCTTCAATGAGAGACATGAGCCTCAATACTCATCTGATTGTTGGATCAGGAGTATGTACAATTATGGTTTTACGATTTTATTCTTTGTCGAAAATCCACCATCTACATTAAGTCCCCTGCTTAGCGAGGGACAGTCATGTTCCTCTGTCAGCACTGGATGGTGATTTTCTAGTCATAAAGGAAATAAGTAATTGAACTTAGTCGTAAGATAAGATGCTACTGGATTTTCGATTGTACGAGCGAACCATGGTATGAACGAAGATCCCAGTGGCATGATAGAGCATTGTCTAACGAGCGTAAAGTGGTGTAGCACCGCTGATTTGGTGATGGAACCTTGGTCGGTTTAGGATTCACGGATCTGGGCCCAAGAAAGGAATCCGTTTTAGCGCGGACGTTCGTTCGTTCGTTAGTTTAAGAAGCAAACAAAATAGACCTGAGTCTAATGATAAAAATTTTGTCTATGAGCTTTCACGAAAAACAAAATTTTATTTTTTAAATACGTGAGATTTCACAAAGTTGAATAAACTCTCGTTTCAAAGGTGGATGCTCGTACGAGAGAATTTTTTTTTTTAACAAACGTGCGTCTGTTAGTAATAAAATTTTGTTAATGAGCTTTCATGAAATTTTTTATCTTCGAGCGTTCAGAAATCTTTGAAAATATACTCTCGCCTCAAAGACAGATGCTCGCGCGAGGGAGCAAATATATATATATATATATATATATATATATATATATATATATTTGTAAAACCAATGTTTTGATTTTGAACAATTGTTGAAAGTAGACAATTATACATGGTGAAATAATGTCTGTATGTAAGTTTTCACAATTGTAGAATGGACGTCTGTCCAATTTTTTAAAAACCAGTGGATGTTAAAATTCACGTGGGTTGCTCACGGTTCTATGAAGATCAAGTCATGATTTTGAATATAATGAATTTTGCTCGTCTTTGCAGGTTTGAAGGAACGAGCAAGTTTTCTGACGTTATAATCACTACAACTAGTGAAATTGTAAATAGGTAAGAGTTGGATTGTTACCATTTTGTTACGCGTTTGTTATTGGTATATCCATGAATCCATGTCTTTCGCATCAGATAGTGGTGACTTCTGGTTACATCCACTCTTCTGGCTCTTCCGGGGAACGCTCCAGAAATACCAAGTCAAGGAGCAGATGTTCATGCCGAGGTGAATCAACCTTTCAGAGACGCTGGAAAGATGATACATTGTATGTCTCTCGACCATCTGGGAGTCGTCCGTGGTGGAATCAACGCTTTCTTAGCCTTAGCGGATGTAGAAGAGAAGCAGGGACGAGATGAGTTATTAATGAAAAGGAAAGCTGAAGATGAAAGGCTTGCAGCTTATCAGCAAAACGCCGACGGCTTCAGCAAATGAGACTAGCGGCTGAAGATGAAGTCTGATATCGCGCGGAAGGTGTAGCTTCTGATTCAGATGTAGATGAATGAAGAATTTCGTCATAATTTGTCATCAGAAAATTCAGAAGTCAGGTCTTCATTGAAAATGCTGTAGAATTTTCATCCGATGTCGTATTTTCGTGATATATCCATGTTTCTTCATCCTCAGAAAATTTCCAAGCTTTAACAAAGAAGATTTTCGGCTTTTGAGCACGTTTAAGGGCCGAAATTGACGAAAAAATAAACTTCCACGAGACTTCCAGAAAATTTTCAGCTGGTATGTAGTCCAATATTTTGGCCACATCTTTTTGCTCGTTTCTCCAATTGCTATGAATTTTGGATATGTTGTAGAGGACATCCATACGAAGAGAATGGTATATGACCCATCCCTAGATTCTTCAACAATTTCTACCAGCTTGCTGCTTTGTGCGTGACAGTGTAAAATCATCTCAGGCGAGCTTGTTGTAAAACATTCATGTTGTGTCTTTAGACCGTTTTCTTGTGTCTGGAAAGGTTGGTGAAGGATTTTAATGTCATTTATTCATTTGAGATCAGTACCCCTTGATTGATACATGAGCATGGTGCTTGCAGTGCCATCTTGTTTCTGTCAGTCATAGAAACATCACTTCTGAAACCCTAGTCACGGGACCATAACTGAGGTTGCTCTCAAGAGAGGATGATGGAATGACCATGGTTGCATGTCCCGGTGGTATCATCCCTTTTACGATAAATGATTAGCACTGGATATCCCGGTTTTGATCGTCATGATCAGTGGACCGTCAGTCCCCAATATTTTGTTAAATCTCTCCCTTTCGTTTTCCGTTCTTCCGGCAAGACCTAGATGGAGGACCCGGGTAGAAAAATTGATGCAAGATCAAGGTGGTCGAAGTTAGAGGTGCCTTGATGAAGGAATTGATGGAAATACCTGGTGGACACCGATCGACTGTGGAAGTTCTGAATCCCGTCCAAGAATTGCTGTCTGCATGTTGTATGCTCTGGAAGCTGTAGGAACCTTATACGACGTCGGAATTCGATGCTTGACCCCGAAATTTTGAATCTAAGAGACTGAGTTATCTCATGAGACAAGAATCACTCAATTGGAGTTGTAGAGGTCATCCAACGTAGCGTGCACATTTGCAATTTCTTATCCCGTATAAATTTTTCAGATTTCGTAGACCTGATGGTAAAGGCCATATCTTTCAGCTCGTATGTTTGATTGATGCGCCCTTTTGGTATGTTGTAGAATAGACACAAACAAACATCTTTCGTTCAGGAAGAATTGTCCCATTCCTGACCCATTGGTACGTTTTTCTAAACCCATGGCCTGAAGTGTGTTGTATCTCATTTGTACAGGTGATGAGAACACCTTGTAGAAGATTGGGATTGTGCCCGCCCATCGTGCAAGCTTCGGAAATACTTTCACGTGAACGTATTTCATGTCTAAACATCTTGATATGAATCATTAGTGCTTGGAGAAGTTCCCTTCTTCGAGCAATACTTCAGAGAATGGTTAATTGATGAAGCCCTGTCATGAGGATGTTGCTCTTGATACCGTTGTTGATGCTAGATCACGATTGAAATTTCTCCAGAAATTCTTGTTGATGCTGAGACCATGAATGGAGTTCCTCCACATATCCTTTTTGATGCCGATACTATGGTTGGAGTTTCTCCAGAGACCGAAAAAGGCTAGAACCATGATTATCGATATAGCCTTTGCTCCTTCATCCAGTGAGCCTTTTACATTAACGAACTAGTTGGTGAGTTGAGCATTCCTAAGATGAATATGTTCTAGGATTTCAACCAAAATTCTTCTGAATATGACTTTACTGTGAAGTGGCTTCGTCAGGTAATCGATGTTGTTGTGGCAGATAACAGCGGCAGTCTCCATTCTGGATGTGAGGAGAAAACGTTCCTTGGTCGTGCAAGGCTTGTGATGTAGAGAGGTTCCGTTGATGAAGTTTCATGGAATAACATCAGATTGCAAATTCCAATAAGATCAAGTCCCCAGTGTATGTTGAAGGAGTTTGTGCCATCCATGGATGAATGATGTTGCATCTGCTTCAGAAGTCTTATCATGGGATAATGAAGAATTAACGATTGTAATTCAGTTACACTTTAATTGTGCTGGCGTTGAATCAGTGTGTCATCGTTGATATATTTGTGCTGAAGCTAGATGCACCGTTATAGGAGGTGTACTCTTTTATTGGGAGTACAATTTGAAGGCTTCTTGAGCGTTGAAGAGTCATATCCCTTGAGCATGTCTTAGGTTTGATCGTTTGGGTCCCAACTATCTTCTGTTGATTCAACATTCCTTTAGTCGCGGTAGTGGGATTCAACACTTGTGCAGACATCAGAGCTTTCTGATTTTTGTGGCACACATGAACATTCCTGCAAGGCTATGGAGAAATGCCCAAATTGTTCTTTGCCGTGCTTGAACATCATCTCAGTAATGAGTGTCTCGGTGAGATGCTCGATTCAGAGAAATGTCCGATTCAACTACTTGGTAAAATATTGTTGAAGTCATATTACCCACTTATAACATCTTGCAATAGTAGAGATGCTAGCAGAATTGAGTCCCCATGCTATAATAGCATGTGAAGAAATAAATGACATATACATGAGAGGAATGAGACTTGCCTGAGTGCATGACCTTTTGATGAATGTCTATGCATATTTTGTAGGTTCTTGTTTCAACCTCGTCAAAGTTCGAAATTCCTCCAAGTGCTTTGATGATGGAACATCCACCAAATCTTCTAGATCAGAACTTTCTTCGTTGGAGAGATGTGTATCCAAAGACGCTTTGTAAGTACCCACTTTTCAACATGGATCCACGCTCGTCTGAAGGACATGTCATATCATGGATCTTCCTGATTATTTGGAACTTGATTTGTTGGACTTATGTTCACTTTGAGAGTGATATATCCATATGTATTTTCGAAATTTAAGGTCTCTGATTGAGATGGGATCACGAGTATCTTCTTGTCGAGTGATGCTTGCGACTCTGAGGTTTTTAGTGGAACGATGTTGATGGCAGTATCAGCATCGATCAACATTCTTCCGAATTTGTTTCCTCTGAGATGAACTGTGGTAAGCAGTCCCCAGTCGTGCATCTTCTTGTCTGTGGATGAAGGTTCAAGGAGTATTTCTGGAATAGACAGACGTCTGACACAATGTAATTCGGTGATGTGAACATGTCTTTCCTTTGTGCCTTAGACAGATAGAGCAATTTCACAGATATGCTCGATCAACAATTGAACTGCTTCTTTGACTAGTTGTTCAGGGAGTGTAAAGGTTCTTATTGGGAGAGGATTTGTGTGTACTCCTTTATTCCCCAGTTGAAGCTATTGTGGATCAACCTTCTCTTTGAAGATGTGCTTCAAAATATTGCAGTTACTTGTTGGATGATTGATGAATCTATGAAGATAACAGTACCTGAGATTATGCATTTTTTTTTCAGTTGGCTCTCTCTGATGAACAGTAGATTGCATCATCGTGAACCCAGTAACTCGATCACTTCTTCAGTGGGAGGATGGAAGTTTGAGTCCCAGTTTGATCATTTCCCCGTTTGTCGATGCCTGGTCGAGGATTGTGCAAAATTGGTTATCCTTTCTTTGCACTTTCGGAGAAGCTTGGGATGTTGGAGAAGCGTTCTTATGTGGATGCACTTCGGATTTTCTCTTTCTCCCTTCAGCAACATCCATGGAAGGATGGAGATTGTACTTATTGTTTACTAGGCGTCGGCTGCTTCGAGGTTCCTTGAACTTGCAGAGTTTTCTCTTTCCAGTAAAGCAGCTGCAGTAATCGCTGATCGTCTGGCTTCTTCATGAAGCTCTGAGAAAGTCTGGAACTGGAGTTTTTCTAGTAAGGATTTGTAGACCGGGATCGTTCCGTTTATGCACAAGTCCACCAGTTGTTGTTCAATGACATTCGGATCATGACAATCCAAAGCTTGGATTCTGAATCTCTTCACATAATCGTTCGGATATTGATTGCTCTTCTGAGACATTCTTCCTAAGTCAGAGAGAGTAATCAGCTCTAAGACGAATAATTATTTTCGGTAGAAAGATTTAACCATTTTTCCCCAGCCAGTGATGCTCCCAGGTGCAATGTTGTTGTACCATGTGTATGCTCGGTCTGTCAGCGATTTCGAGAATTCCTTCAGAAGGACGACATGGTTGTGTTCATGTTCTCCTAATGCTTCCAGGAATAGAGAGACATGTTCTCGAGCGTTCCCCGTTCCATTGTACAGTGTGAACGTTGGGGATGCGTAGCCCTTCGGGAGAGGAATTCTTTGCGTAGCAGCAGGATATGAAGGTTGATGACGGTGAACAAATGATGTTTTGTCTTTTCCTTGATCCTCCATGAAGCGTTCCAGGTCCTCACGAGTGATAAACCCTGCAGGTTCTTTCGTTGTTAGGTTATTTGCAGCCTTTTGGACTTCATCATCATCTACTACATGGATTGGAGTGACTTCAAGATCAGCAGCCGAAGATGTTTCTTTGGCTTTTCCTTTCTCTTGAGTTTTCTCTGACATCTTGTCGGTGAGGGTTTTGAGATAATTTCATAGCTCTTTCGGTGTTGCACCATGTCAATCTGATTTTTGGCGAAAGTCTCTTTCACCTTCATGAGATCAGCTATGATGGGCGGATTTTCTCTGACTTCCTCGGGATGTTGGCCGAAGAGAGGATGATTTCCAATGTTGGTTTGAGAAGGGTAATATCACCACCATTGATGGAAGCAGGAATAGTTTCCGGAATACCGTTGTTTTTATTGTTGCTAGTGCTAGCGTCATTTGCATTTGTAACTAACCCAAACCTAAGACCGGCCATCTTGCAAAAATATGATATAGCAACCGAGAGAATAATCTCCCACTGTGGTCGCCAATCTGTAGATGGGGAAAAACAATTTGCTGGTTTTTATGGAATTGAGGAGATGACCGTGCGGAGGAGACTCCTTGAACCGAGCAAATGCTCAAACTCACACAAATGCACTGCAAGAAGGGAGTGCTTTAAGTTCGAGAGATCAATCTGTAGGACTCCGTCCTAAACCAAGACAATGGCCATTCCAGAGTCAATTTGTTCATAAGAGAGGATGGGCTGATCTGTAGGAGGGAAGCTGAGAAATGTGTGAGAACAATGGTGATCGAGATTGTAGGTGTATTGTGTATTCTGCGTAAGAAAGTTCTGAATGATTGAATTTACTCAGTTGAGAGTGATTTCTCAGACGATGAGTTCGTGTATACGAAAGATTGGCTGTGTGAACTTGTCGAGAAATTCTTGTCTTTTTCAATCATGATTCAGAGGCCTTTTATATTGCTGGAATTGTAGACACCTTGATCCCATGAAGTGTAACAGTTGCTGGAGTCAAAGAGTGGGGAAGTGGGAAATCGTGTCAAAACCAGTTGCTCATCGTGTGGAGACTTGGTTGATTTTACATCCACTACTTTGCTAACCCCTACAACTGATTGCACGACTTTCTCACATTCTCATCGTGTGTATGAACACACGTGCTGTAGACCGCCAGACCAAAACCCTAGTTAATATACCCCCATGTGACACGATTGATATCTCGTTATTGTGGAGTCTGCAAGGCAGACGTGTATTTAGTTAGTCAGTTGCTGACTTTATGGGACGATGAGTCCTTGTATTTTTGAGTCGAACGTAACTTGCAAGTGTTCTGAGACTCATGAATTGAACATGTCTGTTGAGACAAAGGTATCATTATCGAATGAATGTTGATGACCTGAAAAACTGTGTTGCTGAATTGTTGAATATTGATAGTTGAACCAATATTCCTTAATCTGAGCAAATATTGCTGGTCTGAGCAAATATTGCTCATCTGAGAGACTTTTTCTCGTCTGATAAATTGTTGGTGGTAGGACCAAATAAAATATTAATTTAAGACATTGAATACTAGGCCGAGTATAATAATGAAAGTGTTGATCATGGGATCAACGTAAAATTATTAGTATTTGAATCTACTCAGAATTACGATTTTGCAGAGCTCTGGATTCGAAACCCTAATTTTGATCAATTGCTGATCAATTGATGATTTATTGAAAATAAACCACGGAGTGAAGGAGAGACCAGTTACATGGGATGATGAGTCGACCATGTAACGCCCAGATGCTCAAGGGATCAAAATACCAAAGTCTCTTGGAGACCAGTTGGTGAAAGGATGATTAAATGCTGGTTTAATCATTTATTAAAATAATGCTCGTGTGAGCATTAGGTAATAAAACCTAGTTATGGAAAGATGAGGGACCGACCAAGAAGTAACGAGACTGGCCCTTGTGGTCGTGGGACCAGCTGATGGTCGTTTGAGCAAACTCTTAGTTGTTTGAGAAGAGTTTGGACCCAATATGAGCAATTAACCAAATTAGGTCAAAATTATTAAAACATGTGGGACCGGATATTTTCAAGCCCTAGGGCCGGCCTTGGTCGGTCAAGGAGACATGCTCGTGTCACCATAATGTCCGTGTCTCAGTCCTGAGAGTTTCGATATTTTCTGATGCGTGTTTGAGCAACATTTTGAGAAAATATGAAGGATTCAGGGTTTTGCTAAAACTAGGGAATCTTTATGAGATGATATAATTAATAAAATAGGGGATTTCAAGGTGTGGGGTGGGCCACGGTTATGGCATGGCCGTCCAGCTAGCAATCTCGGTCCCGCATCACCTTTCCCAATTTATGTAATTTTATGTATTTTCCCTGATGTGAAGGAAATACCATGAAACTGAGGAATTTCATGAGATTGGGGAGTTTCCATGAGATTATGGAAATAATAATAATAAAAATAGCGAGTCATGAAGTGTGGGACCGGCTATGGTCAAGGCATGGTCGGCCGACCAAGGATCCCGGTCCCAAGGCACTTTTCCTAATTTTATAATATTTTTCATGATTTTAGGGAAATATCATAAAACCAAGGAGTTTGTTGAAACCGAGGAATTTGTTGAAATCAAGGAGTTTCCATGAGATAAGAGAAACATAAAAAATAATAATAATAAAGTATGGGTCCCTGCGACCGGCTAGGGCTTGACCGGCCGGCTAGGGCCCGATCCCACGAGTTTCCCTAATTTTATATTATTTTTCATGGATTGAAGGAAATTTCATGAATTTAAGGATTTTTCATGAAACGAAGGATATTTTCTCAAATGAAGAGATTTTCATGAGATCAAGGAAAATAATAAAAATATAATAAAATATAAAATTGGGCGTGGGACTGGCCATGACACGACCGGCCGTCCGGTGGGTCCAGTCCTCTGGCGCCTCAATTAATATTTTATTATTTATTATTTTCTTCTTATTTTGCATAGGTTCATCGTTCCTTCGTGCTTTGGAATGCTCGTTCGTGCATTCGGGGCTTACTGGATATCGGCTCAGATGCCCGTACACTGAACATTTATCACTAACTCGTGGAATTCTGCTGGGAAGAACCACGAATTGAAGTGACGAAATATTACGAAGAATCGTAGAATATTGCTGAATATTCAGTTAACGATTAAAGATAATTAATTGATGGCTCTATACTAGCAGGAATGTTGTCTAGGAGCATTAATTATCTGAGAATTGATAAATATGAGCTTGTTGAAACGTCATATCTCTTTTATATAGTCAGGGAAAACCTTGTTGCATCCTGAAGACGTTATTGCGCTATACTAGCATGCAAGTTGTCTAGGAGTCGTCCAATCATAATGATTCTAAACACATGTCTTTTATATAGTCAGGGAAAACATTGTTACATCCTGAAGACGTTATCGCTCTATACTAGCAGGCAAGTTGTCTAGGAGCCGTCCAATCGTTTGATTCTATATAAAAGTAATTACTGAAATTGCTCAATATTCATGAGATATGACGTTGTCTCAGTTGAGAGAGACTGCACATCTGCATATGCTCTGAGAGACAGTATTCTCAGTCAGAGGTTCTTGCGGCATGAACTTTCATGCTTATGAGAGACATGATCCTCAATACTCATCTGATTGCTGGATCAGGAGTATGTATAATTATGGTTTTACGATTTTAGCCTTTGTCGAAAATACACCATCTACACACTGTCATCTAGATATGATTCTAAGAAGCATGTCATCGTTGAAGGAAATGACCTTGATGCTCTCTCCAGAAACACGCTGGGTGGAAAGCTAAAGATCTTTGATCATGAGCATACATATAAAGTCGGTAAGTATGTTGCCTTTAAAGCACTAAAGGACACTAAATTACTTGATAAAAGTAAAAGTGTTTCTGTCTCTGAGGATGATATTTCTGAGGCTGATTCATCAGATGAAGATCTTGATAAGTCAGTCTCTTTGATCACAAGACAGTTTAGATATCTTCTATTGAAGAGAAGTAAACGGTTTTCCAGAGACAAACCCAGGTCATCAGTTAAACCTCACAATCGCGTTCCTCCTAAAAACAGGAATGTTGATGAGACTGATGACGAGGATATGCCTCAGTGCTTTAAGTGTAAGGGTTTCGGTCATTTTGCAAATGAGTGCCCAAACCGCAGAATATACACTGGGAACAAAGGTATGCAACCCCTGATGAAATGTCTGATCAATATGATTCGAACGAAGACGAAAAATCAAGTGTTGCACTTCTTGATGAAAATATTGATGTTAGAGCTGATAGACGCATTTATGTGTCTAATATAGCTCATTTGTATATATTGTTAGTACTCGATATTGTACTTATTTGATTATTTTATGTATTTGTAGGTGTTTTTGGAAAATAATCACTTGCGGCGAATTTGGCTAAAAATGTGGCATTTGGACCTCCGTTGATAACGTACCGGAAGCGCCTCAGAAGTGTACCGGAAGTATCCCAGAAATACCCCAGAGGAACCCCGGAAAAGTCCGGAAAACATCCAAGAAAAATTACTAAAGGCACCCAAGATTTAGTTATTTCCACCCCAAGAATTTTATTTCAACCCCACTTGCTATTCGCACCCCATCAGAGGATAGGGGCATTCCTTCTCAAAATTCAAAAATGGGTTTTTGGCGGGAAGACTTGTTAAAGCACTGGCAGATTTGGTGATCGAATTTTGGACGTGATTTTTGGAGATTCAATTGCTGTATTTGCTACTAATGGGCTGTAATTGAGTAAACAAGTCTGTTACGATCGATTGGACCCAACCAATTGGGCTGGAATGACCGGGAGAATGGATCAAAGTCCAAACAGGACAGTACCGTGCTGTTCACTTTCAAATATTTGTGAGAGATTTGTGGAAGACTTTTACGCTAGATAACTATGCACCTAGTCTTTTTCAAGTATTAAGGGAAGTTTGGAGCGTAATAAATGGCCAGAGGACGCGTACAAAGCAACAGAAAGGAGATTATTCTCTCAACTGCTCGAGAAGAAAAAAAAAAGAGAAATACTCTCGGATTTGCACGAGAATTTTGGTTCTGTTGGCTATATAAAGCATTGCTTAGAGTCTTAGAGGGGTTAGAAAAGTTTAGAGAGAAATAGGAGAGAGTTAGGAGGAGTTTAGAGACGAGTAGAGGAAGTTACAGAGAATTGGTGCTGCTGCTGCTGCTGCCATTGAAGAACCTGAAGAACACGAAGAACAGACTCGCAGAGTCCGTCGTTCTTCAGCAGTCTTATTTCAAAACCAAATGTCGTTGTTTTACAGCAGTTAGTGCTACTATCGTTGTTTTTAAGACCCTTCCACTTTGTAACAGTGACTCTGTAACATTTATACAGCGTTGCAAACTTCTTTTTACACCATTTTCATCAATAAAAACACATTATTAAGCCATGAATACATCTTATGATCATGTTTTTGGGATGAGGAGCTAAACCCAATCCAAGGGGTGACAGAGGAAGCCATTCTCACAATAATTATGTGGTAATCTCTATTTTATTAATTTATGCAATATTTTTATATGATTGATTGCATTGATAAAAATGATTTAAATAGTTTTTATTAATCAACTGTGTTTTCCCTTGATAATGCATGCTTAGTTTTAGACTCTTGATGCATTATACTTGTGATTAACATTTGATATTTTGGAAAATCTGCTCTTGGCAATTTTTAGAATCAACCCAATTATTTAAATTGCATAGTAAAAAAATATTAGATCACATAAGTATTGTTGATTGGTGGAATCTTAACCCCTATTTCTCCATAAAATTTTACTTCAGTTTGCTATTTTTCCTAAATTTTATTTAAATCTAGAAATTTTGTTACCTTCACAGGTCTGAAAAGACCCAGTTTTTACCACTACTACAATCACTTTTGATAAACCATCAAGAGCGTTGCTCGGTTGAACCCACCAAGCGTTGGTATGTCAAGTTTGGTTGTCATCTTTTAGTGAATCAAACTCATGTTAAGAGTCGCTTGATTATGTACTAGAGTCAACTTCGTATATGTTAGCTTGAAAGTATTAGGATACGAGACATTACAAGTATTGTGAAGTCTTGAAGATGTGAAGAAGCAAGGAGCTACAACGACAACAATCATCCTTCCACTTGAGGTTAGTGATATTGGTTTTGTTATTCATTGCATATCTTATGAACAACCAATATGTGTGATAGAGTATAACCTCTCACAACTTGTTGTATTCTTGGTATAACTATTCACAAAGGCCTGACTTATGTATTGGTATAACTTTTATTAGTAAAACCGATCTTAAGTAATCACCTATGGTATAATCGGATTTTGTATGTCTGACCAATTAAAAGGAAAGGGGAACCGATCCTTATAAGGGGTGCAGTACATCAAAGGGAACCGATCCTTGTATGGGGTGCAGCAAGGTTTATAGCAGAAAAGGGAACCGATCCTATGGACATGTGCAACACATATAAGTTAGATACCATATATATGTGGGGAACCGATCCTAGTACCTAGTCAACCGAATTTTTGGAAAGCTAGTGTCACTATGCACATTACTCACATGGAGCTAGAACCGAAACTTGTTTTGGTAGAACCGTTAAACCCATGATTGTGATTGAATGTTGGTTTGATCAATCCCATAGTTTTTGAATGTCAGATGAACCAATTCCAAACTTGTTTGGAAGTGTGGAAAATCGGTTTCAAGGTTGTAAGTGTGAAAGAGAACTTACAAAGTTAAGATGTCGACAAACTTTGAACACGTGCTGTGAATGTTTATTTCTTTAATTCTTCAAAGATATTCCTTAACGGCTAAGGGAAGAGAATCCCAGGATCGAAACATAAGTAAGTTAAGAATCTTTTAATTAAGGTTATTAATTTCATTTTATAGGGAAATTACATAATTAGTAATGTGCATTTACTAATTAGATTTTCCGAGAGATTTCGATCGTTATTTTTGGACAGAGCATTTCCAGGAATTATGAAAACCGAATCTGTGCTTTAATGAATATCTTGAGAATACTTTCGGTTTTAAGAATTCCTTGGTGTCCAAACTTCCTTGTCTATAAATACTCGAAGTTTGCCTTTTTAGCAAACTAATCCTTCGTAACAACAGATTTATTCTTTTGTTGTTGTTACTGGTGTAGCCTCCTATTCGGAGAGGAGAGTAACCTAATTAGGCGAAATCTCTTACGGCCGCTCAGTTTAAAGTCTTCTTTGGGATTGAGAATCTCTAGCATGTACCGTTGGTGGGAAACTAGATAATTGCGGTTTACCTTTTATTTTCGACTGATTTGATTGACTAATGGTGGTTGAAATATGATTGAACCTAGTTTGTTTATTCTTGAGAATCTTCTCTTCTGATATAAGATTCACTCAAACTAGTTCAGAGTTTCGACAGAGATCTTTAGACTGTTGTTAGTTCTAAAGAGGATCTTGTGATAATCCATTGTTAACAGACTCCGTTCTGTGCGTGATTGATCACAAGAGATTCAAGTGATTGTGTGCAGGTTTTTATTGAAGATTTAAGAATATTTGAAGACAAAGAAGATATTGAAGATCTGACTTGGGTTTTATAATCTTTGGCATGCACAATACTTGTTTCGGTAAAAGATGATCCGGTTAGTAATCTGTTTATCCTTGTGGTAGATTGGATTGATTAATTGAGTAGATCGGCATCAACACGATTCTTCGGATTAAAGGTGTTGTTGGCTTAATCTTAAACGATTACCTTTGGGTGATTGAATATAAGATAGATCTAAGGACCTGACGAAGGAGTTTATGTTGAGATAAACGGAAGAGCCTTTGTCCGACTCATATCACTTGGTTGAATAGAGTTGATACCAAACAGATTTGTTGTTCCTTTACTGTTTGGAATACGAACCAAAGGAATTGTTCCAAGTACGTGACTTATTTATAAGTTGGAGGCCTGGGAATACAGAAGGAACTAGGTGAACTATAGGGTTAGTTACTTGGTCTCAAATATACGAAGTTAGTGTAATTTTTTGTAGCGGCTTAATCCTGAGAGTATTCAATTCTAGACTAGGTCCCGGGATTTTTCTGCATTTTCGGTTTCCTCGTTAACAAATTCTTGTTGTGTCATTTACTTTTATATTCCGCATTATAATTTTTTTATTATAATTAAAGTAAATTACATAAACGTTAATTCCTATTTACTTGATAAGCAATCCTATTGTGTTTGGTTAAGTCCGAACCTTTGTATCAGTAAACATACTTCGTTGTTGTATTCTCTCGATCTCGTATCCATAGACGATCACACAAAGTGTGAGACGATTAGTTGTATTGTCTTGACTCAGTCCATAGACAATCACTTTCGGAGAAAGGACTTATAGGTAGGAAAAGTTTTATCTTGAGGTATATTTGGGTACCCTCGCCTTTTCAATTGATTTTGATAATTGTAACAATACATACATCAATCTTGATATTCTTTAAGAAGAAGACTCAACCAGTTCTGGAAGAAATAATTGACCTTTCTGTTGGAAACTCTCTGTCTGATTTTTCAGGTTCTACCATGTGTCTATCAGCTTGCACATCTCGGGTGTCTGAATCATCATATGCGTTGACATGCTCTTATTGTTCACTCAAGGGTCATGAACTTTCAAAGTGTTTCAAGTACAAACACAAGATGAGATATGTCAACAAACTTCAACGAAGAGCAAATTGACTAGAAAACAAGCTTAAACCTGCTCAAAAAACTGCCGAGGTATGTAAGATTTTGTCTTCTTCAAAGAAGTTAGTTTCCAAAGATAAGATAAGACCATTAGAAAATAAAGTATGGTCTAAACGTTTTTATAGACAGGGTTCCATGAATTCCTCCCAAAAGGAACATGGTGGACAGATTGTTGTTCACCGCAGCACAACTTGATTGTATTGGTTAGTGTATCTTGTCTCATATGCCTGATAAAAAGAGACAAGGTTGTGCACATCTCAGGCTTTAGGAAAAGTTTGTTTTCTTCTTTTCTTAGTTTTCTTTGCAAAATTGGTATTCCCTGTCAATCAATAAATGGGGTTATTCTCGATAATTCTGCTCTTTTTAGGGTTGTGGATTGTTCGTGTACGAACCTGTTTAAAGGTTGCGTAACCCTACATTCATTTTTCCTTCTCTAGAACTCTTTTTATCTTAAGGCTGCTTGTTTATTTTAAATTGTGATTTCCTCTCACAAACCCGTACTCTTATGGATACTCCAAGCATCATGTCTTCTGGTGGAAAATATGTTAATATGATTGTTAAGCCATCAATCATGAAGGAAAAAGAGAAATCTCTGCTTCCTCCAACTTTGAAAAGAAAAAGAAGGAATGTGAGGAAGCCAAGAGCTGTTCGAACAAATTCTCAGAAGTTTTCTGGTATTCTTGAAGATTTGAAGGATACAAGAAAGGAGATTCAGCAAATAAAGGCTATTGTTATGAGAACTCTTGAAATTCAGAAGGCCCTAGTTCGACATCATCAGTCTAGAAGGTTTGTTGGAATTGACTCCTATCTTCACGAACCATATGTTACAATGGATGTTGACGACAAGGAGTTCGGGGACGATAAAAAATTCTTTAGAGGTCTCAATATCTAGGAAACTTCTTATGAGAATTTTTATTCTTGTTTTTGTTTAGAAGGATAACTAGGGTTTGGAATAGCCATTATTGTGGTTACACATAGCTAGTTCCAAACGTTTTCTCATCTTCAATGTTTTTAGATTTATTTATTTAAATTCTAAGTTATTTGGAAGATGATGTTTGCAATTTTAATCTTTATGGTTTTATATAATGTAAATTGTTATGGGATATGTTGTTCACGTCCGTGAACCTTGACTGTCCCATACTTGTTCAAAAGTTATCTCTATTATATCGGTATGAAAGTATTGATAAAAGATAGAATGAACTTTTGACTTACAAAAGTTAAATCCTTTTATGTCATTATTTGATGGAAGCAAGGATAAAGTTTTTGTCTACAAAGATTTTGTCTATTGTATGTCATTATGCAAATAGTGATGGAAAATAGAATGCATCCTTGTGTATTCCGCAGAATTGATCTTCCCTGATCCATTTTTTATTTAAAATACTGTGCGGCTTCGTAAGTTCTCTTATGTTGAGCATTTCCAATTAGATTAATCATGGGATTTCTTGTGGTTAGTTTAGTTGAGTATTCCGATTGAATTAATTATGGGTTCTCTTGTGGTTAATCCGGTTGAGTATTTTGGATAAAAATTCATGTTTTCATGTGATTTGGTTATGTCCAAAGAAATACTTATTTTCTTTTAAAATAAGGTCGCTTTTGTTGTTCTCTCGGGAATGACATTTTACGGGGGAGAGTTCGTTTATGAACTTGTGCTTAATCGCCATATCTTTGTGGGGAGTGCGGCTGTGGAATATTTTAGGAATTATCTTGTATCTTTATAAACTCCTTGATGAATGCATTTAGCTTAGTCTTTATGATTGGATTTAAATTTGTTGGTATGTTTGTTCTGTTTTGGTCATGAAGAATCTCCGTGGAAATTTCATTAGGATCCCACTAATTTCGTACCTTTGCCAATTTTATTGAAAAAAAGGGAGAGAATTAATGTGTAGTTCACACTACAAATACATATGGTTTACGGATCATTATGTAAGGGGGAGTGGTTTTCATGTTGAGTTGATGTATTGACTAAGGGGGAGTAATACATATCACCGTAATATTATTTTCAAAGTTGTGATGCAGTTGAACTTTGATATTGTGTAATAATACTATGGCACTGTATAACAATGATCGAGAGCATTTGTTTTCTTATTGTTATCGCTATGGATCCTCAACAACGATGATACTAAACTTGCAACCTTTGGAATCATTGGAGTACTTGGAAGTGACGAAGATTTCGAGTAATGTTGAAGATGCCAAGGAGATCAATCATGTGGATGAGAAACTACAATTTTTATTTATTTTGTAATCCATATGTATTGATAGTTTTGTCACTAAAATTGAAAAATGGGGAGATTATTAGAGCATTGCTCGGTCGAACTCGCATGCATTGCTATCTCAAGCATGTTTGTCAATGTTAGTGATCAAAACTATGAGTCTTTATTTCTAGCCTATTTAGAAGTCTCGGACTAGGACATAGATTGTGTAGTTGAGCTTTAGACTTCACAGAGTTCATCTCTTGAAGATGAAGAACTACTAAGGAGAGATTGTGGAACTTCATCGACAAAAGATATGCGGAGACTGAAACTTATCTATCACTTGGAAAGTATATTTCTAGTCTATCTCCTATATTGAGACATAAGTCGTGTTATGATATAGTTTTATATTATACACATTTGAGATTTCGAGCTGAGATTATTTCGCTTATATATTTCACGGAATATGTGTTGGCAAGCTTTCGATGCGGCCGAATTCATCTTACATTCGAGACGAAAGTCCGAATAAGATCATATGAAAATTGTCGAGTCACATCTTACATGGTTTGTGTGATACAATCATTTGGTGTTGTCTTGAAATGTTTCATTATTATAATTCTAATAACTTGAAAATCGCTTTGACGAAAAATAGTTTGTGAACAATGACTATATAACGTTTTCTAAGAAAGTTTCAATGATTGAAATAAAGAGTTTAGAATCATATAACCATGTTTGGATATAAGCATACTGTGTTAATCACATTAGTGTACAAGTCCAAAACCGGGAACCTGAAGTATGCGTACCCGTACGCATACTGGTGGTTACTGATGTCTGGGCAAGTATCCGTACCCATACGCATACCAGCGGAGAGTTCACGTCCGTGAAAATCTGCTGGAGTTTGGAATGTGTTGTAGTATGCGCACCCGTACGCGTACTGGCGTAACCAAACTCAAGTCCGGCTACTAAAGTATGCGTACCCGTTTGCATACTTGAGTGGGTTACTTTCTAAAATCGGTTGTGTACATGAAATTAAATATTTATGTAATAAGGAATGCAATCTTTGCAAACCGTCGCTATAATGTTCATGAATTGATCGAGTGAATCAAGCCGATTTTGTTTCGATTGTATTCTTATATACTTCTATGAGAATATAGCAATTGAACGACTCTTTAGATAGTTTCATTTGAGTCATTTGAACTAGTTATGGATAAGATTAATATGGTTGATATGAGATTTATCATATGGATAACTTCGGTTGACCATTGTTGAGCCAACATGGGTGTACACGTTTGGGTACGGTTACATAAACCTAAATGAGGGTACATTTCATTTATGTCTAACAAGCTAAGTTCGATCTAACGGTTGAAAGATATTATCTTGGTTGAATCAGATTTTTCATCTAACGGTAAATATTGAATGCTTTGTTACTTAGATAACATGGATTGCAAACCCTGATTTGAAAACTATATAAAGGAGAACTCTAGCAACTGGGAAACCTAATCCCCACACCTCCTGTGTGTTACTAGTTGCATAAACTAGAGTCGATTCTCCTTTAACATTAGGTTTTCCTAAACTAGGTTAACGACTTGAAAGACTTCATTGGGATTGTGAAGCCAGACCCAACTATTTCTCTTGTAGTTGCGTGTTCTGATCTTGCCCGATTCTATCGTTTGAGTACTATCTTCTCGAAGATTTTATCGAGATTAATTTATCTGATAGGCAAGATAAAACGTGATCACAAACGTCTTCTTCTCATCGTTTGTGATTCCACAATATCTAGTTTCGCCATCATATGATTTAGATTATTGTGAGGTGATTGATAATACAAAGCTGTTCTTCGGGAATATAAGTCTGGTTTATCAATTGGTTCCTGTTCACCTTGATTTATCAAGAGACAGAATAAAAACTCTTGGGTATTTCTGTAGGAGACAGATTTATTCAATCCTATAGACTTTTTCTTGTTAGACAGATTTGTTTATCAAGTCTTCGACTTTGGGTCGTAGCAAATCTTGGTTGTGGGTGATATCTGAATCAAATGCGTAGTATCCTGTTGGGATAAGAGACGTAAGGAGCATAACTGCACCTTGAATCAGTGTGAGATTGATTAGGGTTCAACTACAATCCAGTCCGAAATTCATTGGTATTAGGCTAGTGTCTGTATCGGCTTAATACAATGTGGTGTTCAATCTGGACTAGGTCTCGGGGTTTTTCCGCATTTGCGATTTCCTCGTTAACAAAATTCTGGTGTTTGTGTTATTTTTTTTCCGCATTATTTTTTGTTATATAATTAAAATATCACAGGTTGTGCATTAAGATCAGTCAATTAGAATATCCAACCTTTGGTTGTTGATTTACATTGATTGACACTTGAACATTGGTCTTTGGTACCATTCAAGTTAACTCATCTTATATTCAATCGGGATCACAGATTTCTATTTGTTGATTGCAGATTGAATTAAGAGTTAGAGATATTAAACTCTTTGATATACTTTTATCTAGATTGAGTCTGACTGTCTAATTGATTCTCTAGAAAGTGTATTGGAGTAAGTCCTCTCATGTTTCCAAACGAATTGTTGGGTGTGGTTGTTAGACCCCCGCATTTTCATTTAGATCTGAAGAAAACTTGTGATCATCCATTGTTAACAGAACCCGTTCTGTGCGTAATCGATCATAAGTGGAATCAAGTTTGTATTATGCAGGTACAATAAAAGGCAATTAAATATTTGGAGACAAGAAGATTTTTCTGATTGGTTTTCACATCTCGTAATTTTCCACACATCTTGATCGGTTGGGATCCAACTAAGATATAATTTATCTTTGATAGATTTGATCATATAGTTGTTTATATCGGCAACTATCATTTGGTGTTATTCTTCAATATTTGAATTTGATATTTGTGAATCTGGATCTGATTATTTCGGATTTAGATTGGTCTTACCCGATAAAAGAATTTACTACTTTAAAAGGAAGAGCCTTTGTCAAAACTCAACGAATATTTTATTAAAAGATTATTGAACTAGTTACCAAATAACTTTGTTCCTTTTCTGTTTGGAAAACGATCAAAAGGAGTTGAGTGTTTAAGACTTTACATCGGTAAAGCAACTCAATATAGTGATTTCTCTCTTGGGATCCACGTGCGTTGACCAAAAGGTTGTAGGCGCAGGGATACTGAAGGAACTAAGTAACTATGGGTAGATTACTTGGGATCAACTATACGAAATTGACTTTTTCCTTTGTATAGCGGCTTAATTATGAAAGTATCCAAAACTGGACTAGGTCCCTGGATTTTTTTATATTTGTGATTTCATTGTTAAAAAAATATTATTATGTCATTTGCTTTACTTCCGCATTATAATAGTTTATTATAATAGAGTATATAACACTTGTATGTTAATCCTAATCACTCGACATTGATCTTATAGTCAATAGGTCTTGTATCGTAACCATGAAGTTGTATCGTCTCAACTTTGTCCATAGACAATCACTCAAGGTATTAGACTTATAGGTTGAAGCGAAAAGATTGATTTGTACTTGGGTACCCTCGTCATTTCATTTGGTATCATAATAGGGAATCACGAAAAGATCTTTTGTGTGATCCAACCTATAAGGAATGAATTTGAAATCACATGAATCGATTTCAGTTAATGTACCGCCAATATTTGACCGAACTAACTATCCGTGGTGGAAATCTTATATGAAATACTTTCTTCAATCACGCGTTTTTAATACTTGGTTATTAGTCGTTGATGAATATAATCTTCTGAAAATAGAATGATCGGAAACTGAGTTTAAACACTTAGTTGATTATAAAAGTGAAGAAAAGACTCTTGCAAAGAAGAACTCATATGGTTGCTATCATACATGTTGTAAGCCGAGATCTACAACATCCCGTCTCTACATGTCAAACTTCTGAGGAAACATTAATAATCTTCAGACCGTACTCGAAGGAAATACATCATAAAAAAAATCTATACTTCAAACCCTCACTTTTGATTGGTAAAACCTTCGTATGGATGATAACGATATGTTTGAATAATTTCATGTAAATCTCTCTGAGATTGTCAATGCTTCTTTCTCTCTCGGAAAGATTATTTCTGAAAAAAGATATAGTATATAAGAGTGTATCTTTACCATCTGGATATGAGTCTAAGAAACATGCAATCATAGAAGCAAATGATATTTCAACTCTTTCACATAGCACACTTGTTGGAAAGTTAAATATCTTTGACCATGAATCCCAATCTACTCTGGCTAAGGGAATCGCTTTTAAAGTTGAAAAAATTTCAAAAGTTCTAGTTGAAAAAGATAGATTGGCAGATAATTCAAATGAATTGATTGCAAAAGACTTATATGGTGATATTGAGATAACATTGTCACTTATTACCAGAAAATTTAGAGATCTTTTAAAGAAAAGACATAATAGATTTATAAAGGATAATCATCATCCTTATAGCCCCCATGATCGAGTTCCGGCCAAAAACAGAAAATATCAAAAGAAAGATAATGAATATCATCCACAGTGCTTCAAGCGAAAAGTTTTTGGTCATTTGGCTAAATATTGTCTCAATCTAAGGAAATATACTAGAAGTAAGGCATTAGATGTAACTCTTGATAACACCTCAGACTCGTACAATTCTAAAGAAGGTGAAACATCTAATATTGGACTAATTGTTAATTTAATTTCTTTTTGTTCCATTAACGATTCAACCATTTTGAAAATGGATATATCTTCCGATGTTTAAAATTATACCACTGGTATAAGGGAAGGAATAACAAAATGCATGCGCAACTGTCATGAATTCAATAATTGCAAAGATAATATTATGCTATTCCGAGAATCATCAAGGTGATCAATATCGTCTTAACTAATCTCCAGAAACTTCGGTTTACCAAGGTAACAAGAGAAGATCTAAAAAACATACTTCACAAGATGAAAAATAATTTGTGTATTTTAAAACCCATAATGAGATAAAATCTCATGCTAATACCACTTAATAGGTATTAGATTGCATCCTTAACTGAGTGTGCCAATCATGTGTGAGGAAGCAAAAATAAGACACGTGTTATGTAGATCATGGGAATAAATCTAGTAATTGAAAATATATCTTAAAAATATACTCTTATTTTTAGGAATATTGTATTTTCAGTAGTATGATATATTCAAAATATCTTTTTCGGGATTTATAAAGGATCCGTATGACTCACTGTTCATTCATTGTTCGTACTATGAATCAGGATCCGATGTCTTCTCTTGCAAAAAAAATTCTTTTTGGATAAATCTGCATCATCACTTGATGCTAAGAAACTGAAGATAAATATCAAAAGAGAGATTGTGTTAGAAAAAAAAGAAATAAAAAATATACTGAAGAAAAATCATTGTATTGTATGTTGACACAAATTTGTGTTCAATTTAAAACAGAATTGCATGCTCTTGCAAAGTCTTTCACCAAAACTTGCCAGCTTCAAGAGATTCTTGTCAAGCAACAAGGTTATCTTCTTGAGGAAATTCACAAGCTCAAGATTGGGAAAATTCCACCTTTATTAAGTTCTGAAGATATGAAGGACTAATTTGCTCATAAAGATATATATGATTCAGTTCTTATTAGAATAGACTAATCAATTGTTAATTTATTTCAATGTTTGTTTAAAGTCTATTCAAAACTATCAATAATATGGATGATTAATCTCTTATTTAAATCTTTTGCATTATTCTTTGTGATAGTTCATATTGCATAGCATATGTGAACAAATATCCTTTATGCTTTGCTTTGGGTTTATGGGATGTTATTTTGGTTTTCAATAACCATAATTTCCGATCTCATATTGTGATGATCTCTTATGATTTGTGTGACTTTTTGATTTAGCGAGATTAAGTTCTAACCTTTTTTTAGGTAGGCTTTATCAAAGGATCATGAAGAGATACTGTTTAAAACTCATGTGTGAAAGTCACAATGATGCTATTATCGATTTATGTTTACATAAGTTGTGTATTTAGCATAAGATATGAGTTTCATTTTAAGCTTTTACCATTGGAACGTATTAACTAAAACCGGTTTCAACTTTTCTCTGGTAAAGGTTGTTTTGGTTGTTGTTCTTTGGTTTTTTACAGAGGAAAACAACTCACACGGGGAGAGTTCTTATTGAATTGGTGCTTAATGATAAATCTTTGTGGGGATAGTGGTTGTGGAAAACAAGGGAAGAATTATCCTTATAATCTTTCCTGATATGAAAACTAAGTTATTCTGATCTTAGTTTGTTATGTCGAAGCGTAAGGTACGATTTTTGTGTTAGTTAAAAAATTTCATATGAAGAAAAGCTGATTTAATTGCCCATTCTTTGCTTTTGGTTAACGAAATACGGTGTAATTGATATTTCCATTATGTTGTATGGATTGTTGTGTTTCCATTGTTTCCGGTTAACAAAAACTTTGTCAATTCTGATTTTTGTCGTTGCTTAACAAAAAAGGGATCATTTGTTTTAGTCCCTTTGATTCCTGATAAGTAAAACTGAGTTAATCCTGATCTTAGTTTAAACTTGTCGAAATTTAGGATTCGATGATTCAAATCTACACGATTCCTTGATAATAAAATAACTAGTTAACTAACCTAATTTTTGTCTTGTCTAAAAGAAGGTACAATTTTCTTAAGAATAATTGGAACCTGATAAGAGAAATGAGTTAATTATGATCTCTTTTGAGTCTTATTGTATAATGCATAATTGGTCCAGTTTTGTAACTATGTTTTCTTAGTTAACTAATCGGACTAAGGGAATATTTCTTCAAGCAATTGTTTCCTTGATGACATACTAGAACAAGACTATTTGGTAAGTTTTGGTTTTGGTATTGGTTATCTAAAATGGTATGTGAAACCTTCTTGCTTAACTCTTATAGGTTGTACAAGTTCTTATGGATTTGTAAGATCCTTTCGGTTCTCTCTTATGTTATTCGTTTCTTTGTCATTTTTGTGACAAAAAAGGAGGAGAAATATATGGAGCAAACAAGTGATTTATGATTACTAGGAAAAGATATATATGCTTAAGTCATTATATCTAACAAAAGAGTAAAGCATAGACTAAGGGGGAGAAACATATCATCATGTTATGTAGTTTTTCATATTACAAAAGGGGAATAACAAAGATGTTTGGATTTTATATATACCTGGATTTCCTTTAAGGAGAGTAAAGCTTTTTTATTCAAATGTCAACATCGGCATTTATTTTTTTAATATGTGCAAGATATTGTGTTGTTGAAATTTGGAATTAAGGGTATGGAGAATGAGTTATTTTGTAATTCGTTTATCTCCATATGTATTAGGGTCTTGTCACTAAAATTGACAAAGGAGGAGATTGTTAGAGCATGCTCAGTTGAATCCACCAAGCGCTGGTATGTCAAGTGTGGTTGTCATATTTTAGTATTAAAACTCAATTAGGCTCGCCCGTGTAAATATACTAGAGCCAACTTCGTTTAGGTTAGACTAAAAAGTCTATGAATGTTGATACTTACAAGTATTACTGTGAAAACCTGAAGGACGTGAAGATGTATCGACTACAACGAAGACATCATCCTTCCACCTGAGGTTAGTGATACTGACTTGACTTACTTTCATTCCTATCGTTTCTTTTAAGTCGTTCAAGATTGAAAACATAACATGCGAGGTTATATTTAAATAATCTAGTATTAGACTTGGTCATTTTATTATGATCAAAATGTCAAGGAAGAATATTTAGTTACGAAGTATAACGTTTATCTTTTGAACTTCGTAAATGTGACATCGACATAATCTATGTAACTTATTACTTGATTGTGTATTGGATATAGTTGTGATTTAATCCCAGGAAACTATGTTTTATTACACATTTTTAAAGGAAGTACAAATTCGGAACTTGTTTTGTAATAAAAAAGAAATCAATAGGCGTTTTGGTCCGGTTTTCTATGAAGACCTATTGGATGGCCAATTCGAACCTAAAGTGGGAATTCGGGTAGAAAGTTTTTTAACTTATGTTGAGAGTCAAGGTAGAACCCATCCCTACCTATTTTCGGATATATGGTTGAGCCGATCCTAACTTTTATTGGGATTTTTGGTAGAACCGATCCTCACTTATATTGGGATACATGGTAGAACCTATCCTAGCTTATGTTGCGAGTCATGGTAGAATCAATCCTACCTATATATGGAGAATTGGTAGAACCGATCTTAACCTATGTTAGGAGTCATGGTAGAATCGCCCCCAAGAACAAAAGCGATTTTCAACATTCACATATTACTTACGGTTTTGTGTGAGTTTTGAATTAGGGTTCTCTAAATATGAAAGTTCTAGATATCGACATAATATGAACATATACAATTCTTTTCTTTAATTGTTAAAATATATTCTGTGATACTCAAGGTGATCCAAAACCAAAATATTAAGAATCTTTTAATTGAATAATGTGTTTTTGATTTTTTAGCAATCAAAGCATTTCTCTTGAAAATATACATTAAGTGTTAAACTAATATTAGATATTATATAAAGAGAGATTTCGGAATTACATGTTGGATATTAATTGGAAATATAAAAACCAAAATTAGGTACTTATTGCATATCTTGAGAATTTATTCGGTTTTGTAATTTCCTTATTGTCCAAACAACCTTGGTCTAGAAATAGTTAAGTTTGCATTTCAAGCAAACTATCCTAAGAGCCAGGAAAACTTCATTCATGTTGTTTCTGGTGGAGCCAACTATCCGGAGAGGAAAATACCCTAATTAGGCGAAATCTCTTACGTATGCTCATTTAAAAACTTCTGTGGGATCAAGAAGCTCCACGAGTAACGTTGCTGGTAAACTAGATAATTGCATTAGTATTTTAGTTTTCATTTATTAGTTTGATTGACTAACGGTTATTGAAACTTTGATTTCACCTAGTTTGATTATTCTTGAGAGCCTTCTCTTTTGACATAAGGTCACTCAAACTAGATCAAAATATTGACGGGATCTTCAGAACATTTTTTATATCTGAAGATAACTTGTAATCATCCATTATTAACATGCTCTATTATGTAGTTTGTGTTGTATAGGTACCATAGAAGGCAATTAAAGATTTGAAGACAAGAAGATTTTTCTGATTGGTTTTCACATCTCGTGATTGTGCACACATATTGATCGGCTGAGATCCAACTAAGATCTAATTTATCTTTTATTTTGATCATATAATTGTTTAGAACGACAGCTATCATTTGGTGGTATTCTTCAATATCCGAATTTGATAGTTGTGAATCTAGATCTGATTATTTCGAATTTGGATTGATCTTACCCGGAGAAGGAGTTTATAGTTTAAATGGAAGAGCCTTTGTCAAAAATCAACGAATCATTTCTTAAAAGATAATATTAGAGTAATTACCAAACAACTTTGTTAGGGCATATCTCAGTTGAACTCACCAAGCGTTGGTATGTCAAGTTTGGTTGTCATATTTTATTATCAAAACTCATTTAGAGTCAACTTCGTTTAGGTTAGACTAGAAAGCCTATGAATATTGAGACATATAAGTATTACTCTGAATACCTAAGAATGAGAAGAAGTAACGACTACAACGACGACATCATCCTTCCACTTGAGGTTAGTAATATTGACTTGAACTTGTTTCAATTCCTGACGTAGCTTTCAAGTCGTGCTATATTATAACATGCGAAGCTGTATATACTGTATATATATTGTATATTATACTCAATTGGAAAGACATAATCATAATATCATGATCATAGTATTAAGGAATTATACTACGAAGTATAACGCTTATCTTTTGGACTTCATAGATATGATATTGACATCATCTTGTATATAGTTTTATGATTATGTGTATGGGTTTATGGTGAATATTTCATCCTAGGAAACAATATTTTACATTTTCTTAAAGGAAGTACATTTATGAACTTGTTTCATGAATCGAAAGGGAAATCAATAGGTTTATTGGTCTTGCTATTCATTGCATATTCTTTGATGACCAATATGTGTGAGTTGGTAGAAGTGATCTTAACTCAGGTTATGTATCTTGGTATAACTGATCACAATACCTAGAATTATGATTTGGTATGACCGGTGTTGGTAATTGGTGTAACCGATCCTAAGTAATCACCATGAGATGGTATTATCGATCCTTGTAATTGGTGTGACCGATTACGGTAATTGGTGTGACCGATCATAAATAGTGTGTGACCGATACGTGTAATTGGTATGAACGATCCTAGTGACTGGTATGACCGATCACAAGTAGATACCATATATAGGTAGAACCGATCTGAACCCATGTATGTGACTTGGTAGGACCGATCAAAACTAACCATTATGATTTGGTATGACCGATCACATGGTAGTCTTAGAAGTCTGGTAGAACCATTTCTAAAATTATTTAGAAGTGTGGTAGAACCGATTCCAAGATGCAAATCCATGTAAATATGAGATAAGGATTTGTAGTGTAAAGATGTCAACATACTTTGAACACGAGTTTAATCCATATCAATTTATCCAATAACTCGACAAAGGAGTTTTATTAGATTAAACAGAAAAGCCTTTGTCAAACTCAAATCACAAGTTTGAATAGAGTTGATACCAAACAGATTTTCATCCTTTACTGTTTGGAATACAATCCAAAGGAAATTGTGATTCACGTGCATGACTTTATAAGTCGAAAGCGCAGGGATACTGACGGAACTAAGTGGCTAAGGCTAGTCTGCTTGTTCTCAACTATACAAAGTTGGTATTAGATTTTGTATAGCGGCTTAATTATGAGAGTATTCAAAACTGGACTAGGTCCCAGGGTTTTTCTCCATTCGCGGTTTCCTTGTTAAAAAAAACTTGTTGTGTCTTTTACTTTGTTTTCCGCATTATAATTGTTATTTTAATTAAATAAAATACACAAGTGCGTTAACTCTATAACACTTGATATTGATCCTATAGAGTTTCATTTATTACCGAACCTATTATCAAGTGCACACTTTGTTGTTGTATTGTCTCGATATCGTATCCATAGACAATCACACAAGGTGTGGAATCGAATTGTCATATTGTCTCGACTCTGTCCATAGACGATCACGTTCGGTAGAGGACTTATAGGTTTAAAAATAAAAGATTGTGGTGTATTTGGGTACCCTCGACTTTTCAAGATTTATTCCTTTTCTGTTTGGAAAATAATCAAAATGAGTTGAGTGCTTAAGACTTTACATCGGTAAAGCAACTCAAGATAGTGATTTCTGTCTTGGGATTTACGTGCGTTGACCAGACGGTTGTAGGTGCATGGATACTTAAGGAACTAAGTAACTAGGTGTAGATTACTTGGTCTCGACTATATGAAGTTGGTTTTGTTAATTGTATAGCGTCTTAAATATGAGACTATTCAAAATTGGACTAGGTCCCTGGGTTTTTCTGTATTTACAGTTTCCTCGTTAACAAAATCTTTATGTGTCATTTACTTTACTTCTGCATCCTAATCACTTGACATTGATCCTATAGTCAATCGGTCTTGTACTATAACTATTGTCAAGTGAATATCTTGAAGTTGTACTGTCTCGACTTTGTCCATAGACAATCACTTAAGGTATCAGACTTACAGGTTGAAACAAAAAGATCGTGGCGTACTTGGGTACCCTCGTCATTTCATACATGAAATACCAAAAGAAAGTTAAATTTATCAACAAACTCTAAAGGAGTAAGGCTAGAATGTTAAATGTGTTTCAACTCTTTCAAAAGCATTCAAAAACTCAAGAGATTGATAAATCTGAGAAGAAATCAAGTGTTGATCAAATAAATACTGCTCACCTCAACACAACCTAATTGTGTTGAAAAGTGTATCCAAATCTCATGTGCCTATTATAGGAGAAAAAACAATAAGGGCTTGCGCAAACTTCTCTTGTTTTATATTTTAACTATATTACATTGATCGCTTCTGTAATAGGGTAAAATTGATTCTGCTGAAAATTGTAAATTGGGTGTGTTGATGAGAAACGAATTCAAACCCTAAACAAATATAGTGCACATGAGTACTTTAGATTCGAGAGATCAATCGGTAGGACTCTGGACTAAACCAAGAAATGGTCGTTCCAGATTCAATTCGGTTACAAAGAAAGGAGAATGCTTGATCATAGGGAGGGAAGCAGAGAAGGTGTTGAGATCAGAGTGATACTCTCTGTAAGGTGTGGTTGTTTACGACTTATATCAGAATGTGGAACCTAGTTGCAGAGTGTAAGATGTTGTTTGAGGGTGAAAACGGTTTCTGCTGATTTTGGTAATTTTGCGTATGGGTGAGAAACGAGTCTAAACCCTAAACAATGTACTGCACGGGAGTACTTTAGATTCGAGAGATCAATCTGTACAAATCCGGTCTAAACCAAGAAATGGTCGTTCCATACTTGCTTCGGTCACAAAGTGAAGGAGAAGGGTTGGTCTTGGGGAGGGAAGCGAAGAGAGTGTTGAGACCAGAATAGTTGATTCTGGAAGAGTGGTTGTTTTACGACTTGTATCAGAAAGTGAAATCCTAGCAATGTGGAAAGCTAACAGGTGGTTTCTGAGTGTTGTATTCTTCTGAACAAAAACGTTGTTTGGTGGAAATAGGTGAGACCTATTTATACAAATCGCAACAAAACGTACCCTGGCCTCGTAAGAAGTGGAAACGGTTGAGTAATGGAAGAGAATAGTAACGGGTAACGCCTGGAATTGATGTTTCCATAATGAAGGATACGTTTCACCATTATTTCATGTCATTACTAACCGCCTTACTCTTATGACACTTTCTTGTAACGGGTGTATTGCACGCCGCATGTTGTAAACCGCCAGACCAATACCCTGATGACAATCCCCCAGTTTGTTACATGTCTTGATGTATCGAATGTTTTTGTGGAAAACGTGTAACATGTTGCTATTGTTTGGCAAGTTAAAATTGAGAGGCTTGCCGGTTCGGTGGAGACCTTCGACGACCGAGATTTTGCATCTTGAGAGGAAGGGTAGTCGTTGATTGCGGCTACCTTCCGTTGGTAGCCAGTGTCGTGGCCACGGTACTTGCATGGCTTGCGCATTCTCTTGGTGTGGCCAATTAGGGTGTCGTGACCAAAGAGTTGGCAGCGTAGCCAAAGGGTTGCCATAAGTCGTGTGGTTTGGCGACAATCTTGTACGGCTGAGATCTGTGTCTCAGGAGGAGGGGTAGTCGTTGATTGTTGCAACCATCTGTTTGATAGCCAACGACATGGAGGCATGGCCGGCATGGCTCGTGCATGCTCTTGGCGCGACCAAATTAGGGTTTGGCGCAAACCGCAGAATTTTGGCATCGCAGCCAAGAGGTTGCCAAAAATCGTTTGGTTTGGTGGCAAGCTTGTACGGCTGAGATTTGCATCTCAGAAGGAGAGGTAGTCGTTGATTGTTGCAACTCTCCGTTTGGCAGACCAATACCCTGATGAGCATCCCCCATTTAGTGAAATGTCTTGATGTCTCGAGTGTTTTCATGGAAAACGTGTAGCATGTTTCTATTGTTTGGTAAGTTAAAATTGAGAGGCTTGCCGGTTCGGTGGCGACCTTCGACGGCCGAGATTTTGCATCTTGAGAGGAATGGTATCCGTTGATTGCGGCTACCCTTCCGTTGGTAGCAAGTGTCGTGGCCACGGTGCTGGCATGGCTTGCGCATGCACTTGGCGTGGCCAATTAAGGTGCCGTGACCAAAGAGTTGGCAGCGTAGCCAAAGGGTTTACACAAGTCGTGTGGTTTGGCGGCAAGCTTGTATGGCTGATATATGTGTCTCAAGAGGAGGGGTAGCCGTTGATTGTTGCAACCCTCCGTTTGACAGCCAGATGCATGGAGGCATGGCCGACATGGCTCTTGCATGCTCTTGGCACGGCCAAATTAGGGTTTGGCGCAAACCGCGGAATTTTGGCATCGCAACCAAGAGGTTGCCACAAATCGTTCGGTTTGGTGGCAAGCTTGTACGACTGAGATTTGCATCTCTGAAGGAGGGGTATCCGTTGATTGTTGCAACCTTCCGTTTGGCATCCAGCGGAAGGAGGCATGACCGGCATGGCTTTGGCATTTTTTAGGCGCGGCCAAATTAGGGTTTCGCATAAACCGTGGAATTTGGCATTGGGACAGAAGTTTCCATGCGTTTAGTGGCGAACTTGTACGGCTGAGATCTGCATCTCATAAGGAGGGGTAGCCGTTGATTGTTGCAACCCTCCGTTTGGCAGCCAGTGGCATGGAGACATGGCCGGCATGACTTTGGCATGTTTTAGGCCCGGCCAAATTAGGGTTTGGCATAAACCGTGGAATTTGGCATTGGGCCAGAAGTTGCCATGCGTCTGGTGGCGAACTTGTATGGATGAGATATGCATCTCAGAAGGAGGGGTAACCATTGATTGTTGCAACCCTCCGTTTGGCAGCCAGAGGCATGGAGGCATGGACGGCATGTCTTTGGCATGTTTTAGGCGCGGCCAAATTAGGGTTTGGCATAAACCGTGGAATTTGGCATTGGGCCAGAAGTTTCCATGCGTTTGGTGGCGAACTTGTACGGCTAAGATCTGCATCTCAGAAGGAGGGGTAGCCGTTTGATTGTTGCAACTCTCCGTTTGGCAGCCAGCGGCATGGAGTCATGGCCGGCATGGCATTGGCATGCCATTAGCAAGGAGGTGCGGCTGGCATGGTTGGGCCTTTGGCGCGTGAGGTGTGGATGGCATGGTTGGAATGTCGTTGGCACGGTGGTGCGGCTGGCATGGTTGGCATACCTTTGGCGCGGAGGTGTGGCTGGCATGGTTGGCATGCCGTTGGCACGGTGGTGCGGCTGGCATGGTTGCCATGCCTTTGGCGCGGAGGTGTGGCTGGCATGGTTGACATGCTTTTGGCGCGGAGATGTGGCTGGCATGGTTGGCATGTCATTGGTACGGTGGTGCACCTGGCATGGTTGGCATGCCTTTGGTGCGGAGATGTGGTTGGCATGTCGTTGGCACGGTGGTGCGGCTGGCATGGTTGGCATGCCGTTGGCACGGAGGTGCGGCTAACATGGTTGGAATGCCTTTGGCGCGAAGGTGTGGCTGGCATGGTTGGCATGTCGTTGGCACACTTGTCTAGCATGCGCGGCTGGCATGTGCGGATAAAATGCCAGTCGATACTTGAGGGTTCTGTCGTGGAACATAACGTATTGATATATAAAAAAGGTACCCTGGTAAATTTCTCGTAGACATATTGAAAGGCTCAATAAATGCGCTAGTGGACATATTGGTACTCATGGCTCCGTTTCCTTACAGAGCGACGTCACGCGAGACTAAGGTTTTATGATTTTAACCCTAAGCTAAAAACCACCATTAACATTAAGTCCCCTGCTTAGCTCGGAATAAGAGCGTTGTTGCGAGGTAAGCATAAGATGGTGACATACAAGGAAAAAATCGAAACGGCAAGTCATGAAAAGATGGTCAGGAAAATCCGGCTAACCTTTTTCGGCGGCAAGGAACATCTACGGTTCCCATGTTGGCGGCTTTGCGCGAATTTGGCCCGGTGGGGAGCCGCTTGCATTGCTTGGTGCGAAGTGAGCTGCTGGCGTTGCTCGGCTTGTAATGGAAACGTTAGCGTTGGTCGGCTTGGAATGGAGCCGTTAGCATTGGATTGGCTTGGAATGAGGCGTTAGCGTAGACCTGGCGGGACGTTGGCATAGAATTGGCGTGCGTGAGCTGCCGGCATGGCGTGGGCGCTGGCTTGGCGTGTGCGCTGGATTGGTGTGGCGTGAGCGCTGGCACGGCGTGGGCGCTGGCTTGGTGTGGACGTGGGAGCTGGCATGGGCTTGGCATGGCGTGGGAGCTGGCATGGGCTTGGCATGGCGTGGGAGATGGCATGGGCTTGGCATGGCGTGAGTGCTGGCTTGGCGTGACGTGGGCGTTTGGCGCTGCTCAGCTTGGACGTGGAATGTTGGCACCGTGCAGCTTGTCGTTCGGGCCCGGTTGCCTCTTTCCATGCGTGGCTCAAATAAGAAATCCTTTCCTTATTCAAATTCCAAAAATGTCATGCCTATAAAAGGGGTTAGCTCTTCTTTTCATCTCTTATTTTCGTTCTCACGTCCTGGTGTTAGCGGCAGAGTGGTAGCGATAAAGCGAGCAAGCATATTTCAGGTATGTACTCTAGCGCTTCTGTTTCACTTGTTCTCTTGTTGGTGCAAACCCTAGCCGTAGGTATACTTTCCAAAATTTGTAGAAATATTGTTCCCCTGTATTGGTGTAAACCCTAGCCATAGGTATGTCTTCCGTAAATTTATAGAAATACTTCATTATAAACGATTCCTCTTCGAATATCACAATATTGGTCACCTCATGAATAACGTTGGAAGCAATTATTGTGCAAAGTAGGCATGCACAGGTAGGAGACCGCCATTGATTCCATGAAAAACTTGGCGTTAGGGTTCCCCCCCCTCTTTTTTTTTGTGGCCGTGAGCATTGTTCCCGCGGTGGGAGGTGCGCCTTCTTGGTCGAGAGTGTACTTCCCGCTGCATCGCACGGTTTAGGCGAGGGGTGTGTCTCTTGGTAGCGTAGGGATTTTTCTTGCGTGAGTATCAGTCCCCACTCCTTTGGATATGCGTGTTATGACTTGCGGCTGAAATAGAGTGGCTTGCAACCAAAATGAATTTTCCAATGCTGATAAAGTAATCTTCATGCACCCTACTTCCGGTAGTAACTTTTCTTCATACCCCTTTCTCTTTGTTGTAGTTACTTTGAAAGTGAAAGCAGCTTAAAAAGGTTTAGTTAGGATGTCACCTGAGAAAACCCTACCGCGGCCTTGAAAAACATTGGCATCTCCAAGCCAAACATGGATGATGACTTCTTTATAACGTCCGCCACACCTAGGAGGAATCATCCCAAGTTTTTGACCGTCCTTCTGACCGGTTCATAGGATGAAGGAGACGCCCGGTCGGTTCGACCAAGTTGTGTAATACAGTTTTTCCTTCAGAGGAAAGAGTATCCTTCCTCTTCCATTGACTTCAGAATCTGTCAGAGTAAGTTGCGCTCTTTTGAAAAATGGATGCAATTCATGATAAGTCAGGATTGCGCAAGAGCCAATTTGACCAAGGTGCAAATCATTAGTGCCGTCACAGCTTCTGCGGTACTTCAAATCAGGAAAGACATCCCGAGTTTAGTTGCTTTTATCTCCCGATGGTATCCATATACTCATACGGCTATATGCAGGTGGGGTGAAATGACTATCTCTTTAGAGAGTGTGGTCGTCTTGCCGAACCTTCCCATAACAGGGAATCTTGATATCACCTTGTCTGAAGATGAAGAACAAATGTGTATCGCTCTTGTTGCGAAGTCGAAAGGCTTTTTCCGGAAGGAAAACGAGACGAGGTATTTCTACAGCTGGTGGGTGTCTCAATGGTTTGCAGATGAGTCGGAGCCGGATCAAAAGAATAGCACGCTTCATGTCGCGGCGTTCTTGGTTCTTTGGTTATCCAAGGATATTTTTGACGACGGCTTGGGTAAGAAAGAGATAAGGCAGGGGCTCATTAAGTTTGCCATCAGATAAGCGCAAGGTGTTGTTCTCCCTATTGGCGGCTTGTTTCTCGGTTCTCTTTATACACATTTGGATCATCTGGTTGCGAACATGAGTGCTTCAAATGGTTACATGAAAGTGGACTCGTACGTCCATGTCTCTTTCCTCCAAGCGTGGTTGCGGGAGCATTTCGAGAAGTACGCTCCCAAACCGCTGGCTTCACTTCCCGAGTCTTGGGGTGGTTCTAGGATACTTCGCTGCGTGAACAGGCGTCCAATTTCCTGTTCGAACCTGGTTGAATTCCTCGACAACTCCTACACAATCAACTTTCGTTCATGGGCCCCGGTGCATGCCTCCATAGTTCAAATGGATACTTTTTCCTCTGTTCTAAACACATCTTTGCTTTCTGAAAAAAATACGGGCGTTGGGGAGGTTGTGTTCATGCGAAGTTGCGTGCCTGGTTATGTATCGTCTTTCTTTCGAGGATCTTGTCAGGCAGTGTCTTACAACATTGACAGGACGGCTCGGCATATGAGATTTTACCAGGGGGTCCCTCTCTCTCGTCAGTCGGTTGTTCCAGAAAACTTGTTGCCATCTGCTCTTGATGTTAGTGCTCTTGCGGCGGGTATAAGTCTTCCCTTCTTTCTCTCAGGACGAAACCTGACAACAACATCCAAGTATAACATATTATGGCGGGACGAGTTCCTTGCCATTCATGGATTCGTGAATGACGTAGTGAAGAATACTTGTGGTAAGCCTTTTGCTGCAACTTTAGCAAAACATCCATTGTTAAGGGAACCCTCCTTTCCCAAACGGAAATCTCCTAACACAGACACAGACAGTCCCCAAGAAAAGGAGCGAAAGTCGAAAAGTCGTGCAGGTGGATTTCAGTCGGATCCGACAGCTCTCATGAGCTTCAGTTCTTCCAACGTTCGGGTATGTATTTTTTTCTTGCCCACTCAGTCAGATTGCACAATTCTTTCGTTATTGAAAATCTTTCCTTATTCCTTAATCAGGGTGTGAACGCCTTTGACCAGCTTGCACATAGTCAGAAAACGGCGACTCTCGCAGCAGAAGGTGGCAATGCCGAGCCTCAGAGAACGGTGGCTCTCGCGGCAGAGGGTGGAAATGCTGAGCCTTCTTGCGGTGAAGAAGAGCCCGAAAAGGAGGAAAGCTCGGAATCTAATGATGATGAAAATAGCTCTTCCAACAACAACGCCGAGTCTTTTTCTAGTCGGTCTGAAAGTGAATCATTGAGTCTTTCACGCATTTTTCTTCTTCCATGCTTTTTTTTTTTTGAACAACGTCTAAACCGTGATATCGCAAGGAGAATCCGCTCCTGAAGATGGCCCCGAGGTGGAAAACCGTTGAGATACATCCTTGTCTCCAACCGTGGCAGCTGCGCCTGGCGACCCGTAAATGGAGGTCGATCAAGATGAAAATGTTGTTGCGGCTCAAGTAGCGGAAAGTGCTCCAACGACTGCTGGCGCAATTGTAGTTAGAAATCCATTGTCGATTACTAGTTCAGTTACGGGTACCGCTTTCGCTCCTCCATACTTAGTCCCTTATCCAGATCATGTGCTGATCGGCGGCTTCAGCGTGCCAGCCAAATACGAGACGATATATACCAAGATATGGGAAAAGTATGGACACATCGCCACAACCAAAAAGGTCACTAGTCGGTTTGCGCTGGTCAAGCGTGTGGAGAATCTTTATCTTCTATTGACGATATGTGCAAAGTGACTGGCCACACCATTTCTGAGGACGTGGTCTCAAGATGGAAGTTCCATCGTGATATGTGCATAGACCGCGGGTTCAACGTTCCCTGGTTTGTTGAAGGTTTCTCTGAGATCGAAAAGTTGCAGACCACGGCGGTTGAAGGCCCTTCTGTGGATGAGGTCGCACAGCAGTAGGCGAAAATCAAAAGGTTTTCCATGGAGCTGAAGCTGAAACGGGTGGCTCTCGAAAGCACGAAGGAGGCTTTCTCCAAGAAGAGCAAGCCATTACTAGATGGTTTTCCTTGAATGTACTCCGGTCTTCTGAACTTCTTTATTTAGGTTTTTTTTTTGAAAGGCAAACAGAACGCCTGGTTCATGGTTTGATTTGAATTGATAGATAATCGTCACCTATGTGGGTTTTGGATTATTCTTTTGGAATGAATTTTTTTTTATAATAATGTTGTTTTTGGTTATGACTATAAGTAGCATAAATACCCATGAGAGTTATGGAATTGTGAATGTTGTGTTGTCAGTAGAGGGGGTGGGATGAAACATAGCATGGCTATCGAGTTTATCATCCCTGTGAAAACTTGAAGTAGTAAACCATGTATTTCGCCTACAAGACTTACTCGATTTTTGGATCTCCTAACAAAACATGATCTTACGGGTGCAAGTCCAAGTTTTGTGGGAAGCGTCGCCGTGATAGCGAGAAGTCCCCAGTCACTCCTTGTCGTGTGATAGCTAATAACTGAGACATCGATTCCCGAGAGGACTTTTGCTTCTACCATCTTGAGATCGGCGTTTGAAAGATGAAGTCAGGAATTGGAAATTGATATTGTAACCGAGAGATTAATCTCCCACTGTGGTCGCCAATTGTTTGAGGGTGAAAACGGTTTCTGCTGATTTTGGTAATTTTGTGTATGGGTGAGAAACAAGTCTAAACCCTAAACAATGTACTGCACGGGAGTACTTTGGATTCAAGAGATCAATCTGTACAAATCCAGCCTAAACCAAGAAATGGTCGTTCCATACTTGCTTCGGTCACAAAGTGAAGGAGAAGGGTTGGTCTTGGGGAGGGAAGCGAAGAGAGTGTTGAGACCAGAATAGTTGATTCTGGAAGAGTGGTTGTTTTACGACTTGTATCAGAAAGTGAAATCCTAGCAATGTGGAAAGCTAACAGGTGGTTTCTGAGTGTTGTATTCTCCTGAACAAAAACTTGTTGTTTGGTGGAAATAGGTGAGACCTATTTATACAAGTCGCAACAAAACGTACCCTGGCCTCGTAAGAAGTGGAAACGGTTGAGTAATGGAAGAGAATAGTAACGGGTAACGCCTGGAATTGATGTTTCCATAATGAAGGATACGTTTCACCATTATTTCATGTCATTACTAATCGCCTTACTCTTATGACACTTTCTTGTAACGGGCGTATTGCACGCCGCATGTTGTAAACCGCCAGACCAATACCCTGATGACAATCCCCCAGTTTGTTACATGTCTTGATGTATCGAGTGTTTTTGTGGAAAACGTGTAACATGTTGCTATTTTTTGGCAAGTTAAAATTGAGAGGCTTGCCGGTTCGGTGGAGACCTTCGACGGCCGAGATTTTGCATCTTGAGAGGAAGGGTAGTCGTTGATTGCGGCTACCTTCCGTTGGTAGCCAGTGTCGTGGCCACGGTGCTTGCATGGCTTGCACATTCTCTTGGTGTGGCCAATTAGGGTGTCGTGACCAAAGAGTTGGCAGCGTAGCCAAAGGGTTGCCACAAGTCGTGTGGTTTGGCGACAATCTTGTACGGCTGAGATCTGTGTCTCAGTAAGAGGGGTAGTCGTTAATTGTTGCAACCATCTGTTTGACAGCCAACGGCATGGAGGCATGGCCGGCATGGCTCGTGCATGCTCTTGGCGCGACCAAATTAGGGTTTGGCGCAAACCGCAGAATTTTGGCATCGCAGCCAAGAGGTTACCAAAAATCGTTTGGTTTGGTGGCAAGCTTGTACGGCTGAGATTTGCATCTCAGAAGGAGAGGTAGTCGTTGATTGTTGCAACCTTCCGTTTTGCATCCAGTGGCATGGATGCATGGCCGGCATGGCTTTGGCATATTTTAGGCGCGACCAAATTAGAGTTTGGCATAAACCGTGGAATTTGGCATTGTGCCAGAAGTTGCCATGTGTTCGGTGGCGAACTTGTACGGCTGAGATCTGCATCTCAGAATGAGGGGTAGCCGTTGATTGTTGCAACCCTCCGTTTGGCAGCCAGCGGCATTGAGGCATGGCCAGCATGGATTTGGCATGTTCTAGGCGCGGCCAAATTAGGGTTTGACATAAACTGTGGAATTCGGCATTGGGCCAGAAGTTTCCATGCGTTTGGTGGCGAACTTGTACGGCTGAGATTTGCATTTCAGAATGAGGGGTAGTCGTTGATTGTTGCTACCCTCCGTTTGGCAACCAGTGGCATGGAGGCATGTCCAACATGGCTTTGTCGTGTTTTAGGCGCGGCCAAATTAGGGTTTGGCATAAACCATGGAACTTGGCATTGGGCCAGAAGTTTCCATGTGTTTGGTGGCAAACTTGTACGACTGAGATCTGCATCTCAGGAGGAGGGGTAGCTGTTTGATTGTTTCAACCCTCCGTTTGGCAGCCAACGGAATGGATTTGGCATGTCGTTGGCACGGCGGTGCGGCTGGCATGGTTGGGCCTATGGCGCGTGAGGTGTGGCTGGCATGGTTGGCATGTCATTGGCTTGGTGGTGCGGCTGGCATAGTTGGCATGCCTTTGGCGCGGAGGTGTGGCTGGCATGGTTGGCATGACTTTGGCGCGGAGGTGTGGCTGGCATGGTTTGATTGTTGCAACTCTCCGTTTGGAAGCCAGCGGCATGGAGGCATGGCCGGCATGGCATTGGCATGCCGTTAGCACGGAGGTGCGGCTGGCATGGTTGGGCCTTTGGCGCGTGAGGTGTGGATGGCATGGTTGGAATGTCGTTTGCACGGTGGTGCGGCTGGCATGGTTGGCATACCTTTGGCACGGAGGTGTGGCTGGCATGCCGTTGGCACGGTGGTGCGGCTGGCATGGTTGACATGCCTTTGGCGCGGAGGTGTGGCTGGCATGGTTGACATGCCTTTGGCGCGGAGATGTGGCTGGCATGGTTGGCATGTCGTTGGTACGGTGGTGCGGCTGGCATGGTTGGCATGCCTTTGGTGCAGAGATATGGTTGGCATGCCGTTGGCACGGTGGTGCAGCTGGCATGGTTGGCATGCCTTTGGCGTGGAGGTGTGGCTGGCATGGTTGGCATGTCGTTGGCACGGAGGTGCGGCTGGCATGGTTGGAATGCCTTTGGCGCGGAGGTGTGACTGTCATGGTTGGCACACTTGGTTAGCATGCGCGACTGGCATTTGCGGAGACAATGCCAATCGATACTTGAGGGGTTCTGTCGTGGAACATAGCGTATAGATATATAAAAAAAGGTACTCTGGTAAGTTTATCGTAGACGTATTGAAAGGATCAATAAATGTGCTAGTGGAGATATTGGTACTCACGGCTCAGTTTCGTTACAGAGCGACGTCACGCCAGACTAAGGTTTTATGATTTTAACCCTAAGCTAAAAATCACCATCAACAGTTGTAAGTTCAGGATGGTTTCTGAGTACTTGTGTTTATAACACTGTTGTCGGTTGAAATAGATTGAAAACCTATTTATCCAAGTCATAGTTGAACGCACTGATCTCGTAGGAAGTGGAGGTAGTTAAGTAGTGGATAAGTGTAGATCGTGTAAAAGTGGTAAGAACCATGTCCCTGTCATGAAGGGAAGACCGATCAGCTTTACACCCACTACTCTTTTACTTCTATCAACGTCCGCCTTTGCTGACACTTTCTGATAATGGGCGTGTTGCGCGCCGCAAGCTGTAAACCGCCAGACCAATACCCTGGTGAGTATCCCCAATTTGTGACATGTTTGATGTCTCGAGTATTTTCGTGGAAAATATGGAGCAAGTTACATGAATAATGAAAAACAAGTTCTTCATAGTAGTTGCTGAGTGGGTATTGCTGGGAAGACCTGATAATTTTGACCAATCACGCGCAAGCTAAGTTGTAGGTGGTCATGTGTGATAGGTAAAATCGTGTAAACGAGACTTGGTATAAGTTAACACTCAAAAATAGCATTCGGTGCTTTTAGGTTAAATAAATAATTAAATAATCAAATTATTTATTAAATCGATATTTAAGAAATGTCGTTTAAAATCGATGCATGTAAAGCATCGCTTTTAAGCAAACAACTCAAATTAAATCGATATATATGAAGTGCCGTTGTTAGGAGCGCAACCAACCTTCTTTGGTCGAATGGTTGGCAGCCGAATATATCGACTAAAGATGGTACGACCGTCTCATAAAGATGAGCAGTAGCTGACAGCAATCATGGCGTCCCATTGGTCGTCTAAGATTGCCTCTAGGCCGGTCAATTTGGTTGACGAAGTTGGACGGTTGAGATGATTTTGCGGCAGTTGTTGATTACCGTTAAATTTTTTTAAGACTCTTATGATTAGCGTGACCAACCAACTTTGGGTAGCCCCCATGAGTCGTATGGATAGGTTGAGGATAGGCTTATCGGTCCTCATGGAAGAGGGGCTGCCGGAGATCACGACTATATCTCATTGGCTTCTCGAAATAAGATCTAGGCCGGTCAATTCGGCTGGCGAAGTTGGATAACCGAGATCACTTTGCAGCAGTTACGTATTGTTGTTGGTCGAACTTGAGGCTTTTAAATCCGTGTGGCCGACATTCTTTGGATAATAGGTTTGCGGCATTGCTGAGAGGTTTGAAGCAATGCAAATGGTCGGGGCTATAGCTGAGCCGCCGGTGAGCATGTTCGTGCCTCGCTGGTCGTTTAAAATCATATCTAGGTCGGTCGATTCGGCTGGCGAAATTGGACGACCATGATTGATTTAATACTTCCATGTGCGGTCTTAATTCGATTAACACCTTTTTTATCCGCACGACTAGACTACTTTGGCTAGCGATCCTGGACTCTTCCTACAGGCTAGGGAAATTCCGATTTGTTGGAATAGAAGTGTGCCCTCCGGCGAGTACCATGGGACTTGTCCGGTCGTTTTGCAAGACCTAGGGTTAGCTAACGGAGCTTACCAAGTTGTATGGTCATGATCAATTTGCGACCGTTTTGAACAGCCAAGTTCTAATTTCTTAAGGGTTGTAAGCACGTCGATCAACCTACTCCCATTTTTAATCAAAAGCGCTGGTTACAACTTTGGAGCGATTTGATTGGTCGATGGAAAAGAGGGACCGACAGTCAGCGGCATGGGACATGGCCGGTCGGCGAGGAGGGGCGCTAGCTAGGGAAAACCGACCGGTCAAGTTGCCCATTCGTGCCTCTTTTGTTGCTTCCCAATTTAGTCGAGATTCATTTTCTTCTTTATTTCAGTTTTTGGTAGGATTCGACTCCTACTAGCAACGTGGTAGCTTGGTTTCCTAACTTGCCTAGGTTTCGTCTCGACCAATACGAATCGAGATATTATGTAGGTTCCGTTTTAGGGAGAAAACCTAACTTTTGTAAGCTGACATAAGATTATGTCAAAATTGATTCTTTGCATGCTGCTACAAAATTAATCAATTTTAGTGAATTTTGCACGCTGGCAAAAAATTATTAATTTTTGGCTACTTTTGCAAGTAGCACGTTTCTCAGTGGCGCGACTTGCAGTGCCTCTTATGCATATCTTAATCTGATCATTAAGAGAACTCATGTTTTTAGCTAAGAACGAATACAAATTTAATGTCAGTTATTTAAGAGTTCATTCGGGAACACAGCATAAGATAGACGCTCAGCAAATCCCGCATTAAAGAATAATGCAAGCAGGAGCTCAACAAAATCTACAAAATATTTGGGATTTTGCAATTAACACTATTCTAATTAAATTTTGCATATAAATATACTGAATTGCTCAGTGCATATTGCAAGCAGAATGGCGTAAACGGTCGTCAGCTTTAAATAGCTCTCACTTCTTTGCATAACAAGAGTATATAAATTTAGATTTTTACGGTTTTAGCCCTGAACTAAAAATCACCATCAACAACTTCGTTCCTTTTGTTATTTGACTGAATTGGCAGGGCTCTAATATCTTTTGAGAATTTATTTTTTTCAAATGATAGTTGAATTTTCAAAAAGAGATAATCATTTTCATCTGTTAATAAAAAAAAAACTATCTTGACTACGAAATTCATTTTGTGGTTGTCACATTGTCTGTAAATACCTCAATTAAGTTATTCTGGCTCAACGCAGTACACCAAGTCATTAAGGAGAAAAAGCGGGTGGCGTAAGAGCATATGTATTGATGCTTGTATAGCTTTAAGATGAGCCAATAAAGTTACAAGTGCAATTCAGTTGGCATAAGGTTAAGCCAAATGAAGTTTCCAAGTTCAGTTTGGTTTTGGCATAAAGCTAAGCCAATAAAATTTTTTCTGTACAATGAAATGTTTTACTTGGGAATAATTGGCCTTCTATTTTTCTGATTGTAGAAATGGCTTGCACCTTTTGAATACAAGGGGCGAATCTCTATAGTCGATGATTAGCGTACTATTTGACTCGAGTGTGCGGTTAACATAAAAAGTTTTAAAAAGGTTTTGTTGCTTAAACAAGTGGGAGATGTTAGACTTTTTGTGTTTTGCGCAACAATTTCCATATGGTTAAAGTAATACTTGTTTAGATTAAGTTAAGTCGGATTAGTCTTAGTCCACATTAAGGCATGTGTTATGGTATTAATCATGCATTAAAGACTAGATTAAGGCTAATGCTAGATATGGTTGATTCTAAGCATGACATGTCCTTTAGCTTGACATGTCATATGAGTTGTCCATTGTATCTATGAGGTGTCCTCCAACTCATGATGGAAAGGTTGGAGTGAGATGTGGCAAGCATGACTAGGACTCTCTTCTGGCCTCACAAGTTTTACTTAAAGGCAAATCTGTTTTCATTCCATCATGAAGTAATGTGAGGAAATAGAAGTTGATAATAAGTCATGAAAGATCAAATGTCTTTTGTGTGTTTCTATTTCCTCGTACTCAATATGTTTTAAATATGAATAATATGTCGTGTCAGTGCTATGCATGGTATTGTTTTCATGTGTTGTTGAGTGTATTAATACTAGGTTCAAGTCTGTCTTAATCATAAGGTTAGTTACTACAATGTTTAGGTCTTAATTGTTACATATTCAGTAGCAAAAGTGATTGTAAGATTGAGTTTTTGGATTGTTTACTTTCTAAAGCTATAGTTCTTCTTATATGCGGTGATTTACTACTTCATGCTTGATGTGGTGGGATTGAAAAATCAGTAAAGCAAGTATTGAAGCAGTTGTAGAAGACTATTGTGTCACAATCAAGTTTTGTTCTCATCTGCGATGGATTTGGGATTCTCAAATGGTGTTTTTGGTACAAGTATAAGGTCTGAATTTTCTGTTTTTGAAAAAAAAATGTGACTTGTATAATCTGTAGATTTCATTACTCGACTAAGTGTTGCCAAAGTGATGCTTTGAGAGTAGGTGGAAGTGTTTTAATGAGAATTATGTGATTGTGGTGGTTTGTTTTGATTCATTCAGAAATTGTAAACACGAATCTTGCACAAAGGTGTTTTTTATTTATGAAATTTGATGTGAATCAAGTCTCATATGAGTGAAAGCTTATTATATGAGAGTTTATTCTTAAACTTATTAGGGCTCATTGTATGTCGTATTTTCTGTCCAAAGATGATTTGCGATGATACCGAGTCTTGTTTTTGAGTTTAAGATGTTATTGTTTTGCTTATTGATGTGCTATCTATATGGTTTGTTTTGTATAACAATATAAGGTGATAATAAGCATGTGTGTGTTGTGTGAATATGAATTTCAGTGGACTTGTGATTGTAGTTTATCATCAAGTTTATTCCATGTTTTGTTTGAATCTGAAATTCAGTATGAGTGGTGTTTGTAGCTTGTTTATCATCATTCTCTTGTTCTTATAAGGTTTATATGCTTATAAAGTAATCTCTGGTTTGACACAAAGTATGTTTGTTATGTATATTGCGGTAACATCTGAAATTCAATGGGAATATGACGTTTATGGTTTTTTTTGTCATATTTTGTCATGGACCTGAGCTAGGACATGTGTGGTAGTTTATTGTACCTGAAGGGTGGTTTAGGCAGCCCGAATATTGAGAGTAGTAATCCGGATATTTTAGCCAGGAGAATTGTTATGAGAGTCAGCTAATAATAATGTAAAACTTATCTTCTTCTCTAATTTCTTCTGCAACTTCTCTGTGTAACAATGTCTTCTTCTTTTTATTCCCCTAATTCATCTAATTCTTCTCCTAATCCTCTATTTTCCTCTATCTATCCCAAATCATCTCTATACTTAGAGACTCAAACTTTTCCTCATAATCCAATTTGTAGTGAGTTCACTACAAGTGGTATCAGAGCAGTCGATTCTACGGCTGCAAACATGAAAACCCTAACAAAAAGTGAAGAGCTATCTATCAGAGTTGAGTTATTAGAACTATCTCTAGATGAGATATCAAGAGTATTGGGTGATTACAAAACTAAACCATCTCCTGAGTTTTTAGCAAGATGGAAGGATTATTTAGCTACAGAAGTAATGAACCTTCTATTATTGGAGCATTGGATGAGTGAATCTGTTGCTCAGAACGAGAACTCTAAGTCGGAATAAAGCTTTGAATTAGTTGGATCGGTGCTGAAGAAAGCGACGCTGATTAAGAAAGTAATTGATCAAAAACTTGAAGAAACTCCAATTGATTCAAGTTCAGAAATAAATTTCTTTCAAAAATCTTCAACTCCTGGTGCAACAGATGAAGGTAATTTTCAATCTAGTTTTAAAGTTGTTCTCTCTGTAAACGATGGATCTAGTGCTACTAATGAAGTTCAGGAACACAAGGAGAAATTGAATTTTCTAGATTATAAAGAGGGTAAACCCTTCTTTTTTGAACATAATTCTCTTAATAATTTTTTCAATTCTCAAGTTAGAAAGGTTACAAATGCTGAGGTCAAGGATTTCAAACCCATTAAGAGGTTTTCTTATTTGGTTGGTGTTTATGAATTCGGGTTTGATACAGCTACTTCCTTCTCGTTTTCACTATATGTATGTTCAATTTTAATGGCCAAATACAATGGAAATTGTGTTCATGAGCTAATTAGCAAATATGGGTGTCATCCAGATGTGTTAAATAGTGAAACAGTTGCTTGTATGTCATCTAATGGTGGTTTTACTAATATTGCTTGGGTGTTATTTGGTAAAATTTCTGAAAGAGAAGCTTGTTGTCTGTGGTGGTGGAGCTGATTTAGGGTCAGGTCTTAATTGTGCAAGTATTGGAGAATGTTATTATTGTAGCTTAGGTTTTGTTAAAAGAGTATTTGATCGTGGTAAAGAATTTTACGTACTTAGAAGTGGGTATTCAGTATATGATATAGATCTGGAACTTGGGTTCTGTTTTGAATTCTTATTCAAGTATATGAATGTATTCTTGTTTGTTAAAAATGGTAATTGTCATGATACTAGCAAGCTGTTTTATGAAAGGCCGCAACAAGGCAGTATTATCTTGACTGTTTTGAATCGTCCAATGCTTCAAGTGACAAGGGTACATGAGTACGGAAATGCACCAGAAAAGTTCAGTCAAGTGCTTATTAAGGATGATAGTCTTTCTTCACAAATGGAAGAGGCTTGTAAAGAGTTCATGGGGAAGGAAATACTCTCAGCTAACAACATTATGCTACTAGTGAAGACGTTAAACTTTGTACAGATGAATCTCTGGGTTTTCCTATCAGATATTGAACTATCCTTACTTTGGAGACTTGCAAATGGGTTACCTACTGGGATTAAGCTCTTCGATTTTAGTTCAGTGAAGACTAATATTAACACCGGAGAGAAAAGTGATGTATCGAAGATTATTATGTTGAGTTTAGGTAGCAAATTTGGATTTCTTTCACTGAATACTGTAGCTACAATCTGTGATGAGTTTTATACATGGCAGCCTAGAAGTATTCTTCAGTGGGTAATGTTATTTACTGCGTCAAACGTTCCAGCTGGTAAATTGTTCTCACGAAAGTGGCTGGGGGCGTTGCTTTCAGAAGATGATTGTGTTAGACTCCATGAATATTCTCTTATAGTGGCCATGTTAGTTGTTGGGAGTTATTGTCAGCTCTTGAGGGTGAGTTTCTTTCCCAGTCTCCATCATACAATTACCATTATTGAAAGCAATAATATTCAAAATAAATCTAGGAAGGAAACCATTATTCCAGGCTGGTTTGTTTTCAACACCGTTGAGGATGCTAGGAGAATTGTTTGTATCAAGAGGGGTTTTAGAGGAGTGCAATGCTGTGAAAGAAGAAGGGAAATCAAGGGAACACTCGCAAAGGCTAGCGCCGGTGAAATCAGTGGACATGAATGGTTAGAAGAAATGATTATTGGAGTTAATTGTTCTTGTACTCAGCTAGGAGTTGTAGTTTTGAAGTTGACTATCATGGTAACTTAAATATGCAGTTTTTTAGAAGATAATGAAGTCGTTTGCGGTGTTCTACTTAATGTGAACAAATTAGAAGACAAGATTCAACTAAATGATATTGAGGATGAAATTGCAAGGGTTATATCTGCTGTGTTATTAATATGACCAGTCTTTTTCTCTTGTATTCTCAAATCCATATGGGAATTTTAAATTGATTCATGGGAGCTATCCCTGCATATTGCACTTTCAACTCCTGAATCAACTAAGTTTCGCATCACCTAAGCTATTATGCACAATTTTAAACGGGTAAGTCCACTTCTTGTGATGGCATTATATAGCTTGATAATATACAGTTTCTACATCCAAGAGTATACAATTCTTGGAAGGCTTTGGCATGAGATTTTCACCATACTAGCTACTTCTCTACGAGTTAGAACAAGTCACCACAACTGTACAGCTAGTCCAAGGGAAGAAATGATTTTATTCACCTCACACAATGACCTGGTGGAATGCTTCTTAGTCAAGATTTTGCCAGCCGCCTACAAGAGTGATTATGGGAAGTTGATTTTGAAGCCAAAGTCCTCATCAATTCAATTAATTGGCACCAACATGGAACTGGCTTACTACACCACTTCTGAAATTGAGGTTGTCACTGCAGAGAGGAAGAAGTACGTTACATCTCAAGACAGCCTAATATTGGTTGAGTAGTTGTCCCATGGATTTTTCGAGGTCTCGTCTGTACTTACACAAGTACTAACAACACCAGCTTTACAAGATGGTCTCTGCGAGTACAGTACCTTCTTGTTAGAGCATTGCTCAGTCGAACTCGCATGCGTTGCTATCTCAAGCATGTTTATCAATGTTTGTGATCAAAAATATAAGTCTTGATTTCTACTCTAATATAGCTAAGTCTCAGACTAGGATAGAAAGTGTAGTTGAGCTCAATAACTCCATGTCGGATCATCATACAAGGCGAAGAACTACTCAAGGAACTGATGGAACTTCACTGACAAAAATGTATGTGGAGACTTGAACTTATCTATCACTCAAAAGTCTATCTACTCTATCTCCTATCTTGAGACAAAAGTCGTTTTGCTATATAGACTTTGATTATACACATTTGCTATTTAGAGCCGAGTTTATCTCGCCTATCTATTTCTCTAAATATGTGTTGGTAAGCTTTTGCTTTGGCCAAGTTCATCTTTACCTAGTGACGAAAGTCATGTTATGTTTCAATCACTTTGAAAATTGCTTTGACGAAAAATGGTTTGTGAATAACAACTATATAACGTCATCTAAGAATGTTTCAATGATTGAAATGAGAGTTTAGATTATATAACCATTGTTGGATATAAGAATTGTTGTGAAAACACATATATGTATAATTACTTATCCTTGAACCGAAGTTTGCGAACTTTGTTGATCAAGAGAACCTGAACAAGAGCCATGAACTAGGTCCGCGAGCTGGCGGAAGTTCTCGACCCGAGAAAATCTGCTGGAGTTTGAGAACTCCTTCCGGAAACTTAAGTCCGCGAACCCAGTACGCGAACTTGAGTTGGTTATATCTAAAGACGATTGTTTGTGAACTCATGTTTATATAAACTAAGGAATGTTAATTGAAAACCGTGGCTATAAAGTTCATGAATCGATTCGAGTGAATCAAATCGTTTTTGATTAAATTGTGTCTTGTGTAGTTACATAAGATTTCCTTGCAATTGAACAACTCTCTAACTAGTTCATTTGAGTCATTTGAACTAGTTATGGTGAAGAAGAATGTGGTTGATAAGAAAGTGCTCATATGGCTAACCATTTGGTTAAATATTGTTGAACCAACAAATGTACATGTTTGGGTACGGTTACACAAACCTAGAGACGTGCATTTCATTTGTGTGTAACAAGCTAGGTTCTCGATCTAACGGTTGAAAGATATTAGCTTGAATATAATCAGGTTTTCATCTAATGGTGAATTTTGAATGCTTTGTTACCAAGCTAACATTGATTGCAAACCCTGATTTGAAAGACTATATAAGGGAGAACTCTAGCAACTGGGAAACCTAATCCCCACACCTTAAGTGTGATACTAGTTGTGTAAGCTAGAGTCGATTCTCCTTTAAACTTTGGTTTCTTCTCTAAACCCAGGTTAACGACTTAAAGACTTCATTGGGATTGTGAAGCCAGGCCGATACTACTTTCTCGTAGTTGTGTGATCTGATCTTGCTGTTTCTATCGTACGAGTACAATCACAAATATTGGATTGAGATTGATATCTCCGATAGGCAAGATATAAAAGTATTCATAAACATCTTCGTCCCATCGTTTGTGATTCCGCAATATCTTCTTTCGCCGCGTCGATTAAGATTATTGTGAGGTGATTAATAATACTAGGTTGTTCTTCGGGAATATAAATCCGGGTTATCAATTGGTTCCTGTTCTCCTTGATTTATCAAAAGACGGAACAAAACTCATAGGTATTTCTGTGGGAGACGGATTTATCTATTACCGTAGACTTTTCTGTGTGATGCAGATTTATTTATTAAAGTATTCGACTTTGGGTCGTAGCAACTCTTAGTTGTGGGTGAGATCAGCTAAGGGAATCAAGTGCGTAGTATCCTGCTGGGATCAGAGACGTAAGGAGCGCAACTGTACCTTGAATCAGTGTGAGATTGGTTGGGGTTCAACTACAGTCCAGACCGAAGTTAGTTTGTAGTAGGCTAGTGTCTGTCGCGGCTTAATACAACGTGTGTTCAATCTGGACTAGGTCCCGGGGTTTTTCTGCATTTGCGGTTTCCTCGTTAACAAAATTCTGGTGTCTGTGTTATTTCTATTCCGCATTATATTTTGTTATATAATTGAAATATCACAAGTTGTGCGTTAGAATCAATCAATTGGAGATCCGACCTTTGATTGTTGATTGAGATTGATTGATACTTGAACATTGGTCTTTGGTAACATTAAAATGTATTTTGATATTAAATACAAGTTTAAAATGTAATAAATATCACTTAATCTAAAGTGGAAATCTATTTTAAAATCTAAATATTTTCATTCATTGATATTACTACCAATTTTTTTTACAAGATATAAATTTAGACAATAATAAACAGTACTAAACAACTTCAGAAAAAAATCAAGTACAAGCTTTGGCCTTCTGTTTATCTTCATTTGACGTATCTTCCATTCAACGCGCTCTTTAACAGTTTCACCTTTATTTTTGAATTTTCCGTTGTTAACTTTCAAAACTGGAGCTCTTCTCTGACTTTTAGGGGAGCATTTTCTTGGAGCAACTTCAAAAACTTGCACTTCCCTCTTACAATTTTCAATCTTTTTAAAACTTCCACATATTTTAGAAACAACAGCTTCAAGTTTTGCATCGCAAAAAAGTGTGATCGCCTTTTCACAAACAAAAAATTGAAATAGATGTAAAAGAGAAAATTCAAGAGAAGTGAATGTTGGTGTGAGTAAATTGTTTGAAAATGATGGTAATTTATAGAGGGGGAAAATACTCGTTTTTTACATTTGAAAACTAGCCGTTGGCGGTTGTATATCACACGCCAGCGTGTTAAGATTGTCCGCCAGTTTTTTCTTCAGACGCCAGCATGTTAAGTTGACACGCGCATTTGATGAGCCCCTACAACTTTTATCATAGTGCAAAATGCAGTTTGACCATCCACCTGGCTCAACAGATTTTGTGATTTGTACACTGCCATAGGAAACGCCCTTGGCGATCATGCCATTTTGTCCAAATTCCCTGATATTTATGTGCAGTTTACGATAAATACGCATAAGGCGCATTTTAGAAAGAGCCCCACCTTGTTTTGATTAATAATTTCATGGTTCTTCTCTTTTCCCTTTCTTTACCCTCCTCTCCACTCTTAGAACAAGGTTCTCTCTGTTTCTAGCCTTGTTTGATACCAATTAAAATTACAAAACTCCAATTGAACCCAATTCAGAGCTTAAAGCTTCAATCTTTATAACTGAGATCGCATTCTTGGTTTGTTTCTGCAAACCCTAGTAGTGATGAAGCTTGTTCTGTAGGAGGAAATTTCTGTTGTTTTTTTCTTTTTGAGATAATAATGACGGTACCATGGGGCGGATTAAGTTGTTGCTTAAGTGCTGCAGCTCTTTATCTTCTTGGAAAGAGCAGTGGAAAGGATGCCGAAGTTCTGAGATCAGTGACGAAAGTTAGTCAATTAAAGGATTTAGGTAAGTGAATGAATTTCTATTTGTTCACTGTTTTTTTTATTGCCCCGAGTATCCGTTAGCTCTGCATTGTTGATTGGGTCATTGATAAAACCAAAAAAGAAAAATCGATCTTTATAATTTTATATTATATGGCATTTGCAGCTCAACTGCTTGAGACTGCTTGTAAAGTGTTGCCCTTGGTTGTTACTATATCCGGACGAGTGAGTTCGGATACACCGATTACTTGCGAGTATAGTGGTTTGAGAGGTGTTATTGTTGAGGAAACGGTAAGAGATATTACGTTGTTGAATAGATGTTGGTGGTGTTTGTTTTTTCAGTTAATTTCCTTTGGTGAGGTGAATGTTTTTGTATATGTTTTCTTTACAGGCAGAACAACATTTTCTGAAGCATAATGATGCTGGTTCGTGGATACAGGATTCGGCTTTGATGTTATCCATGAGTAAAGAGGTCCCTTGGTACGTGGTGAGTAAAGCTCTTTCTGCTCCCTACTTATCCAGATAACTTAGCTCATATCTATGTCTAATTTGTTTGATTCTTGGTTTTGGTTGGAATATCGTGGCTATATGTCCAACCTTAGCTAGCAGATATATGTTGTTTTAAGATGAGTTTTTCACATTATCAGTCATGGAACCTTAGATTTTAATGATAGGAATTTCTCAATTTGGGCTAATCTGTTTTAAAATCTTTCAATTTGAAATCGTATACGTTTTACCAGGATGATGGGACCGGTAGAGTTTTTGTTGTGGGAGCGCGAGGTGCTACAGGTCTGACGTTAACTGTGGCAAGTGAAGTCTTCGAGGAGTCGGGGCGTTCTCTTGCACGAGGAACACTGGATTATCTTCAAGGTCTCAAGGTTTGTCCTTATTTGTGTATTTACCGTCATTTGTGGGTATTTAAGTTAGATGATGTCCTTATGTAACAGCTTTGTGGTTTACAGATGCTTGGAGTCAAGAGGATTGAAAGAGTTCTTCCTACTGGGACTTCCTTAACTGTGGTTGGCGAGGTAAGTTTCACTTGTGTTGTTAGGCAGTCACTTGGGTGGCAACTGGAACTAATTAAGTGTCTCGTGAGTTCCCAACGTTGGTGAGATTGGTATGGAATGATGCATATTCTGAAGGGTCTTACCAGCAAGTGGTGCACCGTGCTAGTTTAACTGAAGTGTACTATACAAATTAATTCACCATTTCGTTGTGGTTTCCTTATACTTGCGTAGGCTGTCAAAGACGATATTGGAGCCATCCGGATACAGCGGCCGAGCAAGGGTCCATTTTACGTGTCACCAAAAAGTATCGACCAGCTTATCGCAAATCTTGGGAATTGGGCAAGGTAGGTTTTTAGATGTAAAGTGCACAAGTTTTCTCCTTCACCTTTCCGTAGAATCTGCATGTAGCTAAGAGAGTTATTTCCTGCAGGGTGTATAAGTATGCGTCTATGGGATTCACTGTCTTTGGAGTTTATCTACTGGCTAAGCATGCTATTCAGTATATCATGCAAAGAAGACGTCGCTGGGATTTGCAGAAACGGTAAAGTTTTTCTTTTTTTTTAACTAATTATACTTGTAAGGCTACTTAAACCTTAATTTTGGAAGCTTGGTTTAATTTCTCTAATTAAACATGCAAGCATATATCTTTGGGTAACCATATTAAAATTCATTATATATTTATATTGGAAAACTCAAAGGGCAGTTCATTTCAAGTCATCCCTTGGGATTTGCTCAAACATGAATTGATTTCCGTGTTTTACTAATATTTTATTGACTGAGCTGCATAAGTTGAGCATTATGGTTTAGTTACTCAATGTTGAAACCTTTTTCTTATGAAACACGGCTGTTCTGCTTTCAGGGTTCTTGCTGCCGCTGCTGCGCAAAGGTTACAGCAGGATAATGAAGGTAAACTTTGAACTTGTCCTGTAATCATAGTTTGCTTATGATGGTTATGGAACTATCAAATTAAATACACAGACTCAAATGGAAAGACAGAAACTGAAACTTCAAAGAAGGATCGTCTCATGCCAGATCTATGTGTCATATGCTTGGAGCAGGAGTACAATGCTGTTTTTGTTCCGTAAGCACCTTATCATGCTTTTCCACTATCTAGCTACTGGTTTGCTTAATCTGTATCTCATGTTACGTTACCTCTTATTGCTGGTCAATATGTTTCTGGTCGGAATATATCCGTTGGTGAGATGCAAGGTTCTTATGCATCTATGAGTTACCGTGGCAATGTAATTAGTTGTTAACACCACTCAGCTTTCTCCATTGGCGGAGTGTGAACTTGTTTACCCTCTTGGGTGACTTAAACCATGCTAGCCAAGTTGTGGCATCTCTTTTGAGAAAGACTTTAACTTAGCATTATTCACCTGATAACACACCATGGATTAGATCGCCTCTTTAGTATTTGGTCCCTTACAATTTGCGGATTTAAGTCTTCTAACAGGGGTCTCTTAGGTGACTCCATATTTCCATGGCTGCTAATAAGGGGTACCAATTTTGCTTGGGGGTGTACCATTCCAAAGTTTTTTCTTATATAAAATTTGGTACACCCCCAGATAAACTGGTACCCCCTATTAGCAATCTTGCATATTTCGGCTGATACTTGAATGAGTTTCCTGATGCACTAGTAGATGCCACTATAGGTCAGTTCTCCGCTTATTCTTACAAGTTCTTAGACTGCTATTCAGAAAGAAATATTTCATTTTAGAATGTCAAAAATATGATCTTATTCATGGATTTGTATTCATAAAATTTCAGGTGTGGTCATATGTGCTGCTGTACAACATGCTCATCTCACCTAACCAGTTGCCCCCTTTGTCGGCGGCGTATCGAACAAGTGGTAAAAACTTTCCGCCATTGATAGAAGCTTGGAGGATTTAGACCAACCAGGCCACATGGCAAGGGACAACAAGTTGAGGTCCTTGATGTTGTATAACTTTTACAAGTTTCGGAGTATTCTCCAAAATAGTTTCCTTCTTCATTGATCCAAAGCAAAAATTGATATAGAGTTAAATTTGGTTCTTCAGTTGTAAATACCGCAGTACATGTTTTCCTTGTAAAATCGGAATTGCTCAATTAGGGGTGATTACTGGTGCCAAACCATCTATCTATATCATATTAAAAGTTGTTATTCCCGTTGTCTGTGCGTTTTCTATGCTGCGTTGATTTTATTTTTGGCACATCATTGACCTTCGCCCACTTAATTCTGACCCTCTATGAATCGTCATTTTTACTGTTTCTTGTTTTGTCATCTCCTTCAATTTTTTAAAGTTGCTTTACAGTGATCATTATAGAGCTGGGATCTTATAGTTGTTTTGCGCCAACCTCTGCCGTATAGCAAAGACAGTGCTAGCACCTAAAGATGTTCCAACTTGTTTTTGAGCATTCTATCAAATCACGTTTGCATCTGCATCAAAAAGATACTCTGGTGTAGTATATTACAGTAATGTTACTGGGTTCATTCCGGTGCAGTACATCTCTCTCTCAAATCAAAAGATTTGCGGTTTAATAACAGGAACATGCTAGGTTCTATCTTTTGATTGAAAAAGAGTTTTGAAAATTGAAATGAGAATATGATGCTTAAAAACACTAGCTGAGCAACCTGACAAAGTACAATTATCTTATCTAAGCCTTCAGGAATCTGTAGAAGAACCTTCTTCCTTTCTCACTTAGTTTCCACGCAACCCTTATTAGTTTCACACACAAATTAAGAACTGCCTAGAGTCCAAAACCATATTAAAGACCTCATTTAGCACCTAAATCATTGTCGATTTTAAACAATCACATTGAGAAAGGAAACACAAGTCTCAACTGGTCCTTCTGATTGGGACTATCACTATCTTCATTCTCTGATTATCACTTGTTCACCTTTCCTAATCTTGCTTGCAAATGGATCGGAAAGCACCAGCCTCAACTCACACAGGTGTTTGTGAAAAGCTTTTCAATGCTCTCTCTGGTAGTCCTACTTTTCGATCATTCCGAAGGATTTCACATCACCCACAAACACCCACTACTTCGCCAAGTCTACCACCATCAACACCTTTACCACCTCCGGCCAGTCTAGAGTACAACTCCAGTACCTTAGGAGAACAAACAAAACCACATTCTCGTGGAAAAAATGACCAGGGTATGCATTTGGGGCACACTCACGGTGCCCAAAACAATCCACATACTCTTGCCAAAAATGAAGGGCAGATCCACAAGCCTGAAAAGAGCAAATTAGCTGAAGCAGAACTTCCTACCAAGGGTCATCCTTCACTACCATTGCCAAAACCCAAAACTGAGAGAGTGAGATTCACAGCGACACCTGAATCTAATCGGGAGAGAGTGAAGAGCCAAGCATTTAAGGTCAATTCAAAGATTGAACCAGAAACACCATCTAATGTTTCAGCAAAGGAGAAAGCTAAAACAAATCCTGAGGTATCCTTGGCTCCACCACCTGTTGCAGACTCTGGGAGGGGGACACCGAAGGTCGAGCCACCACCTCTGCAACCAGCACCAGAATTGGGGCCGACAAAAGCAGAAGACGCAAAAAAGATAAGATCCAGTACTATAAATGAAAAAGCTTCAGACTACATAACTCGAGCAAGAGCCAAAATTAGGACTACTACAATGGCTGGAGGGAGGTTTTCTTCCTCCAAGTGAGGACTATAAAATATGCTACAGGTTAAAAGAATCAGATAACAACGATCGGCAGAAGGCAGTAATGATTTGGGAGTTGCTAAAGATTTTTCACCTTCAGGTGTATTATTTGATACTATCTTCATTTATGTATGTGTTTCAGTGTGTGGTTGTCTTAGCGAGCTTAAGTTAAAGCTTGTTTTTTATATTTTTGTGGTGGGTATGTGAGATTATATTGAAAGAGAAGTGGAACCAATCTGGGACTTGATGAAAATTTCAACTCAAATTAACTACAGACAGTGCAATTATGAACAAAAGGAAATATTGCCACGGCAGTCCAGCTGATCTAACCAGGAATCAAATTCAATCAATGAAGATATAACAAACCATTGTACTCAGATCTACAATTATCCCGCAAAAGAAGAAAGGAAAAAAGAAATTTCTGTTGTATGCTACACTTAATCGCATGTTCAACGTTGTTATATAGGCTACTATTTCAAAATTGAAACAGTGTTGAGTAATGTTCCTAACACCCAAAGAAAAAGGGAAAAAAAGAAATTTCTGTTGTAGGCTACACTTAATCGCATGTGCAATGTTGTTATATAGGCTACCCTTTCAAAATAGAAACAGTCTCAAGTAATGTTCCTAACATGGATTATTCAGAGTGCTAAATGAATTGAGCATTGATAATAAAATAAAGCAAAGACTTGCACCAGTTGTATTGATCTGCTTAAATTTATACCAATCTGGGCCACAACTGAAAGCATTGAGGCTATGGTTTGATCCGTCCACATAGGCGCCAATATGCTCCTTGATGAAACATAGACTTCTCGAATACCCATATATCACGTACTAGTACCTAAGAAAGACAGAAGATATGGACCCATAATTATTATAATATTTGATACTAGTATTTTTTTAAAATGGTTAGTTTCCATATACAAAGTACATTGGATGAGCATGCATATGATCTGAATTTAATTGAAGGCATATAGAAGATAATGTGGGGTGACAACATTTTGGAGAAAATGCTTTGTACTGTTTGTCGACATAAACCAAGAAAACAATGTAATCCATCTGAACCGGCACAAAACTTGCAGAACTAGTTACCTCTTTCGATTTATCACCAGCAACAACTGCACCTTTTGAATCACATGCCTCAAACTTCTGCAGAAATATAAAGCATAAGATTATTATTTTTAGCAAATCAAGGAAACATAGATTTCACCTGGATCAAGTCCTTACATGCTTAGCAAGGAATTCGAGTGTAAGCTGTACGAACACTTTGTTAAGATCATTTCTGTCAATTGCAATCTGCAAGATAAAGATTAAAAAAAAACAAAACAGAAACAGATTCTGGTTATCAGTGAGATAACTGGGGGGAGTTTTATAATTAAATATTTAAGTGGCCATCTTTCGTAGAGTAGTGTTTCATTACATTCTATTTCTTTTATGGATTCGTTTAAAATGCTTTTTTTTTTCCCAGGCCATCTAGTAAAACATTTTTTCGTAAGACAGAAGAAGGGAAAGAAGTCCCAACCTGGTCCGGATTTCAACGAGGTGCACACAAACTACAGTCACTATTTCTCTATTGCTAAAAACTTGACCTAATTCATTCCAGGATGTGTACTGTCATTTTTATTAAATAAACTACATAATAACTGCCACCTTTGACGTTCAGGACGTGGTAGTCAAGTAAGTTACTATAGATAGAGAATATAAGCAATTTGAATGATTGCCTCATCACAGTAGTCAAATCAAAATTTTGTTTTCTAGTTGTATTGTGCTATTATTTGGATACAAAAAGTAATGCAAATCAGAAAACAGATGATACGCACCAGTCTAGCTCTCAGGGTACGTATTTTAACGACTGGCTCAACCAGCTCCCAATAAACACTGCTCCACATGGATTGCCTGGTCTTGATCTCATTCTTCAGGGCCTAAAGTGCCAAACAGAACAACACTTAGACAAAAATGAAAACCAAGGGTCATTATACTCCTGGATATTAATCAATGAATGAATCATTAGAAGCAGCAAATGACAAGAAAGTGTAATTGCTCACAGAATACATCTTCTCTGTAACTGCTTTCCGTAAAGGTGTTTTATCGCCATTTGCCATTAGAGTGTTTATCTGAGCAAATGAAATTACAAAATCACATCAGCAGTATAAATTAACATTCCTACAAAATAAATTTAAATACAGAATCCTTTCATTTAAAGAGTTCTACATGAGATAAATAGTTAAGTACTGAAGCAAGAAGCTCTGGGGTTAAGAGTCCGATTGTCATTTGTCATATAGATACAGCAAACCGAGCAGGTCACGTTATAATACTATCTAATGTTTATGGATGGAAAATTAGTGCCCTCTGTGGCACTCATGATGCTCAGACTCATACAATAACATCATGAATAAGGAATAACAAAATAACAGTTACTTGTTAGTAGCAAATCAAAGAACACAAAAATACTCATAGGGAGATCACCTCCTTGTAAAGCTGTACAGCCTCCTGGTAGAATTCCTTCTTAGAATATCCAGATTTCCTCAACTTGGCAATTGCATAAGCACTCCTCATCTGTAAACATGAAAGCAAACCAACAAAGGTGATATGGTTTGTGCACTACGCAGACTCGGTTCTCAAGCTAAGTGACGTGAACATATTTAGGTCTCCAAGAGCAAAAATAGTAACGTGAATCATGCTTTCAGTTGTTCACAGAAAATCAAAAAACCTCATGTGTTATCTTCGATTTCAAGTGAGATATTAGTAACTGTGAATGACAATCAATATTACAGACCAGTATACACATTTGATTTTGCTCTAACATGCCATTCACCGTTTTAAGTTCTATTCAAGTGACATTAGAGAAAAAGCCTTCCGCGGATTTCAATTTAGTATATCTGCAGCAGGGAGAGATATAGATGCACTAGAAACCAACAGCTAGCAGACAATAGATTAATACCTCAATTTTGATATCATCTTTTGTTCTTCTCCAACCATCTCTGGTAAACCATCTGACAAATAAGAAGTCAAATGTCAGTACAAATAACAAAGATTAATTACAAAAAATAAAAGATGTACAATGTCATTTGCCACAGATGTTTCATCCTTGTTAGGGCCCATTTGTTTCATTAACTATTATCGGGTAACAGTGAACTCCACGTAGTGAATTCTAACTGACATATCTGAGGGCCTGACCACAGATTATTTTCTCCTTCAACGTTACAACTACTAGAAATGAGGCCTCATATACAATATGATTTATCGCGCGACATCTAGATACAAGTATCTAAATTCTAACACAATAGCTTATTTAAGTCATGTAAAAGAATATCGTAAAAGAATATCCATGTTTGCTGTCTAAAGTTCACATGAGGTTTCTTCTTCATGCCAAATTCTTAAAGAACTCCGAGTATATGAAGCTAAAACAATGTAAAAGGATAAAACCAAATCGAATTCCACCCTCGCATCCTATTATTACATAACTTCAAATTTTACGCAAAACAAAAAGAAACCCTTAGAATTTAACCAACCTTCGCCAAAATGGAATCTTTGTACGAGGTTCATATGGTTCATAGACAAATCCTGGGCTCGTCATGGATATTTGCATAGCCCCCTAGATACATATGATAACCAGATATCAATGCTGTAACACGGAGATAGATGTGCATGGAATTTAAGGTTGCAATGGAAGCAAAAACCAGTTACAATAAGCAGAAAAAACAATACAGGAGAGCTTGAAGCTGAGCTAGACATAATGCACTCAATGTGTGGCCAAGCGGTTCAGCTAACCCTACAGTTGCAGTAAATTAAGGTATTTGAAATGCAATCTCGAGAATCATTTTTGGAAGGGGTCAGATCATAAGAAAAACAGTCTCTCTAATGGCAACGGTCATCATTAGACGTTATCGTTCTCCAGGTCACTAAAATCTCCTTCTTCAACCTAATTAGGCAATGAAGTTTTTCAGACATATATCCAACAATTAGAACAAATCTCTGACTTAAGTGTGACAAATGGAGCAAAACCAGTAAACCCGTGACAAGAAGTGTAATAAAAGGTTATCAATGCGGTTATATACTAGGTCTTCAGGTATACTTGATTTTTGGTTTGTGTTCAGAACTAACAAAGATACCAAGAAGGGCGAAAACAAATACCATTTGTCGTGCTTGAGGAGGTGCTTTCACTTGTGTGCTCATCAGCCTATTTCCATTCATGAGTGTAGACAGATAATCAGCAGCCTAAGAACACAACAAAACCACTTACCCAATTAGAAAGAAATCAAAAACATCAAATTGAAACTACAGACAATCATTGAAGTATTTTTGAATTACCATTGTGGAATTCAGTGACCCTGCACTTGATTTCACCAAAGGAAAACTCCCATAATCCTTGCATGATGAGATAATGGAGAATCTCTGATTCTGAAACCCTACAACTAATCACATTATCACACAAAAAAAAGAACCCCAAATCAAAACAAACTCTTTTACAAGCTAATAAGACAGAACAAGTCATTTCTTAATTATTATTTACCTTTCTCATCAGGATTAAAGTAGTAGTTTTTTGAGCTTCCAAACCTAGAAATTTCAAGATTTAAACTCAGAATAAATTAAAAAAAAAAACATTTTGGAAGGAAATCTAAAATGGAGAAGAAAATAATTACTTACAGAGATGAAATTTCACGAGTTTGAAGAGAGTGATAGAGATATCTGATGTTTCTTGATCTTGCTAAAGCCATCGCATGAAATTAGGGTTTAGAATAATGCTGAATGATCAAATTGGTACAGATCCTTTCTCATAACTGCGCAAATGGAAAAGTGAAAGGAATGGTTTTTTTGTTGTTGTTTAAGGGTTTAAGAGCAACTGCAGTGGACCATTAAACCCAAATTTTTAGTCGAGTGGGCTGGCGTAGTGGGACGGACCATCCATCAAATTTGATCAAAGAGTAAAACCCAGACCAAATTTGGTCGGCGATCAAGACCAAACCCAAATATAATCGGGCGTTTATATAATGTCCGCCTATCCGACGGGCGTTAATGTCCGTTTGTAGCCGCGCGTTCGTAAAGTTAACGCCTGGTGCAGGGGCGTTGGTTAAATGTACGCCTGGATGGGGTGTTGGTATAATGTCCGCCTGGATGGGGCGTACGTAAAATGTACGCCTGGATGGGGCGTACGTAAAGTTAACACTGGGCACCCAGGCGGACATAATGTTAACGCCTCTCTTGGGGCGTTGATATAGTCATGGCCTAACCTCACAAAGTTTTCAAAACTTTGCTTGGGGCGTTAACTTTATCAACGCCCCATTTTTTTTTATTTTTTTTTTTGAATATGTCGGGCGGAATCTTTACAAACGCCCAATGTCAGGCGTTATCTTTATCAACGCCTGATTCCAGGCGTAAGCTTTATCAACGCGCGACCAAATATACTCTTTTCCCACTACTCCACATGACGGACTAAACCCAAATTTGGTCTTTTTTTTAGTCTTTGGTCTTTTGTTATACTCGCACCACTGTGGACGCTCTAAGGAGTAATATTTCTATGCTTCGCCTCGTAGTAGGAAGGGTCGGGCCTGGTGGTGCTTGGCCTCCGACTACCACATGCACGGGCCACATATTAAAAAGTAATATAAATTAACGGTTAGTCCCAAACTTGTTGGGATTTAGACTGTCTAGTCCTGTCCTGTCAAGCCTGGTACGGGAAGGTCCAAATCTGTCAGATCTGAAACGGGTTAGTCCTAATATGAACGATTTAGTCCAAAGCATAATTTTTTCATGGCAAAAATGTCCATAAATTAAATTATTACTTTCATAGATCTATCAGTTCCCGTTTCTTCATTTTCATTCAACGGAAACAACTCTCCGTGTTTTCTCGTCGTCTCAGTGAAAATTCAATCACTAAATATAAATATGGTGATCAAAGAAACACTTGATTCAGCTTGATAAACCGAAACCCTTGGTTGTCGATTCATTCTTTTTGAAGATTAACTCGAAGTTTAAATGAAAAGTTGAGGAGATTCGAGAACATCAAATTAATTTGACGGTTTCATCATAGTAGAAAGCGGTTTGAAGATAAGTTAAATATTCTTATCATTTTATTTGACTTCCATTGTTAATTTATTGATTTAAAAATTGATTTTAGGATTTTTTAACGGTTTTTGGAACCTAATTACTTTGATTTCAGTCAGACTTTTATTCGACTGATAAAAGATTTTAGATTATAATCACGTCATCTAAATTTTCTTACTCTAAAACTTTATATGTTCCTGAACCAGCTCCCCAAAAATGGAAACCATTTGAATATGTTTTCCGTTTTGGATATGAATAGGTAGTCACAATTCATATATACCTAACCTTATTGCTTGTGTTTCAATTTTTCATTTGATCTTGATTGGTGCATGTGCTTTATTTTCATTTCTAGATTCCTTTATCATCTAATTCGTCTATTTATTGGTATTATGCATTTGGTGATTATTGTTGGGCAATCGTAGTTTTATTAGTGTATTATTCTCGTTTAAAGTTTATGTGTCTATTGCTTTTGGTGGGGAAAAATGTTCATGTCTCTCAATGTTACCTATTTCTTGAATACTTGTCACTTAGTGTATAATCTTATGGTGTGCTTAACAGTTGTTTCTTGGGATTTCACTTGCTCGAGATGGAACTTAAGATGCTTTTACTAGTGATGATATTTCTCATGTGGTCATTTAAATTGCACTTCAATCTCCGATTTTTTTTTATTTATTTTCTTGTGTACTTCGGGGTAATTATGGCAAACAATTTTTAATAATACTGGTATAGTTTACGCATATCGTCAGGACTTCAAAATCTCATTTAGGTAAGGATATTTACATCGGTTGTCTTTCTTTTGGTAAATTTTGCGGAAAAGCCTGAGTTTATGTTTAATTTGTACTTAGGTTCGTTAAATCTTTTCCCTGCCAAACTATAAGTTCAATTAATGGTGTGCACTGATTAAAAAGAATGAAATTTAATAAGTATCATCCCAGGATTATGTAGTTCCAGTCCTCAAGAGCAATAAAATGTTATATCAGATGTTGCATCAAGTGGTTAACTTGGCTACTTATAGAATGGTAGGATTAGACATGTGTTGGGAGGATTAGGTGGTCCATAACCATGATTATATGAAAATGATATGCTATTGAATTACTAATTATCCTAATATCACCATGACCGTGTACATTAAGTGGTCCATAACCAATGGTTTAAGTGGACATGAAATTTTACGAGGTTCACTTCCCAATCTAACTATTATGCTTAATCATAAAAATAAGAATTGACTGGTGTATTTTCTTGTACACCCGTTATATGGGTGCACATATGAGTGCACCTTTTATTGTGCTTGATATACGATGTGTATATGCTTGTACACCAACTATATGTAGTGCACTTTTGTTGTGGTGGCGGATTAGGTATGGCAATCAAAAGACTTTTGGTGAGAACACTATTGAACAAGCTGCAGTTAGAGATATTCAAAAAGCTTGTATATGTGATGATAAATTCTTACTTTTATTTGTGCATTTTTATCTAAGATTGATTGTGGTCAATAGTTTTATAGGTGTTTTATGTGTAGGGTAATCTTTACCTAAATTATATGCATGCCAAGATGCTTTACTGTGTCTCCCGTGCATTTTCATGTTGCAAAAGTTAGTTCTGGAGAGAAGATAACGAACCATGGCCCACCTCAACATTTCAGGCGTCGAACATGTGCCCTGCCCTTGCTTGAAAAGTAGCTCAAGGTGTGCTTTTTTAAATGTTATCGTATTATAAGTAGATCAAATGAAGAATATAAATCCTTTGAATTCCAATGTGTACATAGTTGTACACATATTGATTCTTAATGTGTACATAATTGTACACATGTTGATATTGGCCATGGAGAAGTTAAATCTTGGGAAAGCTGAGATAATGAGTTTGTTTGTATCTAAGATGATGCCGTCATGGTTCCTGCCTTCCCGTTGAAAGAAGATCGATATGGGGTTTGCTTGGCTGTTGGAATTGGATCCTAAATCAGTGACATCTTGTTTTTGCTAGGAAATATTAACAAAAAGATTCCCAGGTATGTCCGCTCTTTCTGAACCAAGATTGAATTTCATTTACGCTGTCCTCGATCATATGTAAACCCATTCCATTTTGTCCCTCCTAATATGAAAATTTATAGGTACTTTACTTACCTTATGTTTCATTGTCGTCCATTTTTCTAACTGTTGCTACATTATTTTGATCTGAGACACCATTACAAACTGGTAGGACCAATAGTCACTTGTATTTGCTCAATGTGACATTCATGCTTCATACTTTATACGAATATTTCTTTTTTTCTTTATTATTCCCTTTTAATTTAGTGACAGAAAATTACATGTGTACATATTGGTACACCTGTAATACAAGTTTACATTGTTATGCACATGTGACAGAGATTACTTGTGTACATAATCTGAAAAATTTCAAGCTGGTCGATATATATCGCATAAGCTTACGTAAGTGTAAATTTCCACTTATTATTATGGTTTTCAGATTGCATTTTATTCAATTTCCAGTTTATCTCTCTGGCGAATTCTTTTCTTTTTTGTACTGGCTATATGAGGTGTATTTTCTTGTACACCAGCCACTAGTTGTACGCGGTGTACATAAAAGTTTATCTCTATGGCGATTTCTTTTCTTTTTTATCTGGCAATATGAGGTGTATTTTCTTGTACACCAGTCACTAGTTTTACGAGGTGTATTTGACCGCATAAACATATACATGCATACATAATGGTGTGTACAAGCTGGCAAACAAGTGGGAAGAAAATGATACCATAAGCTTATGCGCACGTTAATAACTATGTACAAGCTGGTGCAGTACGGAAAAAAAATGAGAGTATATGCTTATGCTTGCATAAATAACTATGTGTACATGTTAGTGCACCCTGAAAAAATGAGGGGATAAGATTATGTTTGCGTACAAATAAGGACACAAGCTTATGATGGCTAGACTAGTTTTTTTTCGTTTCATTTGATATTAACATTATTGATAGCTTGATTTTGCTAGATTGGTTGGTTATGGATGTGGATGATCTAGCGCTCATGCAACTTTCTGGTACTATGTGTAAGAAAGAAGACTTTATAAATTTAAGGTTCCACGTGTTCAATGTTTCATTTTCTTTAAAAGAGTTTCGGAAAATTTCGACTATTTAACAGTCATGAACAAGAAATATGGAACCGTTGAAGGCGTCACTTAGTGCAGTTGAATGAATTTCCTCACTGTTTAACTCAGAGGATGAGTTGAAGATGATAAAGGAGGTTGTGAGCACATCTGCCTTTGGAAGTGACCTCACCTTATGCTCTATGCTTGCAGCCCAAGATGCTGCAACACGGTACAAGGTATACTTGGTTCCTTTTATGATTCTTATCTTGATGTTGGTCTAAGCTGATAACATGATTGTGTTCGTTAAGTTTCTTAGTTGAATTTGACTAACACAACCTTTATTTTACAAATATATTTTATTGGAGGATTAGCCTTTGTGTTCACCAACACAACCAGTGTAGCTTGCTTGTTTGTCCTTCCCTATGCATACAGTGGTTTTTTACATATTAAATTTAAGGACTCATAAACACCAAATGACTTAGTTATGTATTGCGTGAGGGTCCTAATGAAAGATTTACTAGGTATTTTTTAGGGGTGTACATATTGGTGCACTTGTGTAATTCCCATGAAAAAATAGGTTTGTGTTTGGTTATGAATGGTCTCTCTTATGCATGATTTGCAGGGGTGTATAGCTTGCTTGTTTGTCCTTCCCAATACATACAGTGGTTTTTTACATATTAAATTTAAGGACTCATAAACACCAAATGGCTTAATTATGTATTGTGTGAGGGTCCTAATAAAAGCTTTACTAGGTGTTTTTTTTTTCTTTCTTTCTTTTTGTTGTAGACTTTTTATGCGTAGAAGATTCAAGTTGTATATGTGTATAAACTTCGGAATTTTGTTCAGTCTTATGAATATACGACTTGTTTTCTGTATGCGGATGTTAGATTTTCTAGATTTTGTACATCTGTACATGGTGTACACTACTGTCATGTCTCATTGGTATATGACTTGTTTTATGGGTATGGATGCTGGATTTTCATGATTTTTGTAGATGTGTACATGGTGGTACACCACCATGTGTACACATTTGTGTTTATGCCTGCTAGCTCGAGTCTGTAGTGAAGGAAAGATGTGTTTGGTTTGTGATGTGATTTCAAGTTGTTGTTGTAGTAAGAAGTTCGTTGAGACTTGTGAAAGCGAAAGATTTTAGATTTAATTTTAAAGTAAAGAAAAGAAGCAAATAAATGTTGATAGGTTGTGAAAATTATGGAGAGGCTGGAGCTAGTATTTCACCATTCATCAATACTTATGTGGTTCTAAATTAATTTATATCATGCAATTTAAACAATTGATTCGATTCTAAAGTATTGCCAAAATCAAATTTCCAAAATATCAAATGTTTGTCGCAAGTATAACGCATCAAGAGTCTAAAAACTAAGCATGCATCATCAATAGAAAACACATTTGATTAATAAGAATCATTTAATTTATTTTTTATCAATGCAATTAATCATAAAAAAATATTGCATAAATTTATTAAATTAATATTACCACATAATTCTTGAGAGAATGGCTTCTTCCGTCGCCCCAAAGATTGGGTTTACCTCATCATTAGGAAAACACGCTCAAAGGTGGTGTACAAATGATGAAATGGAAGAAACAATGATAACCGGGTTTGCAACAGTTATAAGTGTTACAAACTGAAAAGAACGATACAGAGGATGTATCACTGTTGCTGTAGCTCTAAGACTGTCGTTGAGCAGTCGCAAATACTGTAGAAAAAACGACTGCTTCTGTGGGTCAATGTTCTTCGTGTTCTTCAATGGCAGCAGCAGCAACAGTTTTCTCTGGTGATCGTGTTTCTCCTCTGTGATGTTCCAAAGCCTTCCCAAACTCTCTGTCCCCTTCTCTGCTACCCCAGGGTGATATTTATACTCAACATGCGAAGAAAAATCTCCATAATAACTCACAGTAATCTCTCTTTATTCGGCAGTGAATGAAAATATTCTTGAGAAATTTTCTTTCCATTCTTTTCTTGTCATGTTGTTTTCTCTAGATAATATGTTCCAACACGTTCCTTATTCTTCTATGTCAGCAACAAACACGTTGTATCAACGAAAAAACTTCCCAAAATTACCCGGAAATTAAAACAAAATATAAGAGAAAATATTTCTTTCATTATTTACGTGCATGAATCAATTACCTTCCCTGTTTAAGTGAAACAGGTTATTTGCAAACCAATCCCGTGAAAAAATCACATAAAATCACGTCCAATTCTGCTCCACAAAATATCGCAGGTGCAAAGGCAATTTAGAAGAAGAAGAAGATTACTAGATTTATGAATTATAATATGTTTGATTTTAGGTTTTAGGTTTTTATTTTAGATGGAGGATAATTTACACATTTTACTATTGCAATAAGACACCCCCTAACCAACTTTTCAGTCACTAGAAATCCAAGTGAAACCCCTCTATTGGAATGTGACTCCTCAATAATAGGCTTCTTCATTTACGTAGATTGGAACGACACTTCAGTTTATCAAGTATCATAGGGTACCATCAGTCATATTATTGTCCCTTCTTAAAAACTATTTTACCTTACCAACTTTGGCTTCTTTATCTGCCATGAATCCATTTTTCTTTTTCAATTGAAATCATTTATCATCTTCTGAAAACCTACGGTTGTTAAGCACAAGTTCTCTTCCTCCTCGAATTATTTTAGATTCGAAAAACCTAATCTTTTTTGTGTTTGAGATGGTTAAATTGATTGAAATCAGGGAAACAAATTAGTATTGCAGTTTTACTTACGGTTAGGTATTCTTAGTTTCCTAACCGTAAACTTGTTTCCTGAAACTGTCACGGTTAGGTAACTAACAACTACCAACCGTACATCAATTTAACCCATTTACCTGAACGTAAAATATTTCCGAGTTTTTTAAGTATATGTACGGCTGGGTTTGATCCTAAACAAACCAACCGTAATATGTTTACGGTTGGGTTCGATTAAGAGCAAACCCAACAGTAAGTTTTCCTGTCAATCAATTTTATTTTTGTTGCTATCAGCTCTCTAACTCATCATTGTTGACTCAACGTGTTGATTCAAGCATTTTTAACCTTGGTCTTCTAAACTGTGCTTTCCTAGATATTTTTTGAGGAAAAGGCAAATCCGAATTAAAACTGACTCTCACTAAATCAGTGAGAAATCAGGAAGGAAAAGCTATCAGGGCTAGCTTGTACCCATTACAGTTTCCCAATTACATATAAGAGTAGAAAGAGAAAAACCCTCAAACAACTTAGTTTGTAAATCCCAATTATAAAGGGTGCATTTAACAGCCACAATCAATTGGTTTAGGTGTCTTTTCTTAACTGAATACAACCTATTGTTCCTCTCGTTCCAAATGATCCACCAGATAGCGAAAGGAAGTAAGCCCCAAATTTTCTTAATAATCTTTCTTCCTTTCTTGTTTTTCCACTCCCAAATTGTCGACTTCACATCTTGTGTGAAGGTCCAGCACAATCCAAACTATCAAGGAAATAACTCCATAACTTGGCAGCCTCTCTACAATGTAAAAACAAGTGATCACTAGTCTCTACAGCTGTTGCACAAAACAAACAATCTGGATTCTGAACCTTACCAGCTCTATATAAATAGTCCAAAGTTGGTGCACCTTTATGACAAAGAGTCCACACCAAGAAAGAAACCTTTAAAGGAACTCTGGCATTCCAAATTTGTTTATACGAAAAAGAGAAATAACCATCTAAATCAAGAGTAGAATAACAATTAGCAACAGAAAAATCTTTGTGCTTCCATTGCCACTGATCATTATCAGCAGACAAAAGTGGCTTACCAATTACTTGCAGTAAGAGTGCTACCTCTCCCACTTCTTCCTCTTTCAAATTTCTTCTAAAATCCAAATCCCATGCTCCATATTCATTAATCATTTGAGAAACAGTAGCATCTTTTTTCCTAGATAATTTAAAAAGTGATGGAAATCACATTTGAAAGGTTTGGTTACCGCTCCATGGATCTTTCCAAAAAAGAATATTGTGCCCATTCTTGATAATGAAATTAGTGTGCAGCTTAACATGATCTCTAGCTTTTAAAATTACAATCCATAAACTAAAACCTATTGTTTTATAGAAAGAGTTAGGAAGGAAAGATTCAAGGTTACCTCCAAATTTTTCATGAATTATTTTCCTCCAAAGAGCCCTCTTTTCGTTCCAATATCTCCAAATCCATTTATAATGAAGAGCATGATTCACCAATTTCAGCTTCTTAATACCAATTCCCCCTCTATTCTGTGGCAAATTCGCTTTAAACCACGATACCCAACTTATTTTATTTTTAGTTCTAGAAGAACCCCAAAGAAAATTTCTCATTAGTCTTTCCAACTCTTTAATTACCGAAACCGGCATCTGAAACATAGCCAAATAATACACCGGCAAACTTTCCAGCACACTATTTATCATGATAAGTCTTCCTCCTTTAGATAGATACTTCCTTTTCCAAGTTGAAAGTTTCTGCTACACTCTCTGAATAATAATGTCCCAAACTGATTTACACTTGGATTTACTGCTGAATGGGATTCCAAGATAGTTGATAGGAAGAGTGGCCAGACTACATCCAAAAATGTCCGCACAACTAGCACCATTATGATCAACACCAATACCTGCTATTGCACTCTTCCTAAAATTAACTTTAAGTCCAGAAATAATCTCAAAAGCAAGAAAAATATTCTTGAGATTAGCCACTTGTTCTTCAGAATCATCAAGGAATACAATCAGATCATCCACGAACTGCAAATGATTTACCACAGTTCCATGTTGTGCGACTTTAAAACCAGATAAGAGACCTGATGCAGCCGCTTTCTTGATCATTAAGGATAACACTTCAGTTATCAAAATAAAAAGAAAAGGTGAAATTGGGTCACCTTGTCTTATACCCTTCTGACTTTTGAACAACTCAGTAGCTTCACCATTTATAAGCACCGCAAACCTAGCATACAAAATGCACCATTTAGTCCAGCTTCTCCAAATGTGGCCAAAACCAAACTTTGCAAGAGTAAGATCAACGCAGTTCCAATTAATGTTGTCAAAATATTTCTCAAAATCAACTTTACAAACCAGACCTGGCCTGCCCTCCTTTTGCCTCTATAGATGGGGAAAAACGATTTGCTGGTTTTACGGAATTGAGGAGACGTCCGTGTGGAGACTCCTTGAACCGATCGAAATGTTGAACCTCATACAGATGTACTGCAATAAGGGAGTGCTTTAAGTTCGAGAGATCAATCTGTAGGACTCTGGCCTAAACCAAGAACAATGGCCGTTCCAGAGTCAATTCGGTCACAATAGAGGATGGGTTGATCTATAGGAGGGAAGCTGAGAAATGTGCGGGATCAATGGTGATCTGAAATTATATGTGTATTGTGAATTCAGCGTAAGAACGCTATAAATGATTGAATTTTACTCAATTGAGAGTGATTGCTCAGACGATGAGTTCGTGTAGACGAAAGATTGTATGTATGAACTTGCCGAGAAATTCCTTGTTTAGACGAATGTTCGAGTATTCGAATCTTGTCCTTTCAATCATGATTCAGAGGTATTTTATATTGATGGAATTAAAAACACCATGATCCCATGAAGTATGACAGTTGCTGAAGTCAATGAGTGGGGAAGTGGGAAATCGTGTTAAAACCAGTTGTTCATCGTCCGGAGACTTGGTTAATTTTCCACCCACTACTTTGCTGACTGTTCCAGCTGATTGCACGACTTGCTCACATTCTCTTCATGTGTTTAGACACACGTGTCGTAGACCGCCAGACCAAAACCCTAGTTAATATCCCCCCATGTGACACGATTGATGTCTCGTGATTGTGGAGTCAATTGTTGACTTTATGGGACGATGAGTCCTTGTATTTCTGAGTTGAACATAATTTGCAAATGTTCTGAGACTCATGAATTAAACGGATGTCTGCTGAGACGAGGTATCATTATTGAATAAATGTTGATAACCTAAGATGAGCAAACTGTGTTGCTGAATTGATGAATATTGATAGTTGAACCAATATCTTTAATCTGAGCAAATATTGCTAGTTCGAAAAAATATTGCCAGTTTGAGCAAATATTGCTCGTTTAATGAATTGTTGGTAGCAGGACCAAATAAAATATTAATTTAACTGACTGCTGGGTCGAGTATAAAGTTGATCAGGGGATCAACATAAAATTATCAGTATTTGAATCTGCTCATAATTATGTTCTTGGAGAGCTCTGGATTCAAAACCCTAATTTTATGAATCGATGATTTATTGAAAATCTACCGCAGAGTGAAGCTGGGACCGGCTACATGGGATGATGAGTCCACCATGTAACGCCCAGATGCTCGAATGAGCAAAATACCAAATTCTCTTGAGGACCAGTTGGTGAAAGAATGATTAAATGTTGGTTTAATCGTTTATTGAAATAATGCCCGTGTGAGCGACAGGTAGTAAAACCTAGTTATGGAGAGATGAGAGACCGACCAAGAGGGCATGAAACCGGCCCTTGGTGGTCATGGGACCAGCTGATGGTCATCTGAGCAAACTCCTAATTGTTTGAAAAGAGTTTGAACCTAATATGAGCAATTGAGCAAATTAGGTTAAAATCATTAAAACATGTGGAACCGACTATTTGCAAGCTTTAGAGACACCCTCGGTTGGTCAAGGGGATGCGCCCATGTCACCATCGTGTCCGTGTCTCAGTCCTGAGAGTTTCAATATTTTCCGGTGTGCGTTTGAGCAACATTTTGAGAAAATATGAAGAAATCAGGGATTTCGCTGAAACCGTGAAACTTCATGAGATGAAGGAATGAATAATAAAATAATGAAAGAATCTTGAATTGTGGGACCGGCTATGGCCGAGGCATGCGTCCGGTCCCAAGACACTTTTCCTAATTCATAATATTTTTCATGATTTTAGAGAAATATCATAAAATCCAAGAGTTTGTTGAAATCAAGGAATTTATTGAGATCAAGGACTTTCCATGAGATGAGGGAAACATAAAAAATAATAATAAAAAAATAAGGGACGTGTAGGACCGGCTAGGGCATGAACGGCTGGCTAGGGCACGGTCCCACGAGATTCCCTAATTTTATATTATTTTCATGACTTGAGGGAGATTTCATGAATTCAAGGAGTTTGCTGAAACTAGGGAATTTCCTTGAAGTGAAGGAGTTTCCATGGGATGAGGAAACAAATAATATTAAAATAATAAGACACGGGCGTGTGGGACCGTCCACGGCTAGGGCATGGCCGGCCAAGATCTCGGGTCTCGTGCGTTTTCTCCCTAATTTATAATATTTCATGAATTAAGGGAAATATCATGAAATCAAGGAATTTTCATGGGATGAGGGAAATAGTAAAATGATAAGGAGTTATGAGGTGTGGGACCGTCCATGGCTCGGGCATGGCCGGCCGGCTAGTGGACCCGGTCCCCCGATACCTTTCCTAAATTTTATTATTTCTTTGGTACGAGGAAACACCATGAGACTGGGAGTTTCCTTGAGACAAAAGATATTTGTTCAAATGAAGGGATTTTCATGAGATCGGAGAAAAACAATAAAATATGATAAAATATAAATCTGGACGTGGGGCTAGTCACGGCGTGACTGGCCAGCCGGTGAGCCCAGTCCCCTAGCACCTTTGCTAATATTTTATTATTATTATTTTTATTCCTATTTTGCATAGGTTCATCGTTCCTTCGTGTTTTGGAATGCTCGTTTGCGCATTCAGGTGCTCGTTTGTGCATTATTGCTGAGTACACTTGCACCATTTTGGTAGGGGCTTACTCGAGAGCTGCTCAGATGCCCGTAAGTTGAATATTTATCACTAACCCGTGGAATTCTACTGAGAAGAACCACGAATTGAAGTGACGAAATATTACAAAGAATCGCAGAATATTGTTGAATATTCAGTTAACGATTACAGATAATTAACTGACGGCTCTATACTAGCAGGCATGCTGTCTAGGAGCATTAATTATCTGAGAATTGAGAAATATGATCTTGTTGAAAACGTCATATTTCCTTTACATAGTCAGGGAACACCTTGTTGTATCCTGAAGACGTTATTTCTCTATACTAGCAGGCATGATGTCTAGGAGCCGTCCAATCTTTCGATTCTATATAGAAATAATTACTGAAATTGCTCACTATTCATGAAATGTGTCATTCCCTCAGCTGAGAGACTATACATCTACATATACTCTGAGAGACAGCATTCTCAGTCAGAGATTTTTCGGCCTGAGCTTTCACGCTTTCCACGAGAGACACGAGCCTCAATACTCAGCTGATTGCTGGATCAGGAGCATTACGATTATGGTTTTACGATTTTAACCCTTGTTGAAAATCCACCATCTACATCAAGTCCCTTGCTTAGTGAGGGACATTCATGTTCCTCAGTCAGCACTGTATGGTGATTTTCCAGTGACAAAATAAGTAATTGAACTTAGTCGTAAGATAAGACGTTACCGGATTTTTGACTGAATGAGCAATCCATGGATTGAATAAAACCCAGTGACATAATAGAGTGTCATCTAACAAGCATAAATTGGTGTAGAACCGATGATTTGATGGTGGAACCTTGGTTGGTTTGGGATTCATGGGTCGGGCCCAAATAAGAAAATCCTTGTGGAATTAGGTTTTGGAAATAAAGTTGATATAAAAGGGAATTAATCCCCTTTTTTTTTTATTTCACCTTGGCCGAACATCACCTTTACCTCTCCATCGTCTTCACGCCAGCATAAAGGAGGAGCAGGGAAAATCGCCGGAGCTCAGCGCCGTCCGTCCGCCGCCGTTCACCGTCCGGCCAATTTCCAGCCGGCATATAGGTGCGATTTTTTTTTTACATGAGTTTTTCTCATGTGAAATATATTTTTCATGAAAAATATATATGAATAGTTTGCGTCGCATATATATATATATATAATGCATATATATATATATATATTTATGTTGACAAATAAAATATGATTTTGAGCAATCATTAAAGTAAACAGTTATTCATGATGAAATATTGTTTTCATGTAAATTTTCATAACATCGTGACTGTTCACATGATGAAAATTTATATTCATGATTTTATGAAAAATAGGGTACTAAAGTTTTGTTCGCCTTTTGTAGATTTGAAGAGACGAGCAAGGTTTTGAAGTGCTAGCTCTCGTATCACAATCACTACTGTTAGTGGAATTGTAAAAAGGTAAGAGTTAAGGATTACCATTTTGTAGATGTTTGCATGAGCACTTTCCCAATTACTTCATTCCGTTGATGTTTTCATCTTGTCTAAATGGTAGACTGAAGTAAAAAATTGTGTGCATGTTACAGCCACTTCACAAGGATGTCTGATCCTCAAGAAAATGGTGCCTCCAGGGATGATGTACACATAGATGATGACGCATCCATGGATGATACATGCATGGATGAGACTTCCATTGATGAATAAGAAGAAACTCCTGGGATCAAGAATGTTCCAAACGTGGATGATGCGTTTTTTGAGGTTCAGTAGGAGACCGAAAAACATCTTAAGTCCCCAGCATATCATCTTCTGATAAATCCCAGGAGTGTTACTCAAAAGAAATTAGTGACTCCCAAAACAGTAATTCGATTTTTCCTTGAACGAGGAATTTTTCTTGCATCAATCATAGAGTTTAAGCTTTCTCGATGACCTTTGGAGAAATTCTTTGGATGGGTGAGGCACATGCTGGATTTTCCTCATGTCAGATCTATGTTGAACCAAGCACAAGTAACAAGGGACATTCAGGCATCCGAAGACTAATTAATTTTTCATGATGCGCGAGGCATAGTGGCTCTTCTTGCTCGTTGGTGCATTCCAACCCATACCTTCATATGCAGATAGGGAGAGTTTACTGTTATCTTAGAGGATGTGGCGGCTTTGTTGCATCTCCCAATCACAGGTAATCTTCCTGAAGGTCTTTTTGCTGAAGAGACAGCAATTTATGACATCTTGACAGTGGAAATGGAGGGAATCAACAAGGTGTCTGTCAAATATTGTTATGCTTACCGGTTAACGCGTTGGTGGCCAAGAGATGAAGTTCTTGATTATCCTGTTGACGGTACGTTGTCTATTGCTGCTTTCTTATGCTTATGGCTATACAGAGATGTGTTCGAAGATAGTGGAACTTTGTTGAAGCCATTTGTGATTCCCTTTGCTATCAAGATGGCTCAAGGTGAGCAACTCCCGATTGGTAGTCTATTCTTGGGTTCTTTGTATTCTAATTTGGATTCCCTGATTATAGACTCCAGTGTATCGAATGGCTTTATGAAGATCGAATGCTATGCCAATACGATGTTTCTCCAAGATTTGTTGTGGGAACATTTCAAGAATTATGCTCATATCGTATCCTGCCAGAACCGTGTGCCGATACTCGTCATGTATTCTCTGAGAAAGATAATGCCAGGATTATGCGCTGGTCTACAAAGAAGCCTCGGTTTAAGACACGTCTCATTGATGTTTTAGACAATGAATCTGAATTCACATTTCTCCCATGGGTGTCAGTTCCTTCTTGTATTTCCCATCCGTCAACCTTCAATATCGAAGAAAGTAGGATTTTAGCATCTGGTGCAGGCCTGAGTGATGGCGAGAGATCTTTCATGTTGAGTTGCACTCCTGGTCACTTGATATCAGAAATATATGGAGAGCTTTCAGTGGAGGATTATAACATCGACAGGGCAGCTCGGAAAATGGGTATGGATCAGTGTGTTCCGACTTTTCGAATGAGAAATCCATCGGTTGAGCAACTTAGGACCCATTTGGACCGCACACATGTGGAAGGAAGTGCTTACTGGTTTCCTTGCTCCGATACGATTACTTATGTAACTCCAGGTTATGTAGACTTCTGGGATCAGCAGCTTGATCGTCTACATAATTTTGCAACGACTGGTCAACCTCCGGTGAAAAACGCCCCTTCTGCTGAGATGCTTTCAACTCGACCAAGATTGAAGTATCTTTCTGGTGATAAACGAAAGACATCTCCGGGATGTTTACAGGTATGAACCCTTTTAATAATCTTCATAAAGTTATGATAATTATATTTTGATCATTGTATCAAAATTTTCCACAGGACGGTCGCAATGTAAGACCTCGAATACGTGTAGACTTCTCAGAAACTGAAGCAATTATTCATTGCGGAGAAGGAAGGAGCAAGAATTATAAGCTTTTACCTAACACCATAAAATCTCCAGTTGTTTCTTTGGTGAGCTATCCATACTCTTTTGTTATGACTTCTTCTTCTTCCGTGTAATTAGGATCGTGAAACCAGTATTTGTTATTCAGTTGCAGAACTTTGCTCCATCCAGTATTGACGGTCTTCAATTCTCTGCTGCTGGGCAGACGGTTTCTGACTCGAGTGTTGAAGAAGAGGCCGAAGTAAGTATTTCTTCGCATGACACATTATGATGCTTTGTAGGCAAAATACTAATTGTTGAAAAATATCCAGGAGGATGTCGTCATGGAAGTGGAGAGTTCTGATGCTCGTTCACCTTCGAATGATGGAGATAAAGAAAATTCCCAGGGTTCAGAACCGAATGGAAGCAATGATACTCTTGATGCTTTCACGGGCAATTCTGATTCTTTAAACGTTTCAGAAACCATTCAAGTAAGTATTTCCCTTGTATTTTATCTGTGGATGCATTAAATCGTTGATTTATGAACAAGTGAATGAGAATCCACATGCATATACGAAAAACTTTGTCGAAATTCGTCGTCAGAAAATTCAGAACCAAGCCTCTTAGCAAAAATACCATAAAACCTTCATCTGAAGTCGGATTTTTATGGTCTGCATATGTATCTTTAAGCCCGGAAAATTTCTAAGCTTTAACATAGAAGCTTTTTAAGTTTTGATCACGTTTAGAGGTCGAAATAGTAAACTTCCAGGAGACTTTCAGAATTTTTTCAGACTGCATGTTGTCCAATGTTTTGACCATATCTCCTTGCTTGTTCATCGGATTGTTATGAAATTTTGATATGTTGTAGAGGACATCCATAAGAAGAGAATGGTATATAACTCAACCTTAAATTCCTTGTAGATTGCTCCCAGTTCATCGTCTTGTACAGGTCAGAGTAAAATCTCTTCAGACGAGTTTGCCGTAAAAAGTGTTTCAGGACTTTTATGTTGTTTTTTCACGCCTTGTATGCATGATGATGAATTTTGATGATATTGGTCCGCTTATGTGTTTTAGTTTATTATCCCATTTGGTTTCCATGTTTAGATTGCTCTAACCTCATGTAATCTTTGTATTAGGTGTTGAATACCGAAGTTGAGGAAACTGAAAACAATAAGGATAATTCAAGAAGCCGAGTTATTGATGAAGAGACAACCATCCCTTCACTTCAAGGTCATGAGAGAGTTGTCACTGAAGTCATGGAAACTTCAATTATTGCCACTCTAGTAATAGAAGAAACTGAGCCACAAGCAGAGGAGACTGAAGAAATTGTTGCCATGACCATAGAAGTTTCTCCAGTAATTGAGAACCATATAGTAGTGCATGAATATCCAAGTGAAGGAGTTTCTTTCGATCCTCCATTCGATGCATCACTCCCTTATCATGAACTAGTTGGTGGATTCAGCGTTCCCATTGGATATGCAGGCTTGTATGAGAAAATATGGAAGAATTTTGGTCACATCATTGTTAACATGGATCCCGGACGCGCTTATTCTTTAACAGTGCAAGTAAGTGTTATCTTGCGTGTTGTAAGTGATATATGCGCTAGGGCCAGAAATATTGTGACTCCAGGTGTACTCTTTGATTGGGAGTTCAACTTGGAGAATTCTAAAAGACTTGGTTTCAATGTGAAGTGGCTTCGTAAGAAAATAAATGCTATTAAGGACTCATGTGAGAATAACATACCCTTACCGAACAGTACTGTGATGGAGAAGGAGGAAAAGATTTCTAAGCTGACGGAGGCGCTGAACCTGGAGAGGTGGCTTTGCAAATATTGAAGGATGCAGAGGAGCAAAAGTCTTTCTTTGCTGACTTCCTTTGATTTCTTTTCATAATCTCTTGAACTTCTGAACTTTTGAGAGATGTGAGGTTTTATTTTGGTTTTGATATTGATTGGTTTTGGATTGGTAGATGATTAAGGATTTTTTTTTGGATTTGATAAAAAATTTCTTTGAGTAAAATGAACTGAATTTTGATAAATTGCTGAAAGGGTAATATTGAATGCAAGTATTGCAAATGTTTTGGATAAATTGAAATACAATTAAAGAAAATCCTAAATGCCAAATCCCAGGCGTCATGAATGCTCAAACCCCAGTACTTCAAATACCCAATAATTTCAAGCGTCAAATGCCTTAAGCTAATTCTCGTGAATTACTGGTTGGGTCCTGCCATCCGTGTTGACCAATATGTAGTATCCTCCAGTCATGTACTTAGAAACTACAAATGGCCCTTCCCAGTTGGATCTTCTTGCAGAGTGAAGGTTGCGCTGAGTTGCCTTGAGAACTAGGTCTCCTTCACAAAATTTGTTAGGTTTGGTTATCCGCGCCTTGAATATCTTCTGCTGATTCAGAATTCCTTGTGAGGAGTGACTCCAAGGATGTGGTACATATGGACACTCATGCAAAGGGGAGTATCCAGAGTACTGTCTGTCATGCTTAGCCATATCTTCAACGATGAACCTTTTGATAGAATTATCAATTTGAAGGGGATCTGTTCTCAACCATGTGGTGTAATATTGTTGAGGTGAAGATATCCACTCGTAGATTTTTGTGATTGCTAAGTTGTTAGTGGGAAGAAGTCCTCGAACCATAGCAACATAATTAAACAATGGTAGTATAGGCGCATGAAGAGGAATTAGACTTGCCTGAGTACAGAACCTTTTGATGAAAGAGTGTGCACTTTCTCCAGGTTTTTGTGCTAATTCCACCAAATCTTTAACCTCCTCTAGGTGTTCGAATGATGGAATATTTCTATTTCTTCTGAGTTAGAGCTTTCTTCAATTGAAGGCATTAGAGTCACTTTTCCAGCGTGAATCCAAGGTCTTCCAAGAATCATGTCGTATCCTGGATCTTCCCGGATTATGTAAAATTTTTCCTCAGTGCAAACTGAGTTTTCTAGGACCTTAAGGGTGATGTGGCCATATGCATCTTTGAATGCCCCTTCGTGATCCCTGATTGACATGGGGGCATGAGTAGCTTCTTGTCGAGTGATGCCAGCAGCTCTGTGAGTTTTCAAAGGAATGATGTTGATGGCAGTACCAACATCAATGAACGCTCTTTTGAATTCATTTCCCTTGACATATACTGTGGTGAGTTGTCCCTAGTTATACATTTCTTTGTCGATGGCTGGAGGCTCAGGAGATACTTCTAGAAATAGTAAACGTTTCTCGGATACTATATGGTTCAAAGCCATGAACATGTCTCCCCTTTGCGCTTTCTATATATAGAGCAATTCACAGACATACTCGACTAATGACTGAACTGCTTCTTTAACTGGTTGTTCAGAGATGGAGAAAGTCCTGACTGGGAGAGGGTCTCTCTGCACTCCTTCAGTCCCCAAGTTGAGCTCTCCTGACTCGACCTTTTCCCTAAATATGCGTTTCAAGACTCTACAGTCACTGGTGGTATGATTGACGAACCTGTGGAAGCGACAGTAACGAGGACTTTCCATGTCTTCTTCAGTTGGTTCCTTCTTGACATATGGCAACTTGATTGCACCATATTGGATCCAAGCATCCAGGAGCTCGATCACTTCTTCAATGGAAAGGGAAAAGTCAGGTGCGCCTTGATCAGGAGTCCATGTGCGCTGGTCATGGGCTTGTGCATCTTTCTTATCCTTCCTTTGTGCTTTTGAAGGAGTTGAGGTATGCTTGCGAGGTGGTTCGGCTTTCCGTTTGCTCCCTTCTGCGACAGCGTTTGTGGAAGGTTGGAGATTGTACTGCTTGTTGCTCAGACGTCTTCTACCTCGAGCATCCCGTGGTTTCTCAGTCTTTGTAACTTTTGTTCTTTCCAGTAAAGTAGGTGCATTAGTTGTCGATCTCTTCGCCGCTTCATGGAGCTCTGAGGGTGTGGAAACGAGGATTTTCCAATAAAGCTCTATAGACCGGAATCATGTCGTTGATACACAAGTCTACCAGTTGTTGCTCCGTGACGTTTGGATCATGACATTCCAGGGCCTGAACTCTGAATCTCTTCACGTTGTCATTGGGATGTTCACTGTTCTTCTGAAACATTCTTCCAAGATCAGGGAAAGTAACTTTCTCTGGCACAAAGAAGTACTTTCTGTAGAAGGCGTTAACCATTTCTCCCCAATTGTTGATAGTTCCTGGTGCAATGTTGTTGTACCAGGTGTATGCCTTGCCTTTCAAGGACTTTGAAAATTCTTTGAGGAGAACAACATGGTTATGCTCATGTTCACCCAAGGCTTCTAGGAACCGAGAAACATGCTCCCGAGCATTGCCTGTCCCGTCATACAAAGTGAAGGTTGGAGAGAGATAACCTTTTGGAAGAGGAATCCTTTGTGTAGCAGCAGGGTATGGAGGCTGGTGACGATGGACATGTGATGTATTGTATTTTCCATGGTTATCCAAGAGGTGTTCCAAATCTAACCAAGTAATGAAATTTGATGATTCCTTCGATGATGAATCGTTTGCAGCTTTTCGGACTTCGATGTCATCTACTATATGAATTGGAACAACTTCAGGATCGGCATCTGAGGATGTTTTCTTTTCTTTTCCTTTTTCTTGAGTCTTCTCTGAAATCTTGTCAGTGAGAGTCTTGATATAATTGAATAACTCCTTATGTGTTGTAGCCATGTCAGTTTGATTCTTTGCAAGAGTCTCTTGCACCTTGATGAGATCAGCCATGGTAGGTGTTGGATTCCCCCTGACTTCCTCAGGGTGTCGGCCGAACAGGGAATGACCTTCCATGTTAGCGTGAGGAGGAATAATGTAACCACCATCAGTGTTAGAGGCCGGAATGGTTTCCGGGATATCATCTTTGTTATTGTTGCTAGTGCTAGCGCCATCTGTGTTGGAACCTGTAACTAACGCAGACCTAAGACCAGACATCTTTGTGAATTGTGAGATTGCAACCGAGAGAATGATCTCCCACTGTGGTCGCCAATCTGTAGATGGGGAAAAACGATTTGCTGGTTTTTAAGGAATTGAGGAGACGTCCGTGTGGAGACTCCTTGAACCGAGCGAAATGTTGAACCTCACACAGATGCACTGCAAGAAAGGAATGCTTTACGTTCGAGAGATCAATCTGTAGGACTCCGGCCTAAACCAAGAACAATGGCCATTCCAGAGTCATTTCGGTCACAAGAGAGGATGGGTTGATCTGTAGGAGGGAAGCTGAGAAATGTGCGGGATCAATGGTGATCTGAAATTGTATGTGTGTTGTGAATTCAGCGTAAGAACGCTCTGAATGATTGAATTTTACTCAACTGAGAGTGATTGCTCAGACGATGAGTTCGTGTAGACGAAAGATTGTCTGTATGAACTTGCCGAGAAATTCCTTGTTTAGACGAATGTTCGAGTATTCGAATCTTTTCCTTTCAATCATGATTCAGAGGTCTTTTATATTGCTGGAATTGAAAACACCATGATCCCATGAAGTGTGACAATTTATGAAGTCAAAGAGTGGGGAAGTGGGAAATCGTGTTAAAACCAGTTGCTCATCGTGCGGAGACTTGGTTAATTTTCCACCCACTACTTTGCTGACTGTTCCCACTGATTGCACAACTTGCTCACATTCTCGTCATGTGTTTAGACACACGTGTCGTAGACCGCCAGACCAAAACCCTAATTAATATCCCCCCATGTGACATGATTGACGTCTCGTGATTGTGGAGTCAATTGCTGACTTTATGGGACGATGAGTCCTTGTATTGTTGAGTTTAACATAATTTGCAAATGTTCTGAGACTCATGAATTAAACGCATGTCTGCTGAGACGAGGTATCATTATTGAATAAATGTTGATAACTTAAGACGAGCAAACTGTGTTGCTGAATTGATGAATATTGATAGTTGAACCAATATCTTTAATCTGAGCAAATATTGCTAGTTTGAAAAAATATTTCCAGTTTGAGCAAATATTGCTCGTTTAATGAATTGTTGGTAGCAGGACCAAATAAAATATTAATTTAAGATACTGACTGCTAGGTCGAGTATAAAAGTGTTGATCACGGGATCAACATAAAATTATCAGTATTTGAATCTGCTCAGAATTATGTTCTTGCAAAGCTCTGGATTCAAAACCCTAATTTTATGAATCGATGATTTATTGAAAATCAACCGTAGAGTGAAGCAGGGACCGACTACATGAGATGATGAGTCCACCATGTAACGCCCAGATGCTCCAATGAGCAAAATACCAAAGTCTCTTGAGGACCAGTTAGTGAAAGAATGATTAAATGTTGGTTTAATCGTTTATTGAAATAATGCTCGTGTGAGCGACATGTAGTAAAACCTAGTTATGGAGACATGAGGGACCGACCAAGAGGGCATGAAACCGGCCCTTGGTGGTCATGGGACCGGCTGATGGTCATCTGAGCAAACTCCTAATTGTTTGAAAAGAGTTTGAACCTAATATGACCAATTGAGAAAATTAGGTTAAAATCATTAAAACATGTGGGACCGACTATTTGAAAGATTTAGAGACACCCTCGGTCGGTCAAGGGGATGCGCCCGTGTCACCATAGTGTCTCAGTCCTGAGAGTTTCAATATTTTCCGGTGCGCGTTTGAGCAACATTTTGAGAAAATATGAAGAAATCAGGGATTTCGCTGAAACCGTGAAACTTCATGAGATGAAGGAATAAATAATAAAATAATGAAGGAATCGTGAAGTGTCGGACCGGCTATGTCCGAGGCATGGCCGGCCGGCCAGGGCTCCCGGTCCCAAGACACTTTTCCTAATTTATAATATTTTTCATGATTTTAGAGAAATATCATAAAATTCAAGAGTTTGTTGAAACCAAGGAATTTGTTGAGATCAAGGAGTTTCCATGAGATGAGGGAAAAATAAATAATAATAATAATAAAATAAGGGACGTGTGGGACCGTCTAGGGCATGACCGGCTGGCTAGGGCCCGGTCCCACGAGATTCCCTAATTTTATATTTTTTCATGACTTGAGGGAGATTTCATGAATTCAAGGAGTTTGCTGAAACTAGGGAATTTCCTTGAAGTGAAGGAGTTTCCATGGGATGAGGAAACAAATAATATTAAAATAATAAGACACGGGCGTGTGGGACCGTCCACGGCTAGGGCATGGCCGGCCAAGAGCCCGGGTCCCGTGCGTTTTCTCCCTAATTTATAATATTTCATGAATTAAGGGAAATATCATGAAATCAAGGAATTTTCATGGGATGGGGGAAATAATAAAATGATAAGGAGTTATGAGGTGTGGACCGTCCACGCTCGGGCATGGCCGGCCGGCTAGTGGACCCGGTCCCCTAACACCTTTCCTAAATTTGATTATTTCTTTGGTACGAGGAAACACCATGAGACTGGGGAGTTTCCTTGAGACAAAAGAGATTTGCTCAAATGAAGGTATTTTCATGAGATCAGAGAAAAACAATAAAATGTGATAAAATATAAATTTGGGCATGGGACTAGTCATGGCGTAACTGGCCAGCCAGTGAGCCCAGTCCCCTAGCACCTTTGCTAATATTTTATTATTATTATTTTTCTTCCTATTTTGCATAGGTTCATCGTTCCTTCGTGTTTTGGAATGCTCGTTTGCGCACTCAGGTGCTCGTTTGTGCATTATTGTTGAGTACACTTGCACCATTTTGGTAGGGGCTTACTCGAGAGCTGCTCAGATGCCCGTAAGTTGAATATTTATCACTAACCCGTGGAATTCTGCTGAGAAGAACCACGAAATGAAGTGACGAAATATTACAAAGAATCGCATAATATTGTTGAATATTCAGTTAACGATTATAGATAATTAACTTACGGCTCTATACTAGAAGGCATGCTGTCTAGGAGCATTAATTATCTGAGAATTGAGAAATATGAGCTTGTTGAAACGTCATATTTCCTTTATATAGTCAGGGAACACCTTGTTGTATCATGAAGACGTTATTGCTCTATACTAGCAGGCATGCTGTCTAGGAGCCGTCCAATCTTTCGATTCTATATAGAAATAATTACTGAAATTGCTCAGTATTCATGAGATGTGTCGTTCCCTCAGCTGAGAGACTATACATCTACATATACTCTGAGAGACATCATTCTCAGTCAGAGATTTTTCGGCCTGAGCTTTCACGCTTTCCACGAGAGACACGAGCCTCAATACTCAGCTGATTGCTGGATCAGGAGCATTACGATTATGGTTTTACGATTTTAACCCTTGTTGAAAATCCACCATCTACATCAAGTCCCCTGCTTAGTGAGGGACATTCATGTTCCTCAGTCAGCACTGTATGGTGATTTTCCAGTGACAAAATAAGTAATTGAACTTAGTCGTAAGATAAGACGTTACCGGATTTTTGACTGAATGAGCAATCCATGGATTGAATAAAACCCAGTGACATAATAGAGTGTCATCTAACAAGCATAAATTGGTGTAAAACCGCTGATTTGATGGTGGAACCTTGGTTGGTTTGGGATTCACGGGTCGGGGCCAAATAAGGAAATCCTTGTGGAATTAGGTTTTGGAAATAAAGTTGATATAAAAGGGAATTAATTCCCTTTTTTTTTTCACCTTGGCCGAACATCACCTTCACCTCTCCATCGTCTTCACGCCAGCATCAAGGAGGAGCAGGAAAAATCGCCGGAGATCAGCGCCGTTCGTCCGATGCCGTTCACCGTCCGGCCAACTTCCAGCCGGCATACAGGTGCGATTTGTTTTTACATGAGTTTTGCTCACGTGAAATATATTTTTCATGAAAAATATATATGAATAGTTCGCGTCGCATATATATATATATATAAAATGCATATATATATATATATATTTATGTTGACAAATAAAATATGATTTGGAGCAATCATTAAAGTAAACAATTATTTATGATGAAATATTGTTTTCATGTAAATTTTCATAACGTCGTGACTGTTTGATGTATTTTCAAAGTTGTTGTAGTAATAAGATTCGTTCAAGACTTGTGAAAGCAGATTTTAGACTTAATTTTAAATAAAAATATAGGAAACTTAAATAAAAGTGATATGAAAAATATGGAGAAGACTGGGGCTATGGATTCCACTAATTACCAATATCAAAGTGATTTATATTCTCTAATTATGATTATGCAAATCCTTCATTCAAATTGATTCTAAATATTGCAAAAGTTGATTTTTAGAAATAACAATCGTAAATCGAACGTACGGGACATCAAAACCCTAGGCTAGCATGCTCCATCAATTGAAATAACAATTGTTTAACAAAAACCATTTTTTTCAATTTATTTATCAAGGCAAATAATCATATAATAATTGCATAAATTAAATAAAATAGATATTACCACATTTTATTGGCGAAATAGCTTCCTCCGTCGCCCCAGAGGATGGGTTTAGCTCATCATTGTATAAACTTGCTCAAAGTATTGATTCATGCTCAAAATTTGTTTACAAAGATGAAATGGAGAGAAAATAATGAAAATCGGGTGTTTGCAACGTTTATAATTGTTGCAAAACACTGTTACAAAGAACGATAAAAAAGAACTGCTGTTGTTGTATCTCCGCGACCCTCGTGTGGCTGTCGTTGTCACTGTTGATAAACGACTGCCTCTGGTGGTCTTTTGTTCTTCGTGTTCTTCCTAGCAGCAGCAGAAATTTTTTATCTACAACACGATCAATCTCCTCTGTTGTTACTCTAAACTCTCCCAAACTCTCCGACCTCTTTCTATGTGATCCTAGGAACCTATTTATACCCAGTAGAACCAAGAAATCTCGCTATAACTCAAGATAATTCTCTCTTAACTCGGCCTTGATGAAGAATATTCTGGGAATATTTTCTTCCCTGATTTAGCTTCTCACGTTGTTTCCCACGCCAAATTACTCTCAATGCATCCAGTCATTGTCCAGAAGTGTTCTAACATGCAGCAGCCACGCGAAAATCTCTTGGTCACTCAATCAGGACTCGGAATGGAAAACCAACCCGTGATGCTCTGATTTCATATCTTGGGTTATCTAACCAAATTTGATCGAGACAAACACCCATACCAGCTCTGTTAGGACATATCACAACTACCCATAAAGTTTCAGCGATTGAATCGCACAAAAACTCCTCCAAAATCCGATCGAAAAATATGCCAGTGAAGTGAATATTTTTCCCGCCATTTTTTATTTTTGAAATGTTGAATATGAAGTGCCCCTATCATTTTCTGGGATGCGAATAGAAGATGGGTGCTGAGGACAAATTTGGGTGCTGAGGATGAATTTGCGCTACGCATAACCTTGGGTGTCCCTTAGCCAAATCTGGGGTCCGTATAGCAAATGTCCTCCAGGGTTCCAAATAGCACTTTTTGAGCAAATTTTTCCACACAAGTGTATTTCTCCAAAAACACCTACACAAACATAAAACACCATAATAAGTACAAAATCAAGCACTAGCAATAGAGACACTCAGGAAAATTCAGACACAAAAATGTGTCTATCAAATACCCCCAAACTTATTATTTGCTAGTCCTCGAGCAAATCTAATCTAGAAAATAAAAATGACTACACTTAGCATGTGCAGCAAGCCGTTAAACCACTAGGTGGCCCTAGTGGCGGAGTGTTGTCTCCGGAGGGTTTACCAGAGGTGTACCCACAAAACCTTTACTCCAGACCCTAGTTATCTACGCAGAACCTTGGAAAGCACTAAAGAATATCCTTGGTTGGCATACTCTCATTGACTACGGGAGGAAGTACCCTGATGCGAAATTCCAATTGATGTACACGAGTTTGCACTCAGCATACTAAAATTCATATATAAGTGTCAGAGCTCTACTCAGATAGTTTTTGTACATCATAACCGGAGTCAACCAATCACATGGAAAGATTAAGAAGATGGATAAAGAGATGGTTAAAAGTGAACGGTGTTTCTCATATCTGTCTGAAGGCCTCTGCCAAGGTGAACCTATCCTACTGGACTGAGATACCGGTCTGACTAATATCAACACAACTGGCATATACAAGGGGACCAGTGGTCGATAAACCTAACTCTAGGTCAACACAACTGGCATATACAAGGGCACCAGTGGTCGAATTTATTGAATTTATTCCGGTTGGTCTAATGGTCTGGTCTCTTTTTCTTTTTTTTTTTGTGTGGTATCTCAATCACTCTATTCCACCCTAACAAAGGTAACAACTTGAATCGTGTGCCCCACCAAATCACTTAAAAAAAATAAAAATAGAAGGATTAGGATTCAACGAGATATGGCGAAACTACCATGTTTTTTTTTTTTTAATTCTAACACCTGAGCTCTGTGCTTTTATGAATAGACTCTTTAGATGTTCCCATCTAATCAGATTGGTTCCTCAACTCCTACAACCAATATGTTCCCATCCACTTAGATTGATTAGTGCCAACCTTAATAAGAATAAATTTCTAGGCTCTGGAGTTTATTTATTGTAACTAAAAGCTAACAAAAAGTTTCTTCCCCACCCCCAAACTTAAATCTAACATTGTCCTCAATGTTTCTAATGAAAGAGCAATACCAAACAGTAAAGTAACATGAGGAATTAGTAAAGAGAGAAGTCGGAAAGATAGTACCTGGGTGAAGAGAGAAATCAAAAACTAATATACAACAACATACAATCGCCTCGATGGTCAATCAAGGGTAAACAGGGTCCTCCAGAGGGACCTCCTCAATATCACCTGTAGGAAAGGGCTCTAAAAAGGGTTTCAATCTCTGAACATTAACCTTCTAAGAACTACTACCATCCGGTGTCTCGATCTTAACATCTCCATGAGGAAAGACAGTGCAAACAATAAAAGGACCCGTCCACCGAGAACGTAACTTCCCAGGGAAAATATGCAAGCGGGTATCATACAGAAGAACTTTTTGACCTGGAGAAAATGACTTTCTTAAGATATTTCTATCATGCACAAGTTTCATTTTGTTCTTATACTTCTTAGCACTATCGTATGCATCTCTACGAATCTCTTCCGACTCATTGAGCTGGAGTTTCCTATGGGCTCCTGCCTTGTCAAGTGAAAAATTTAGCTGCTTAACATCCCAATAAGCTCTATGTTCTAACTCAACAGGTAAGTGACATTCCTTTCCATACACAATTAGATAAGATGACATTCCAATGGGGGTCTTAAACGCAGTACGGTAAGACAATAAGGCATCAGTAAGCCTAGACGACCAGTCTTTCCGATTAGGATTAACTGTTTTCTCTAATATACGTTTTATCTCCCTATTGGAAACTTCTACCTGACAACTAGTCTATGGATGATATGGGGTATCTACCTTATGTGTAATACCATATTTCTTCATTAAAATCCTAAAAGGTCCATTACAAAAGTGCGACCCTCCATCACTAATTATAGCTCGCGGTGTACCAAAACGTGGAAGTATGTTATTTTTCAAGAACTCAATCACAACCCTATGGTCATTGGTTTTACACGCAGCCTCCTCAATCCACTTAGAGATATAATCTACAACGACAAAGATGTATAAGTTACCAGAAGTATTAGGAAATGGACCCATAAAGTCAATACCCCACACGTCAAAGACCTCTACAACTAATATAGGGTTCAAGGGCATCATGTTCCTACGGGAAATGGTTCCTAATTTCTGGCAATGTTCACAAGTCACACAGTAACCGTGGGAGTCTTTAAACGACGAAGGCCAATAGAATCCACACTGCAATATCTTAACGGCAGTTTTCTTAGCACTAAAGTGACCCCCACAAGCATGATCATGACAAAAGGAAATAATACTGGACTGGTCACTCTCAGGTATACATCTCCTAATAATCTGGTCTGGACAATACTTAAACAAATAAGGATCATCCCAAAAGAAGTGCTTAACCTCAGCTAAAAACCTAGAACGATCTTGTTTACCCCAATGTTGGGGCATTCGACCAGTAAAAAGATAGTTCACTATATTCGCATACCAAGGTAATTGGGTAACAAAGAACAATTGTTCATCAGGAAAGTTATCCCTTATAGGAAGGGAATCATCAGGGGAACTAACAACTAGCCTAGACAATTGGTCTGCTACAACATTTTCGGCACCTTTTTTGTCTCTAATGTCTGGAGAAAACTCTTGCAACAAAAGGATCCACCTAATCAATCTAGGTTTTGTATCCTTCTTAGACAAAAGATATTTCAAAGCAGCATGATCAGTATATATGATGATCTTAGAACCTAAGAGACAGGGTCTAAACTTGTCTAAGGCAAACACAATGGCTAACAGTTCCTTCTCGGTAGTGGTATAGTTCAACTGGGAATCATTCATAGTTTTGCTAGCATAGTAAATCACATGAAGTAATTTGTTTTCTCGCTGACCTAGCACAACACCAATAGCATAATCTGAAGCATCACACATGATCTCAGAGGGTAGGTTCCAGTTGGGTGCCTGGACTATGAGGGCGGTAGTGAGTAAATTCTTAAGCTTCTCAAAAGCCTCTAAACAAGCATCATCAAAGACAAACTTAACATCTTTTGCAAGAAAATTGCAAAGAGGTCTAGAAATTAGGCTAAAATCCTTAATGAATCGACGATAAAAACCTGCATGCCCTAAGAATGACCTAATATCTCTTACGGTTTTTGGGACCTGTAAAGTCTTAATAAGGTCAACTTTGGCTTTATCTACCTCTATACCCTTAGAAGATACGATATGCCTAAAACAATTCCTGAACGAACCATGAAGTGACATTTCCCCAATTAAGCACTAATTTTTTTTCCTTACACCTAGTCAACACTAGTGACAAATGATGCAAGCACTCATCGAAATACGAACCAAACACTGAAAAATCATCCATAAAGACTTCTAAGAACTGTTCTACCATGTCAGAAAATATGCTCATCATGCAACGCTGAAAAGTCGCAGGGGCATTACAAAGCCCGAAAGGCATGCGTCTATACGCAAAGGTACCAAAGGGACAGGTAAAAGTGGTTTTCTCCTGGTCTTCTAGGGCAATGACGATCTGATTATATCCAGAGTAGCCATCTAAAAAGAAGTAGTGACTATGTCCAGCTAATCTCTCTAGCATCTGGTCGATGAAGGGAAGGGTAAAGTGGTCCTTCCTAGTGACCTTGTTCAATTTCCTATAGTCAATACAAACACGCCAACCCGTGGTCACTCGGATCGGGATTAACTCATTTTTATCATTCTGGACTACAGTAATACCGGATTTCTTGGGTACAACCTGAACGGGGCTGACCCTCTTACTGTCTGAAATGGGGTAGATAATGCCTGCATCTAACAACTTAAGGACCTCGTTTCGAACTACCTCTTTCATATTAGGGTTTAGTCGACGTTGCATCTCCCTAGAAGGTTTGGTATCACTCTCTAAAAAGATCTGATGCATACAAACAGTGGGACTTATACCCTTAATGTCAGCTATGGTCCACCCTAAAGCTTCCTTGTTGTTTTGAAGGACGGTTATTAGCCTACTTTCCTGGTCACTACCCAAGAAGGAAGAAATAATCACAGGTAAAGTCTCAGACGGGCCTAAAAACTTATATTTCAGGGAATCTGGCAATGGTTTGAGGTCCAACTTAGGAGGCTCTTCTAATGAAGGAACTAGGGTAGACTTAGAAATTGGTAGTGGTTCGACTTTAGGTTTCCATCCATTACTAGTATCTAACAAGGCATTCACCTCATTAATCACATTATCATCATCAAAATCAATCCCAAAGTGAGCTATGCATTTCTCTAATGGATCTTCTAACAAAGTGTTTGGTAATGACTCCTCGACTAATGTTCCTATCATGTTCACCTCTTCTATGTTCGAGTCATCTAGTTCAGAGGGTAGCTTACTAATATTAAAAATGTTCAGCTCAATAATCATATTACCAAAAGACAATTTCATAATACCATTTCGACAGTTAATGATCGCATTGGATGTAGCTAAAAACGGGCGACCTAAAATTATTGGTATCTGGTTCTCTGGGTCAGGGACAGGTTGGGTATCTAGGATAACAAAATCCACTGGATAAATAAACTTGTCAACCTCTATGAGAACATCCTTGATCACACCACGGGGAATTTTAACGGACCTATCAGCTAACTGAAGTGTCATCTGGGTAGGTTTCATCTCACCAAGTCCTAACTTAAGGTACACATGATATGGTATTAAGTTCATACTAGCTCCTAAGTCAAGCAATGCTTTCTCAACATGGTATTTATCTATTGTGCAAGAAATGGTAGGGGACCCTGTGTCTTTATATATAGGAGTAGTGGTATTCTGAATAATAGAACTCACCTGACTAGCTAGAAAGGCTTTCATCTGGACATTAAGCTTTCTCTTTCGCGTACACATATCCTTGAGAAACTTGGCATAAGAGGGAATCTGCTTAATTGCATCTAGTAGTGGAAGGTTGATAGTTACCTACTTAAAAACCTCCAATATATCATTAAAATTGGACTCCCTCTTAGTTGGAGATAGCAGCTGTGGGAATGGGGCTCTAGGGACAAAGCCGGGCTCAATATGACCCTCATTGGTATCTTTAGAGACTCTATCAATCTCCTCAGTTTCTGGTTCAGAAGGGTGAACTACAATGTGTTCACTATCAGACATGGAAACCTTGTTGCCTATCACTTTACCACTCCTAAGGGTTTTAATAGCATTCACATGATCATATGGTCTTTCACCTATTTAATTAATTCCTCTAGGGTTGGGTTGAGTCTGACTAGGAAACTTACCTCTTTCTCATAAAGACTTATTTATCTGACTAACCTGGGTTTTCAAGTCGGAAATAGCCGGAGAGTTAGCCTGACCTATTCTCTTGTTTTCTTCTAAACCTTGAGAAACAGATTGCTGAAACTACACAGTGTTACGAGTTAACAAAGCAAGAGACTCTTCTAAACTCATAATCTTCTTATCCGAAGGGTTCTGAAATTGTGTCGGAGCTGAAGGATTCTTAGTATAGCCAAAACCTGGGGGAACCTGAGCATTACTAGACTGACCTTGATTCTGGCCCTTGGACCAAGAAAGGTTTGGATGGTTTCTCCAGCCAGGGTTATAGGTTTCTAAATATGGGTCAAACTTCTGTCGGTTATTGATGTGATTTGTAGATAGTGGTAAAAGTGGTTCGTTCAAATACTTGTAAAGATTTGATTTCAGACTTAATTTTGGTTTCACTTAATGTTACGAGAGACTAGGACTCAGGATTCCACCAATAAATCCATTCATGCGATTCATATAGTTATTCTAGACAATTATAGTTCAAATAGAATATTGACTCTGTTTCTTTGCCAAGGTAGATTTTTGAAAAGCAATGACCGTAAACCTAAAGCATGGGATATCAAAAGACTTAACCTAAGTATAACCCATCAATTGAAATCACAACCGTTCAATAAAAACCATAAAAAAATTAATAATCCTTGCAAAAAGTCATGAAAGAATTAAATATAATTACCACACGCATGAATATGGCTTCCTCCATCATCCCAGTGTTGGGATTTGGCTCCTCATATTAATCACTTGCTCAAAATACATGTTTGTTGCTTAAAAGTTGATTAAAAGAGTGAAAGGTGTATAGCAGCTGATTTGCAACAGCGTAAAAGTGTTACAGATCTCTGGTACAAAGAGGAACAATGATTACTGTTGTATATAAACGTTACTTCTCTTCTGCTGTTGAACAACGACACTGTTTTACGACTGTTTCTCGTGCGTCAATGTTCTTCGTGTTCTTCCTCTTCAGCAGCAGCAGCAGTAGAAACAGAGTTTGGTAAAACTCTGATTTCTTCTTCTCTGGCTCTCCTCAGGTCCCCAAACTCTCGACACCTCTTCTATATGACCCAAGCAATCTATTTATATCAAAAATACTGATTAAATATCTCCCAAATCTTCCAAAATCTCTTTCCTTCTCTTCACGGAAAAGTTGCGGCAATTTCTTGTTTTAGAATTTCTACGCGTTTCTGAGATTTCCCTTTTATTCTAAACTCTTCCTTAGATATATACAAATCTTTGGGAAGGTTTACAGCACTTTAATCTCTCTAAAATTCCCTAAAACAGGTCACACACGTGACTTTCCATATTTTCTGTTGTGATAAAAAACCGTCGATTGAGCCCAGTCTAATCGATTTCAACACCCATATCAGATTCCTATACCCATAAGGAGTCTATCCTATGAAAATCAGAGGTTCAATCGACCTCAAACTCCTCAAAATCAAGAACCCTAAATCTGCCAGAAACTGTCAAGATATTTCCCGCCATTTTGAATTTCAAATGTAGAAGATGGTCGCCCCCTATCCAGAGTAGTGGTGCGATTAGCAGCTGCCTGGAAATGGGATGCCCCTTAGTAATTAGGTTACCCCTTATCCAAAGTGAGGGTCCGAATAGCAAATGTCCTCCCGTGAACGTAAAAAACACTTTTCGAGCCAATTTCGCCGCAAAATCTTATATTTCCAAAAACACCTACAAAGACATAAGAAGCCAAAATAAATAAAAAATCGAGCACTAACAATATATACAATTGAGATTATATCAGACACAAAAATGTGTCTATCAAATACCCCCAAACCTATTATTTGCTAGTCCTCGAGCAAAAACAAAAATGTGTCTATCACTGTTCAAATGATGAAAATTTATATTAATGATTTTATGAAAAATCTGGTACTAAAGTTTTGTTCGCTTTTTGTAGATTCGAAGAGACGAGCAAGGTGCTAGCTCTCGTATCACAATCACTACTGTTAGTGGAACTGTAAAAAGGTAAGAGTTAAGGATTACCATTTTGTAAATGTTTGCATGAGCACTTTCCCAATTACTTCATTCCGTTGATGTTTGCATTTTGTCTGAATGATAGACTGAAGTAAAAAATTGTGTGCATGTTACAGCCACTTCACAAGGATGTCTGATCCTCAAGAAAATGGTGCCTCCAGGGACGATGTACACGTAGATGATGACGCATCCAGGGATGATACATGCATGGATGAGACTTCCATTGATGAATAAGAAGAATCTCCTGGGATCAAGAATGTTCCAAACGTGGATGATGCGTTTTTTGAGGTTTAGCAGGAGACCGAAAAACATCTTAAGTCCCCAGCATATCATCTTCTGATAAATCCCAGGAGTGTTACTCAAAATAAATTGGTGACTCCCAAGACAGTAATTCGATTTTGCCTTGAACGAGGAATTTTTCTTGCATCAATCATAGAGTTTAAGCTTTCTCGACGACCTTTGGAGAAATTTTCTGGATGGGCGAGGCACATGCTGGGTTTTCCTCATGTCAGATCTATGTTGAACCAAGCACAAGTAACAAGGTTCATTCAAGCATCCGAAGACTTATTAATTTTTCATGATGTGCGAGGCATAGTGGCTCTTCTTGCTCGTTGGTGCATTCCAACCCATACCTTCATATGAAGATGGGGAGAGTTTACTGTTACCTTAGAGGATGTGGTGGATTTGTTGCATCTCCCAATCACAGGTAATCTTCCTGAAGGTCTTTCAGCTGAAGAGACAACAATTTATAACATCTTGACAGCGGAAATGGAGCGAATCAACAAGGCATCTGGAAAATATTGTTATGCTTACTGGTTAACGCGTTGGTGGCCAAGAGATGAAGTTCTCTATTGTCCTGTTGACGGTACGTTGTCTATTGCTGCTTTCTTATGCTTATGGCTATCCAGAGATGTGTTCGAAGATAGTGGAACTTTGTTGAATCCATTTGTGATTCCCTTTGCTATCAAGATGGCTCAAGGTGAGCAACACCCGATAGGTAGTCTATTCTTTGGTTCTTTGTATTCTAATTTGGATTCCCTGATTATAGACTCCAGTGTATCGAATGGCTTTATGAAGATCGAATGCTATGCCAATACGATGTTTCTCCAAGCTTTGTTGTGGGAACATTTCAAGAATTACGCTCCTATCGTATCCTTCCAGAACCGTGTGCCGATACTCGTCATGTCTTCTCTGAGAAAGATAATGCCAGGATTATGCGCTGGTCTACAAAGCAGCCTCGGTTTAAGACACGTCTCATTGATGTTTTAGAAAATGAATTTGAATTCAATTTTCTCCCATGGGTGTCAGTTACTTCTTGTATTTCCCAGCCGACAACCTTCAATATTGAAGAAAATAGTATTTTAGCATCTGGTGCAGGCTTGAGTGATGGCGAGAGATCTTTCATGTTGAGTTGCACTCCTGGTCACTTGATATCAGCAATATATGGAGAGCTTTTAGTGGAGGATTATAACATCGACAGGGCATCTCGGCAAATGGGTATGGATCAATGTGTTCCGACTTTTCGAAGGAGAAAGCCATCGGTTGAGCAACTTAGGACCCATTTGGACCGCACACATGTAGAAGGAAGCGCTTACTGGTTTCCTTGCTCCGATAGGATTACTTATGAAACTCCAGGTTATGTAGACTTCTGGGATCAGCAGCTTGATCGTCTACATAATTTTGCAACAACTGGTCAACCTCCGGTGAAAAACGCCCCTTCTGCTGAGATGCTTTCCACTCGACCAAGATTGAAGTATCTTTCTGGTGATAAACGAAAGACATCTCCGGGATGTTCACCGGTATGAAGCCTTTTAATAATCTTCATAAAGTTATGATAATTATATTTTGATCATTGTATCAAAATTTTCCAAAGGACGGTCGCAATGTAAGACCTCGAATCCGTGTAGACTTCTCAGAAACTGAAGAAGTTATTCATGGCGGAGAAGGCAGGAGCAAGAATTATAAGCTATTACGTAACACCATAAAATCTCCAGTTTTTTCTTTGGTGAGATATCAATACTCTTTTGTTATGACTTCTTCTTCCGTGTAATTAGGATCGTGAAACCATTATTTCTTATTCAGTTGCATAACTTTGCTCCATCCAGTATTCACGGTCTTCAATTCTCTGCTGCTGGGCAGACGGTTTCTGACTCGAGTGTTGAAGAAGAGGCCGAAGTAAGTATTTCTTCGCATGACACATTATGATACTTTTTAGTAAAAGTACTAATTGTTGAAAAATATCCAGGAGGATGTCGTCGTGGAAGTGGAGATTTCTGATGCTCGTTCACCTTCGAATGATGGAGATAAAGATAATTCCCAGGGTTCAGAACCGAATGGAAACAATGATACTCTTGATGCTGACACGGGCAATTCTAATTCTTTAAGCGTTTCAGAAACCATTCAAGTAAGTATTTCCCTTGAATTTTATATATGGATGCATTAAATCGTTGATTTATGAACAAGTGAATGAGAATCCACGTGCATATACGAAAAACTTTGTCGAAATTCGTCGTCAGAAAATTCAGAACCAAGCCTCTTAGCAAAAATACCATAAAACCTTCATCTGAAGTCGGATTTTTATGGTCTGCATATGTATCTTTAAGCCTGGAAAATGTCTAAGCTTTAACATAGAAGCTTTTTAATTTTTGATCACGTTTAGAGGTCGAAATCAACGAAATAGTAAACTTCCAGGAGACTTGCAGAACTTTTTCAGACTGCATGTTGTCCGATGTTTTGACCATATCTCCTTGCTTGTTCATCGGATTGTTATGAAATTTCGATATGTTGTATAGGACATCCATATGAAGAGAATGGTATATAACTCACCATTAAATTCCTTGTGGATTTCTCCCAGTTCATCGTCTTGTACAGGTAAGAGTAAAATATCTTCAGACGAGTTTGCCGTAAAAAGTGTTTCATGACTTTTATGTTGTTTGTTCACGCCTTGAATGCATGATGATGAATTTTGATGATATTGGGATGCTTATATTCTGTAGTTTATGATCCCATTTGGTTTCCATGTTTAGATTGCTCTAACCTCATGTAATCTTTGTATTAGGTGCTGAATACCGAAGTTGAGGAAACTGAAACCAATAAGGATAATTCAAGCAGCCGAGTTATTGATGAAGAGACAACCATCCATGAACTTCAAGGTCATGAGAGAGTTGTCAATGAAGTCATGGAAACTTCAATTGTTGCCACTCTAGTAATAGAAGAAACTGAGCCACAAGCAGAGAAGACTGAAGAAATTGTTGCCATGACCGTAGAAGTTTCTCCAGTAATTGAGAACCGCATAGTAGTGCATGAATATCCAAGTGCAGGAGTTGCTTTCGATCCTCCATTCGATGCATCACTCCCATATCATGAACTAGTTGGTGGATTCAGCGTTCCCATTGGATATGCAGGCTTGTATGAGAAAATATGGAAGTAGTTTGGTCACATCATTGTTAACAGGGATCCCGTACGCGCTTATGCTTTAACAATGCGAGTAAGTGTTATCTTGCGTGTTGTAAGTGATATATGCGCTAGGGTCAGAAATACTGTGACTCCAGGTGTACTCTTTGATTGGGAGTTCAACTTGGAGAATTCTGAAAGACTTGGCTTCAACGTGAAGTGGCTTCGTAAGAAAATAAATGCTATTAAGGACTCATGTGAGAATAACATACCCTTTCCGAACAGTACTGTGATGGAGAAGGAGGAAAAGATTGCTAAGCTGACGGAGGCACTGAACCTGGAGAAGGCGGCTTTGCAAATATTGAAGGATGCAGAGGAGCAAAAGTCTTTCTTTGCTGACTTACTTTGATTTCTTTTCATAATCTCTTGAACTTATGAACTTTTGAGAGATGTGAGGTTTTATTTTGGTTTTGATATTGATTGGTTTTGGATTGGTAGATGATTAAGGATTTTCTTTTGGATTTGATAGAGATTTTCTTTGAGTAAAATGAACTGAATTTTGATAAATTGCTGAAAGGGTAATACTGAATGCAAGTATTGCAAACGTTTTGGAATAATTGAAATACAATGAAAGAAAATCCTAAATGCCAAATCCCAGGCGTCATGAGTGCTCAAACGCCTAGTACTTCAAATACCCAATAATTTCAAGCGTCAAATTCCTTAAGCCAATTCTCGTGGATTACTGGCTGGATCCTGCCATCCGTGTTGACAAATCTGTAGTATCCTCCAGTCATGTACTTAGCAACTACAAATGGCCCTTCCCAGTTGGAGCTTCTTGCAGAGTTAAGGTTGCGCTGAGTTGCCTTGAGAACTAGGTCTCCTTCACAAAATTTGTTAGGTTTGGTTTCCGTTCCTTGAATATCTTCTGCTGATTCGGAATTCCTTGTGCGGCGTAACTCCAAGGCTATGGTACATATGGACACTCATGCAAAGGGGATTATCCAGAGTACTGTTTGTCATGCTTAGCCATATCTTCAGCGATGAACCTTTTGATAGAATTATCGATTTGAAGGGGATCTGTGCTCAACCATTTGGTGTAATATTGTTGAGGTGAAGATATCCACTCGTAGATTTTTGTGATTGCTAAGTTGTTAGTGGGAAGAAGTCCTCGAACCATAGCAACATAATTAAACATTGGTAGTATAGGAGCATGAAGAGGAATTAGACTTGCCTGAGTACGGAACCTTTTGATGAAATAGTGTGCACTTTCTCCAGGTTTTTGTGCTAATTCCACCAATGCTTTAACCTCCTCCAGGTGTTCGAATGATGGAATATCTTCTATTTCTTCTGAGTTAGAGCTTTCTTCAATTGAAGGCATTAGAGTCACTTTTCCAGCGTGAATCCAAGGTCTTCCAAGAACCATGTCGTACCCTGGATCTTCTCGGATTATGTAAAATTTGGCCTCAGCGCAAACTGAGTTTTCTCTGACCTTAAGGGTGATGTGGCCATATGCATCTTTGAATGCGCCTTCGTGATCCCTGATTGACATGGGGGCATGAGTAGCTTCTTGTCGAGTGATGCCAGCAGTTCTGAGAGTTTTCAAAGGAATGATGTTGATGGCAGTACCAACATCAACGAACGCTCTTTTGAATTCATTTTCCTTGACATACACTGTGGTGAGAAGTCCCCAGTTATACATTTCTTTGTAGATGGCTGGAGGCTCAGGAGATACTTCTGGAATTAGTAAACGTTTCCCGGATACTATATGGTTCAAAGCCATGAACATGTCTCCCCTTTGCGCCTTCGATAGATAGAGAAATTCACAGACATGCTCGACCAATGACTGAACTGCTTTTTTAACTTGTTGTTCAGAGATGGAGAAAGTCCTAACTGGGAGAGGGTCTATGTGCACTCCTTCAGCCCCCAAGTTGAGCTCTCCTGACTCGAACTTTTCCCTAAATATGCGTTTCAAGACTCTGCAGTCAGTGGTGGGATGATTGACGAACCCGTGGAAGCGACAGTAACGAGGACTTTCCATGTCTTCTTCAGTTGGTTCCTTCTTGACATATGGAAACTTGATTGCACCATCTTGGATCCAAGCATCCAGGAGCTCGATCACTTCTTCAGTGGAAAGGGGAAAGTCAGGTGCGCCTTGATCAGGAGTCCCTGTGCACTGGTCAGGGGCTTCTGCATCTTGATTATCCTTCCTTTGTGCTTTTGAAGGAGTGGAGGTATGCTTTGCGAGGTGGTTCGGCTTTCCGTTTGCTCCCTTCTGCGACAGTGTTTGTGGAAGGTTGGAGATTGTACTGCTTGTTGATCAGAAGTCTGCTACCTCGAGCGTCCCGTGGTTCCTCAGTCTTTGAAATTTTTGTTCTTTCCAGTAAAGCAGGTGCAGTAGTTTCCGATATCTTCACCGTTTCATGGAGCTCTGATAAAGTGTGGAAACGAGGATTTTCCAATAAAGACTTATAGACTGGGATCATGCCGTTGATGCACAAGTCTACCAGTTGTTTCTCCGTGACGTTTGGATCATGACACTCCAGGGCCTGCTCTCTGAATCTCTTTACGTAGTCATTGGGATGTTCAATGTTCTTCTGAAACATTCTTCCAATATCAGAGATAGTAACTTTCTCTGACACAAAGAATTACTTTCTGTAGAAGGCGTTAATCATTTCTCCCAAATTGTTGATAGTTCTTGGTGCAATATTGTTGTACCAGGTGTATGCCCTGCCTTTCAAGGAATTTGAAAATTCTTTGAGGAGAACAACATGGTTATGCTCATGTTCCCCGAAGGCTTCCAAGAACCGATAAACATGCTCCCGAGCATTGCCTGTCCCGTCATACAAAGTGAAGGTTGGAGAGATATAACCTTTTGGAAGAGGAATCCTTTGTGTAGCAGCAGGGTATGGAGGATGGTGACGATGGACATGTGATGTATTGTCTTTTCCATGGTTCTCCAAGAGGTGTTCCAAATCTTCCCGAGTAATGAAATTTGATGATTCCTTCGTTGATGGATCGTTTGCAGCTTTGCGGACTTCGTTGTCATCCATTGTATGAATTATAACTACTTCAGGATCGGCATCTGAGGATGTTTCTTTTTCTTTTCCTTTTCCTTGAGTCTTCTCTGACATCTTGTCAGTGAGAGTCTTGAGATAATTGAATAACTCCTTCGGTGTTAGAGGACGGAATGGTTTTCGGGATATCCTCTTTGTTATTATTGCTAGTGATAGCGTCATTTGTGTTGGAACCTGTAACTAACCCAGACCTAAGACCAACCATCTTTGTGAATTGTGAGATTGCAACCGAGAGAATAATCTCCCACTGTGGTCGCCAATCTGTAGATGGGGAAAAACAATTTGCTGGTTTATACGGAATTTAGGAGACGTTCGTGTGGAGACTCCTTGAACCGAGCGAAATATTGAACCTCACACAGATGCACTGCAAGAAGAGAGTGCTTTACGTTCGAAATATCAATCTGTAGGACTCCGACCTAAACCAATAACAATGGCCGTTCCAGAGTCAATTCGGTCACAAGAGAGGATGGGTTGATCTGTAGGAGGGAAGCTGAGAAATGTGCGGGATCAATGGTGATCTGAAATTATAGGTGTGTTGTGAATTCAGCATAAGAACCCTCTGAATGATTGAATTTTACTCAATTGAGAGTGATTTCTCAGACGATGAGTTCGTGTAGACGAAAGATTGTCTGTATGAACTTGCCGAGAAATTCCTTGTTTAGACGAATGTTCGAGTATTCAAATATTTTCCTTTCAATCATGATTCAGAGGTCTTTTATATTGCTGGAATTGAAAACACCATGATCCCATCAAGTGTGACAGTTGCTGAAGTCAAATAGTGGGGAAGTGGGAAATCGTGTTAAATCCAGTTGCTAATCGTGCGGAGACTTGGTTAATTTTCCACCCCCTACTTTTCTGACTCTTCCAACTGATTGCACGACTTGTTCACATTCTCGTAATGTGTTTAGACACACGTGTCGTAGACCGACAGACCAAAACCCTAGTTAATATCCCCCCATGTGACACGATTGATGTCTCGTGATTTTGGAGTCAATTGCTAACTTTATGGGACGATGAGTCCTTGTATTGCTGAGTTGAACATAATTTGCAAATGTTCTGAGACTCATGAATTAAACGGATGTCTGCTGAGACGAGGTATCATTATTGAATAAATGTTGATAACCTAAGACGAGCAAACTGTGTTGCTGAATTGATGAATATTGATAGTTGAACCAATATCTTTAATCTGAGCAAATATTGCTAGTTCGAAAAAATATTGCCAGTTTGAGCAAATATTGCTCGTTTAATGAATTGTTGGTAGCAGGACCAAATAAAATATTAATTTAAGATACTGACTGCTGGGTCGAGTATAAAAGTGTTGATCACGGGATCAACATAAAATTATCAGTATTTGAATCTGCTCAGAATTATGTTCTTGCAGAGCTCTGGATTCAAAACCCTAATTTTATGAATCGATGATTTATTGAAAATCAACCGCAGAGTGAAGCAGGGACCGGCTACATGGGATGATGAGTCCACCATGTAATGACCAGATGCTCGAATGAGCAAAATACCAAAGTCTCTTGAGGACCAGTTGGTGAAAGAATGATTAAATGCTGGTTTAATCGTTTATTGAAATAATGCTCGTGTGAGCGACAAGTAGTAAAACCTAGTTATGGAGAGATGAGGGACCGACCAAGAGGGCATTAAACCGGCCCTTGGTGGTCATGGGACCAGCTGATGGTCATCTGAGCAAACTTCTATTTGTTTGAAAAGAGTTTGAACCTAATATGAGCAATTGAGCAAATTAGGTTAAAATCATTAAAACATGTGGGATCGACTATTTGCAAGATTTAGAGACACCCTCGGTCGGTCAAGGGGATGCGCCCGTGTCACCATAGTGTCTGTGTCTCAGTCCTGAGAGTTTCAATATTTTCCGGTGCGCGTTTGAGCAACATTTTGAGAAAATATGAAGAAATCAGGGATTTCGCTGAAACCGTGAAACTTCATGAGATGAAGGAATAAATAATAAAATAATGAAGGAATCGGGAAGTGTGGGACCGTCTATGGCCGAGGCATGGACGGCCGGCCAGGGCGCCCGAACCCAAGACACTTTTCCTAATTTATAATATTTTTCATGATTTTAGAGAAATATCATAAAATCCAAGAGTTTGTTGAAACCAAGGAATTTGTTGAGATCAAGGAGTTTCCATGAGATGAGGGAAACATAAAAAATAATAATAATAAAATGAGGGACGTGTGGGCATGACCGGCCGGCTAGGACCCGGTCCCACGAGATTCCCTAATTTTATATTATTTTCATGACTTGAGGGAGATTTTATGAATTCGAGGAGTTTGCTGAAACTAGGGAATTTCCTTGAAATGAAGGAGTTCCATGGGATGAGGAAACAAATAAAATTAAAATAATAAGATACGGGCGTGTGGGACCGGCCACGGCTAGGGCATGGCCGGCCAAGAGCCAGGGTCCCGTGCATTTTCTCCCTAATTTATAATATTTCATGAATTAAGGGAAATATCATGAAATCAGGGAATTTTCATGGGATGGGGGAAATAATAAAATAATAAGGAGCTATGAGGTGTGGGGCCGGCGACGGCTCGGGCATGGCCGGTCGGCTAGTGGACCCGGTCCTGCGACACCTTTCCTAAATTTTATTATTTCTTTGGTACGAGGAAACACCATGAGACTAGGGAGTTTCCTTGAGACAAAAGAGATTTGTTCAAATGAAGGGATTTTCATGAGATCAGAGAAAAACAATAAAATATGATAAAATATAAATTTGGGTGTGGGAATAGTCACGGCGTGACTGGACGGCCGGTGAGCCCAGTCCCCTAGCACCTTTCCTAATATTTTATTATTATTATTATTATTATTTTTCTTCCTATTTTCCATAGGGTCATCGTTCCTTCATGTTTTGGAATGCTCGTTTGCGCATTCAGGTGCTCGTTTGTGCATTATTGCTGAGTACACTTGCACCATTTTGGTAGGGGCTTACTCGAGAGCTGCTCAGATGGCCGTAAGTTGAATATTTATCACTAACCCGTGGAATTCTGCCGAGAAGAACCACGAATTGAAGTGACAAAATATACAAAGAATCGCAGAATATTGTTGATTATTCAATTAACGATTATAGATAATTAACTGACGGCTCTACACTAGCAGGCATGCTGTCTAGGAGCATTAATTATCTGAAAATTGAGAAATATGAGCTTGTTGAAACGTCATATTTCCTTTATATAGTCAGGGAACACCTTGTTGTATCCTGAAGACGTTATTGCTCTATACTAGCAGGCATGCTGTCTAGGAGCCGTCCAATATTTCGATTGTATATAGAAATAATTACTGAAATTGCTCAGTATTTATGAGATGTGTCATTTCCTCATCTGAGAGACTACACATCTACATATACTCTGAGAGACAGCATTCTCAGTCAGATATTTTGCGGCATGAGCTTTCACGCTTTCCACGAGAGACATGAGCCTCAATACTCAGCTGATTGTTGGATCAGGAGCATTACAATTATGGTTTTACGATTTTAACTCTTGTAGAAAATCCACCATCTACAGTCTCGAGTCAATAAGCTCAGCTGCAATTAATATTTCGTCATTGATTTGCCTCTGATGGACAAACGCTCCCTGAAAATCAGAAATAATCGAAGGAAGAACCAATTTCAGTCTCTCTGACAAACACTTTGAGATTATCTTGTATATGCTACCAACAAGACTAATAGGCCTGTAGTTATTAAAAGAGACGGCACCACTGCATTTCGGGATCAGAGTTAGGTTGGTACAATTGAGCCTCCAATCCAGTGAGCTTGTAGTTTCAAATTCCTTAACCACTGCCAAAAGATCATCTTAATGATTTCCCAAGAACCTTTATAGAATTCCATTGAAAAACCGTCCGACCCTGGATATTTGTTTGTCCCAAAATGCCATATCACATTCTTCACTTCTTCTTCGGAAAACGGCCTTTCCAGTTCCATGCATTGAGTAGTAGAAATGGAGGGCATCACTAGATCATTGAAATCAGGTCTCATAGGATAGTGTTCAGTAAAAAGAGAAGAATAAAACTCCTTGGCTTCTTTAGCAATTATATCCTTGTCATAACATAAATCATCACCAATCTTTAAGACATTAATCTTATTGATCTTGTATTTAAAAGATGCAATCTGATGCAGAAATTTTGTGTTCTTTTCACCTTCCTTAGCCCATTTCTCCTTTGCCCTTTGAGCTAACTTCCTAGCTAAATTGATAGAGACAGAAGTATGTTCAATTTTTGCTTCCTCCCTAGCAAGTATATCGGCATCAGTAAGAATTGCAAATTCCTCCATACAGTCAATCACATCAATTGAATCTCCTAATTCATCCACTTTTGCTTGCATTGATCCAAATGTTTCTTTCTGCCAAGTTCTAATCAAAAACTTCAAACCCTGTAGTTTTTTAGCAAACATGAAACTTGGATTGCCTTCAAATGAGAAACTATTCCACCAAATCCTTAACTTTTCTAAAAATGCAGGATGTGATAAGACAAAATTATCAAATCTGAACGGAGATTTAGTCTTACCAACTGAATTGCAATTGAGCACAATTGGTGAGTGATCGGAGATGGGTCGCTTAAGTCTGAATTGCTGCAAGTTTGGGCAATGAGAATCCCATTCTGCTGAAACTAAAAAACGATCCAATATTTCGAGAAGAGGGGGTGTTGTGAATTCGTCCAAGTGAATCTTCCTCCAGATAAAGGAAGATCAATTAAACAATGCCTATTGATAAATCTCCTGAAAATTTTCCTATTGGTCAAACTTCCTCCTGGTGAATTCCTTTCCTCCTGAGTTAATATAGCATTAAAATCTCCACAAACTAGCCATGGGTCATCATAGAGTATTCTGATATCACTTAACTCTTGCCAACACTGGTTATAGTACCCTGCATCAGGAGCACCATACATAGAGTGTATAACCAAACAAAATTATCAGCCACATTCCTAAACTTAATAGATACTGAGAAAGCACCTATCAGATGATCTTCAACCACCAAAATACCCTCCTTCCACATCACAATATAATTCCACCTGAAGGACCTTCAGAAGCTAAAAATATATAATTGCATCTGTTACTACCCCATAAACTTCTAATCAATGAATCATCAACCAATTCACGCTTGGATTCAACAAATTGAGATGTTATTTTTCATAATTGCATTTTCGAATGGAAATAATTTTCTGGTCTTGACCAAGACCCCTTATATTCCAACTCAAAAATGTGTGATCCATTAAAAAACAACTTCAACCCTATTATTAGAAAGCACTGAATTACCTTCAAAATCCAAATTTTCGCCTTCAAAAGTAGAATTGACAGCCTCAATTTGCTCCCCAATAGCAGAATTGGAAAGAGATTAATTAATTTCAGGATCAGGATCAAATTGCGCCAACCCATCTCCATCATCTTCTAATGGAATCTCCATGCCGTTATGCGTCGATGCATTTCTGATAATTAGATCTCGGCAAATCTTCCTCATATTTGGATGCTCACATGAAATTCCTAGCTGTCTGTTGAATTGAACATGGAAATCTATTTGAGCTTCGATGGGGTCTTGAGCTGCAGTTAACGAGTGAGCTGAGTGTTCCACTGGTAGAGAAAGAGATTCCTTTGTTCTCGAGGAAGAGTCCAAAGTTCTCTTATTACTCCCTCCGTTCCACTTTAGATGATGTTTTTGGAGTTTTCACGCAGATTAAGAAATGAAGAGAGATGTGAAGATTTTCCATTTATACTCTTGAGAAAAGTCTTCAAACATTAATTGCTATTAGTGCATTTAAAAATAAACTTATAGTTCTAAGATAAAATTTAAGGGTGTTATTGGTAGTTTTATGAAAAAATATGAAAACTTTCAAGTATTGTGAAACAAGAAAATAACCCTAAAACATCAACTAAAATGAAAAGGAGGAAGTATCAGATCAAAACAGTGGATTAGACTCAACCCGGTCCCAAACTCGTTTCTGTCCCATTGAAGTTGCGTTGTTATCCTCTGGAACTTGATGATACATCCTTGTGGCTCATATACCGATCCGAAGAAAATGTTGCTTTCGAGGATATATCCAACGTCTCAGAACTAAATGGATATGCTTCTTGGCCACACATCCAACTCAATCTCCCCCACCGAATCTGTATTACGTTCCAAACCCGAATCCTTGTTTCTATTTACTACAACCCAATTCTGATTCCCAGCCTTATTTAAGCCCACCAACGATCTGTTGTTATTGGTTTGAACCGAATATACTGGTCGCGCCAAAACTTTCGGCATTAAGTTAGGCTGAGATTTGGAAGCTGAACCTGGAAACTCCCTGTTGTTCTCATGATCCGTGGAAAAATGCGAACTTGGCTGCCCGTCAATCTGAGAAACGATAATTGACTTCAATTTTAGACGTACAACATGCGAATTGCAGGCAGTTCAGAAAACTCTTGCATCCATTCAATGCTTACCCAGAAATTATTAAAAGAAACAGCTGCAGGAATCTTACCAATATCACAGTTTACTAATATTTTACAAAGGTTGAGCTTCGTTCTATTTTTTTGTTGAAAGATCAATGTCAATTATAGAATAAATTACTTTCAAAAGTCTTCAGGCTCCATAAATTTAGGGGTAACCCTCTAATGGCAATCCAATGACAAGCAGTAGTGCAATAAGCTTTTGGGATGAGTGATTCAGAACTGCTCCACTGACGAATATTAATGCTGTAACCGGAGAAATCGAAAACTTTCCTTTACAAAACCGATAAAAAATATCCTCAGAATCAGCTTGAAAATAAGCCTTGGATTTGCATAACGGCCAAAGGAATAAAAAACCTTTCCACTTTAGAGACTTTTTAATTGCTATCGCCACATGCTTCCAACCAGGATGAGTTCCAGCAATATCAAAAACCAAACCGAGACCAATATTATCCATAATTATGTGACATCTTCTTGGACGGACCAATCACTAAAACATGAAGATAAGATTCCATTGCATTTTGCATAGAAGTGATTGAAATCACAACTTGGTTGAACCTTTGAGACCAAGAATGACCCACTGAAAAATCATTAGCTGCAGCCGAAGTAAGAACTGAAGAAAACCAATCTAAAGCCGTATCCGGAATAACAACCCAAATTTCTTTTCCTTTTTTTGTTGGTAGGATGGTCAAAGACTAGATTAGGAAATCTAGTTGGTTAAGGAAACCAAGTACTTGTGTCCTAAGTATAGAAGCTTAAGAGGTCTGTCTCTTAGAGATAAGTTAGGAAACCCTGTAATTGTAGGAAAGTAATTCTTGTTAAGGAATGTGTCCACTCCTATTGATGTGTATAAATAGCCATAGAGAGAACTAGAGGAAAATACACCAGAACTAAGTAAGAGTTCTCTTCTTCTCGTCTAAGGCTTTGTATATTCCAACCTATACGGTGATATATAAAATTGCTTATTCCTTCCCGAGGATTCAACCTCGTTAAATACTTGTTCTTCTTGTGTGTGTGATTGTGTTCTTGGCGATATTGAGATACCTCGTAGTAGTGCAAACCTAACGCCTCCGAAGGATTTGGCGCAACAATTGGTATTAGAGCAAGGAGACGCTCTTGGATACCGGTACTCAGATTGAAGTTGAAGTGAAGGTATTTTTCTAAAGATTTCTTGAGGTAATAATAATCTCAAAGGTTCTGTTTTTATCTATATTTGGTTGTTTAAGAACAATGATTGACGGGGATGAACCAGTTGATCCGAAAGATTCTTTAGGAGAACATTCGGAGCCCACAAGTAAAGATAAAGAAACAAAACAAGAAATACTTCATTCACATGGCTCACAACTCAAGGTAAAAAAGTTTACAGGAACCAATAACTTTGGTTTATGGAGAACATACATAATGGATGCTCTTGTTCATCTTGACCTAGAAGAAGCTCTAGAAGGTCAGCCAATGGAGATGTCTGAAAAGCAGTGGAACAAGATGAATAAATTATGTCTTTGTTTATGAGTGAAAACTATTTCTGCTGGTTTTGGTAATTTTGGGGTGTGTGGATTAGAAATGAATTTAAAGCCTAAACAAATGCACTGCATTGGAGTGCTTTCTGATTCGAGAGATCAATCTATACAATTCTGGCCTAAACCAAGAAATGGTCTTCCGAGACTTGCTTCGGTCACAAAGTGAAGGAGATGGGGTTGATCTTAGGGAGGGAAGCGAAGAAGGTGTTGAGATTGTGAAGGTGTTGGTTGTTTATGGCTTGTATCAGAATATCGAACCGGCTTGCAATAATGTAAGCAATCAGCTCTGGATGTTTTCTGGATACGGATGACAACACTTGGTTTTTCTGTGTTCGTCCCTCCTGTTTGGAATTAGGTGAAGGACCTATTTATACAAGTCATTGAGAACAAACCTTCATCTCGTAGGAAGTTGAGTGATGGAGTAGTGGGGTCGTGTGGGTGGTTGCACGATCACATCTTTGCCCACTTCCCTCATCGTCTTAACCGTCCATGCCTCCTGACACGTTCTTGTGATGGCGCGTTGCACGCTGTAAACCACCATACCAATACCCCAGTAAGTATCCCCCAATTTGTGACATGATTGATGTCTTGAATGAGTGGATCGTGGGACCCACAGGAAGTATCATACGTATGCATGTAATGCATCGAATATTATCAATATGTATGAAGCATTGTTGTTTTAAAGCTTAATGGAGTAAGTGGCGGATTAAGCGTCTTAAAATAGCAGCATGTTCAAACATCTTCAAGGGATCGTTTGAAGGCCGCATGGGCGGGCCATCCCTTGGCCGATCACTCCCTGTGGTAGAGTGATGGACGATGATCATCAAGGTACCTCATTGGTCGTTTAACTCTTAGCCTAGGCTGTCCGGCCAAGCTGGAAAAGTTGGATGGACGAGATGATCTGCGGCACATGTTTGCGACCGTTGGATTTTAGGGTTTGAAAGAGGTGCGCAAGCATCACTCTTTATCTTGACCGAAATCAAGCATGGGAAACGTTTTTGGTGGGACCGACCGGGCATGCGTGTAGACGGCCTACCGGTGTGTATGTCCATACCTCTCCGCCTCATGAAGGCTCGATCTGGGCCACTCAATTTTGCTGGCAAAGATGAGTGGTCGTGATCGATTTGCGACAGAAATCCATTGCTGCAAAGGATTTGGAAGCCGCGTGACATGCCACTTTGGGGTGCGCGTTTCGAGTTGTCGAGTCCTAGTCTGCCTAGCCCGGCCGACCACATGCAAGGTGGGCCCACCGTGATCACGTTGACATTCTCGGTACCTCTTAAGTCTATATATACACCTTCCATCCAAGCTGGGGAAGATGGATGGGCGTGATCAAACTACGACATGTATGCAACGCCGCAAACCCTAATTAGGGTTTTTACACAGTCATGCACGCATGAATTTGGCCAAACGGTTTGGCAAGCCATGCTCCTCCTTTGGGGAGACCGACCGCATGGGGGCCATGTTGGGCCGACGGTGAGCATATGTATACCTGCCCGATGGTCCTAGGCGCGATCTAAGCCATCCAAACATGCTGGCGAAGTTGGGTGGTTGTGATCGATTTAAGACGCTAGTGGAGTTTCCGCGACCCTTTAAGTATCAAACCAGCCACGCATCGAGCAAGCGTTTACTTCTCTATGGCTAAGCCGTGAGAGAGTCGGTCGGGTGGGTGAGGAGGGGGCCCGCCAACGTATCTGTTGACTCTTCCTTGATCATTCGCGGGATGATCTAATATGTCCAACCAGGTTGGTGAAGTTGGACGGTCATGATGGTTTTAAGACTGCTTTGAGCGGTCTTGATCGTTCGAGCCTCCCCAAAGCAACGCGGCCATCCCACTTTGGGGACGACGTTTGACAGGCATTAGGGGTGTAGTGTGGTGTTCGAGCGGCTAGGGCGTAAGCGATCCCGCTGGTGAACATCAGGTAATTGCATGCTCCCATTAGGGTTCGTCTAGGCTAGTTAAATTATGCGACCAACTTGCGTGGCCGTGATCGTTTCTGAGACTGACATGGACAGTCCAGATTTCCCTTAGGGAATTAAATATGCTCGATCAGGCTAATATAAGCACGCCGATACGAGATTCTCTTTGTTAGAGAATGGTAGGGCATGTACGGGTATTTCGTGCATACCTCACTATTGACACTTGGAGACTCGTGTTACTCTGCTGAGAGTAAACACTCAGTCGTCATGCCACACCAATAATTAGAGTCCTGCTGAGAACAGCACATGAAATACAAGGAAACTCATGCATTAATCAATAATGCTATAAATTCACAGAATATTTGGGATTGTTGTTACATGCACCATTCTTGGTGAATTTTGTATGTTTATTGAATTGCTTCAAATAAATAAAGCGAGAGGTTTTCTGCGCTCATCACTTGTCAAATGGCTTTACCCTTTGCAGGATGTCAGCACATTAATTTTGGTTTTACAGTTTTATCTCTGAACTAAAATCCACCATCAACAGTCTTGCTTCGATACGAGAGTATTTAGCAACTGCAGTAAGAGTTAATTATCAGCACGAGACTTCAACTAAGGATCTCTGGGAAAAGCTAGAGAAGGAATACCTTGTGAAGAACGTGGCCAATAGGATACATCTTAAAAGGAATTTGTATCGCTATAACATGAAGAGAGGTGCAAATCTGACCGAGCACCTAGATTCATATAATAAACTTCTTGCTGAGTTGATTAACTACGATGAGATGATCAACGACGAGGAACAAGCTTTGTGTCTGATAAACTCTCTTCCTGAAAAGTATGAACCCGTAATTAAAGCATTAATGCATGGCAAGGATAAGATGACATATGCTGAGGTCACTAGAGCATTGCGTAGTGAGGAGTTCAGGAAGATGGATCGTGAAGACCTTGCAAGTGAAGCTAATAATGACTTGCTTCTTGCAAGAAGTCGTTCAACAGACAGGAGAAAGAAGAATTGTGGTTATGGTAAAGGTAGAGGACGTTCTAAGAGTAGAACGCGACTGCAGAAAGATGAGTGTGCTTGGTGCCATGACTTTTTTCATTGGGTTAAGGATTGTACCAAGCGTAAGGCAAGAGAAGGAGATAATAGTAATACCGAGGTGAACATTGCTAAAGGTAATGAAGAATCAGATGATGCTTCTGATTTCTCTCTAACTGTGGCACCATCTGCTTGTACTATTACAGATGGTACATGGGTATTAGATACTGGAGCAACGTATCATATATGTCCATATCTGGATTGGTTCTCAAGTTTTGAAGAGATTGGTGGAGAAGTACGTATGGGAAACAATCATACCTGCAGGGTGATTGGAATTGGTATTGTTCGTATCAAGATGCATGATGGTATAGTTAGAGAGCTGAAAGAGGTAAGATTTGTACCTGCCATAAAGAAGAATCAGATTTCACTCGGAACTTTAGAAGATAAGGGATATAAGATAGTCGTTGAAAATGGTGTTCTAAAGGTAATCTCTGGATCATTGGTAATCATGAAGGGCACACGCCATCATAACTTGTATTACTTGAATGGGAGTACAACAACAGGGGATGTGTCTATTTCTGAACACATCAAGAGTGCAGCTACCGAGAAAACGAAGTTATGGCACATGAGACTTGCACATCCAGGTGAAAAGTCGTTGCATAGGTTGATTTAACAAGAATTGTTGAAAGGTGTTATTGCCTGCAAGTTAGCATTTTGTGAACATTGTGTTAAGGACAAGAAAACAAGAACAAGCTTTGGCACATCTATCCACAATACAAGTGGAGTTCTTGACTATGTTCACTCAGATGTTTGGGGTCCTTCCAAGAATGCATCATTGGGAGGGAAACATTGGTTTGTGTCGTTCATTGATGACTATTCTAGGCGTGTATGGGTGTACACAATGAGGCATAAGGATGAAGTCCTAGAAGTGTTTGTGAGGTGGAAAAAGGCAACTGAGCCTCAAACTGGCAGAAAGATCAAATTACTACGTTCGTACAATGGTGGAGAGTACAAGAGTGATCCATTCTTGCAAGTATGTCAGGATGAGGGGATAAAGAGGCACTTCACAGTTAAGAAGACACCGCAACAAAATGGGGTAGCTGAATGCATGAATTGTACTTTGCTGGAGAAGGTACGATGTATGTTATCTAATGCTGGATTAGGAAAAGCGTTTTGGGATGAGGCAGTTACGTATGCGTGCTTCCTCATTAATAGATTGCCATCAGCTGCATTAGAAGGTAAAACTCATATGGAGAAGTGGTTTGGTAAACCATCTTATGATTATGACTCAATTCCTATCTTTGGTTGTCCTGCGTGGTATCATGTTAGTGAAAACAAGCTTGATAGCCGTGATGTGAAAGGAATCTTTGTGGGTATGAAGAGTGGAGTAAAAGGGTTCAAGATTTGGAATCCAGTTGAGAAGAAGATAGTCATGAGTAGAGATGTCACATTTGATGAGATGTCTATGGTAAAGTCTTGGGGTTCTCGGCAGGTGGAGAACAGAAGCACCAGTACTAATGAGCCTTTACAGCAGGTGGAGATTGATGCAACTCCACCACTTCCAGTTAAGTCTGTATCTGTTCAGAATACATCTGAAGACAGTGGGTCTACAAGAGAAGTAGCTACTGAAGTTCCAAATGATAATGACGTTGTTGAGGAAGAGGAACAAGAGTCAGTAGAAGATACAGAAGCTACGGTCACGGAGACCATAGCAACCAGCAAACCAAGAAGATCAACCAGGAATCCTGGTTGGATGAATGATTACATTACTTATGCATCACCAGTTGTTGAAGATGGTACTCCTACTTCCTATTTAGAAGTTGTACATAGTGCAGAGTGTAAAGAATAGGAAGGTGCAATGCACGACAAGATGGAGTATCTTTACAAGAATGACACATGGATTCTTATGAAGCTTCCGAACGGTAAGAAGGCCATAGGGTGCAAGTGGGTATATGCTAATAAAGAAGGATCTTCGGTGAATCAAGTACGCTACAAGGCAAGGTTAGTTGCAAAAGGTTATGCCCAAAGAGAAGGGATTGACTATAATGAGGTGTTCTCTCTGGTGGTAAAACACTCATCAATCCGTATTTTGTTGGCCTTGGTAGCACAATATGATTTAGACCTGATTCATCTAGATGTCAAGACGGCGTTCTTACATGGTGATCTAGAAGAGGAGATCTATATGACTCAGCCGAGTGGGTTCAAAGTTGCTTGAAAAGAAGATTGTGTATGTAAACTGAAGAGATCGTTGTACGGGGTGAAGCAGTCTCCAAGACAATGGTACAAGCGATTTGATCAGTTTATGATTATCCAGACATACACAAGAAGTCACTACGACCATTTTGGATACTTCAAGAAGCTACGTGATGGATCTTTCATATATTTTCTCTTGTATGTCGATGATATGCTGATTGCATCGAATAACAAGAAAGAGATCGATAATTTGAAGTGCAAGTTGTCATCTTAGTTTAAGATGAAAGATCTGGGAGAGGCTATAGTTTGTTTGTCTCAAAAGGCATATTTAAAGAAAGTGTTACAGAAGTTTGGTGTCTACGAAGGAACTGAATCTGTAAGTACTCCACTTGCTGCTCATTTTAAGTTGAATGCTCGTATGTCTCCCACTACTGAAGAAGAGCGAAATCATATGACCCAATTCCCACATGCTGAGGTTGTTGGTAGATTGATGTATACGATGGTATGTACAAGGCCGGAAATTTCACATGATGCTAGTATGGTGAGCTGTTATATGCATTGTCCTGGCAAGGAGCATTGGCAAGCTGTGAAATGGATTTTGAGGTATCTTTACGGTACGGTTAATGTTGGCTTGGAGGTTGTGAAGGATAGAAGTAACAATCAGTTGTGTGTTGGGTATATGGATTCTGACTATGCTGGTGATTTGGACAAGAGACGTTCAACTACAGGGTATGTATTTACCATAGCAGGAGCACCAGTAAGTTGGAGATCAATCTTGCAGTCTATTGTGGCGCTTTCAACTATGGAGGCGGAGTATATGGCAGTGACTGAGGCATTTAAGGAGGCTATATGTTTACAAGGTTTGCTAGATGACTTAGGAATTGTGCAAGACCAACTGCTTGTGCATTATGATAGTCTAAGTGCAATTTATTTGGCTCAGGATCAAGTGCATCATTCTAGAAGCAAACATATAGACGTACGATTTCACTTTGTGAGATAAATTCTTGAAGAATAAGACATTCTACTTGTGAAGATCGATACCAAAGACAATCCATCTGATATGTTGACTAAAGTAGTATCTGGGATCAAGTTTCGACATTGTTTGAAATTGATCCACATCCTTCCAGTTTGGTGAAAGACCCTTTTGGGGTAAAGGTTCTTAGGAACCTGGTGGAGGTCTTCTATCAAGGACATTTAAGAGAACTACGGTTAGGTTTGATTCCTATTGAGGATATGTAGGCATACAGTGATGGTTCAATCAACGTTGGAAGATGGAGGTGATTTTGTCTATTGATCGTCTCATGCATGAATGCATGATCCGAGATGGAGAATTGTTTGTAGGATGGTCAAGGACTAGATTAGGAAATCTAGTTGGTTAAGGAAACCAAGTACTTGTGTCATAAGTATAGAAGCTTAAGAGGTTTGTCTCTTAGAGCTAAGTTAGGAAACCCTATACTTGTAGGAAATTAATCCTTGTTAAGGAATGTGTCCAGTCTTATTGATGTGTACAAATAGCCATAGAGAGAACTAGAGAAAAATACACCAGAACTAAGTAAGAGTTCTCTTCTTCTTGTCTAAGGCTTTGTATATTCCAACCTATACGGTGATATATAACATTGCTTATTCCTTCCCGAGGATTCAACCTCGTTAAATACTTTTTCTTGTTGTGTGTGTGATTGTGTTCTTGGCGATATTGAGATACCTCGTGGTAGTGCAAACCTAACGCTTCCGCAGGCTTTGGCGCAACAATTTTCCAGTATCTTTAATCCTGAATGAAAACGAGTGAATACAAAAGATTTTGATCGTAACACTATATCAGGAATAGGAGGTTGATTCATGACTCACAGATAAGCCAGAACCGTAAAAACTAAGAAGAGAAAAAGAAAAAGGAAACTAAAAAAAATAATCTCTACTAATCAATAAATCCCGGTCCCAAGGAGAAGGATCAATGATCCGTCCTTGGACGGCCGAGAAGTTCAATTAGCACACCCTCAAACTGAATCACTGTGCTTTCCTAGATAGCGATTACAACATAATATTTTACCTGGATCAGATGCAGGGGAGTCGAAGTACACATCTAAGTACTAATCCAGAGCCCCCATTCCCTCATTTTTCTTGTTGGAGCAAGAGATGGAAGAACTACAAGTATCAATTCTCGGCACACCACCAACATTGTATGTTCACGTTGCTTCGTAGAATCTTTTGTTTTTAGTATGCATATGGTGTACTAATCAGTGGAGCAGCGCTCTTGTTTTTGGCTATGTGAATTAACTGTTAGTGATCATGATTATTAGGTGAATGACAAACCCTTTGATTTTAGTACAATAAAGAATCAAATGGAAACAAAATATGGCACTGGATATAAAAATGTTCATAAGATATATGCTTACATTAAGTTGGTTTTTGAAATTACAATGGCATATAACGAGGAGAAAAGAGATGTTCATACAAAGACTGAAACCTTGTTGGGAAATTTGAAATGAAGTGGTTGCAGCTTTTACCTTGTGGACACACGAACTACGCGGGATCCGAGTGCCCGCAATCAATTGTTAAAGTCTAAAGAGATTACGATGATGATACCCTGATGTGGGTTCATTGGCTCAAAACCCGCGGGTTTATCATGGCCTCCTCCATCTTCCCCATGCGTAGCGATTATGCATGGGGTACAAATATAAAAGGAAAACAACATATATAAGTAAATGCATGCGGAACTAAATGAATGTAAAGTGCTGAAATGTAAATAAGACCAAGGTTTACGTGGGTCAGCACTAAGGCCTACATCCACGGGGTTTGTTGTTCTGCTATATTATTCACGGTTACACGAATAGTTGAATGACTTGGGGTTTACATATTTCTCTCCACTATGGGATTCCTTACCTTTGCTACTCTCTCTCTCTCCCTATCTCTTTCCTGATGTTTTTTCGATCCCCCTCCCCCTTTGTGGAGATTGGGTATTTATAAGGTAGGAATGTGGGACCCATCTCTGAAGACCGTTGGAACCTTATCTTCTAGTGTCTTGTGTCCATCACGCAGAGGTCTGCGTTTCCCCCTCGATCCCGCGGAGGCATCTTCGCTCGTTCCATAGGTCGGTCGACACGTGCACTGCTCAGAGTGTTTAATGCGGGTGGTTGAGGGGTCTGCTCGTGTCAGACAAGTGTCTTCTGCCCCTGTCAGTACGTGTCAGCTGACTTTCTCCCCACCGTTGATCTTAGCTCCTCTTCTGGGGATGAGATAAAGCAACTCCTAGGGGTTTATTTGGTGCTTCGCGACGCATCGTGTTTTGATGTCTTGGCTTGCATGCTTTCCACGTACCTTTCTGTATACACGTGTCCGATGGTGAGATATATGTGTATACAATTTGCCCCTTTTCTTCAGGCTTAACTGACTAATGGGTGCCTTGAAGAAAAACTATCGCCGCACATTCTTCTCACTGCTAATAACTTCTCCTAGATACTTGGGCACGTCTTTTATTCGTGCATTAACTGCTTATGTAACAGGCACGTTTTCCTATTTCTCCCTTAATTTCCTCTTTTCTTTCGGGTATTTTAAGGATAGAGAGGAAATTTAATTTCATTCTTCCTAAACACTCTCTCAGTTCATTCTTCCTTTAAGTTTCCTACCTGCCTTCATTAAACCTGTGACCTTAAAATCTTTGTCAGTCTTCATTGCACCTGTGATCTTAACTTCTGTCAGTCTTTATTGCACCTGGGATCTTCCCCTGTTTGTTTCTTCTACTTGCTGTTTTTGCCGGTGAGTTTTTCTTGATTTCACTGTTTTATGCCGTGTTGAATTGTGAATTTTCTGCTATTGTTGTTCCTTGTTTGTGATGAAGAACTCTTTCTGATGCTTTCATACTAGTTTGCCCCTGTTCTTCATCTTAAATTAAGGCAGTCATTACTTCGAGGGTGGAGTATTGAGATTGTATCCTAATTTTAGGGTTGCTATGTTGTCGTGGTTGTATTGCTATGAATGTGTTTTTTGATTTTTGGTTATTGTGTGTAACCTGTTCTTGATTTTATTCTTTCCGCAGCCATGTCTGACCGTCCGCGGCCTACTATGAGACTCCTGATTCTAGGTTGTCGAGATCTCCTCAGCGTCGAGAGTCTCAAGATGATGTTCGTCGGAGTCGAGTGTCTTCCGGAGCGAGAGCCTCGTCTTCTCGGGAAGAGATTCCTCCGATAATTCCGTCTGGCTCACGGAGAGTCTTTAATCACTCAATGGTGCGTCCTCGTGAAGAGACTCGGAGTACGCAGGCTCCTCCCCGCGCTGTTGCTTTTGACGTTCCTCCTTTACGTTCGTTAGTGCCCGAGCATCATCACGGTCTTCTCCAACTTTAAAGGGAAGAATACAAAGGGCGTAGCTCCTGCGGCTGGATCTTCAAAGAATCCCCCCGTGAAGAGAAAAGCGTCTGAAGCGTTTGTTAGTTCATCCGGCCCCGCCGAGGAGGAAGAGGCTGCTCCCTTGATACGCAGTGTTTCTGTTAGCAGGAGAAAAGTAACCTTCAAGCATATCGATCTTGAAATATTCAAGGAGAAGCATGAGCTCCAAGCCTTCGGGGTTCGTTTTATGCCCCGAGGATGATATTACGTATGAGCTGATCTCTAAGTACGAATTCGATGAATTTCACTTGTTAACGACGGTTGGGGCCTTCGAGGCTGGTCTGATGCTGCCGTTGTACAAATCGGGTGATTCCTTCTACTACGACGTGCTCGCTAGTCGTGAGGGTTCTTCCACAAATACTCATAGCCGTTCCGTATCCCAATTATCGGGGAATTATCTCCGCGCCCTGAAGGAATGCTATCTGCGGAGTAAGGGGGAAACGTCGATGACTGCTACGTCCCCAATCCCTTGGAGAAGGAATGGTACACTCCTGAGAATTTAATAACTCCTTCGGTGATTACGTCAATAGCAGGAATCGCAAGCCGTGGAGTGTCAGCCTTCGGAATCTTCCTGCTCCTCGAGGCGAGATTCGTCTGTTAAATGAGGTCAGCGATGCCAAGCTGAAGTATGTTCCTGGCACGGAGGCGTCCAATCGTCGGAAACTCTTCCCCGCGCGAGAAAGGATCAAGCGTGATCATGACTACGAGTGGCACGCCACTGTCATTGAGATAGTAGGTCCGTGGGCTTACGGTTGGATTCCCGGTTCCCGCGGATGGCGGCCAACCGAGAATAGTAAGCCGCGCGAATCTCCTCCCGCTCGCTATGGAGATTTCTGCCCCTGGCGTCTGAACTTTGCGGGCATGAATTTTCCTTATGCCCTGGATGTCGTAGAGGGAGACGAGGAGGATGGTTCCGGTGCTATACTCCCATCGAAGAATATCTCAGCTGCTCAGGTACGCAGATTCTAGTTGTGTTTCGTTTTTATAACTTCCATCGGACGGGAAGAATAATTCCTTTGTGGTGTCGGTTTCAGGTATTGAAGAAGAAAGATTAGGCCGAAGCAGTCTTCTACTATGGTGGTGGGTGAGGTTGAGGCCCAAGAAGAAGTTACTAGTCCTGTGAACGAAGAGTTTGCGAGGACGAGATTACAGATGGGGAGGAACGTACTGGTACCTCCCCTATCAATGCCGAAGAAGAGGTCTTCGCTGGTCCCGCCGGTGATGGAGGAAGGAACAAGGGTGTAGTGGCGGATGATGTTGTCATCGAGGATGTTTCCGTCCCTGCTGGTGATGTCATGGATACCCTCCCCACTTCTCAAGAATTTTCTTTCGATCGGATGTATTCCACGGGGAGTTCTTTGACGAAGCCCTCGATTTTCCCGAGGACTTCTCTTTACTTTCCCCTAATGACAATTGGGATGTTCTTGGTGGTGATGGTAATGGTGATGCTGCTGTAGAAGGTGTTGGTGCGGAGGAGCCTGCTGTGCATGTAGGCGCGGGAGAACATGCCAACGTTCATGCTGAGGGGGTCGAGTCGGTCAAAGGAAAATCTGTTGTTGACGCGCCCGCCGATAGTCTTCCCCAGTCGCCGATGTCTGAGGGTGAGGATGCCATCATGAGTTGGTTTAAGGAGAAGAATCTTCTGTTTGTCTCTCATCCTGCTCCTGTGGTTGTTGGGGAAAAGGAATCAACCGCGTATACCCGTCGTATGATGGAGATGTCTTCGAAGGCGCAGGTGTCTGAAGCCTGGGGAAAAGGTTGACCGTTCCCGAAGCTACCCTCGTGCCGGAGCCTCCTACTTCTGTTGCCGATATGATGGCTATTGCCGACGGGTATCAATATGGCTTCCCGCAACAGCGTGTGCTGGAGGTAAATTTTCGTACATTTGTTCGTGAGAATAGGACGCTTCGGTTGAATAATGTTTTGTCATTTTGATGTGTAGATGATGAGGAGCGAGCATTGCAACCACGTGCTATATCAGTTCTTTAAAGCAAAATCTCTGAAGCTCGAGGCTAAGCTTCGTCATCGGGAAAAGGAATTATCTGCGGCGGAGGTGGAAATAGAAGAGCTGAAGAAAAGCCTTGGGAAAGAAAGAAAGACTGGGTGAAGCAGAGGCTGATCTTCGTTCAGAACTTATTGCAGTGCGCGCTGAGTTAGAGCAAACTCGTAGCCAAGTTTCCACTTTCACAGGTTTGGTTCTTTTCCTCGCCGTTGTCGTCATTCTTTTCTCTTAGTTGTTCTGTCTGAGTCTCCCCACCCTATGTCCAGTGGGTGGCATCCCCGAGCTGGTATGGCTTCGAAACGAAAGAGCTCGGCAAAAATCTCGTATTAGAGATTTGGTTGAGAAGATTAAGAGTGAGGCTAGGAAATGGGATGCTCGGGCTGAAGTATGGCGCGCGCGGCATGTTCAGATGGTCGACATGCAAAATCTGTACAACCATGATCGTGCTTTATTTGATGGCACACTGCTGTGGACCAGTGATAATCTGCGGGAATCCCGCGAGCGTACTTCCTTGTTGGAATCTAGGATTCAGCTATTGGAAGAAGAATTACAGACGGCGCGGTCCATTCCTCTTTCAGGGGTCCAAGATAATATGCTTGGTCTTGCCAGGGAACGAGATGATGCTCGTGCTGAAGTCTATGCTCTCAGCAATGCTCTTTCCGCGTCTCGTGCCGATGTAGCCCGTCTTGCTGAGTCTGAGAGGAATCTTGAAGTGTGCATGTATAGACTCAGCAAAGGGGTCTCAGAGATAAATAAAGAGGTCGACCACCTTCGTCATATGGACTCGATGAAGCAGGTAGAATTAGATGCCTGTCAATTTACTCTCACCAACCTTCAACTAGACTATAAGAAATTATCCGCGGAATATGATCATCTTGATGAAGCGCGAGATGCGGTTGTTAATGAATATGAAGAGGCTTCGGCTTGTGTCGAAGGTATAATCCCAATTCATCGAGTGTGATCTTGTTTGTTTTCTACGCTAACTCCGTGGTGTTGTCTTTTTCAGGGCTCGAGGAACGCTTCGCGTCACAAATGAAGAACTTGAAAAGGCTCAATCTTCCTTAGCACAGCAAAAGGAACAAACCAATCACTTCAAGAATTTAGCAGCCACCCGCGAGGAGGCCGTTGGTGCTGCTTCCAGAGAAGTGAATCGGCTATCCTCGTTATTATCCCAAGCCCAACAGCGGACAACAGTTATTAAACATAAGGCTCGTTGTCAATTGGCTGAGGAGACGAACAAGATGCTGGAGAGGATAGAGCTTGGCCTAAGGAATGAACATGGTCTCGTGAAGAACTACCCTCGTCGTCCCGTTCCTGCTGCATTGCCCAGCTCCTCGGGCCCCTCTTCTGGTGGGAGCGTCCCATCAAGTCTGAGGAAGAATCCGGATGACGGGACCGCCACCTAGGTAGAGATGGCAGCGTTCTGTAGGGTCCGCGGCATAATTGTGCTTTTTGTAACGATGTAAAAGGAATGTTTTTTGATTGTGTATCCTTGGCTTTGGCCGTTCACTTCTTGTAATCACCCTTTATGAAATGAATCTCTTCTTGATATACCTACAATGTTTTTGTATTTTAAGTTTGTGAAAAATCAAAACAAAAGTTAAGTGTTTTTGAGTGCGATACGAAAGGAAGGTACCTTCGTGATCGTCTTGAGACCTGTCACCCCGCTGGCAAATCCTGGGCCAGAGGATTCCCAGACGGTGGGGGCCGGGGCAACGTTCTAGGATATGGGGCGTAAAATATGTACGCACCCATTCCGTCGACCCGTTGCCTTAAGATTGGTTGGGTATCTCTTTCTGCTGGGTGCCTTCCCCCTGGTCCTACACTTATGGACACTGATGGGGGAGCCCTGAGAGATTGTAGATTAACTACTTTCCCCAATATTGTAGGTAGATTCCACAGACTTGATAATTTGAAAGCTTGTTTAATTGATAAGTTGAGGTCTGCAATTCCTCTTCCAGAGATAGAAACATGTTGGGCGGGGAGGCTCCTTTCTTCTTCTGGTATATTCCCAGCAGATTCAAATCTGCGTTGCTTCTATGGGAAGTATGGTTTGAGCCATTTAGCATTCCAAGGATGCCGGAGGACCTCACCTTTTAGATTACGAAGGTAGTAAGAACCATTACCCGCAATGTCGTGGATCATAAACGGTCCTCCCCATGTAGGTGCTAACTTTCCCCATTTCTTTTCTTGCTGATATCGTGGGATTGTTCTCAACACATACTGTCCCTCTACAAAATTTCGTAGCTTTACCTTTTTGTTGTACTCCCTTGCTAGTCTTCGTTGATAATTTTCCATCTTTTGCAATGCTACTTCCCTTCTTCCCTCCAAGTCGTCCAACCTTTCTAACATCATTCTGTTGTTAGGTTTTTCTCCCAGGCTTCAGTCTTCGTGGTTGGCATGAGGATTTCTGTAGGTATGACTGCTTCAGCTCCATAAGTAAGAAGAAACGGGGATTCTCCGGTAGCGGACCTTCGTGTTGTCCTGTATGCCCACAAGACATTGTGCAGTTGTTCGCACCATCTTCCCTTATGCTCGTCTAATTGTTTTTTGAGTATAAGGGCGAGGGTCTTGTTGGTAGCTTCCGCTTGTCCGTTGCTTTGAGGGTATAAGGGGGTGGACTTGTTCTTTCTTATTTTAAAGGTGTCGAAGAGCATGTCTATATTTTTTCCCTGTAATTGCTTGCCGTTATCAGACACAATTTCAGCAGGTATACCAAATCTGCAAATGATGTTCTGGAATATGAAAGTGAACACATCCGCGTCTCTGATCCTGGCTAAGGCCTTAGCCTCCACCCATTTACTGAAGTAGTCCGTGGCTACTATCAAAAATCGTATCTTCCTGGATCCTTCGATGAAAGGCCCGACGATGTCTACTCCCCATTTTGCAAATGGCCACGGGCTATCGACAGAGTTTAGCAATGTTGCCGGCGCGTGGATTTTTTTCGCGAAGCGCTGACATTCTTCGCATCGTCGGGACATCCTCGCAGCATCTTGTATCATGGTCGGCCAGTAATATCCTTGCGTTTTTGCCTTGTCAGCTAGTGATCTCATACCGCTATGATTCCCTGCGTCACCATAATGGATATCCTTTAGAATTCGATGCCCTTCTTTTCGGGATAAGCAGCGTAGTAATGGTCCGAGGAAAGATTTCCTATATAGGACCCCGTCCCGAAGATCGTATCTTCCCACTTTGGAGAGCGTCTTTCTAGCTTGCTTCCGATCCGTAGGTAGGCTTCCTTTGTCGAGGAAGGCATGTATTGTCACCCTCCAGTCATCTTCATTGCTGAAATCTTCGTCTTGATTTGCTTTTGACAAGATGTCTTCTTCATCAAAGTCGTTATGGATGTCTTCTCCTACTTGGTCTTCCATATATTCTTCCATCGTATCTTGATTGGTAGCGAAGGAGAATTGAGATGCAATCGAAGGCTCGTATACCCTTGCTATTTTAATACCTTCGGCATTTTTATCCCTCAACATGGATGATATGTATGCTAGGGCATCCGCATGCCTGAGGTCCCTTCTGCATAAGTGCCGGAACTTAATGTTCGGGATTTGTGAAGCCAATGTTTGGACCAATGCCATGTAAGCTGAAAGGGTGTCATCGTACACATTATATTCGAGCGCGATTTTCCGTATGACCAGCTGCGAATCACTTGTCAGCCTTACATCGGTTACCCCCATCTCTATTATTATACGTAGGGCATGTATGACAGCTTCGTATTCAACAATGTTATTGGTATGCTCTTTGAATTCCAATCTAAGTGCCTGTATGATCCTTTCTCCAGTTGGGGTGATGATGACAATACCTATTCCTGCCCCTTCCTTATTTTTAGATCCGTCGACGAAGACTTCCCATTGTCTATGACTCGCAGGTTCGAGGATATCCATTGGATCCCTGATTGCTTCCTCGGCTTCTGGTATTCCCTTGATCTCTTCGTCGTTGTCTAGAGGGAGGTCTGCTAAGAAATCTGCCAGAACTTGGGACTTCTGAGAATGTTGAATTTCATGAATGATGTTGAATTGGTCCAGATGGGTGTTCCATTTGGCTATTCGGCCCACTTTTCCTGTGCTTTTGAGGACTGCTTCCAATGGCGCTCTGCATGGTACCCTGACGAAGTGAGTTAGGAAGTAGGTTCTCAGTTTTTGGGTAGCCCATACCAGTGCGAGGATGAGTTGTTCAATCTTAGTATAATTTCTTTCCGCGGGATTGAGTGTCTTGCTGACGTAATAGATAGGCTGTTCTATCTTTGTATTGGTTTTGACTAATACCGCGCTGACTGCGTCCTCCGTTGCTGCTATGTACAGTGCTAAAACTTCATCAGGGTCAGGTTTCTGCAGGATAGGGATCGAAGCTAGATGTTCTTTGATCTTTTGGAATGCTTCCTCGCAATCGGCGGTCCATTCGAACCTGCTCCCTTTCTTAAGAATATTGAAGAAATGTTTGCACTTGTCCGAAGACCGTGCAATAAATCTGCCCAACGCTGCTATGGATCCATTGAGCTTCTGTACTTCCTTTAGATTCTTTGGTGACGGCATCTCTACTATGGCTTGAATCTTAGCTGGGTCTACCTCGATGCCCCTTTTCGTCACCAGATAACCGAGGAACTTCCCTGAGGTGACACCGAAAGTACATTTCTCCGGATTTACTTTCATGTGATGTTGTCTATATAAAAAAAAACTGAAAATTGTAAATCCGACGGATTAGGACAATAACCCATGCTTGGAACACTAACTCTTATCGAAGGCAAAAGGTGGGTTTTTGAATATAATACTGTTGACGAATGATCTATATAGTCAGAGCTGATAAAATCGAAGCAATCGTATGCCAAATTAGAATGAAATCACAGGACAAGATAAATCTTTTACCGGGACGAAGTCCCTGTTTCTAGCGCCAAATTGTGGACACACGAACTACGCGGGATCCGAGTGCCCGCAATCAATTGTTAAAGTCTAAAGAGATTACGATGATGATACCCTGATGTGGGTTCATTGGCTCAAAACCCGCGGGTTTATCATGGCCTCCTCCATCTTCCCCATGCGTAGCGATTATGCATGGGGTACAAATATAAAAGGAAAACAACATATATAAGTAAATGCATGCGGAACTAAATGAATGTAAAGTGCTGAAATGTAAATAAGACCAAGGTTTACGTGGTTCAGCACTAAGGCCTACATCCACGGGGTTTGTTGTTCTGCTATATTATTCACGGTTACACGAATAGTTGAATGACTTGGGGTTTACATATTTCTCTCCACTATGGGATTCCTTACCTTTGCTACTCTCTCTCCCTATCTCTTTCCTGATGTTTTTTCGATCCCCCTCCCCCTTTGTGGAGATTGGGTATTTATAAGGTAGGAATGTGGGACCCATCTCTGAAGACCGTTGGAACCTTATCTTCTAGTGTCTTGTGTCCATCACGCAGAGGTCTGCGTTTCCCCCTCGATCCCGCGGAGGCATCTTCGCTCGTTCCATAGGTCGGTCGACACGTGCACTGCTCAGAGTGTTTAATGCGGGTGGTTGAGGGGTCTGCTCGTGTCAGACAAGTGTCTTCTGCCCCTGTCAGTACGTGTCAGCTGACTTTCTCCCCACCGTTGATCTTAGCTCCTCTTCTGGGGATGAGATAAAGCAACTCCTAGGGGTTTATTTGGTGCTTCGCGACGCATCGTGTTTTGATGTCTTGGCTTGCATGCTTTCCACGTACCTTTCTGTATACACGTGTCCGATGGTGAGATATATGTGTATACATACCTAAAGTTGTTGGAGAAGTAAGATTTGTTATTAGTTACAGCACGAGTGCAGGGGAATGATGAAGTCTGCTAGACAAATGCTTTCTTCATAGTTTTGTTTTCTGCCGGCGACGACCTCAGAGTATCCTTCAGTATTTTACAAGGCTCTTTTTTGTATCTAGTTTGTTTGATTGATAAAGGTAAAAAACGGTTCAAAGAAGCGGAAATGCTGAGTTGCTAACTACACAAAAAAAGGGCATCCAGAAATACTGTTAAATTGTTACGGTTGGGCTGGGTTTTCACAAACCTAACCGTAAGTATTCGGAAACCTACTTTACATTCACATAATGAAGTACGGTTGGCTCCGAGATACCAAAAATCCAAACGTAACTGGTTTATTATTTGGGTTTTCTCAATTTACCCAGTTACGGTTAAGAGTTCATCACCACCTAATCGTAAACTGGTTTTACGGTTGGCTACGATGAAAAAACTTAACCTTAAACTTGTATAAAAAGCTAATAAAAATCAATCTTGGTTGGATGCATCACGATCTTCATCATCATATATGTAACATTTGGTTCTCTATTATATAAGGATTTACCCACCTCAAATTTCTCGTTGGATTCATTCAATTTTGTAGGGTGAATCAAAATCTAAGTTTTCAAAGAAAAAATCTTCTCTTTCTTTCTTTTACTTTTTCTTGCCTACAAAAACCAAAACACTAATTCTAATTCTCTATCTCTATCTAATACGAAATTAGCTAATCTAACTAAATATTTAACACTAATTAGACTAGGGTTGTTTAGTCATTATAAAATTATTTTAACTAAGGGATCTTTGATATTATTTATGGGCGACTCGTTTTTATCTTATTAGGTGACGCTCCCTTATTAGAATGTGGCTCAATAATAACCTTCTAAATGAAATGAAGCATGGAGTTCGAATCTTCTAACCGGGTGAAGCTAAGTATGGAGTTGAAAGCTTCGCAAACAGATATTAAGTTGGTTGCATCTAACATCTATCACTTAGAAACTGCATATTATTATTACTTGGAGTGAACACATGTATTCAATTATTATTAAATTTAGTATTACAAATGTATACCTCAAGCCCTCAATCGTCGGTTACCGAATTCGACACCCCTCTTCCGGGGTTAGGCCTCCTTGTGACTTGCACATTTGTCAAGCATCTCAGCACCCCAACAACATCTGAAACAATATGACTACATTTAATAATCCTGTAGCATTTGATCCAGAAATTTCGGTGTATTCCAGATATATGAGGAGATCAAATGGCATACATGTAAGATTAACATTGTTAATCTGATCGCTGAGTTCGTGGTGTTGTAAGAATGTGAATTCCTGATATGGAATTACTATTAAATCTGATTCCAACCGCTTAGGTTCCTATTCCATTCTGTAATTAATAAGATGGGTAGAGAAAATCAGAATTCACCAAAATAAAAGACAACAAAAGAAGGAATTATGTGAACCGATATAGTGTTATCAACTACAACCAAATTTTAAAACTCTTCCAAAACCACCAGCAACAGACTGTTGGAAAACGATTAATAAAATATGATTTTTTAAGTTTTAATAAAAATTACTATCTTCGTTCTATTTTAGATGATGTTTTAGGATTTTTATTTTGTTCCAAAATAGATGATGGTTTAGCTATTTCTCCCATATTCTCACTGATTTATCCCTGTTTTGGAATCACAACATAATATGTATTTTCTTAGAAATCAATGAGAGGTAATTAATTCAGTTTAAAACTTATATTCGTTCCATATTTTTATGAGAATATATACTCTATAATTTGTGTAATAGATGTACACAAGTAAACACGTGCAAGAAAATATGCACAATTACTGAAATCAATAAAATAAATTTATAAAACCGTTTTTTAAAGATGAACAAACACATTAATATGAAGTTGTGTAAAAAATATCCACAACTAGAACCTGTGCAGGAAATATGCACAACTAGAAATTTGTGCAGGAAAACTATGAAATCAAGTAGGGGGTTCTGTAAGAAACTGAAAAAACTTTAGGAAATTTATCAACCAAAACAATTTGATAGATATTCCTGTTTCTGGGTGTTCTTACACTTGGAAAAACTCCCAAAATCCACCTATACTGAGTAGGATGGATAGGTTTGTCTTCACTGCTGAATGGGAAGAAAGATGCATATCTTTGGTTCAATTCAGACTAAAAAGACCCATTTCTGATCATGTTGCGGTTCTACTAAACTGTAATGAAGGTACCCAATCTAAACTACCATTTAGATTTGAAAACTACTTTCTTTCTTACCCTGATTTTTTGAACTGAAAATTTAGTGGACCAATTTAACTTTTGTTGCAAGACCTAGCTATGTTTTTGCAAAAAAAGTTACATGGTCTCAAATTTTTTATTAAAAAATAGGGGTAGAGAGGTTTTTAGTTCCTTACAAGTGGAGGTTGACAAAATAGAATCTCACATTGATGTTCTTGATAGCTTAGAAGAGATTACTTTTCTTTCCCATGATGATTATGTTGCTAGGGAGATTGCAAAAGTTAATCATAGAAAAGCATCTTTGAATTTAGCTAGAAAATGACACTCTGAAGATAAAGGCCAATGGTTGGTAGATGGGGAGAGAAATTCACATTTTTTCCATAAAAATGCTTCTCACAACCAAAGGAAGAATTCCATTCACTCTTTGGTGATAAATGGCACAATGTCTCATGACAAAGACATGATAAATGAAGAAGCTAAAAGCTACTACATGAATGTTTTCAAGGAAGATATTTCAGTTAGGCGTAAGTTCGACGATCTGGAAGTTCCTTCTTTAAGTATACATCATGTTATAATGTTGGAGAAATCTTTTGAGATGGAAGAAGTAAAGAAGGTTATTTAGGGTTTTGGAACTAATAAGTCACCGGGTCCTGACGGTTACTCCGTGGAATTCTTTAAAACTGCTTGGGAGATAATCAAACTAGACCTTATGGTTTTCGTTAAGGAATTTGAGTCAACTGGTAATCTGGATTGGAGGTTTAACTGTACCAACATAATATTGATTCCTAAATGTGAGGATGTTGTCTTCATGCAGAATTTTAGGTCCATAAGCTTGATTGGAGGGGTGTATAAAATCATTACAAAATTGTTGGCTAAAAGGATGAAATTGGTGCCGCCTACTATAATTTCCGAGTTTCGGGGCACTTTTGTTGATGGCCAGAAGATTACTGATGGCATACTTATTTCCTTGGAGCTTATTGATGCTAGAGAAAGAGCTCGTTCTCCCGGTTTGGTGGTGAAAGTGGACCTGCAGAAAGCTGTCAATAATATTAGTTGGAGTTGCTTGGATTATTCTCTTTCTAAATTTGGATTCGGAGCTGTTTGGAGGAGATGGATCAGATGGTGCACATCGGAAACTAGATTCTATGGCAATAAATGGTACTGCTTCATTGCTTTTTCATAAGTGGTAAGGGTGTCAAGCAAGGTGACCCTATTTATCCATTTATAATGGTTGAAATTCTTTCTTTAATGCTCAAAAAGGCGGAATCTTTGAACTTAATTGTTGGTTTTAAGACTGCTCATGATTCCCGACAATAAATCACCTACAATTTGCAGACGATCTAATTGTATTTTTAGATGATGACATTGAGAAAATTAAGAATTTAGAGTATGTTTTGATACCTTTTGAGTTAATTTCTGGCTTGAAAGTGAATTACAGTAAAGCTGCAGTGGTGGCTATGGGTGATGCTCTAATGCTGCTGACTGTGTTGCAAATTTTGGATGTCAGTTGGATGCTTTTCCTATGAAGTATTTAGGTATTCCATTGGGAAGTAGATCTAAAGTTGTTGGTATCTGGGAGGTTATCTTACAAATATTCCAGAGAAAACTAAGTTCTTGGCAGCGAAGATATCTATCAAAAGGTGGAAGATTAATGTTGATTCAGAGTGTGTTATCCATCTTACCAATATACTACAGTTCACTATTTCAGTTTCCTGCGTCTGTAGAAAAACAAATGTAGAAGATAATCACTTGTTGTGGGGTTCTTCTAATAACAAACCTGAAAAGACGAGGGTTCCCAAATATACCTCAATCTAAAACTTTTCCACGTATAAGTCCTTTCTCCGAAAGTAATTGTCTGTGGACTGAGTCGAGACAATACAACTAATTGGTTCACACTTCATGTGATCGTCTATGGATACGAGATCGAGACAATACAACAACAAGATAACTTGTGTGATTGACTATGGATACAAGATCGAGACAATACAACAACGAAGTATGATTACTTGATAATGGTTTCGGACTTCACCAAATACAATAGGATTGATATCAAGTAATTAGGAATTAACGTTTGTGTATTTTACTTCTAATTATAATAAAACGATTATAATTGCGGAAATAGAAAAGTAAAAGACACAGCAAGATTTTATTGAAGAGGAAACCGCAAATGCAGAATAACCCAGGGACCTTGTCCAGAATTGAATACTCTCAGAATTAAGCCGCTATACAAAATCTAAACCAACTTCGTATAGTTGAGACCAAGCAACTAAACCTATATTTAACCTAGTTCCCTTAGTATTCATGCGCCTCCAACTTGTAATAAGTCACGCACTCGGAACAATTCCTTTGGTTCGTATTCCTAACAGTAAAGGACCAACAAATCTGTTCGGTAACAACTCTTTTCAAACAAGTGATATGAGTTTGACAAAAGGCTCTTCCCTTTATCCCAATAAACTCCTGTGTCAGGTTCTTAGATCTATCTATTAACAACTACCAAGGTAATTGTTTAGATTATTCAATCAATACTTTTAATCACAAAGAATTGTATTGATGCCGATCTACTTAACTAATCAATCAAGATTATCACAAAGATAAACCGATTATAGTTGTATCCCCAGCCGATCAAGTTTTGTGCACACCAAATATTATGAACTCAAATAAAAAATCTTTTTTGCCTTCATATCTTCTTAGATATTCAATAAACACATGCACACAAACATCTTGAATCTCTTGTGATCAATCACACACAGAACGGAGTCTGTTAACGATGGATTATCACAAGACTTCTTTATATCTACAAACAGTTCTAAAGATCCCGTTGATACTTCGATCTAGTTTGACTGAATCTTATATCAGAAGAGAAGATTCTCAAGAATAAATAAACTAGGTGCAATCAAAGTTCAACAACCGTTAGTCAATCAAATCAATCGAACAATAATAATAAACTGAAATTATCTAGTTTCCCACCAACGGTACTCGTAGAGCTTCCCAATCCCAAAGAAGTCTTTAAAACGAGCGGTCGTAAGAGATTTCTCCTAATTAGGGTACTTTCCTCTCCGAATAGACGGCTCCACCAGTAACAACACAACTAGGTACTTTTGCTGGCTCTGAGGATTAGTTTGCTTGAAATGCAAACTTCAATATTTATAGACCAAGGAAGTTTTGCCACCAAGGAATTTCCAAAAACGAAAATATTCTCAAGATATGCAATATATTTCCAAATTCAGTTTTCATAATTTCTGGAAATGCTCTGTCCAAATATTGACCGAAATGTCAGTAGAAAATATCCAATTAGTAAATGCACATTACCAATTTTTATTTTCTAAAGATATGCATTTAATTGCTCGAAATTAAAAGCATATAAAACTAAGAACCTTAATTAAAAGATTCTCAATTTATTTCCTTTAGTTATTAAGGAATATCTTTGAACAATAAAAGATAAGAATTACTGCACATGTTCAAAGTATGTTGACATCTTTACTTTATAAATCCTTTTTCATATTTACAATCTTGAAACCGATTTTCCACACTTCCAAACGAGTTTAGAATTGGTTCATCTGACTTCCAAGAACTATGTGATTGATTATCCTATCAAATCACCATCAATGGGTTTCACGGTTCTACCAAAACAAAGTTTCGGTTCTACCTCCATGTGGGTAGTAGGATCGGTCACACTAGCTTTCCAAAATTGGTTGACTAGGTACTAGGATCGGTTACCACATACTTATGGTATTTAACTTGTGATCGGTTGCACAAGTCATATGATCAGTTACCAATTACTATGACTTGTTGCACCTCTTACAAGGATCGATTCCACATGCTTGTGATCGGTTGCACCTCTTACTAGGATCGGTTACCCAATGTATAGAGTTGGTCATACCAATTACAATATATCGATCATACCATCTCAGGTGATTACTTAAGATCAGTTTCACTAATAAAAGTCATACCAATACAAAAGTCAGGAATTGTGAATAGTTTTACCAAGATACATAAACATGTTATGAGCGGTTACACTAAACACACATATTGGTAATCCAAAGATATGCAACGAGTAACAATACCAATAACCCTATGTAATTCCCTTTCGATTCACAAAACAAGTTTATGAATTGTACTTCCTTTAAACGAATGTAAAACATTATTTCCTAGGACGAAATCTTCACCCATACCCATAAATAATCACAATAGCATTCATACGATTATGTCGATGTCTTATATGCGAAGTTCAAAAGATAGACGTTATACTTCGTATTGTAATTCCTTAATACTATGTCTAACTAGAGTATAATCATTCACAGCTTCGCAGTTATGTTTATGCATGACTTGAAAGATACTTTAGGAATGAAACAGTTCAAGTAAAATATTACTAACCTCAAGTGGAAGGATGATGTCGTCGATGTAGCTCTTTTCTTCTTCACATTCTTCAAGTCTTCACGTAATACTTGTAAGTCTCATATCCTAGTAACTTTCTAGCTAACCTCTACGAAGTTGACTCTAGTAAATAATCAAGCGACTCTTTAAATGAGTTCTGGTTCACTAAAATATGACAACCAAACTTGACATGTCAATGCTTGGTGGGTTCAACCGAGCTATGCCCTAACAATCTCCCCCTTTGTCAGTTTTACTAACAAAACTCTTACATCATATGGATAAACAAATTACAAGAATTCATTACACATACGCTTGACTCCAAGTTTCAACAGCACAATAACCTGTTATACATTCAATCCATAAATTCCGTTGTTGACATTATAATAACAAAGCTAATACTCCCGCTAAAAGTAATATAGGTATATTTTCAATCCGTATGTCTTTGTTATTCCCTTTGTAGTTAAGATAACCACAAGTATCAATATGATATGTTACTCCCCCTTAGTCTATGATTTACTCTTTCGTTAGATATAACGTTTAAGCACAATTGTCATTTCCTTAGTGATACCAAATCACTTGTTTACTCCATATTTCTCCCCATTTTTATCACAAATTGACAAAGGTACGAGCAAATAAAGGACAAATCGAAAGGTTCTTACAAATCTTAATTGACTTGCAAAACCTATAAGAGTTAAGCATGAGGGTTCCACACACCATTTTAGATAACCAATATCAAAACCGAAACTACAAAGTAATTTTGTTTTGATATGTTACCAAGGAAACAATTGCCCGAAGAAATTTTCCCTAATATTTTAGAAAATAAAAAATTGACTAAGCACCTTAGTTCTTTTGCTAAACCGATTGTACAAATACAATCGCTTGTTCGATAAGACCAAAATAAAGATCAGAATTAACTATATTTTTCTCATCAGGTTCTAATTATTCAAATAATAACTTAGAACTTTCACTTTTAAACAAGACAAGTACTAGGTTAGTTAATTAGCATTTCTTGTTAAGGCATTCGATTAGACTTGAATGACCGAAACCTCCACTTTGATAAGTCCAACTAAGATCAGAATTAACTTAGTTTCTCTTATCCGGAATCGAATTGGACTAAACAATTTATCTGGAAAACCTATTTGTTAAGCCATAAAAAATTCATACAAACCAAATAAATCAACTTACATAATTATTTACCTCAACCGGAAGCAATTGAAACAAACATAGACATTATAGTACCGCAATTGCACCAAAATTTTGTAAGCCTAAACAATTGGTACCAAACCATAAATAAAGATAACAATAGTTTTTCTTAACCGGAAACAATTGAATCACACACACATCCATACAAAAATAATGGAATGAACATAAATTGTACCGAAATTTTGTTAAGCAAAAGCAATAAATATTCTTTTTCTTAAACAGGTGTTTGAGGGTGAAAATGGTTTCTGCTGATTTCGATAATTTTGGGCGTGTGAGTGAGAAACGAGTCTAAACCCTAAACAATGTACTGCAAGGGAGTACTTTAGATTCGAGAGATCAATCTGTACAATCCGTCCTAAACCAAGAAATGGTCGTTCCAGACTTGCTTCGGCCACAAAGAGAAGGAGAAGGGTTGGTTTTGGGAGGGGAGCGAAGAGAGTGTTGAGACCAGAATAGTTGATTCTGGAAGAGTAGTTGTTTTGTGACTTGTATCAGAAAGTGGGAAGCTAACAGATGGGAAAGCTAGCAAACGTTTTCTGAGTGTTGTATGCTCCTGACCAGAACTTGTCGTTCGGTGGAAATAGGTAATGCCTATTTATACAAGACGAAGTGAAACGTACTCTGGTATCATTAAGAAATGGAAAACGGGTGAGTAAATGGGAGGAGGTGGTAAGCGGTAAAGCTTGGAATTGATGTTCCATAAAAGAAAGCGTTTCACCATTACTCCCTGTATTTACTAACCGCCTCATCCTTATGACACTTTCTTATAACGAGCGTAGTGTTCGCCGCACGCTGTAAACCGCCAAACCAATACCCAATGAGCATCCCCCAGTTTGTGACATGTGTTGATGTCTCGAGTTTTTTCGTGGAAAACATGTAGCATGTTGTTGTTGTCTAGAAAGTTGAGCTTGGGAGACTTGTCGGCACGGTGGTGACCTTCAACGGTCGAGATTTTGCATCTTAAGAGGAAGGTAGTCGTTCATTATTGCAACCTTTCGTTTGGTAGCCAGTGGCACGAAAGTATGATTAGTATGGCTTTAAGGTGGCCCAGTTTAGGTGCGGCCAAAAGTTAGGGTTTTGGCTTTGTTTAGGCGCGACCAAACTAGGGACAAAGGTTGCCATGCGTTAGCTGGTAACCTTGGGCGGCTAAGATCTGCATCTTAGATGAAAAAGTGGTCGCTGATTGTTGCAAGCCTTCGTTATGGTAGTTGCATAGGGAAGGCCGGCATGGTATGGCGCGGCAAGGTGATTGGCATGCCACGCCTTGGCGCGGTTTGGCGTGTCCAAAACTAGGGTTTTGGGCCAAAGGTTACCATGCGTTGTTTGGAGACCTTGGACGGATAGGATTTGCATCTAGGATGGAAGGGTACCACCCGCCTTCATTTTGGTAGCCGCATGGGGAAGGCCGGCATGGTATGGCACGATAAGGTGGTTGGCATGTCATTGGCACATGTGGCATGGCATGCCTTGGCGTGGCCAAAACTAGGATTTTATGCCAAAGGTTACCATCCGTTGTTTAGCGACCTAGGACGGCTAGGATTTTCATCCAGGATGGAAGGGTGGTCGTTGATCAACGCACGCATTCCTTTTGGTAGCCGCATAGGGAAGGACGGCATGGTATGGTGCGACAAGGTGGTTGGCATGTCATTGGCACATGTGGCATGGCATGCCTTGGCACGGTTTGGCGTGGCCAAAACTAGGGTTTTGGGCCAAAGTTTACCATGCGTTGTTTGGAGACCTTGGACGGATAGGATTTGCATCTAGGATGGAAGGGTGGCTGTTGATCGTCACACGCCTTTGTTTTGGTAGCCGCATAAGGAAGGCCGGCATGGTGTGGCACGGAAAGGTGGTTGGCATGCCATTGTCACATGTGGCATGGCATGCCTTGGCGCGGTTTGGCGTGGCCAAAACTAGGGTTTTGGACCAAAGGTTTCCATGTGTTGTTTGGCGACATTGGACGGCTAGGATTTTCATCCAGGATGGAAGGGTGGCCATTGATCGTCGCACGCCTTCATTTTTGTAGCCGCATAGGGAAGGCCGGCATGGTGGGTCCAAGGCTAATGGTGCGGATGGCTTGGCATAGTGGGGCCAAGGGTTTGGTACGGACGGCTTGGCATGGTGGGGCCAAGGCAAGGTGCGGTTGGCTTGGAATGGCGGGGCCAAGGGTTTAGCATGCGATTGCCGCATGGTGCGGCTAGCATGGTTGGGGCCAAGAAAAGGCGCGGTTGGCTTGGCATGGTGGGGCCAAGGGTTTGGCATGCCATTGGGCGCAAGGTGCGGCTAGCATGGTTGGAGCCAAAGCAAGGTGCGGTTGGCTTGGCATGGTGGGGCCAAGAGTTTGGCATGCCATTGGAGCATGGTGCGGCTAGAATGGTTGGCATGCCTTGGCGCGGAGATGTGGCTGGCATGGTTTGCCATTGGCACAGTGGTGTGACTGTCATGGTTGGCATGCCTTGGCATGGAGATGTAGATGGCATGGTTTGACGTTGGCACAGTGGTGCGGCTGGCATGGTTGGCATGCCTTGGCATGGAGATGTTGCTAGCATGGTTTTCCATTGGCACAGTGGTGCGGCTGGCATGGTTGGCATGCCTTGGGCGGAGATGTGGATGGCATGGTTTGCCATTGGCACAGTGGTGCGGCTGGCATGGTTTTCATGCCTTGGCGCGCAGATGTGGCTGGCATGGTTTGCCATTGGCACAGTGGTGCGGATGGCATGGTTGGCATGCCTTGGCACGGTTGCATGAGAATTATGGTTTGGCATAGATGATGTCGGTCAATGTTAAGGGTTCTTCCATGGAACATGATACATAAAAAAAAGGTACCTTGGTAATTATTACGTAGGCATGCTGATCCATTCAATAAATGTGCTAATGGTCATAGTGACGTCATGTCAGTTGTACGGTCGTACGATTTTAACTCTAAGCTAAAAACCACCATCAACATTAAGTCCCCTGCTTAGCTCGGAACAGGAGCATTGTTCCGAGGTAAGCATAAGACGGTGACGGGAAAATCGAAACGACAAGTCGTGGAAAGATGGTCAGGAAGGTCCGACTAACCTTTTTCGAGAGGTAAGGAGAGTTCATGATCCTCGTGTTTGGAGGCCTTGCGTAGATTCTATTTGTGGTGTACACCGTGAAGTGGTGAGATAAAGATCGTCGGCTAGTCTGGCTATGCATCACCTTGGTTGGGTTAGGGAACATCATGACGCTGGCTTGGCGAGTTGTCGGTGTTGGTGCGGCAAGTCATGGCGCGGACGGCTTGGCATGGTGGGGCCAAGGAAATAGCGTAGTTTGGTGAGGCAAAGTATGCGGAAGGCTTGGCATGTGGGGCCAAGGCATGGCGCGGCCCTGGAGAGGTAAGCATGGAGGACGGTTTAGCGTGGTGGGGCCAAGGCAATGGCGCAGTTTGGTGAGGCAAAGCATGCGCGGACGGCTTGGCATGGTGATTGGTCTTCGCGGGACCGGTTGCCTCTTTTCCTTACTTGAGTGAAATAGGAAGTCCTTTCCTTATTCAACCCCCCAAGTATCACGCCTATAAAAGGAGGGTCGGCCTCTCCTTTTACTTCACACCTATTTTTTCTTTATTCTGGTTGTGTAATACAGTAAAGCGGACGAGCGAAACCCAGGTATGTCTTCCAACATTTCCTCTTTAACTTGGTTTTCTTGTTGTTTTTTTTGTGTGTTAGTGCAAACCCTAGCTTTATGCGTACCTTTTCGTGAACTTGTAGAAATGTTGTCCTTCTGCGTTGGTATGAATCCTAGTCGTAGGTATGCTTTGCACGAACTTGTAGTAACATTTAGGCGTGAATACCGTAGTGATGTTGGTCGCCTCAATTACCGTGAAAAGTAGGCATGCATGAGCTGGTAATTGTCATTACCTTCCCGCGAAAACCTAACTTCTAAGGTTTACTCTTTTTTACTGGTGTGACCGTGTGTATGGTTCCCGTGATGGGGCGCGCCTTCTCGTCCGGGCTCAAATTTCCCGCTGAGGTTACGGTCTTGGCATGAGGAGGTGATGCAGGGTCTGTCAGTCGCTATTTCTTTGCCTATGCGCATTATGACTTTGAAACAAATTGGCTTGCATCCAGGATGGATCTCCTGTGTCTGATAAAATAATTTTCATGCACTTCCCGTAATAATTTCTCTTCGCATTGTTCCATTGTAGTTATTTCGAAGGTGGAAGTAGCGTGAGAGAATTTTTGTTAGGATGTCATTTGAGAAAAGTTCTGCCGTACCGAAAGATGTTGGCAATTCCCAGCCAAACATAGATGATGAGTTCTTTACAACATCCGCCACGATTAGGAAAAATCATTCCAAGTATATGTCGATTATTATGACTGGTCCGGAAAGTGAAGGAGAGGCCCGGTCGGTTCGGCCAGGAGGTATAATAAGGTTTTCTCTTCAGAGGAAAGAGTATCATGCTTCTCCTATTGACTTTAAAATATCTGTGAGTCCGTTGCGTCCCTTTGAGAAATGGATGAGATTCATGATGAGCCAGGAATGTGTAAAAGCCAGTTTGACCAAGGCGCAGATCATTGATGCTGTCGCGGCTTCCGCAGAGCTTCAAATTAGGAAAGATATTCCAGGCTTGGTTGCTTTTATTTCCAGATGGTGTCCAGACACTCACACGACCATATGCAGGTGGCGTGAAATGACTATATCCTTAGAGAGTGTGGCCGTGTTGTTGAACCTTCCTGTAATAGGAAACCTCGATATCAAATTATCTGCAGATGAAGAAGAAATGCGCTCCGCTCTGGTTGCGAAATCAAAAGGATTCGTTCGGAAAGAAAAAGAGACGAGGTGCTTCTATGTATGGTGGGTGTCTCAGTGGTTTCCCGATGGGTTGGAGCCGAATCAGAAGAACAGTACGCTTCATGTCGCGGCGTTCTTGGCTCTTTGGTTATCTAGAGATATTTTCGATGACGGCTCGGGTAAGAAGGAGATAAGACAGGAACTCATCAAGTTTGCCATAAAATTGGCAAAAGGTGTCGTTCTCCCTATTGGCGGCCTGTTTCTTGGTTCTCTATACACACACTTGGATCAACTGGTCGCGGACATGTGCGCTTCAAATGGTTACATGAAAGTGGATTCGTATATTCATGTCGCCTTTCTTCAAGCATTGTTGTGGGAGCACTTCGAAAGTTATGCTCCAAAACCGTTGTCCGTACTTCCCGAGTCTTGAGGTGGCTTTAGGATACTGCGCTGGTCGAATAGGCGCCCAAAGATTGGTTCAGACCTGGTAGGATTCCTTGACAACTTGCACACGGTCAATTTTCGTCCATCGGCTCCGGTGCATGCGTCCATAACTCAGATCAGTACCTTTGCTCCTGCTCCGAGCATGTCTTTGTCTTCTGATAAAGAGTATATGAGTATTGGAGAGATGGTGTTCATGCGAAGCTGCACGCTCGGTTATGTGCCGTCTTTATTTCGAGGATCTTGCAAAGCAGTCTCTTACAATATCGATAGGGCGGCTCGGCATATGGGTTTTGACCAAGGGGTCCCACTTGTTCGTCATCCGGTTGTTCCAGAAGTCTCGTTGCCAACTCTTCTCGATGCTACTGTTCTTGTATCGGGTAAAAGTCTCCCTTTACTTCTTGCGGAACGAAATCCATCAACAACCTCCAAATATAACATATTTTGGCAGGATGGGTTTCTTGTTTTCCATGGATTCGTGAATGATGTGGTAGAAAACCGTCGCGGTAAGCCTTCTCCTGCGGTTTTAGCGGAGCATCCACTGCTGAGGGATCCTTCTTCGCCCAAGCGAAAATCCGTTAGCCCGAATGCAGATAGTGCCCAAGTGAAGGAGCGAAGATCTAAAAGCCGTGCAGATGGTTCCCAGTCAGTTTCGACAGCCCTACCGACTTTCAGTTCGTCCAATACGCGGGTACGTGTGATTTTCTTCTTGACTTTAGTTGGATCGTGTATATCCTTGTTTCTTTCCTGAGTATCCGTCTTTGTATCTTGCCTAGGGTCTCAGCAGCGTGAACGCCTTTACCAAACTTTCAAGTAGTCAGAAAACATCGCTTATCGAGACGGAGGGTGGCGGTGCTGAGCCTATCCGTGGTTATGGGGAACCCGAGAAGGATGAAAGCTCAGAGTTCAGTGATGGCGAGAGTAGTTCTTCAGACATCAGTGTTGAATCTTCCTCTAGCCAGTCTGAAAGCGACTCAGTGAGTCTCCCACAAAATTTTTTCTTTCTCTTTGAAAAGTATCTAATCTGTGATGTCATAGGGGGAAACCGTTTTTGAAAATGGCCCTGAGACGGAGACTGGTGGTGATACAGCTTTGTCTCCAATTGTGGCAGCCGCACCGGGCGACCTTGAAATGGATGTTGATCGAGATGAAAACGTCGTTGTGACTCAGACAATGGAGAGTACTCCAGTGGCCGCAGGTGCAATTGTTGTTAGGGATCCCTTGCCGGTTGTTGATGTAGACGCGGGCGCCACTTTCAACCCTCCATACCTGGTTCCTTATCCGGATCATGTGTTGAACGGGGGATTTAGCGTGCCAGCCAAACATGCGGCGTTATACACCAAGATACGGGAAATCTACGGACATATCGCCACGACCAAGAAGGTTACTAGTCAATTTGCGTTGGTTAAGCGTGTGGAGGAAGCTTGTCTTCGATTGACGATATGTGGAACGTGACCGATAATATTGTTTCTCAGGATGTAATCTCGAGCTGGAGGTTCCATCATGACATGTGTGTAAACTTCGAGTTCAATATTCCTTGGTTCGTTGACGGTTTCTCTGAGGTTGAAAAGTTGCTGGTCGAAACAGTCAAATGTCCTTCTGCGGATATGGTGAAGAAGAAGGAAGAGGAAGGTAGCCGTTGATTATTGCAACATTTCGTTTGGTAGCCAGTGGCATGAAAGTATGATCAGTATGGCTTTAATGGGACCCAATTTAGGCGCGGCCAAAAGTTAGGGTTTTGGCTTTGTTTAGGCGCAACCAAACTAGGGCCAAAGGTTGCCATGATTTAGCTGGTAACCTTGGACCGTTAAGATCTGCATCTTAGATGAAAAAGTGGTCGTTGATTGTTGCAAGCCTTCGTTTTGGTAGCCGCATAGGGAAGGCCGGCATGGTATGGCGCGGAAAGGTGATTGGCATGCCATTTGGCACATGTGGCATGGCATGCCTTGGCGCGGTTTGGCGTGGCCAAAACTAGGATTTTGGGCCAAAGGTTACCATGCGATGTTTGGCGACCTTGGACGACTAGGATTTGCATCTAGGATGGAAGGGTGGCCGTTGATCGTCGCACGCCTTCGTTTTGGTAGCCGCATGGGGAAGGACGGCATGGTATGGCATGGAAAGGTGGTTGGCATGCCATTGGCACATGTGGCATGGCATGCCTTGGTGCGGTTTATCGAGGCCAAAACGCGGGTTTTGGGCCAAAGATTACCATGTGTTGTTTGGCGACCTTGGACGGCTAGGATTTGCATCCAAGATGGAAGGGTGGTCGTTGATCGTCGCACGCCTTCGTTTTAGTAGCCGCATAGGGAAGGCCGGCATGGTTTTGGCACATGTGGCATGGAATTCCTTGGCGCGGTTTGGCATGTCCAAAACTAGGGTTTTGGGCCAAAGGTTACCATGCGTTGTTTGGCGACCTTGGACGGCTAGGATTTGCATATAGGATGGAAGGGTGGTCGTTGATCATCGCACGCCTTCGTTTTGGTAGCCGCATAGGGAAGGCCGGCATGGTGTGGCGCGACAAGGTGGTTGGCATGCCATTGGCACATGTGGCATGGCATGCCTTGGCGCGGTTTTGCGTGGCCAAAACTAGGGTTTTGGGCCAAAGGTTACCATGCGTTGTTTGGCGACCTTGGACGGCTAGGATTTGCATCCAGGATGGAAGGGTGGCCATTGATCGTCACACGCCTTCGTTTTGGTAGCCTCATGGGGAAGGCCGGCATGGTGGGGCCAAGGCCAATGGAACGGATGGCTTGGCATAGTGGGGCCAAGGGTTTGGTATGGACGGCTTGGCATGGTGGGGCCAAGGAAAGGTGAGGTTGGCTTGGTATGGCGGGGCCAAGAGTTTGGCATGTCGTTGGCGCATGGTGCGGCTAGCATGGTTGGGGCCAAGGAAAGGCGTGGTTGGCTTGGAATGGTGGGGCCAAGGGTTTGGCATGCCATTGGCGCATGGTGCGGCTAGCATGGTTGGGGCCAAGGCAAGGTGCGGTTGGATTAGCGTGGTGGGTCCAAGGGTTTGGCATGCCATTGGCGCATGGTGCGGCTAGCATGGTTGGTATTCCTTGGCGCGAAGATGTGGCTGGCATGGTTTGCCATTGGCACAGTGGTGCGGCTGGCATGGTTGGCATGCCTTGGCGTGGAGATGTGGCTGGCATGGTTTACCATTGGCACAGTGGTGCGGCTGGCATGGTTGGCATGCCTTGGCGCGGAGATGTAGCTGGAATGGTTTTCCATTGGCATAGTGGTGCCGCTGGCATGGTTGGCATGCCTTGGCGCGGAGATGTGGCTGGCATGGTTTTCCATTGGCACAGTGGTGCGGTTGGCATGGTTGGCATGCCTTGGCGCGATAGCATGAGAATTAAGGTTTGGCATAGATGATGTCGGTCAATGTTAAGGGTCCTTCCGTGGAACATGACACATAAAAAAAGAGGTACCCTGGTAATTCTTACGTAGGCATGATGATCGATTCAATAAATGTGCTAATGGTTATAGTGACGTCATGTCAGTTATACGGTTTTATGATTTTAACCCTAAGCTAAAAACCACCATCAACAACAGGAAAACGATTAAGTAACAAATTTGTTACCTCAATCTCCCCATCCTCTTCACGCCAGAAAGATATAGCATTAAGCGCAAGTTCACATTAGAACTCTCCCCCGTTGTGTTGTGATCCTCTCGCCAAAACAAAAGAACAATAATAAGGACCAAACTTTACCAGAGAAAGGTTGAAAATCGATTTTAACTAATGCGATGCAAAAGTTGAAACCCCGAAACACATATGCTTTTATGCTAAACCAAACGATTCAACATATTGCGACTTTTTCACATATGAGTTTCAACCAGAACCCCTTATGATCCTTTGATAAAGCCTTCCAACATGGGATAGAACTTAATCTTGATAAACCAAAGAGTCACCCAAACCATAAGGGTTCACACAGTATGAGATCGAATATTAAGGTTATGAAAGCCGAAATCAAACATCCCACAAACATACATAGCAATAATATAAAGCATTCAAGCACAGTCTATGTAATTGAAAACTATCACAAGAAAAATTATAAATTAATAATTTTATTCATAAATAATAGATAGTTTTATTCATAATAAACCTTAAACAATTATTAAAAGAAATCAAAAACTAATGTTTATTCTCTTTCTAATCACAATTCTTGTGAAGATTGCTTTCAAAAACTGGATCCTAATTCTTCTGAGCATTTCCTTTCCCAGTAGATGATTCGTTCATCTCAAACAATTGAGAATGAAGATCAGCTAGTACTTCTTTTGAATCCTTTATCATCAGATCATGATGTCTAATGCAACTTCTAACAGTAAGAATCTATTTTCTTAAAGAATCTTGAGGATTATCATGCTGAGATACATCATGAGTTTCAGTCGGGACTGATGCACATAGTGCTAAATCATCAAGAGATGATCCTTCTTTTGCCGAATCTTCCATTGACACAATATTGTCTACTTTCGGACAAGAACAATATATATATACAATGGAAGAAAATCAAGGGATAATTTGGTTTATAGAAATCGAATATATTTTTCCCAAAATTAAAATATATCGGTTAGAACTATTTTTTACTTAAGGAACAAATATATACATCCTACCCAGATTTATGCTTCCTCACAATCAGAATTTTGGGCAACAAGTGAGGATGCATTTTTCAACACAATCAGTGTGTGTTGAGATGAGAATTATTCTCACTATAGGTAACAAAGACATCCTTAGGATGACTTACAAACACAATAGACCATGTTTCCTTATGTTCTTTCTTCCTCTTGTAATTGCAAGAGTTTGCAATTTCCTTTTGAGATCTAATAAACTTACCAGCCTTCAAAATCCTTATCCCCTTGCGAAGAGCCTTGTAAATTTATTCCATGGTAGATTGTAGTGTAGTTATTTCCTCCACATTAAGAACTTAGTATATTATCAAAACAACTAGTTTCCGACCCTTTTGGTTTGTCAACCAATTCTTTTTGCTCAGACTTCACCTTTCGGGTTTTATCTGATAGGAATTTCAAAAGGTTTTCAAGTTCCAGGCTTAACATTTTATTTTCCTTAATTCTGAATTCAAGTTTTTCTAGGAGTTGATTAGACTCACAGGGTTCAACACGGTTAGAGTTGGCAAGAAGTACATTACAGTTAGATATTCCTTCATAGGGTTCTTCTTCCGGAATATCATCGAGAGTAAAGACATAAGCCTTGTTGAACTTCTGAGCTCTTCTGCTGGAACAATGTTTTGCCATATGTCCGAATCTACGACACTTAAAACATTGAATTTTTTCACTACCCTTTTTATAAAAAAAAAAATAATGTTTCGGGATCACATTTATCATTAGATAAGATGTTCTTAATTCATTGCCTACCTTTTCAACAAGTACTTTTTCCTCTTGACAACGTTTCTCAGTTTGATTCTTCAGCAGAATTTCTCTATAAAAGATCTTTAACTTTCTTACAAGAGAGCTTCGAGAAAGTATAGAAAGATCATTTTCTTCTATTATGGCATGTTTCTTAGACTCGTATCTGGATGGTAACGATCTGACAATTTTGCATACTATTTCCTTTTAAGGTATAGTCTTTCTTAGTAAGAAAGAAGCATTGACAATCTCAGAAAGTTTAGAGTTAAATTCCTCAAAGGTATCGTTATCATCCATCTTAAGATGTTCCCATTCAGATGAAAGGGACAGAAGTCGCTCTTCTTTTTCGGATTCATTTCCTTCGAATACAGTCTCAAGAATATCCCATGCCTCTTTAGAAGTTTTACATGACAACACATGATGTAGAAGATCATGACTAACTGCATGTATGATGGCATTCAAACTATCATAATTTTGCTTTGCAAGAACTCTTTCTTCATAAGTATAGAACGCTAAGCGTTTAACTCTGTCTCCGAATAATCCATCGGTTGTTGATATCCGTCTTCAATTAATAACCAAGTATTAAAATCTCGGGATTGAAGAAAAGATTTCATAGAAGATTTCCATAATGGGTAGTTTTTCCCATTAAATCTTGGCGGTATGTTAACTGAATCATACATAGATTCGATTCTTATAGGTTTGATCGTACCAAACACGGATTGTTAGATCTTTTCGTGTTTGCCTGCTCTGATACCAATTGAAAAGTTGAGGGTACCTAAATATAGCTCAATATAAAACTTTTCCACCTATAAGTCCTTTCTCCGAAAGTGATTGTCTGTGGACTGAGTCGAGACAATACAACTAATCGGTTCACATTTCGTGTGACCGTCTATGGATACGAGATCGAGACAATACGACAACAAGATAACTTGTGTGATTGACTATGGATACAAGATCGAGACGATACAACAATGAAGTATGATTACTTGATAATAGGTTCGGACTTAACCAAACACAATAGGATTGCTATCAAGTAATTAGGAATTAACGTTTGTGTATTTTACTTCTAATTATAATAAAACGATTATAATTGCGAAAATAAAAAAGTAAAAGATACATCATGTTAGAGCATAGCTCGGTTGAACCCACCAAGCGTTGGTATGTCAAGTTTGGTTGTCATATTTTAGTGAATCAAAACTCATGTTAAGAGTTGCTTGATTATGTACTAGAGTCAACTTCGTATAGGTTAGCTTGAAAGTATTAGGATATGAGACATTACAAGTATTGCGAAGACTTGATGATGTGAAGAAGCAAGGAGATACAACGACAAAAATCATCCTTCCACTTGAGGTTAGTGATATTTGACTTGAACTGTTTCGTTCCCTAACGTATCTTTCAAGTCGTGCATATTGAAAACAAAACTGTGAAGCATATTTGAACTCTAGATAGACATAGTATTAAGGAATACAATACGAAGTTTATTGCTTAACCATTAAACTTTGTAGATAATACATCGCCATAATTATTTGAATGCTATTGTGATTATGTATGGGTATGAGGCGAGGATTTCATCCTAGGGAACAATGTTTACATGTATTCTAAGGAAGTAAGTTCATAAACTTGTTTGTGAAGCGAAAAGGAAATTTCCAGGTGTTATTGGTTTTGTTATTCATTGATTATCTTATGAACAACCAATATGTGTGATTGAGTATAACCGCTCACAACTTGTTTGTGTTCTTGGTAGAACTATTCACAAAGGCCTGACTTATGTATCATTATGACTTTTATTAGTGAAACCGATCTTAAGTAATCACCTGAGATGGTCTGATCGGGTTTGTGATTTTATATCTGACCAAAACTGGGAAAAGGGGAGCCGATCCTAGTAAGAGGTGCAGTACATCACAAAGGGGAACCGATCCTTGTATGAGGTGCAGCAGGTTTATAGCAGAAAGGGGAACCGATCTTATGGACATGTGCAACATGTTTTTAGGCAAAGGGGAACCGATCCTACGGACATGTGCAACACATTCAAGTTAGATACCATATATATGTGGGGAACCGATCCTAGTACCTATTCAACGGAATTTTGGAAAGCTAGTGTGACTATGCAGAGTACTCACATGGAGGTAGAACCGAAACTTGTTTTGGTAGAACCTTTAAACCCATGATTTGTGATTGAATGTTATTTGATCAATCGCATAGTTCTTGAAAATCGGATGAACCAATTCTAAACTTGTTTGGAAGTATGGAAAATCGGTTTCAAGGTTGTATGTATGAAAGAGAACTTACAAAGTTAGGATGTCGACATACTTTGAACACGTGTTGTGAATGTTTATTATTTAATTTTTCAAAGTTATTCCTTAATAGCTAAGGGAAGAGAATCCCAGGATCGAAACATAAATAAGTTAAGAATATTTTAATTAAGGTTATTAATTTCATTTTGTACGGAAATAAGAATTAGTAATGTGCATTTACTAATTAGAGATTTTCCAAGAGATTTCGGTCATTATTTCTGGACAGAGCATTTCCAGGAATTATGGAAACCAAATTTGTGCTTTAATGAATATCTTACGGCCGCTCGGTTTAAAGTCTTCTTTGGGATTGAGAAGATCTAGTCAGTACCGTTGGTGGGAATCTAGATAATTGCGGTTTATCTTTTGTTTTCATTGATTTGATTGACTAACGATGGTTGAACTTTGATTGCACCTAGTTTGTTTATTCTTGAGAATTTTCTCTTCTGATATAATATTCGCTCAAACTAGTTCAGATTTTTGACAGGGATCTTTAGACTGTTGTTAATTCTAAAGACGATCTTGTGATAATCCATTGTTAACAGACTCCGTTATGTGCGTGATTGATCATAAGAGATTCAAGTGATTGTGTGCAGGTGTTCATTGAAGATCTAAGAAGATTTGAAGACGAAGAAGATATTGAAGATTTCTGATTTGTGAGTTCATAATCTTTGGTGTGCACAATACTTGTTTCGGTAAAAAGAGGATCCAATAAATAATCGGTTTTATCCTTGTGATATAATTGGATTGATTAATTGAGTAGATCGACATAAACAAAACTTATGATTAAGAGTGTTGATTGCAAAATCTTAATGATTACTTTGGTAATTGAATATAAGACAGATCTAAGGACCCGACGAAGGAGTTTATGTTAAGATAAACAAAAGATCCTTTGTCCGACTCATATCACTTGGTTGAAGAGAATTGATACCAAACATATTTTTTGTTTCTTTACTGTTTGGAATACGAACCAAAAGAATTTATCCAAGTACGTGACTTATTTATAAGTTGGAGGCGTGGGAATACAGACGGAACTAGGTGAACTATAGGTTTAGTTGCTTGGTCTCAACTATACGAAGTTGGTGTAATTTTGTGTAGCGGCTTAATCTTGAGAGTGTTCAATTATGGACTAGGTCCCGGGGTTTTTCTGCATTTGCGGTTTCCTCGTTAAAAGAATCTTGATGTGTCATTTACTTTTATTTTCCGCATTACAATTGTTTTATTATAATTAAAGTAAATCACATAAACGTTAAATCCTATTTACTTGATAAGTGAATCCTATTGTGTTTGGTTAAGTCCGAACCTTTTATCCAGTAAACATACTTCGTTGTTGTATTGTCTCGATCTCGTACCCATAGACGATCACACGAAGTGTGAACCGATTAGTTGCATTGTCTCGACTCAGTCCATAGACAATCACTTTCGAAGAAAGGACTTATAGGTAGGAAAAGTTTTAGATTGAGGTATATTTGGGTACCCTCGTCTTTTCACAGCAAGATTTTGTTAACGAGGAAACCGCAAATGCAGAAAAACCCCGGGACCTTGTCCAGACTTGAATACTCTCAGAATTAAGCCGCTATACAAAACCTAAACCAACTTCGTATAGTTGAGACCAAACAACTAAACCTATAGTTCACCTAGTTCCCTCAGTATTCATGCGCCTCCAACTTGTAATAAGTCACGCACTTGGAACAATTCCTTTGGTTCGTATTCCAAACAATAAACGAACAACAAATATGTTCAGTAACAACTCTTTTCAAACAAGTGATATGAGTTTGAAAAAAGTCTCTTCCCTTTATCCCAATAAAATCTTTTGTCAGATTCTTAGATTTATCTATTAACAACTACTAAGGTAATTGTTTAGATTATGCAATTAATTCTTTTAATCACAAATAATTGTATTGATGCTGATCTACTCAACTAATCAATCAAGATTATCACAAAGATAAAACGATTATAGTTTGATCCCCGGTCGATCAAGTTTTGTGCACACCAAAGATTATGAACTCAAATAAGAAATCTTCTTTGTCTTCAAATCTTCTTAGATCTTCAATAAACACCTGCACACAAACAACTTGAATCTCTTGTGATCAATCACACACAGAACGGAGTCTGTTAACGATGGATTATCACAAGACGTTTTTAGATTTACAAACAGTTCTAATAATCCCCGTCGATACTTCGATCTAGTTTGAGTGAATCTTATATCAGAAGAGAATATTCTCAAGCATAAACAAACTAGGTACAATAAAATTTCAACAACCGTTAGTCAATCAAATCAATTGAAAACCAATAATAAACTACAATTATCTAGTTTCCCACCAATGGTACTCGTAGAGCTTCCCAATCCCAAAGAAGTCTTTAAAACGAGCGGTCATAAGAGATTTCGCCTAATTAGGGTAGTTTCCTCTCTGAATAGACGACTCCACCAGTAACAATAAAACTAGGTAGTTTTGCCGGCTCTGAGGATCAGTTTGCTTGAAATGCAAACTTTAATATTTATAGACCAAGGAAGTTTGGACACCAAGGAATTTCCAAAACCGAAAATATTCTCAAGATATGCAATATATTTCCAAATTCGGTTTTCATAATTCCTGGAAATGCTCTGTCCAAATATTGACCGAAATCTCAATAGAAAATATCCAATTAGTAAATGCACATTACCAATTTTTATTTTCTAAAGATATGCATTTAATTGCTGGAAATTAAAAGCATATAAAACTAAAAACCTTAATTAAAATATTCTAAATTTATTTCGATCCGGGATTCTCCTTTAGTTATTAAGGAATATCTTTGAACAATAAAAGATAATAATTATTGCACATGTTCAAAGTATGTCGACATCTTTACTTTGTAAATCCTTTTTTCATATTTACAATCTTGGAACCGATTTGCCACACTTCCAAACGAGTTTAGAATTGATTCATCTGACTTCCAATAACTATGTGATTGATTATCCTATCAAATCACCATTAATGGGTTTCACGGTTCTACCAAAACAAATTTTCGGTTCTACCTCCATGTGGGTACTAGGATCGGTCACACTAGTTTTCAAAAAATTGGTTGACTAGGTACTAGGATTGGTTACCACATACTTATGGTATTTAACTTGTGATCGGTTGAACAAGTCATAGGATCGGTTACCAATTACTAAGACTTGTTGAACCTCTTACAAGGATCGGTTCCACATGCTTGTGATCGGTTGGACCTCTTACTAGGATCGGTTACCCACCAATTACAATATATCGATCAAACCACCTCAGGTGATTACTTAAGATCGGTTTCACTAATAAAAGTCATACCAATACAAAAGTCGGGCATTGTGAATATTTTTACCAAGATACATAAACAAGTTATGAGCGGTTATACTAAACACACATATTGGTAATCTAAAGATATGAGATGAATAACAATACCAATAAGCCTAGCGATTTCCCTTTCGATTTACAAAACAAGTTTATGAATTGTACTTCCTTTAAACGAATATAAAACATTGTTTCCTAGGAAGAAATCTTCACCCATACCCATACATAATCACAATAGCATTCATACGATTATGTCGATGTCTTATATACGAAGTTCAAAAGATAGACGTTATACTTCGTATTGTAATTCCTTAATACTATGTCTAACTAGAGTATAATCATTCACAGCTTCCCAGTCATGTTTTCAATATGCACGACTTGAAAGATACGTCAGTGATCAGATTTTTAATTGTTGTTGTAGTAATATAAGATTCGAACTCTAAGATTTGTGAAGACTAAATTTAAAGGTTTAACGAAAATAATAAAAGAGAGCTACTGGGACTAGGATTCCACCGAATTCATATCATAAGGCTCAATTATTCATTCTCAACAATTATCGCTCTATAAAAATAACATCGACTCTTATTTTGCCAAAGTAGATTCTCAAAATATTAGTTATAAATCATAAGCATGGGACATCAAAAATTTAAGCAAGCATGAACCATCAAATAAAATAATAACTAATTAATTCAAATCCTAATTCTATTATAATTAGTGCAAAATTCATATAGAAAATAAAATAAATTTACCCATGTATGAAATTCGGATTCCTCCGTCGACCCAGTGTAGGGGTCTAGCTCATCATGTTGTAGATACTCTTAAAAGATTATTTTATTGCTCGAAAAGTAGTTACAATGGTGAAAATGAAGAAAAATTAAACGCAATTATTTTGCTCTTCCAAAACTCCCCCCTCTCCGGATACCTGTTTGGTCCTTTTAGCACCCTATTTATACACAACAACCTATTACTCAAACATCTTTTTCAAAATATTCTTTTATAACACCACCAGATCTTCTCTTTAATGAAAGATATCTCAGGAATAATTTCTTTCTCCATTTATCACACATCTTCCTCTATTTGCTAGAATAAAATCCTGGGGATATTATCTTTTTTTTTTTTTATTTATAAATAAAACAACAGATTTTCTTTCTCCTTCTCAATAAAAATAAACTCATCAATATGTTATCTCTTTTAACTTCAAGATATGAAAACTTCCTGTATAATAAGCAAGAAGATATCTTTTCCTTAAATCTTTGAGATCTCCCATAAATTATGTGAATCTGTTTCAAATGAAGAAGAAGAAGGTGCCTCTATCCATTTGTTGGGTGCCCGTATCTGAAATGATGGGTGCCTTTATCAGTTCCTTTGGTTTCCTTTAACACTTTTTCGAGCTATTTTTCCTAAAGAGCTTATTTCCTTGAAAAGACTTAAAACAAGATTATTAGTGATTAAACTAGTCATAGCGAATGTAGTTATGGGTGAAAATGCGTCACACTTGCATGCTCATCAGTTAGGAATGAAACAAATCAAGTCAAATATTACTAGACTCAAGAGGAAGGATGATGTCTTCGATGTAGATCTTTACTTCTTCACATTCTTCAAGTCTTCACGTAATACTTGTAAGTCTCATATCCTAGTAACTTTCTAGATGACCTATACGAAGTTGACTCTAGTAAATAATCAAGCGACTCTTTAAATAAGTTTTGGTTCACTAAAGTATGAAAACCAAACTTGACATACCAACGCTTGGTGGGTTCAATCGAGCTATGCTCTAACAAAACCCAAAAAGAGTTGGGTAGGATGGAATCATGTGAGTCTTCCTAAAGAGGGTGGTGGTTTTTTTATTAAAAAGTTAAGATTGATGAACAAGAATTTACACTCAAAGTGGATATGGAGATACGGAACAAACAAAAAGGCTCTTTGGAGGAGGATTGTTAACCGGAAATTTGGTGGTAATGCTTAAGCATTTTATCATAATTCGACCAACAAAGATGTTGGGAAAAGTCTTTGAGCAGGAATTTTGAAAAGCAACAACCAAGTTGAGAATAGCTCCGAATTAGTGGTAAATAGTGGCAATATATGCTTGTTTTGGAAAGGCAAGTGGGTGAATGGATATTCGTTAAGGTATTTATTCCCTGCTCTTTACAAAATTAGTAAATCTAAAGATGCTACCATTCAAGAGTTACAAGCTAATATGGGTGAATGGGATCTGAATTTCGGCAGGCCTTTGAATGATCAAGAAATAGATGATGTCTCTCAGTTGCTTCCTTAACTTCCAGCAATTAATCAGGATAATGGAGATGACCAAAGAAGATTTTGTTTTGGAGATACATTTTTTGTTGCGGGTTGTTACAAGGCTTTGGAATATGATGGGTTGATCTCTTTTCCACACAAGAATCTTTGGAATCCTACGATACCCCAGAAAAGTTGTGTTCTTTGTATGGTGTCTATGTTACAATGTTGAGACAACCTTGGACAAGTTGAAGAATACTATTGTGGTAAATGACTGTCTGATATGCAAGAAAAATGCCGAAGCTAATGAACATTTATTTTTGCCCTGTCAAACTACCAGAGCACTCTATCAGGCAAACTATATGGGAATGTAATCGTAAAAAAGGTAAACACTTATCTAGGAAGAATCATTTATGGTATTTAATACCCTTTTCCATCTGGTGGGCTGTCTGGAACGAGAGAAACAATAAACATTTTAATGGTAAGTACAAAGAGTTTGATGAAATTGTTGACAACGTCAAGGTTCTAATGTTCAACTGGTCAGTAGGTTCGAATTTAATCAAAGGTTTCCGTCTTAGTTTAGTTTTAAGCAATTGGAATGTTTTTATTGGGTCTATGTAATGTTTCCTGCTATAATTGAGCCTTGTACTTGCTTTTTGTTAGGTTGCATCACCTTCTTAATGGAGTAATTGTTTTTATTCTAATTGCCCTTTTTGAGTCAAAAAAAGAAAAGAAATTTGCGCAAGAAATATTCACAACTAAAAGGATATTTTGGTCTTCCCTTAATAACAATTGTTTCAGGGTCATAAGAATTATTTACATGATTATTTATATTTAAAATGCGGGGGTCTAACAACCACACCCAACAATTTGTTAGGCAATCTGAGAGGACTTACTCCAATACACTTTCTAGGGAATCAGTTAGACAGTCAGACTCAATCTAGAATAATGTATATCAAAGAGTTTAATATCTCTAACTCTTAATTCAATCCACAATCAGCAAATATAAATTTGTGAGCCCGATTAAATATAAGAGGAGTTACTTGAACGATACCAAAGACCAATGTTCAAGTGTCAATCAAAATCAACAACCAAAGGTTGGATATTCAAATTGATTGATCTTAATGCACAACCTGTGATATTTCAATTATATAACAAAATATAATGCGGAAAAGAAATAATACAAACACCACAATTTGGTTAACGAGGAAACCTCAAATGCATAAAAACCTCGGGACCTAGTCCAGTTTGAATACCATATTGTATTAAGTCGCTACGGACACTAGCCTACTACCAATTAACTTCGGTTTGGACTGTAGTTGAACCCTAATCAATCTCACACCGATTCAAGGTACAGTTGCGCTCCTTAAGCCTCTGATCCCAACAGGATAGTACGCACTTGATTCCCTTAGTTGATCTCACCCACAACTAAGAGTTGCTATGACCTAAAGTCGTAGACTTGATAAACAAATCTGTATCACACAGAAAAGTCTATAGAATTGAATAAATCTGTCTCCCACAGAAATACCCAAGAGTTTTTGTTCCGTCTTTTGATAAATCAAGGTGAACAGGAACCAATTGATAAATTGAACTTATATTCCCGAAGAACAACCTAGTATTATCAATCAACTCACAATAAACTTAATCAACTAGCGAAACAAGTTATTGTGGAAACACAAACGATGATACGAAGGTGTTTGTGACTACTTTCCTATCTTTCCTATCGAAGATATAAATCTCAAGCCAATTTTACACTTGCACTCAATCATATAGAAACAACAAGATCAGATCACGCAACTACAAAGAGAATAGTTGGGTTTGGCTTCACAATCCCAATGAAGTCTTCAAGTCGTTAACCTACAGGGTCTCGAGAAGAAACCTAAGGTTAAAGGAGAATCTACTTTAGTTATGCAACTAGTAACACACAAGAGGTATGAGGATTAGGTTTCCCAGTTGCCAGAGTTCTCCTTTATACAGTTTTCAAATCAGGGTTTGCAATCCAAGTTACCTTGGTAACAAAGCATTCAATATTAACCTTTAGATGAAAAACCTGATTCAACCAAGCTAATAAATTTCAACCGTTAGATCTAACTTAGCTTGTTACACACAAATGAAATGTACCCTCATTTAGGTTTATGTAACCATACCCAAACGTGTACACCATGTTGGTTCACAAATAGTTAACCAAGGTTAGCCATATGATTACTCTCATATCAACCTTATTCATCTTAACCATAGCTAGTTCAAAGGACTCAAATGAAACTAGTTAAAGAGTTGTTCAATTGCTATATTCTCATGGATTTATACAAGAACACAATTGAAGCAAAATCGGATTGATTCACTTGAATCAATACATGAACATTATAGCCACGGTTTGCAAATATTTCATTCCTTATTAATAAATATTTAATTTCATGTACACTACCGATTTAGAAAGTAACCACTTAAGTAAGCGTACAGGTATGCGTACTTAAGTAACCGGATTTGAGTTTGGTTTAGTTTTCAAACTCAGCAGAAATTTATGGATGTGAACTTTCCGCCATTACGCGTATGGGTACGCGTACTTAGGTAACTGAATGAGTTGGTTTTGAAATTCCAACATCAGCAGAAATTCACGGACGTGAACTTCCGCCAGTATGCGTACGGGTACGCATACTTATCCAGTCACCCTCAACCATTTTGTATACACACAAGTATGCGTACTTTAGGTTCCCGGTTTTGGACTTACACACAATTGTGCGAACACACTCTATGCTTATATCCAAAGAAGGTTAAACGATTCTAAACTCTTTATTTCAATCATTGAAACGTTCTTCTATAATGACAATAGCCGTCACACACTATTAGCATCAAAGCAATTTTCAAGATATTGAAATAACCATTATCGAAACATTCAAAGTCTTACACCAAATAATTGTATCACACAAACCATGTAAGATGTTACTCGGAAATTTTCTCATGATATAAGATGAACTTGGTCGAAGTGAAAGCTTACCAACACATATTTCAAGAAATATGTAAGCAAGATATACTCAGCTCGAAATCTCAAATGTGTATATAGAAAACTATATTGTAATACGACTTACGTCTCAATATAGTAGATAGAGTAGAAATAGACTTTCCAAGTGATAGATGAGTTTAAGTGTCCACATACCTTTTGTCGATAAAGTTCCACAAGCTCTCCTTAGTAGTTCTTCATCTTCAAGTGATAAACGCGGTGAAGTCTAATCTCAACTACACAAACTATGTGCTAGTCCGAGACATCTATAAATAGGCTAGAAATCAAGACTTATAGTTTTGATCACTAACATTGAAAAACATGCTTGAGATAGCAATGCATGCGAGTTCGACCGAGCAGTGCTCTAACAATCCCCCCCCCCCTGTCAATTTTAGTGACAAAACTATCAATACATGTGGATTACAAAATAAATAAAAATTGTAGCTTGTCATCCAAATGCTTGAACTCATTGGCATCTTCAACATGACTCGAAATCTTCGTCACTTCCAAGTACTCCAATGATTCCAAAGGTTGTAAGTTTAGCACCATCGTTAGTTGAAGATCCGTAGAGATAACAATGAGAAAAAAAATGCTCTCAATCATTGTTATACAGTGTCATAGTATTATTACACAACATCAAAGTTCAATTGATCACAACTTTGACAATAACATTATGGTGATATGTATCACTCCCCTTATTCAATACTTCATATCAACCACCCCCTTACATAATGATCCGTAAACCATATGTATTTGTTGTATTTCACTACACATTAATTCTCCCCCTTTTTGTCAATATAAATTGGCAAAGGTACGAAAACTAGTGGGATCCTTATGAAATTTTCATAGAGATACTTCATGACCAAAAGAGAAAACCATATCAACTTATTTAGATACCATCATAAAGCCGAAGCTAAATGCATTCATCAAGGAGTTTATAAAGATACAAGATAACCTCTATAATATTCCACAGTCGCACTCCCCAAAAAGATTTGGCAATTAAGCACAAGTCCAAAAAGAACTCTCCCCCATAAAATGTCATTCCCTAAAGAACAACAAAGGCGACCTTACTTTCACAAGAAAAGAAGGATTTCTTTGGACATAACCAAATCACATGAAAACATGAATTTGAATTCAAAGTAATTGAATTAACCACAAAAGAATACATGATTAATACAATCGAAATGCACAACTAAATTAACCACAAGAAAACCGATGATTAATTCAATCGGAATTACACAACTAAATTAACCACAAGAAATTGATAAATTCAATTGGTCATGCTCGTCATAAGAGAACTTACGGAGCAACAACTAAACTGACCACAAGAGAATGATCAATTCAATTGGTCATGATCGTCATAAGAGAACTTAAGGAGCAACACAATATATGCACAAAAATGTGGATCGGAGATTGACCAATACTGCGGAATAGACAAGGATTCATACTATTTTTCATCACTATTTGAACAATGACATGTAATAGACATAATCCTTGTAAACAAAAGATTTATCCTTTCTTCCATCAAAAAATGACATAAAAGTCTTTAACTTTTGTAATGTCAAAATTTCATTATATCTTCTATCAATATTTTCATACTGACATAATATAGATAACTTTTGAACAATTATGGGACAGTCACAGGTTCACGGACGTAAACAACATATCCCATAACAATTTGCAATAAAATCATAAAGATTAAAATTACAAAAATCATCTTCCAAAAACTTAGAATTTAAATAAATAAATCTAAAAACATTGAAGATGAAAATCGTTGGACATAGCTATGTGTACTCACAATAATGGCTATTTCAAACCCTAGTTGTTCTTCTAAAAAACATAAAAATAAGATTTACTAGATAAAATCAAAAATAACTCTAAAAAAAAAGCAACCACAAGGAATAATTAGAGTTCTGGTACGGAAGCTTCACTGGTTCCAAGACCTTCAAGCTTGTGACAGACAGAGTTGACAGAAGTTTCAGACATGATATCTAGACGATCCTTAAGTCGTGTCTTCATTATAGCAAGGTCGGTGTTGACCTTTATCAAATCAGTTCTTAACCCATCTAGCTCTTTTAGAGTGTTAACAAGAAAAAACTTTGCATCATTAAACTTATCAATAAATATTTGAACAACTTCATTAGAAATCTCTTCATCATCCTCAAAATCTGACAAAACATTAGGAGATTGAGAAGACGCGTCATCAATTTCCTCAAGAGTTACTTTTTCCTTCTCCTCGAGTGAGAGACCAAAACCCTTATCAAGAAAACCTTTTGGAAAATAACAAGTTCCTGAAGGTGATGCTATTCTTGACAAAAAGTAGCCTGAAGTATGCGTACTTTTCAAAAGATGGGTTTGGTATTTAAACGGTTTCACAGGAACCCTGAAGTTAGGGTTTCCAAAGTCGGTTCATGAAAAGCAACAAGGATACCCGTACGAACACTAGATTGACCCTTTAATATGCGACTCAAAAAGAGAAGTATTCGAATGCAATACAAGGATGATGTATGCCTATATGAGAATACTCACATATTGTTGCTCAATAAAACATTGTATTCTTAAATAAGAGCAATTTTTTAGAGCAAGAGTGGCACTTTTGATTCAAAAAAAAAAAGAATGAAGAACAAAGGTTTTTCCCAAAAACAATACTTATGCAAACATGTTTGTGACAGATAATCCGGCTAGAAGCGATAAGAAATAGCCAGAAAATCATAAAAAACTTTACCGTAAAGTATACCTGATTATATCTCACTCAACCAGGATTTTTATGAGTGAGAATTCAACCTTGTGATTAATTAGCACAAGTATGAGACTTGAGCTCATTAAATGAAAGTTGCTTATGGTTAAGCCTATTTTTCCTGATATTTGAAGGAAAACCATTATGATGTAAAAAGTTATCATAAAACTTACTATTATCAAAGTATGACGCATAGTGATGATTCTTACCTGAAGAATTTTGGCCAGAGGGAATTGTCAGTCTGTTGATAATTTCTTTATATCCTTTAATTATCCTTTTTAGGTTGGCTTCCATTTTTCCATTGCTTCCTTCTTCTGGTACCTTTTTCACATCATGAACAACATAATATCCCTTCTTAATTGAAGAATATCCATGAGTTCTTCTTCGTCGATATTGGCTTAGGAAGACTATTATGTGTTTGAACATTTGAGGAACACATTGAACTGACTTTCCTGGCGGGGTACACAGGGTGAGTACTAAAACCAATAGGTTTAGACATACGAATGTCAGTTACACCTTTGAGAATTAAACCTAAGTTTTGTTGAAGAAGAATAATAGAATTGTCATTCAACCTAGACTCACAAAAGAGACACACTTTTAACTCACAAAAGAGACACACTTTTGACTCACAAAAGAGACACACTTTCTGATCACCTGAGTGATTATCCAGAACAGTTTTAATACCATTATCGGGAGAATTCTTCCTTCTGTGTGATGTGGGATTCCCTTGATTAGAAAAAGATATATGCACATCTTTTTCAACGAAAAAGGTTTTCGGTTTTGCTTCTGAACCAGTAATTTTTTCAGTTAAGTCAGAAACAGTATGTATGGCGAACTCTTTTGAACACTCTTGAAATGAAAATTTACTTAAGAGATGTTCAATTTTCTAAGCATCCTTTTTGATATTTTCCTCTTGAAGAATCTTTAAACGAGAGTCACGCTCACATATCATACCAACAAGGACATTGACTTTGTGTTTCACCCGATTGATATTATCAGCCTGGATTCTAACAAGTTTTAGAATCACTTCACTCTCTTTGGCTGCATCCCTTTCAACTTCAGAGTCAGACTCTTCGGTAAGGTGGTCAGGGAAACATTTTTCAATGTATGTCTATTTTCTTTGAACACAAGGTTCTTCTATATTCGAGATTGACAAATCTTTCTCTTTAACATACTTTAAGGAAACAAAACTTTTATTTCTGGAAATGCGTTTATCAGTGACAGTATCGTACATCCTCATATCTCTACAAACACAGACTTATGAGGTCTTTAACGTGTTTGCCTGCTCTGATACCAATTGAAAATGCAGGGGTCTACAACCACACCCAATAACTCGTTTAGAAATCTGAGAGTACTTACTCCAATATACTTACTAGAGAATCAACTAGACAGCCAGACTTAATCTAGAATAAATTATATCAAAGAGTTTAATATCTCTAACTCTTAATTCAATCCGCAATCAGCAAATAGAAATCTGCGAGCCTGATTGAATATAAGAGGAGTTACTGGAACGGTACCAAAGCCCAATGTTCAAGTGTCAATCAATGTAAATCAACAACCAAAGGTTGGATATTCTAATTGATTGATCTTAACGCACAACCTGTGATATTTCAATTATATAACAAAATATAATGCGGAAAAGAAATAACACAGACACCAGAATTTTGTTAACGAGGAAATCGCAAATGCAGAAAAATCCCGGGACCTAGTCCAGTTTGAACACCACAATATATTAAGCCGCTACAGACACTAGCCTACTACCAATTAACTTTGGACTGGACTATAGTTGAACCCTAACCAATTTCACACTGATTCAAGGTACAGTTGCGCTCCTTACATCTCTGATCCCAGCAGGATACTACACACTTGATTCCCTTAGCTGATCTCACCCACAACTAAGAGTTGTTACGACCCAAAATCGAAGACTTGATAAACAAATCTGTATCATACAGAAAAAAGTCTATAGGATTGAATAAATCTGTATCCCAGAGAAATACCCAGGAGTTTTTGTTTCGTCTTTTGATAAATCAAGGTGAACAGGAACTAATTGATAAGCCGGACTTATATTCCCGAATAATAGCCTAGTATTATCAATCACCTCACAATAAACTTAATCGACTAGCGAAACAAGTTAATGTGGAATCAAAAACGATGAGACAAAGGTGTTTGTGACTACTTTTCTATCTTGCCTATCGAAGATATAAATCTCAAGCCAATTTTACAATTGCACTCAATCACGATAGAAACAGCAAGATCAGATCACGCAACTACAAAGAGAATAGTTGGGTCTGGCTTCACAATCCCAATGAAGTCTTCAAGTCGTTAACCTACAGGGTCTCGAGAAGAAACCTAAGGTTAAAGGAGAATCGACTCTAGTTATGTAACTAGTAACACACATGAGGTATGGGGATTAGGTTTCCTAGTTGATAAAGTTCTCCTTTATATAGTTTTCAAATCAGGGTTTGCAATCCAAGTTACCTTGGTAACAAAGCATTCAATATTCACCGTTAGATGAAAAAACTGATTCAACCAAGCTAATATCTTTCAACCGTTAAGTCGAACTTAGCTTGTTACACACAAATGAAATGTACCCTCATTTAGGTTTATGTAACCGTACCCAAACGTGTACACCATGTTGGTTCACAAATATTTAACCGAGGTTAGCCATATGATGACTCTCATATCAACCTTATTCATCTTAACAATAACTAGTTCAAATGACTCAAATGAAACTAGTTAAATAGTTGTTCAATTGCTATATTCTCATGGATTTATACAAGAATACAATTGAAGAAAAATTGTTTTGATTCACTTGAATCAATACATGAACATTATAGCCACGGTTTGCAAAGATTGCATTCCTTATTAATAAATGTTTAAGTTCATGTACACTACCGATTTTAGAAAGTAACCAATTAAGTATGCGTACGGGTATGCGTACTTAAGTAACCGGATTTAAGTTTGGTTTGGTTTTCAAACTCAACATAAATTAACGGACGTGAACTTTCTGCCAGTACGCGTACGGGTACGCGTACTTAGGTAAATGAATGAGTTGGTTATGAAATTCCAACATCAACAGAAATTCACGGACGTGAACTTCCTCCAGTATGCGTACGGGTACGCATACTTATCCAGTCTCTTTCAACCATTTTGTATACGCACAAGTATGCATACTTTAGGTTCCCGGTTTTGGACTTATACACAAATGTGCGAACACACTCTAGGCTTATATCCAAAGAAGGTTACACAATTATATACTCTTTATTTCAATCATTGAAACATTCTTCTATAATGACAATATTTGTTTTCACACACTATTAGCATCAAAGCAATTTTCAGGATATTGAAATAATCATTATCGAAACACTCCAAATCTTACACCAAATGATTGTATCACAAAAACCATGTAAGATGTTACTCGACATTTTCTCATGATATAAGATGAACTTGGTCGAAGCGAAAGCTTACCAACACATATTTCGAGAAATATGTAAGCGAGATATACTCAGCTCGAAATCTCAAATGTGTATATAGAAAACTATATCATAATACGACTTATGTCTCAATATAGAAGATAAAGTAGAAATAGACTTTCCAAGTGATATATGAGTTTAAGTCTCCACATACCTTTTGGAAATTTGTTCCAATGTTTGTTTGTTCAAAATTTGAGAATTTACCAAAGTAAGGGAAATCAAATCTTCCATTACATTGCAAAACAAGGTTACAATGTTTTTTGAAAAAACTAAAATAATAAATTAAAATTAAAATAACCCAAAACATAAAAAAATACATTGAAATTGAAATCTTACTTCTAAATAACTTAAAACCAAAAAAAAAAAGTATATCGAAATTGAAATCCTACTTCTAAATAACTTAAAACATAAAAAAAAACTACATTGAAATTGAAATCCTACTTCTAAATAACTTAAAACATAAAAAACTACATTGAAATTGAAATCTTACTTCTAAATAACTTAAATTATTACTAATATATCACATTAATTTAGGTAATAAGTGGCAATCCATGATGGGCCAAAATCTTGTTCTTCCATATTTTGTAGATGGGTTTCTCCCATTCCTGTAATTCATCCAAGGGTTGTCATAGGATCTTCATGTCTGATTCTCTTTGATGCGTTTGTGCCAAGATTGAAGAGTTTTCCATGTTCTTCTTAAGATACTCTTCCTTTGTTTCATACTTGGCCACTCTTTATGCTTGTACGTTTTCAAGAAGTTCGATGAGTTTATCCATTTTTCCATCTGCTTTCTGCGATGCTTTAGCCTCACGATCCCTTTTCTTTGCTTGATCTCTCCCTCCACTTCTAACGTCATCTGTTTGTTCGAAATAACGTCTTCTCTTTGATATGTCCGAGGTTTCAGAATTATGAGTAAATGAAGTTCTACCAAACCTTGCCATATTTTCCAAATCTTCATCCATATTATCAGCTTCATTTTCTTGAGTAGCTTGAGTCTGTTGAGTAGGTTGAGTGGAAGTACCGACTCCATCATTATTATTCACCGCTGGATTGTAATCGGGTTGATAGGTCTTCAGTATCTGGAAAACCGATTCGTGCGTCCAAAGTCTTCCAACCTCTGCTTCATAATTCTGTTGTCCACGACGATATTGGGAAAAAAATGAAAGGAAAAATTTAGAGAAAGAAAGAAAGAGATCAAAATGGAAGAAAGAAAACATTAAAAAAATTTGAGGTACTTACATAATCCGCCTCTGTCAACCCCGTAGGTCTTTTTCGTAAGTATGGCCTAACATGTGAAAGATATCTTTTCACTTCGGCTATCAATGTGTTGCGTTGTTTGCAATGCCTTTTTATCTCTTTCGACACCATCAGGGCCTTTTCTTTTATTGTACCCTTCAATAATATTCCTCCAAAATACTGCACCTTTTTTTATCTTTTCCACAAATCGGATCATTGCTTGCTATAACCCAACCATAAATTAGTGCCTCTTCTTCTTTTGTAGTAAAGTGTGTCATAATTTTGTATGAACAAAATTATGTGAAGAATAAGAAGAAAATCAATGAAGAAGATAATCAATTGATTTTGGTGTGAGGGATGAAGGAGGTAGTTCTCTATTTATAGGGTAGCCTGAAAATATATCTGTTGAGGTTTCCAACGTCCACTAAATCAGAACCGTTGAGATTCAACGGTCATATTTGATCTAATGGATGAGATTGCTCACCGCTGAATGGTTTAGCACTGCAGAGCGGAAGGGTACATCGCTTCATTTCTTGCCATTGATATTCAATGATCACTTTTGATCTTGCGGCTGTTAGGCAAAGCGCGGTTTGGTTCAGCGCTGGACACTATTTGGTTCAGCGCTTTGACTGACGGCTACGTTTTCATCCCAAACTCAGATCACTTCATATATCTATATAAACTCAACACATGAACTCAAAATCCCCACCTCAAACTTGTGAAGTTTCACTCTCTTCTTCTTCTCCTAAATTCTCAACGAATAAATAGTACTTAAAAGTATAACACTTCATAAACAACAAATAACACTCCATATGGTTTCATAAACACTACTACAAGTAATTTAAACACAACGACAAGTAATTTAATTCAAGACAAACAAATTATGGGGTTGTTGGATGAACTGAGTATCATAAACAATGTTAGGCTCGCTTTGCGCCAACAACGCATCGGTAAATTCATTTTCTTGAGGAGACAAATCTTAAAGAGTTGTCCTCTCTTCCTTGATGCAATCCTAATATTCTTGAAGAGACAAATCTTTGGGAAAATATCAAAATGTCTTCCAGGTGTCTGACAAAGCAAAGGGTTGCATGTTGCGGAAGTAGTAATAGTACCAATATTCAAGTACCATAGCCATGCCAGCTAAATTCGTACCCTTGGTTGACCAATCATCGAGATACTTATAGGTATTACCTAACGAAGATAAACCCCAATCATACTCCCGAACTCTATCTAAGTCCGCCAACAACAGAACCCAACGTTTATCTACTTTTCCAGTAGAATGCGCTAGAAGAAAATGACCAAAACACCACATAAAGAATGCTCGTGTCAATGTCTCTGCACACCCAGTATTATCCTGGTCTTTTATACTTTCAATGTAATTTTTCAAGATAACCAAGGAAAATGAATTTTTCTTAGAGTCCCATGCACCATGATTTTTGATATCCGAAAAATATGAATCATCAAGAGCAGGATATGTTAGATCACTACCCAACTGTGGCATAACTACTGGTTGTTTACTAGGGTCACCATTGGGAATTCCTGTTAACATGTACCAATCTAAAGGAATGAGGCCAATTTCAAACTCCCTAAAATGAAAGCTCTTGGTTTTGACCACCATCTCTCAGCTATTGATTCAACTAAGGCTCTATCCCCATTAGCGAAATCAAACTCAAAAACAGAAGAAAATCCACAATTGTCACAATATCGTTGTGCTATCGGATTATCTTTCACTACAATTTTGTAATACTCTTCAATATCATTCAAACTACCTCTAAATCTTAGTTTGCGGGCATCTTTCATAACATCGTTACATACATGTCTATCACAATTCTTTGATGAAACTACATCCAACCGATCTAGCATTTCATCCATACTCGTACTACAATCAATAACAAACATGAAGAAAAAAATATTATTATCATTCATTTTCATCCATAGAAACTAAATTATCATTAGCAATTCATCCATACAAACTAAATTATCATTAGCAATTCATCCATATAAACTAAATTATCATTATCATTCATTTTCATCATACAAATAATCAAATTATCAAAATTTCATTTTCTTTATTCATCGCAAATACTCAAATTAAACCCTAAAAATTCTAAAAATCAATTTCAATCACATATCATTAAAATCACGTAATCATATCATCTAAATCATGCATTGTATCAACTATCAATCATCAATTTCATCAAATTTTCATTATAATCAAAAATTAAGAAAAGAAAACCTAAAATTTTAAATCCTTATCTCAATCAATTTCATGGACGGAATTGAATGAAAATACTCTCAAACGATCAAGGACTCAGTGGAAAACAAACCCACAGAAGGATTTGAGAAATAAATTCCTAGAATGATTGATCTACAAAATCCATTTTCGGGTGTGTTTGAGAAACAAATGAAATGGGGAAGAACTGAGGGGGAAGGGCTTCTGCGCTGGATAAAACCCGATTCTTGGACGATGAATAGTTCAGCGTTGTCAACTTAGATGACCAAGTCAAAAGCTGTTCGGTTCAGCGTTCACCTGGACGTTGTACTATCCAACGTTCGACGCTGTACTATTCAGCGTTTCGCTGCTAGATTCGCCACACTGTAGGAATTAGGAGGTTTCCTTACCTGACGTGGATGGCCAATCTAGCTTCTAGATTAGAAGACCATAGGGGTTAGCCTAATTCCTTCTAAAGATATTAATAGGCTTAGATGATACCATCTCATAGTGGAATTTTTTCGGTCAAGTCTTTTTATAGAGTAGTGATAAAAGATAGTTACGATTCAGATCGGATGAATTTTTTTTAGATTTTTTTTCTTTTAGAATTCTCCACTGCCCCATAAAATAAAGAACTTCATGTGTACATGATGCACAATTTTTTTCCATTGAAGTAAATCTGCTAGTTATATGTCAAGTGTTGAAGATCTCTGACCTTTTTGTAAGATGTATATATTATGAAACTCAAAGTCATTTACTTATTGAGTGTTAGGTGGTTCAAGGTACTAATATTGCAGGTAATTTGGATGGGAAAACGTTAACAATTCAATCTCATCATGGTTCATTACTACCGGTAACACCAGTGCGCATATTTATGGACTAACAATTGTTGTTTGTAGAAAATATGATATCAAAGACTTAATAAAAGAACACAAAACTAAACTCAAAAAAACTTCTCTTAATTGGTGTAATTGAAAATCACGGCTTAACAGCCTATTTATATGCTTACAAACTTGACTCTCAAGTAATAAACACTTTCCTAACATAATCAAACTCTAACAAGAAACTTCTAGACAATTCTCACATAAACAAACTCTTAAAACCAGTTATACTTGCAACCCAAGTTAACTTATAAATACCGTACCACGCGTCAACAACACTTGTTGATCCATTCACTTCTATCAACTGTACTAGTTGATCCAACCATACTCTGTCAACTCTCAATGTTGACCCACACTATTGTATCAACAACTCTTGTTGATTCCTTCTGTTTTCTTCATATTATCTTGGTTTATTCTTCAACATCCTCCCTTAAACCAAGATACTCTTTGTTAATCATTCCCAATTTTCCACGCAAGTAAATGAAGATGTTAGACTTCAAAGACTTGGTGAAAATATCAGCCACTTGCTCTTCACTTTCAACAAACTCCACAGTTATTTCCTTGTTACTGACAAGCTCTCTAATGTAATGATACTTAATATCAATATGTTTACTTCTCCTATGAATCACAAGAATCTTAGTTAGTGAAATTGTCAACTTGTTATCACAAACTATTGTTGTTGGTGTTGTTTGTTCTTGAAATAATGACTTCAGCATCATTCTTAACCACACAACTTGTGTAGCAAAATTGCTAGAAGCTATATACTCAGCTTCTGTTGTAGATAATGCAACAACTTGTTGCTTCTTAGATGACTAAGAAAAAAAACCAGTTCCAAACTGAAATCCATAACCTGATGTACTTATTCTTCCTTCTGTGTCTCCATCCCAATCACTATCAGTGAAACCAACCAACTTTGGATCTTCTGAAACAGTATAAAATATTTCCAAACTGGTTGTTTCTTTGACATATCTCAGAGTACGTTTTGCAGCATATAAATGAGATTGTCTAGGTTCTTCCATAAACCTACTAACCAAACCAACTGCATACATGACATCAGGTCTTGTAGCAGTCAAATATCTTAGACATCCAACAAGACCTTTAAAGTATGTTGAATTCACAAGCTCTCCTGATCCATCTTTTGTCAACTTCAATCTCTCTTCTACTGGTGTTAAGATTGGATTATAATTATCCATCTTGAAACGCTTAAAAATTCCTTCAGCATACCTTTGTTGATTAATAAAAATTCCTCTTTCAGTTTGTTGTACTTCAATACCAAGAAAATATGACATCAAACCGAGATTTGTCATCTCAAACTCCTTCACCATATCCTCCCTGAATTCATTGATCATCTCAGAACTATTTCCATTAAATATGAGGTCATCTACATACAAACATACTACAATATGATTTCCAAGAGTATCAGCTTTCAAATACAAAAGTATGCTCATGTGGACATCTTGTAAAACCTTTCTTGGGAAAATAAGAATCTATTCTTGTATACCAAGATCTTGGTGCTTGTTTCAAACCATACAAAGCTTTGTTTAGATTGTATACTTCATTCTCATTCCCCTCCATAATGTAGCCAGCTGGTTGCTCTACATAAACTTCTTCTTCCAACACTCCATTTAAGCATGCTGACTTTACATCCATCTGAAATATCTTCCAATGCTTTTGTGCAGCTAAGGCAATTATCATTCTCACTATATCAAGTCTTGCAACTGGTGCAAATACTTCTTAATAATCAACTCCTTGTCTCTGTCTATAACCTTTTGCAACTAACCTTGCTTTCAGTCTATCTATTTCACCATTTGACTTGTATTTTGTTTTGTAAACCCACTTAACGCCAATAGGCTTCTTTCCTGGTGGAAGTGTTGTTAGTTTCAAAGTATTATTCTTCTCAATTGACTTCAATTCTTCATTCATGGCTTGAATCCAACCTTGTTCTTTAGAAGCTTCTTCATAAGCTACATGATCACAATCTCCAAATAGTGCAAAATTCACCACATCTTCATCAGTATCTTCATCATCCCTTGATAGAACATATTTATTCAACATAGCAGGTATAATATATTTTCTTCTTGGTCTTGTAGTTTCTTGTTGTGATATTGCTTCTGTTATTGCTTCTTCATGGTGTTCTTCAGTATTGTCTTGAATCTGCACTTCCTCTTCAAATACAATTGGAACTGTTCTAACAGAAGTCGATCGATTAACATCCCTTGTTGACCCAGTATTATGTGGATCAACATTTGTTGTTGACCCATTGTTATGTAGATCAACAATGATCTATTATTCCAATTCCATTGTGAATCTTCATCAAATATCACATCTCTGCTTATGACTATCTTACCAGTTTCTGGGTTATACAACTTGTATCCTTTTTTTACTGAACTGTAACCAGCAAGAATACATTTTCACTCTTATCATCCAGCTTATTTCTTAATTCTTTTGGTACATGTGCATATGCAATGCACCCAAAAATTCTCAGATGTCTTACACATGGTCTTGCACCTATCCAAGCTTCTTCAGGTGTCACATTATTCAAACTGCTTGTGGGACATCTATTTAGTAGGTATACTGATGTGTCTACTGCATATCCCCAGAAATTCTTTGGTAAAACTTTTGTTCTTCTTATTGTTCTTTCCATCTCCATTATTGTTCTATTCTTCCTTTCAGCAACACCATTTTGTTGTGGTGTATATCTAGATGTTAACTGATGTAGAATGCCATGGTCTTCCATAAAGCTATCAACAACAGTGTATTATGTTCCTCTATCAGTTCTTAAAACCTTAATGCTCTTACCAATCTGTTTCTCAGCATAAGCTTTAAAACTCCTAAAAGCTTGAAAAGCATCACTCTTATTTCTAAGCAAATAAACCCATGCTTTTCTACTATAATCATCAATGAAAGTGATAAAGTAATTATTACCTCCATGTGAAGTAACTTCAATAGGACCACATAGATCACTATGGACAATCTCCAATGGTTGATCAGCTCTTCTGGCTTTGTTGACTGGAAATGGATCTCTGTGCTACTTGCCAAAGATGCAATTTTCACATCTTGATTCTGGTATCTCAACAAAAGGTAAGCCTGACACCATCTCCTTCTTTGCTAAAGTTTGCAGACTGTTGAAGTTCACATGTCTCATTCTCTTGTGCCATAACCAAGTATCATTATTAACACTGCTACTGTAACAACTTTCCTTTTGATGTTGAATGTTCAAAGGAAATAGTCTGTTTTTAGTCATCTCCACCTTTGCTATCAATCTTCTTCTTCTATCTCTGATAAAACAAACACCATTTTAGATGTTCATACTGTATCCTCTTTCAGACAACTGACCCATGCTCAACAAGTTTTGATGTAATCCTGGTACATAGAATACATCCATGATGTATGTTTTCACTCCATTCTTAAGAACAATCCCTATTCTAAATACCATTTAAGATGTAATTGTTCTTCTGCTGTATGACATGCTAGTAGCATGTTTTCATCCTTCTGTTCTTCTTCTTTTTCTTCTTGACTTTCAGCAATATTGTCTTTGAAATTAGCCTTGTAGTTATTCTCTGTTGTCCTTCTAGGCTTTAGAAAATCAAAAGAAAAATGTCCAAAGTCTCCACAGTTGTAACACTGAATTTTTTCTTTGTCTACTGACTTTCTTCCTTGATAACCTCCAATATTAAATCTTCCGCCATTGTTGTAGCTTCCTTGAAACCTTCCAGCATTAGGTTTTCATTGGTTGCTTCTCCAGCTAACTTGATTTTGAAGTGCTTCTTCAACTTGTTTTACAACAACTGTCTTTTCTAGTAATCTTTGTTCATAGGCTTGTCGTGAACCCAATAACTCATTCAGAGTCATAATTGCAACTGTGTTGCGTTCCTCTATAGCAGTCACCTTTGATTCAAATTTCTCTGGCAAACTTCTTAATATCTTTTCAACAACTGTTGAATCTTCTACAGTATCACCATTAGCCTTCATCTCATTGACAAGATTCAAAGTCTTTGAGAAAAAAAATCTGATATTGTTTCAGTACTTTCCATCTGCAATAATTCATACTTTCTCTTTAGTGTTTGCAATCTAACTTTCTTGGCCTTATCAGACCCTTTGTAGTAGCTAACCAAACCATCCCATGCTGCTTTAGCTTGCTTAATATAGATAACTCTGTCCATGAGAGATTCATGAAATCCTTGATGAAGAATATATGTAGCTTTAGAATTCTTCTTTCTGTTTTCAGTTAATAGAGTTAGCGCAGCTCCTTCAGGTACTACTCCTTATGCTGGTTCAGCATAACCATCTTTCACAATATCCCATACCTCCTGGTATGTGAAAATATTCTCCATCTGCAACCTTCAATGTTCAAAGTTTTTGCCTTCAAACACTGGCACCTTGATTGAACTTAAACTCGTCATCTTCTTCAACTTAATTTCTCATACCCACAGCCCTAGAATCTGATACCAGTGCTCTGATACCAGATGTAGAAAATCTGATATCAAAGACTTAATAAACAAAAGTAAACTCAAACAAACTTCTCTTAATTGATGTAATTGAAACTCACGGCTTAACAGCCTATTTATATGTTTACAAACTTGACTCTCAAGTAATAAACACTTTCCTAACATAATCAAACTCTAACAAGAAACTTCTAGACAATTGTCACATAAACAAACTCTTAAAACCAGTTATACTTGCAACCCAAGTTAACTTCTAAATACCGTACCACGCGTCAACAACACTTGTTGATCCATTCACTTCATGTCAACTGTACCAGTTGATCCAACCATACTTTGTCAACTCTCAATATTGACCCACGCTATTGTATCAACAACTCTTGTTGATCCCTTCTGTTTTCTTCATAATATCTTGATTTATTCTTCAACATTGTTGGACATATGTTATGGCATATGTTAGGATACCTGGCTTTCACCCAGGTGACCCGGTTCAAATCCCGGCAATGGAACTTTTTAAAATGTTTTTTTTTTGGTCACATCATTAACCACCAGTGCAATGCAAAACAAAACAGCACAAACTGTTGATCATAGTAGAAACTGTTGCGCTGGTAGTAGTGGCGGTGAACGGCTGATTGATCAGACACCGAGTATCATAGCATCACGCTGATCTATACACGCCATTTTTACATCATCTAACCACCAATTCTCGGTCCACGCAGAAGTTCCCGCCATTCACACCTCTATTTCACCGCAACAGCAATCATAACAAAGAAGTAGTTTTAGCCATGGTTTAGATTGTAATCAATAATCCAGTAGCTTAGTTGTGGAATTTCATGTCCATAACGCGCTCATATTTATAGAATATCACCAATGAGCTGTGGCTCTGCTAGAAATATTAGCTATTCCCATAAGACAAGGGCTACAGCCTACATTTATAAACAATTAAAATGAATTTACACCAATCAAACAGTTAACAGTCTCTTAATGTTTTGAAAGGGTTTAATTTTTCAGCAATGAGAGCTTATCCACTAAGATAAACTACGAAAATGCCAGAGTTTTATCATAATTTACAGCCAGGGTTTATTGCTATCACTGGACAAACAGATTGACCAAATTCTGTCACACCTGCATTTTGTTTGTAACAAAACAATGACAAAGGGGATTCTCTTGTTCTCATGGACATGGAAAAACTTATACCATCTATAATCTACGTTCAAGTGTTCCGTTCATCTTCATTTTTCCTGCGCGTCGTCTTCTGCAGTAAGATCCTTGAGTTTGTCTTTCAGTTCTCCAGTCTGCCAAAGACACCTCACAAGAATTAGAACAATCAACCGCAGCTTACAAGAATCAGAACATCCAAAATTCAGCAAAGATGATGAGCTGCGCCTGCGCCACAGAATTTTACCTGGTGCATATTGAGGATGATGTCTGACCCTCCAACAAATTCACCTTTAATGAAAATTTGAGGAAATGTAGGCCAATGGCTACACACCAAAAAATTCTTAGCATTAGTAAAACATGCATTCCACTTCAATATTTTAAAGTTCTGAACTATACCATCCACGGTGACTAGTGATGTTTAATTCTGACAGAGAGAAACATGAAATTCTTTACCTGAAAGTTTTTACGGCATTCTTCAGCTCCTGGTCCTCCAATATGTTCCTGGCACCCACATGAACATCTGCAGAAAACCCCCATAGCAACAACGCGAAATAATTACATTGACTGCGAAGTTCTATAACTAACATTAGACTCCTTATGTGGCTGAGGGATGTCTCTAGATATGCCCTAAAGAGTCATATAGATATAAATCCAGTGTACGTCTGCAATGAGTCATAAATATAGTCCAACAGAGGCTATGGATAACTCAACTATTTTGTAAGCATAGTGAACAAACGGAAACTTACTATATTCATTCAGCACTCTCACAGCCAGGGAGCTGAACCCGCATCGAGGTTGCTCAGGAACTCCTTTCATGTAAATCATTACAGGGTTTTCCTTGATATCCTATTGACCATATTCATAACCACACCAATAAGTGAGGAATTTCATAACAAGTTCTTCTATACAGCCAAGGGACAAGTAGTTTTAACAGCTCATTAAGGAAGAAGTTTTAAATGACAATCAAGTACCTGCTCAACAATATCCTTCAAAGAAATGCCGGAAGTTGCAGCCTTGTTGGTGGGTTTGAAATCGTCATGTGTGTCAGGGTCGTCATTAGGCACAGTTGTGGAGTATTGCATACCTTTACGACAAAAAGATCCTGAGACCTACAACCACATATTTAGCCAAGAATATGAAAACACGATTATGGCAATGTCAACACATAGAAGCGAAGCAAAACTTCTTCACTCAACAAACTTTCTTGGAATAACATAGATAGGTCATATTGGCATTATACCAATTCGACATCAACCTTCAGTTTCAGTTAAATACTAAATAACCTTAATTATTCTTGAGTCAGTGTCATCCAGAGATTACGATAAGAAAGAAAGAAACAAACAATACAGCCAGTCAAACTCCAGGACCTTACCATTGTTTTCAGAGAATTAGTAGCTGGTAGAATTGACATGCCCTTGAAGAGCATATTAGATAATGATCTAGCCATGACGTGCAAACCGAGACTGAATCAACACTCAGTCTTTCCCAAAGTAAATTAGCTGCACCATATAACAACAGAAAACATCAGATTCACAAGAAAATAAAACATAATGCACTCAAATCAAATCAAAACATTACATTGACACAAGCAAGCAAGCAATTTCCTTTTTCTTTTCTGTTTTCCCGATAAATTTAGTTAGAGCTTAAAGACCTAGTAGTTACATCTGAGCCTACATAGTAGTCGGTAAAAAAAAAGGGCTGGGTAGAAAAGCGCGTGATACAGGATGAGCATGAAATAGCCTTATAAGCCAATTCATGCACCACCTGATTCATTCCCTGCCCGATTAAGTAAAACAAAACAAAAAAAACTAGATAGTGAAAAAATCTTGTTGTTGTTGGAGATAATACCCTAATTTCCTCCATTATAAAAAAAAAATCAAAAATCAAAAATCAAAAATCAAATCAAATCTCAGCTGTTTTAGGTCATTTGTTTGAGCACCTGTGCATACTATCTAGAATTAACAATCTAGCGAAAAACACGAACAGAATTGTGATTACCACACGCTTGCATGTTAAGGTCAATCTGCATCTAAATGTGAACCATACATAAATCTGCATGTACGGGTTTGTGTCTAAAATCATGGGTTTTATAAATAATACTAACACAGAGAGCAAGAAAGCTCTTACCTTTGTGTTGGACGATTACAGCAGAGAGACCAGACGAGGCAGAGAGGCAATACTGAAATTTCGAGAAGTTTCTGGTAGTTGAAGTAGTATTTCTCTACGGAGGGGTTAAATAGTAATATCACTGTCTAACACCCCACATACGTGTAAATAAATAAAGAGGGCCCACGTACTCAAAACGATGTGGCCCGTATCCTGGGCGCCACAATTCTTTATTGTTTCGCCTAACGCCAACCAACTAGGCGAAATTAATGACTCCTTTGTACATGACCGAGGCAAGACAGACCAGTAAGATCATTGTTGAATTCCTGATCATCTGGAACTGGGTTCGAGATGAATGGAGAGTAGGAACGTTTTCAGGTTACTAGGAGACTTCTTGAAGATGATCATGTGATATCCTAATCATACTGGAGGAGGGGAATTCTCAGACTTATATATAAATCATAACCACTGCAAATTCTATCTCTAGCTGCAACTTGAAGGTATGTTTTTTTTGTTTTCAATCTACTCTTCATTGTTAACTAGATTTATCTATATGTACTTAAACTGTTTGATAGAATGCCATTGGCAATAACTCTTCACTGCAAAGAATCTCTTGAAAGCTTCTCATGTAATCCACCCAAACTAACTGACATTTCCTTGATGCTCGGCCTTTTCTTTCCAACATATTTCAGCAGCAATCAAAACATCATCTTGGTTGGCTTCATTACAAACTCAAGTATCTAGTATGTCAAACAACCGATTTTTATTTTTCAATGGTTTTATGAGATATAATAGTGAACTCATCTCTTTTTCGTGTCTGATTTGAGAAACTGCCTTTTGTCCCGTTAAGCGCTCCACAAGCACGGCTCCTATACGATGATGCATATGTATGCATGAGTACCAATTCTTTTCTTTTCTTTTCTTTCAGTGCATGATTATTACACCAGCAAATAAGCTTGAAAGGTAGTTGGAGTTGGGAAGATTAACGATAGGCTTAGGACTTTATGGCTTCGTCAGTTTCTCAAAGCAGCATTTTGAATGAGGGTGAACTGGAGGATAATGATAAAGTACCCGCACGACCTCAATTAAATCTTAGTGGGGCCGCAATTTTTCAAGAGAAATCTCAAGGGAGAGATCCTGCAATTTTATTACCTAATCAGCGTGATGATATACCTCTTTTGGCCTTGGATATTGGAGGTGAGTGTTTTCTTTTCGTTCTTGCTTTCTTATGTAGTTTCATGCTATATGTGTCGCTAGTATTGCTAATTAGCCATTGTAACCGACTGCAGATCTCTTGCAGACGGTTACAAATTATACCCTCTTAACACCCAGCTTTTGAGTCCAGTGTTATCCAGTAGAAAGTTTACAACTTCTGCATACACACTGCTTGTTTGTTTCACTGTAGTTGTTTTAATTTCAATCAACTCACCTGCAACGTTAAGGATTAAAATTTCAATGTCAGCATTTCGATTGACAGAAACACTAAAAGCTTTTACAAAAGAACTTATAGCATTTACTTCTGCAATCTACCTCACTACTGAGAACGGGAATTTCAGTCGAGTAACAAAAAACCAAGTTTGAATTAACAACACTTGGACACTTTGTCGAAGTTCTTATACTTCCACAGATAGTTTGAATACAATGTCCACCCCAAAACATAACAAAAGCACCTCTTTCGCCACTATTTCTATTTGTGTTAGCAACCATGAAGTTTTAATCAACTAAGCTCGACATCATTTAGACTACAGTTAAGTTACCGACACATACGAGCTTTCAGATGGAAACGGCACTAGTGTTTGTACACAGAATTTACTTGATTAGTCGGGTTATCTTGGTTCTTGATAGCACATAGACAGCTTAGTTGCAGTCTACAGAGACTATATGAACATCCTAATCAATCACACCATCTCAAAATAGACATCAGTATCAACTAGGAAATTCAAACATACCATAAAAGTAGACAACTAAGATAATATATACATTCTTCATGTACATATACATAAATCTGGCGTACAACAGCATAGAAAAAGTTATAAGAAGCCCATTAAAAAAGATATTTACGGAATGCCATATTTATAAATAGCTAAGTGAATATACCCGAGTCAGTTGTCGAAAGACCATCCTGTTTTGCGATTAGTCAACTTAGCTCAGCCAAATTAAGATACTAACTGACACAAACCAAACCTGGATTTAGCTAATTTCTAGAATGATTTTTCCAAGGCATTCCAATTCATAAAATCTGATCAAGGTCATCGAACTTAAATGTGTTAGGCATTTCCATCAAAGAGCTACAAAATAACAGAATTATAAGTTTCAGTCTATTAACTACTCAATTTAATGGCGTTATCAGTGTAATAATTTTGACAGAGCTTTCCAACGAGAACTCGTAAGTGTTCATACAAGCAACTAACTGGATTATCTGGCTTATCCTGGCTCTTGCCTACACATGGGATGCAGTCTAATACAGTACATACACTTCCAAAATCAATCAACAAACCACGCATGCGATGCGCAAATATATTTCCTTCTGTTACACAGCCAGAATGCAGATTGGGCACAAAGTTGTTCTGCATTAACTTAGTGACGATAAGCAAACAACTACTACTCCATGACATATTTTCTCCAGGTTGTTCATACATGAGAAGTGACACAATTTTCATTTCCAAAGTAATAAACAAACATAAACAAGCATAGAGCTAACACGTTAGAGAAGCAACAAGTAAACAAAGAGGGAAAGACTGCATACCAGTAACGCGCATTCATCTCTTCGAATCCTTCATTTCACAAGTAGCTCTTGGTAGCTCAGCTGACCTTGGAATACCTTCATTAATGCAGGAGCTTCTTGCTCATACGGTTTCACTAATTTATTCCAAAATGACTTATCTGTCATTACTGAAAGCACAGTCAGAAAAATATTTTCCTCAATCAGACCGTTTGAGACTAAAATTCTAATAACAGACAGAGCACCTACGGATAATCCTCTCCTTCAAGCTATTATTGAAAATCACTGGGGTTTCAGCAATAGTGGAAGAATTATAATCCATTTCATTCACAAGGAAATCCATAATTGTCGTAATCTTCTTCTCAGAAGCCATCATACAATGACGAGCTTTCCTAAATGCTGTTCGAATTTTGATCCTCAGACCAACCCCAGCTCTTGTAAGCATCCACTTTCTTTTTCCAAGTAGCTTCGCTCATTGATACCAGTTGCTCTATAGCTTCATTAAATGTTGTGCATAAAAGATCGAAACCCATTCCTTTAACCTTTTCCGCAATCTTTTTAAATTTATCAGCGGCTCCTAAAAATCCAGTAGGTTTCCTGATTAGGAACTTGGAAATATTAGACTGAGGACACCTTCAAAGGTCAAAAGCTCTACATTTTCCATCAATTCCTTAAGTTGGTTCAATCCAGGAACCCAAGAAGTAGATCGTCCTAGGATTTTAATGGTGTTTGTATCAGTATGAACAATGCTGTTAAAGATATCAAAAGAGGGGATTATAGCGCCTTTTAAGCTCGGTCTTAGAACTTTTGGGTACGGTAATTACCTAACATTGTTACTATATGTTTGGATATAGTTAGGTTGTTTATGAAATGTTGTTATGCAATATATATGTTGGTATTTTATGAATCTCAAAATAATTGTCTGGTTCAATTTTCAGGAACTCTGATCAAAATGGTTTATTTCTCGAGGCATGGAGATCCTTTGGTGGATGATAAGCAAAAAAGATCTTTGAAAGAGGGATTGGAAGTTTCTAATGGTAGCAATAGGAGCTACCCTGTTAAAGGGGGGTGTCTCCATTTTTTGAAGTTTGATACCCGGAAGATTAACGAGTGTCTAGATTTTATTGATTCAAAGCAGCTTCACCGTGGTGGTATATATATATATGCTAGACACCCTTACTGTTTTTTAGATGAAATACACGGTTTATTCTTCTTGTCAATGGTTATTCAACTAATAGATACTTTTATATGCATAGGAAATTATTGGCGGAGTTTCTCTGAGGCTGCAAGCAAAAATAACGCGGTAATCAAGGTAAATTCTTTAGTTTGAACTATTAGTATATTTGGCTTCAGATGGCTTCTTTCTAAACTTAAGAGTTTGCAAATCTACTTAAGTAGTTGTTTTTTGTAGGCAACAGGTGGCGGAGCATACATGTACGCAAACCTCTTCAAAGAGAGGCTTGGGGTCAATCTTGACAAGGAAGATGAAATGGATTCTCTGGTGGCTGGAGCCAATTTTTTGCTTAAGGTAAGATCCTGACACCTTATTATTGTTTGTTATGCGCACTCCAATATTTGACATTGAATCTCGTGGAGTTAGCTTCTCTGTAAAGCCCCGAAATAATATTTGTCTCTACCAGTTTTCTTTTGATAATCATGCTTGGTGTTAACTCCGCTGCTGTCAATACTATACTCATGGCAATACAAATTCAGGAAAATGAGATTGCACAGCGTTTCTTTAGAGATGTAGCAGAACACTCGGAAGGATTCACTTAGATCATATAATTTGTTTTACTCAGCAGGACTAAGATTTTACTTGTCATTGAGTAGGCAATCCATCATGAAGCTTTCACACACATGGATGGCCAGAAAGAATTTGTACAAATTGACGAAAATGATCTGTTCCCGTATCTTCTTGTTAACATCGGCTCTGGTGTTAGCATTATCAAGGTAATATTCTGGTATCTTAATTATGTTACCCATAAAATACTTCTAGCTAGTTAACTGTATGAACCTTCTTTTATCCGACCTTATTGATCTTCTTCATTTTGATGGATATAGGTGGATGGAAATGGATCGTTTCAGCGGGTTGATGGGACACATGCTGGAGGTGGTACTTATTGTGGTCAGGAATGTTTCTGACAGGGTGCAAATACAGGTTAATTGTTTCGATATTCTGCATAATATCGTGAAATTTTTTATTCTTTTTGTTTTGTTAAAGGTAACCATAGTCTTCTCCTACATATCAACATCTCGGCATGTCATTTCTGGTTTCCAGTTTTGATGAGTTGGTAGAGTTGAGTCAGCGGGGAGATAATAAATTGATAGACTTGCTTGTTGGAGACATCGACGGTAAAATGGATTATTCCAAGGTGCATATTTGTGCATAATTAAATCATACTCATATTGTTAGAAAATGATGTTGTCTGTTTTTCTTTCTCCATCCACTTTGAATAGACCAAAATTTTCCATTTATTTTAACATGACACAGATTGGTCTATCCGCATCAACGATCGCTTCTAGCTTTGGGAAAGTAGTTCCTGAAAAGAGGAAACTTAAAGACTACTGCCATGAAGATATATCATCTTTCATGAAGGGAAGACAATGCCATTATAGATTTTGCAATTTTGTGTTCTTTTTATTTTGTTGCAAGGTACTGAGTTCGCTGCGAATCTAGCTTTGGGTCGGTATCTGAGCACAGACCTCCTGCTTACACCTGGACAGCTCATTTCTCTGTGGACCGACAAAGAATAATTCAGCCGACAAGGTTTGACTCGGTTAATGTTCAGCTCATATTTTATGTTATCTTGTCAAAATTGTCAAATTTTGTGTTCTTGAGTATGTGTCAACTACAAAGACAGATAATATTGTTGTTTTTCTATAAATTTTCAGAAATCTGTGTTCTCCTTATATCACCCTCATTGAATCAAAAATATCATCAAGTTAGAAAGAATTTATTGTTTCTGATGAATTTATGGTCTGTTTATTTGCAGATTTTGTTGGTGCTGGTGACTCAACTGGCACTGGCTTCCATAATGATGTCGACGGTACCTGGAATGGCCAAGCTGCAAAGTAGTCGCTGAATGAATAAGGGGGATGAACTCTGCGGTTATTGTTATCCAATGGACCTTGGGCCGCTTTTGATAATGTGTTTGGGGAAATGTCCCGGAACGGGCTTTCTTTGGGAAATTTGTCACAACCGGTAAATTTTCGGGTAAAATACAAAAAGAGACGGACCATTAAACTGTTAACCAGAAAATTTACTTCCAACAAAATCTTCAAATTTGACAAACCCTCCTGAATTCCATGCGTTATTTTAAACACAAATTCGAACTACACCGCTGCGAAATACTGTGAAAAATGGAAGTGGGTTTGATGGTAACTGCACCGTCCAACTGTGACGTAGAAGAAAACCTCCTAACATTTCAATTGGTGGTACCAATCATCACAAAATCAACACAAATCCACTTCTTAAGAGCAAGGGCTCCAGCCCTAATTTGTTTACTTAGTGTGGTGTCATGTAGCATATAATTAGGAAAGACATTTAGGCTCACCCAGCATGATCAAAAGGGGATTCTTTTGATCCTAGTTTGTTTGTATGTTTTTTCATTTTTATTTTTTTTTAGCAAGAAGAGAAAAGGTAAACTTAATGAAATCATCTATCTACTTATTTTTTCTTTTTTGAAGAGAAAAGGTTAAACAATGATTGAGAGCTTTTGTTTTCTCATTGTTATGGCTACGGAACTTCAACAACGATGATACTAAACTTACAACCTTTGGAATCATTGGAGTATTTGGAAGTGAAGAAGATTTCGAGTAATGTTGAAGCATCAAGGAGATCAAACATATGGACGAGAAGCTACAAAGTTTTTATCTATTTTGTAATCCATATGTATTGATAGTTTTGCCACTAAAATTGACAAAGAGGGAGATTGTTAGAGCATTGCTCGGTCGAACTCGCATGTGTTGCTATTTCAAGCATGTTTGTCAATATTAGTGATCAAAACTATATGTCTAGATTTCTAATTTACTTATGACTAAGTTTCGGTCTAGGATAGTCAAGTGTAGTTGAAGCTCCAGACTCCATGGCGATCATCTTACGAAGACAAAGAACTACTCGAGGAACCGGTGGAACTTCATCTGACTAAAAGGTATGTGGAGACTTAAACTTATCTACCACTCAAAATTTTATTCTATATCCTACTCTTGAGACAAAGTCGTTTAAGTATGATAGTTTTCATACATACACATTTGTTATTTCGAGTCGAGTTTACTCGCCTATCGTTTTCTCGAAATATGTGTTGGTAAGCTTTCGCTTTAACCATTTTCATCTTTACCCGTGACGAAAGTCATGATGACGTTTAAATCTTGAAAATAGCTTTCATGACGATATTCGTGAATAACGATTGTTATAAAATTATAGAAGAATATTTCAATGATTGAAATGCAGAGTTGAGATTACCATCTATGGATATAAGCATATATAGTGTGTTCGCACATTAGTGTATAAATCCATGTACCGGAAGCCAAGTGCGTGCATATGTGTGCATGCGGTATTGGAGAAGGAGACAGGTTGAGTGCGTGTACTCGTATGCGTACCCACGGAAGTTTTCATACTGAAAATTTCTGCTGGAGTTTGTAAGTTTGCAAACTAGTAAATCAGTCACCTTAGGTACGCGTACCCACGGAAGTTTTCGAACCGAAAATTTCTGCTGAGTTTGTAAACTCAAATCCGGTAGCTATGGTACGGATACCCGTACGCGTACTCAAGCTGATGATATCTCAAATCGGTAGTTCATGAACTTAAAACAATAAATTATAAGGAATGCAATCTTTATAAACCGTGTCTATATTGTTAATGAATTGATTCAAGTGGATCAAACCGATTTTGTTTTAATTGTGTCTATGAATAAAACCTAAGCAATTGAACAACTCTTCAACTAGTTTTTATGAGTCATTTGAACTAGTTATGAGAAAGAAGAATACGGTTAATATGAAAGTGCTCATATGGCTAACCATTGGTTAACTATTTGTGACCCAACTAAGTGTACACGTTTAGGTACGGTTAATCAAACCTAAATGAATGCATTTCATTTATGTGTGTGACAAGCTAAGTTTCGATCTAACGGTTGAAAGATATTAGTTTGGTTGAATCAGGTTTTTCATTTAACGGTGAATATTGAATGCTTTGTTACCAAGGTAACTTAGATTGCAACCCCTGATTTGAAAACTATATAAAGGAGACATCTACCATCTGGAAAAACTAATCCCTGCACCTCCTGTGTGATACTAGTTAGTTTGCTAGAGTCGATTCTCCTTTAACCTTAGGTTTCTTCTCGAGACCCTGTAGGTTAAAGACTGAAAGACTTCATTGGGATTGTGAAGTCAGACGAAAGTACTTTTCTTGTAGTTGAGCGATCTAATCTTGCCATTTTCTATCGTACGAGTTCAATGGAATAATTGGCTTGAGATTATATCTCCGATAGGGTAAGATAAAAATAAATCACAAACATTTTCGTGTCATCGTTTGTGATTCCACAATATCTAGTTTCGCTACCATACGATTTAGATTATTGTGAGGTGATTGATAATACTAGGCTATTCTTCGGGAATATAAGACCGGTTTATTAATTAGTTCCTGTTTACCTTGATTTATCAAAAGAATGAACAAAAACTCTTGGGTATTTCTGTGGGAGACAGATTTATTCAATTCTATAGCCTTTTTTGTGTGAGACAGATTTTTCTATCAAGTCTTCGACTTCGGGTCGTAGCAACTCTTATTTGTGGGTGAGATCAGCTAAGGGAATCAAGTGTGTAGTATCCTACTGGGATCAGAGACGTAAGGAGCGCAACTGTACCTTGAATTAGTGTGAGATTGATAAGGGTTCAACTACAGTCCAGACCGAAGTTAGTTGTAGTAGGCTAGTGTCTGTAACGGCTTAATACAGTGTGGTTTTCAATCTGGACTAGATCCCGGGGTTTTTATGCATTTGCAGTTTCCTCGTCAACAAAATTTCTGGTGTCTGTGTTATTTCTATTCCGCATTATATTTTGTTATATAATTGAAATAGCATGTGTGTTGTATCGATCAATTGTGAAATCCAACCTTTGGTTGTTGATTGGAAATCGATTGATCCTTGGATATTGGTCTTTGGTACCATCCAAATTCTTATCCTTGTATTTGATAAAGACTCGCATATTTATATTTGCTTGAGTAAAGATCAAATCAAGAGATCGAGATATAAAACTCTTTGATATACTTTTCTATTGATTGAGTCTATCTGTCTAGTTGATTCTCATAAAAGTATATTGGAGTTTGTTGATGTAATTTTGAAATAGTGGTAAAAGTGGTTCGATTCTCAGACTTGTGAAGGATATTAATTAGACTTAAATTCTAATATTAAAATAGAAAACTCACTAAAAATTATAGCAAACTCAATCAAAGATGATATCAACACTAAAACAAATACTGAGGCTAAGATTCCACTATTTTCCAAGTTCAAAGTGATTAAACCAATACTTATATTTATGCAATTTTCTCGTTTAATTTGATTCTAAAATATTGCAACAAGTAGATTTTCGAAAGTAATAATTGTAAATACCAAGTATGAAGCATCAAAAGTCTTAAAACTAAGCATAGTCCATCAAAATAGATCACAATCACTCAAATAAAAATCATATTCAATAATAGTTCAAGGAAAATAATCATATAATTATTGCAAATAAAAAGATAAATAGAATATACCACTTTTTGTTGGAAAAATAGCTTCCTCTATCGCCTCAGCAATGGGGTTTAGCTCCTCATATTAATCATGATCTCAAAATATGTGTTTGTTGCTCAAAAGATGATTAAAAGAGTGAAAAGTAATAACACAGACTGTTTGCAACAGTGTATTGGTGTTGCAAAACAGTTGTTACAATGGAACTGTTGCTTTGTCACTGATTTTAAGACCCTAGAAAACGACTGCCCTGCACAGCTTAATGTTCTTCAGCGACTGTTTCCCGTGCGTCAATGTTCTTCGCGTTCTTCCTCTTCAGCAGCAGCAGCAGAAACAGAGTTTGTTAAAGCTCTGATTTCTTCTTCTCTGGCTCTCCTTAGGTTCCCAAACTCTCGACACCTCTTCTATTTGACCCAAGCAATCTATTTATATCAAAAATACCGATTAAATCTCTCCCAAATCTTCCAAAATCTCTTTCCTTCTCTTCACGGCAAAGTTGCGGCAATTTCTTGTTTTAGAATTTCTACGCGTTTCTGAGCTTTCCTTTTTATTCTAAACTCTACCTTAGATAGATACAAATCTTTGGGAAGGTTTACAGCACTTTAATCTCTCTAGAATTCCCTAAAACAGGTCACACACGTGACTTTCCATATTTTCTGTTGTGATAAAAAATCGGTCGATTGAGCCCAGTCTAATCGATTTCAACACCCATATCAGATTCCTAGACCCATAAGGAGTCTATCCTATGAAAATCAGAGGTTTAATCGACCTCAAACTCCTCCAAATCACGATTGCCAAAACTGTTCTTCACTGCACCTATTTTCCCGCCAAAACTTGGTTTTTGAAATGTTGAAGATGATTTCCCCTTATCCAGAGTAAGGGTGCGATTAGCAGATGTCTGGAAATGGGATGCCCCTTAGTAATTAGGTTACCCATTATCCAAAGTGAGGGTCTGAATAGCAAATGTCCTCCCATTAACGCAAAAAACACTTTTCGAGCCAATTTCGCCGCAAAATCTTATTTTTCCAAAAACACCTACAAAGACATAAAAAGACAAAATAAATACAAAATCGAGCATTAACAATATATACAATTGAAATTATATCAGACACAAAAATGTGTCTATCAAATATCCCTAAACCTATTATTTGCTAGTCCTCGAGCAAAAATAAAATAGAAATAAAATCCTAACTCACTGTCGCAGGCATCGTCGATTGCATTTAGCGTATGCAATAAGCCTCTAAACCCCTAGGTGTCCCTAGTGGCGGAGTGTTGTCTCCGGAGGGCTTACCAGAGGTATACCCACAAAACCTTTATACTCCAGACCCTAGCTATCTACACAGAACCTTGGAAGGCACTAAAGAATCTCCTTGGTTGGCATACTTATTGACTACAGGAGGAAGTACCCTGATGCGAAATTCCAATTGTTGTACACGAGTTCGCACTCAAGCATACTAAAATTCATATGAAGTGACAAAGCTCTAGTCATATAGTCGCACTATGGACATCAATATCCGGAGTCAAAACTAATCACATGGATAAATCAAGAAGATATAGAGAAAAACATAGATGGTTTTGATGTTTACTAGGTGAACGGTGTTTCTCATATCTGTCTGAAGGCCTCCGCCAAAATGAACCTATCCAAATGGACTGAGATACTAGTATGACTAATATCAACACACTGGCATATACAAGGGAACCAGTGATTGATAATCCTAACTCTAGGTCAACACACTGGCATATACAAGGGTTCCAGTGGTCGACTTTATTGAATTTATTCCAGTTGGTCTGATGGTCTGGTCTCAATTTCTCTTTCTTTTTTTTTTCCTATTTTTTTTTTGTATCTCAATCACTCTAATTCACCCTAGCATTGGTAACAACTTGAATCGTGAGCCCCACCTAATCACTTAGAGAAACATAGTTTAAAAACAAAACAAAATAAAAACAGAAGTGAAAAGGACTCAACGAGATATGGTGAAACTATCATGTTATTTCTAACACCTGAGCTCTGTGCTTTTATGAATAGACTCTTTAGATGTTGCCATCTAGTCAGATTGGTTCCTCAACTCCTACAACCAAAATGCTTCCATCCACTTAGATTGGTTAGTGCCATCCTTAATAGGGATAAATTTCTAGGCTCTGGAGTTTATTTATTGCAACGAAAAGGTAACAAAAAGTTCTACCCCACCCCCAAACTTAAATCTAACATTGTCCTCAATGTTTCTAATCAAAGAACAGTACCAAAAATATAAGTAACATGAGGAAATAGTAAAGAGAGAAGTCGGAAAGATAGTACCTGGGTGAAGTGTAACCAAAAACCTACAAAAATATTATACAACATACAAAATCGCCTCGATGGTCAATCAAGGTAAACAGGGTCCTCCAGAGGGACCTCCTCAACATCACCTGTAGGAAAAGGCTCTAAAAAGGGCTTCAATCGCTGACCGTTAACCTTCGAAGAACTACTACCATCTGGTGTCTCAATCTCAACAGCGCCATGAGGAAAAACAGTACGGACCACAAAAGGACCGGTCCACCGAGAGCGCAACTTCCCGGGGAATAGATGCAAACGAGTGTCATACAGAAGAACTTTTTGACCTGGAGAAAATGACTTTCGTAAAATATTCCTATCATGCACAAGTTTCATTTTGTTCTTATACTCCTTAGCACTATCGTATGCATCTCTACGAATCTCGTCCAACTCATTGAGCTGGAGCTTTCTTTGAGCTCCTGCCTTGTCAAGTGAAAAGTTTAAGTTCTTAATAGCCCAATAGGCTCGATGCTCTAACTCAACAGGCAGGTGACATGCCTTGCCAAACACTAAACGATAAGGTGACATTCCAATGGGTGTCTTAAACGCAGTACGGTAAGCCCATAAGGCATCAGTAAGCCTCGACCAGTCTTTCCTATTTGGATTAACTGTTTTCTCTAGAATACGTTTAATTTCCCTATTGGAAACCTCTACCTGACCACTAGTCTGAGGGTGATATGGGGTTGCTACTTTATGGGTAATACCGTATTGTTTCATTAAAAGAGAAAACGGTCTATTACAAAAGTGTGAACCTCCATCACTAATTATAGCTCGCGGCGTACCAAAACGTGTAAGTATATTCTCTTTCAAAAACTGGACTACGACCCTGTGGTCATTCGTTTACACGGAACCGCCTCAACCCACTTAGACACATAGTCTACAGCGACAAGTATGTAAAGATAACCAAACGAAATAGGAAATGGACCCATAAAATCAATGCCCCACACATCAAAGACCTCAATCACTAAAATAGGGTTCAAAGGCATCATATTTCTACGGGAAATGGTTCCTAACTTCTGGCAACGCTCACAAGAAACACAATGACTATGGGAATCTTTAAACAACGAAGGCCAGTAAAATCCACACTGCAAAATCTTAGCAGCAGTCTTCTTAGCACTAAAATGACCCCCACATGCATGTTCATGACAAAAGGAGATAATACTAGACTGGTCACTCTCAGATACACATCTCCTAATAATCTGGTCCGGACAATACTTAAACAGATAAGGATCGCCCAAAAGAAATGCTTAACCTCGGCTAAAAACCTAGAACGATCTTGCTTACCCAATGTTGAGGGGTTCGACCAGTAACAAGATAATTCACTATATTACCAAGGTGATTGGGAAACAGAGAACAATTGTTCATCAGGAAAGCTATCCCTTATAGGAAGGGAATCACTAGGGGAACTAACAACTAGCCTAGACAAGTGTCTGCTACTACATTTTCTGCACCCTTTTGTCTCTAATGTCTGGACAAAATTCTTGTAACAAAAGGATCCATCTAATCAATCTAGGTTTGGTATCTTCTTAGAAAAGGTATTTCAAAGCAGCATGATCAGTATAGATTACGATCTTAGAACCTAATATAGGACCTAAACTTATCCAAGGCAAACACGATGGCTAAATTCTTCTCGGTAGTTGTGTAGTTCATTTGGGCATCATTCAGAGTTTTGCTAGCATATAAATCACATGAAGTAATTTGTTTTCTCTGTCCTAACGACGCCTATAGCATAATCTGAAGAATCACACATAATCTCAAAGGGTAGGTTCCAGTTAGGTGCCTGGACTATCGGGGCAGTAGTGAGTAAAGTTTTAAGCTTCTCAAAAGCCTCTAAACAAGCATCATCAAAGACAAACTTAACATCTTTTGCAAGCAAATTGCAAAGAGGTCTAGAAATCAAGCTAAAATCCTTAATGAATCGACGGTAAAAACCTGCATGCCCTAGGAATGACCTAATATCTTTTACGGTTTTTGGGACCTGTAAAGTCTTAATAAGGTCAACTTTGGCTTTGTCTACCTCTATACCCTTTGAAGAGACGATGTGCCCTAATACAATTCCTGATTTAACCATGAAATGGCATTTTTCCCAATTAAGCACTAAATTTTTTTCCTTACACCTAGTCAACACTAATGTCAAATGATGCAAGCACTCATCGAAAGATGAACCAAACACTGAAAAATCATCCATAAAGACCTCTAAGAACCGTTCTACCATATCAGAAAATATGCTCATCATACAACGCTGAAAAGTTGCAGGGGCATTACATAGCCCGAAAGGCATGCGTCTATACGCAAAGGTACCAAAGGGACAGGTAAAAGTGGTTTTCTCTTGGTCTTCTGGGGCAATAACGATCTGATTATAACCGGAGTAGCCATCTAAGAAGCAATAGTGACTATGTCCAGCTAATCGCTCTAGCATTTGGTCGATAAAAGGAAGGGGAAAGTGATCCTTCCTTGTGACCTTGTTCAATTTCCTATAGTCAATACACACACGCCATCCCGTGGTCACTCGGGTTGGGATTAATTCATTATTATCATTCTGGACTACAGTGATACCTGATTTCTTGGGGACAACCTGAACAGGGCTGACCCACTTACTGTCTGAAATTGGGTAAATAATACCCGCATCTAACAACTTAAGCACCTCTTTTCGAACTACCTCTTTCATGTTAGGGTTCAGTCGACGTTGCATCTCCCTAGAAGGTTTGGAGTCTTCCTCTAAATGAATCTGATGCATACACACAGTAGGACTTATACCCTTAATGTCTGCTATAGTCCACCCTAAAGCTTCCTTATTGTCTTGAAGTACATTTACTAGCCTACTTTCCGGATCACTATCCAAATTGGAAGCTAAATCACATGTAAAGTCTCAGATGGCCTAAAAAACATACTTTAGAGTATCGGGTAGTGGTTTAAGGTCCAACTTTGGGGGCTCTTCTAAAGAAGGAATTAGGGTAGTCTCAGAAACTGGTAACGGTTCGAACCTAGCTTTCCATCTATCAGTGTCTAACACAGGGGTAGAATCTAATAGAGCATTCACCTGTTCAATAGTGCTATCGTCGTCAAAATCTAAACCAAAATGGGATAGACAACTTTCTAATGGGTCTTCAGACAAGATGTTTGGTAATGACTCCTGAACTAAGGCTTCTATCATGTTCACCTCCTCAACACATGTGTCATCTAGCTCATGAGGTTGCTTACTGACATTAAAAATGTTCATCTCCATAGTCATATTACCAAAAGATAAACTCATCACACCATTTCGACAGTTAATGATCGCATTAGACGTAGCTAAAAATGGGCGACCTAAAATCACAGGTATCTGGTTCTCTGGGTCAGGGACAGGTTGGGTATCTAGGACCACGAAATCCACTGGATAAATAAACTTGTCGACCTCAATAAGAACATCCTCGATAACACCTCGAGGGATTTTAACAGACCTATCAGCTAACTGCAGTGTCATCTGAGTAGGTTTCATTTCACCAAGTCCTAGCTGTAAGTATACATGGAATGGCAGTAAGTTCACACTGGCTCCTAAGTCAAGTAAAGCTTTTTCTACCCGGAAGTTACCTATTGTGCAAGCAATGGTAGGAGAACCTGGGTCTTTGTACTTTGGAGTTGTGGTGTTCTGAATGATTGAACTTACGTGACTAGCTAAAAAGGCTTTCTTATGGACGCTAAGTTTTCGCTTTCGCGTACACATATCCTTAAGGAACTTGGCATAAGCAGGAATTTGCCTAATTGCATCTAATAAGGGAAGGTTTATGGTAACTTGCTTAAAAACCTCCACTATGTCATTAAAGTTCGATTGCTTCTTTGTTGGTACTAATAGCTGAGGAAATGGGGCTCTAGGCCTAAAATCAGACCTTTCAGGAACCGAATTCACATCATCAGAAACTTTATCAGTCTCTTCAGCTACTGGTCCTGAGAGGTGAGATCCTGAGGGGTGAACTACAGTATGTTCACTATCGGGCATGGTTACCTTATTGTCTACAACTCTACCACTTCTAAGGGTTCTAACAGCATTCAATTGATTCGATGGTTTTGCACCTAATTCATGAACTCCTCTAGGGTTGGGTTGTGTTTGACTAGGAAACTTACCTTTTTCTCTCAAAGAATCACTTATCAGACCAACCTGGGTTTTTAACTCGGAAATAGCCTGACTATTTTCTTGTCCTATCCTGTTACTAGCTTGTAGACTCTGTTCTACGGATAACTGGAATTTTGCAGTTTGCTGAGTTAACAAGGCGAGAGATTCCTCTAAACTTAGGATTTTCTTATCTGACTGATTCTGAAACTGAGCTAGTCCTGAAGGATTCTTAGTATAGCCAAAACCTGGGGGAGCATTAGAATTACTAAACTGACCTTGACTTTGGCCCTTAGACCACGAAAGTTTCGCATGATTTCTCCAACCAGGATTATAGGTTTCTGAATATGGGTCAATCTTTTGAGGGTTACCAAATCTAGTATTATTATAAAGAGCATTGGCATGCTCTTCAATATTCTGGCCTTCCCAAAAAGGCTCCACTCTACCACTAGTCTGGCCCACTTCTAAGGCTTCTAACCTTTTTGCTATAGCAACAATTTTGGCATCTGATTCATAGCCTCCTTCTACCTTATTAACGTTTTCTCTACTTAAAAGAATTGTTTTATGGGGTGCCCTACTATTTTCCCATTGCTGGGTTTTTTCGGCGATTTCATTAAAAATTTCCATCGCCGCATCAACAGTTTGGTTTTCAAATCCACCAGTGCATACAGACTCAACCATGGTCGTTGTGGAATAATCTAAACCCTCATAAAGGATCTGAACTAGCCTAACCTTTTATAAACCATGATGAGGACACTGGGATAATAAATCATTAAACCTTTCCAAATACCTATATAAATATTCTCCCTCTTGTTGTGAAAATGTGCATATTTGCGTCCTAATTGACGATGTTTTGTGCCTAGGGAAAAACTTATTGAAAAAGGCGGATGTAAGTTTTTCATATGTCTCAATTGACTCGGAGTCCAAACTATACAGCCACGACTTGGCCTTATCTTTCAGGGAAAATGGGAATAACCTAAGTTTCAAAGCATCATCATCTAAGCCTCTAATTCTTAGAGTACTACAAATTTCCTCAAAATCCCTAACATGGTAATAAGGGTTTTCATTTTCTTTCCCTAAAAAGATTGGGAGCATATGTAAGGTCCCAGGTTTCAGTTCATAGGGTGCCTCCGTTTCAGCTAATTTAATACACGAAGGACGGGTAGTCCTAGTTGGATTGAACAAAGCTTTCAAAGTCGCCATTTCTGGCGCTATCGGTGCAACAGGGATTCTCTCCTCAGTCAAAGAACGTTCAAAAGCAGACTCTTCAAAATCCAGACTTTCTAGATTAAGGTAATCGAGACGCTTTGAACTACTAGGTTTCTCTTTAACAAATCTACCTAGTGCATCTCTTTACGTTCAGGCATACAATAGAATTTTCTAAATTGGAAGGGTAAGCAAACACGGATCAAGGCTGACTCAACCAAATCAAACCTATTGATTTCTAGCAAACAAAAAGCATGATGGCTCCACTTAGATTGTTTCTATACCAGCTTCTAATCCTTCGAACGGGAATTCGTTACAATTGAAGCAAACCCCTCTGGAATCAATGCGAGTTAACGTAAGTTGAATAGAGGCGGGGAAGCTCGGTGGAGATTTGATACCCAAGGCCTCACTGGTATTACAAGGCGGCGCAGTCACGCATTCAACTTACAGAAACCGTCAAGAACTTCGAAGTATGCTTAAAAGACTAACCAATATTTTTCGAATGACTTTCCTGTTAAGCTCGTTACCCTATCGGTCTCGTTCTAGTCAAAATTTTAGGCTTAGGTTCGCATAGGTTACGTGTTCCTAAAGTGGGAAAGAAGAGATCGGTGATGAAATGCGAACCCTTATCTTTTATGGCCAGGCCTTGCCCTTTACTAGAAAGATAAATGTCCGTATTCAGTCCTCAACATATATGCATACGAAGGAGTCCAGTAACTCGCTGACAGGGGATTCGCGAGTGTTTAGAATCTTACCTCCTGTTTCAGACGGGGGATGAATCGGTTGTAGTCGACTCGTGCCACTGACTCCGATGTCTAGTGTACGAACCCAAGGTGCAGAGACAATATCGTAATTGTCCTCCTTCACTGCAAACAATTTATATTTAAAGTACCCTTCCGTAGGGTAATAAAAAAAATAATGTCCCAAAGTCCAAAAGTCCAAAAAAAATAAAGAAAAATTACAAAAATAATAAACCCTAATACAGTTTTGTTTTTTTTTTTTAAATAAAATAAACAAACCCTAAAATAAAATTGTCTAAAATAAAATTGTCTTATTTTCTGTTCTTTTTGCTTTAATCTTTAGCTCCAAGTCTTTATGAAATCACCAAACTCCTTGGCTCAATTTTCTTTATGATCCAGAACCTGTAGACACAAGATAAATACCCAAAAACATAAAAAATGACAAAAATAATAATAAAAAATAAAAAAATAAAATAAATAAATCTAAAACCCTAAAAAACAAGTCTGAGTCGGCGGCGCCAAAAATTGATGTAATTTTGAAATAGTGGTAAAAGTGGTTCGATTCTCAGACTTGTGAAGTATATTAATTAGACTTAAATTCTAATATCAAAATAGAAAACTCACTAAAAATTATAGCAAACTCAATCAAAGATGATATCAATACTAAAAGAAACACTAAGGCTAAGATTCCACTATTTTCCAAGTTCAAAGTGATTAAACCAATACTTATATATGCAATTTTATCGTTTAGTTTGATTCTAAAATATTGCAACAAGTAGATTTTCAAAAGTAATAATTGTAAATACCAAGTATGAAACATCAAAAATCTTAAAACTAAGCATACTCCATCAAAATAGATCACAATCACTCAAATAAAAATCATATTCAATAATAGTTCAAGGCAAATAATCATATAATTATTGCAAATAAAAAGATAAAATAGAATATACCACTTTTTGTTGGAAAAATAGCTTCCTCTATCGCCTCAGCAATGGGGTTTAGCTCCTCATATTAATCATGATCTCAAAATATGTGTTTGTTGCTCAAAAGATGATTAAAAGAGTGAAAAGTAATAACACAGACTGTTTGCAACAGTGTATTGGTGTTGCAAAACAGCTGTTACAATGGAACTGTTACAGAAAAACTGTTGCTTTGTCACTGATTTTAAGACCCTAGAATACGACTACCCTGCACAGCTTAATGTTCTTCAGCGACTGTTTCCCGTGCGTCAATGTTCTTCGCGTTCTTCCTCTTCAGCAGCAGCAGCAGAAACAGAGTTTGATAAAGCTCTGATTTCTTCTTCTCTGGCTCTCCTTAGGTTCCAAAACACTCGACACCTCTTCTATATGACCCAAGCAATCTATTTATATCAAAAATACCGATTAAATCTCTCCCAAATCTTCCAAAATCTCTTTCCTTCTCTTCACGGCAAAGTTGCGGCAATTTCTTGTTTTAGAATATCTACGCGTTTCTGAGCTTTCCTTTTTATTCTAAACTCTTCCTTACATAGATACAAATCTTTGGGAAGGTTTACAGCACTTTAATCTCTCTAGAATTCCCTAAAACAGGTCACACAACGTGACTTTCCATATTTTCTGTTGTGATAAAAAAATCCGTCGATTGAGCCCAGTCTAATCGATTTCAACACCCATATCAGATTCCTAGACCCATAATAAGTCTATCCTATGAAAACAGAGGTTTAATCGACCTCAAACTCCTCCAAATCACGATTGCCAAAACTGTTCTTCACTGCACCTATTTTCCCGCCAAAACTTGGTTTTTGAAATGTTGAAGATGGTTGCCCCTTATCCAGAGTAAGGGTGCGATTAGCAGATGTCTGGAAATGGGATGCCCCTTAGTAATTAGGTTACCCCTTATCCAAAGTGAGGGTCCGAATAGCAAATGTCCTCCCATTAATGCAAAAAACACTTTTCGAGCCATGTTCGCCGCAAAATCTTATTTTTCCAAAAACACCTACAAAGACATAAAAAGTCAAAATAAATACAAAATCGAGAACTAACAATATATACAATTGAGATTATATCAGACACAAAAATGTGTCTATCATTTTTCCATACAGATTGCTAATCGAAATATTGGGTGAGGTTGTTAGACCCCCGCTTTTTCAATTGGTATCAGAGCAGGCAAACACGTTCAAGACCTCAAAAGTCTGTGTTTGCAGCGATCTGACTCTCTGGACAAGAGTACTATCTTTGATAAACACGTCCTTCAATCTCTGTTATATACGAACCTAGTGTTCAAACGAAACAGACTAACAGTGACATGTTTGTTTTTAACGAATCTGACTCTGTTACTCAAGAGGAAACAGCTAGAGAGAGTAAACTAATTCTAAACCTTGTTAGAATTTAAGCTGATAGATTCAAACAGATAAAAAAACATGTCAATGTTCTTCTTGGTATAGTAAAAGACTATGGCTCCAGTGAAAATGCTCCTCATAAATAAAAACCTTAAGTTCGATCAATTCGTATCTTACTTGAGGCAAAGCTTAAAAAGGATGCATTATATGTTGAACATCTCTTGAGAAGACTCTCCATTAAAGGATGTTCAAAAAAGTCTACTATACGATCTACTTCTATTCAAACTGAAAGAGCTCCAGTTTCAGAAGTAACTTCAGATTCTCTTCCCACTCAAACTGATGCACAGGGGATTCACACATCAGTTGGAAGAGAGAAATACCCAAACGATAATGTTAGGTATGCAATCTCTAATCACTTATGTGGTCAGAAAGTGTGCCTCTTTTGTGAATCAAAAGGGCATAGAGTGCAAAAGAGGAAACCCAAGTTGAAAAACAAATTGTTGATTCAACTTCAACACACCTTAGATTTGATTCTTAAAGGTGTAACTGACATTCATATGTCTAAACCAACTGGTTTTAGTACACGTCCTGTGTTTCCTACCAGGAAAGTCAGTTCAATGAGTTCCTCAAATGCACAAAAGCATAATAGACCTATTTACAAATATCGTTAAAGAAGAACTCCCGTTCTCTCTCCTATCAGAAATGGAGATAATGCTAATCCTGATGTGAATAATTTATCAAGAGAAGAATGCAGATATGAGCAGATGGATGACAACCTAAAATTAATTATTGAGGGATATGAGGAAATCATTAACAAATTTTGTACTCCATCTAGACAACACTCTTCAGGTAAAAATCCTTACTATGTGTCATATTATGATGATAGTAATTTTTATGATAATTTTTCACATCATAACAGTCGTCTTAAAAAGTACCGAAGAAAGGGGTTTAACCAAAAACAATATTCATTTGATGAGGTAAAAGCTCATACTTGTGCCAATTAATCACAAGGTTGAAATCTCTCACACAAAAATCCTGGTTGAAGACATGCTCAGGTATACTTGTGTCAATAATATTATTGGATTCTCAAGCTATTTTCTTATCATCTTTAGCATGAGTATTTTTGGAAATATACTTGTACAAGTATTTGTATTTTCTATGTCAAATTTTTATTTTTATTGTTTGGTTAAACAAGGTGCTACTCATATAATATAAAACTGCTTCTCTATGAGACATAGAGTTTTTGAGTCATTTTGAATTATTCAAAATTTCAAGAGTTTTTCAACATGGTTGTGCGTGCACGACCTTTGTCTTGCTTTTGGGTCGAGATTGATCTCGTACAGGTTACCCATGTGACTGGCACGAGCCAATTAAGGAAATCCTAACATTCCTTCCTTAAGAAACCTTTTAAGTACCCGACCTATTGAGTTTCGTAAGTCACGTACGCATACTCTAGGTTATTTTCCGGGTTATCAAGAATGTCATCTTCTTCATATCACTATGGTGATTTTGCAAATGGATTTCTTGAGAAAGGTTTTAGCTTCGAATCAAAATGGAGGAAGAAAAGAAATCTTATAGAAGATGGTGCACCTAATGCCTCATGCTACTATTCCTACTCACACCAATATGTTGAGAATGAGGATATGGTTTCTGCTGAAGTGGTTCATGACTTTCTTAAATACTTTGAGGAAGCAAAACTGCAACTTTTTGATATAATGAAGGATCTTGATGTGGTTAGAATTGAGTTGAAAAAGGTTACTACTGACCTTGGTCTCATAAAATCACATGCTAAAGAACTTCTAAACAAGGATATCCACTCTGAAGAAGCAGAGGATGCTGTCAATCACAAGCTCAAAAATCTCAAGTTTGAGGATCATGAATCAGCTGGTTAATGTATTTGTTTTGGGTTTGATGATTTTCTTTTGTTTATCTAGTGAATCTTCTTATGAGAATTTTATTCTTGTGTTTTGTTTAGAATAATAACTAGAGTTTGGAATAGCTATTATTGTGAGTACACATAGCTATGTCCAATGTTTTCATCTTCATGTTTTTAGGTTTATTTGTTTAAATTCTAAAAAATTGTTTTGGAAAATGATGATTGCAGTATTAATCTTTATGGTTTTATATATTGTAATATGTTATGGGATATGTGTGTTTGCGTCCGTGAACTATTATTGTCCCATACGATGTCAAAAGTTATCTCCTTTATATGTCGATATGTATGTATTGATAAAAGAATGAATGAACTTTTGACAAACAAAAGTTAAGCCTATTATGTCAATTCTTTGATGGAAGATAGGTTAAAATCTTTTGTTTACAAAGATTATGTCTATTGTATATCGTTATGCAGATAGTGATGGAAAATAGAATGAATCCTTGAATATTCCGCAATATTGATCTTCCCTGATCCATATTTTATGTATATAATGTGTGGCTCCATAAGTCTTCTTGTGTGAGTATTTCCAACTAAACTAATATTCATAGATTCGTTTGTGATTATTTTGGTTGGGTATTCCGATTAGATTAATCATGGGTTCTCTTGTGGTTAATTTGATTGAAATAATTTTTTGGTTGTTGGTGTCTAAAGAAATCCTTATTTTCTTGTAAAAGTAAGGTCTCTCTTGTTGTTCTTTCGGGAATGACATCAAATGGGGAGAGTTCTTTTGAACTTGCACTTAATTTCCATATCTTTATGGGGAGTGCGGCTGTGGAATATTTGAGGAGTTATCTTGTATCTTTATAAAATCCGTGATGAATGCATTTAGCTTCGGATTTATGATTGCATCAAAACAAAGTTGACATGTACTTTTTTTTGGTCTTGAAGTGTCTCCATGAGAATTTCATTAGGATCCCGTTTTCGTACCTTTGCCAATTTTGTTGACAAAAAGGGGAAGAATTAATATGTAGTTCACACTAGAAATACATATGGTTTACGTGTTTTACGGATTATTATGTAAGGGGAGTGGTTTTCATGTTGAGACGAAGTATTGACAAAGGGGGAGTGATACATATCACCACAGTATTGTTGTTGAAGTTGTGATATGAGAAATTTGATGCTGTGTAATAATACTATGACACTGTAAAACAATGATCTAGAGAATTTGTTTTCTCATTGTTATGGCTACAGAACTTCAACAACGATGATGCTAAACTTACAATCTTTGGAATCATTGGAGTACCTGGAAGTGACGAAGATTTCGAGTAATGTTGAAGCACCAAGGAGATCAAGCATGTGGACGAGAAGCTACAAAGTTTTTATCTATTTTGTAATCCATATGTATTGAGTTTTGCCACTAAAATTGACAAAGGGGGAGATTGTTAGAGTATTGCTCGGTCGAACTCGCATGCGTTGCTATCTCAAGCATGTTTGTCAATATTAGTAATCAAAACTATATGTCTTGATTTATAGTTTACTTATGACTTAGCCTCGTTCTAAGATAGTCAAGTGTAGTTTAAGCTCCAGACTCCATGGTGATCATCTTACGAAGACGAAGAACTACTCGAGAAACCGATGGAACTTCATCCGACTAAAAGGTATGTGGAGACTTGAAATTATCTATCACTCAAAAGTCTATTCTATCTCCTACTCTTGAGACAAAATCGTTTAAGTATGATAGTTTTCATACACACACATTTGCTATTTCGAGCCGAGTTTACTCGCCTATATTTTTATCGAAATATGTGTTGGTAAGCTTTCGCTTTAATCATTTTCATCTTTACCCGTGACGAAATTCATGATGACGTTTCAATCTTGAAAGTAGCTTTGATGACGATAATCGTGAATGACTATTGTTATAACATTATAGAAGAATGTTTCAATGATTGAAATGTAGAGTTGAGATTACCATCTATGGATATAAGCATATATAGTGTGTTCGCACATTAGTGTATAAATCCATGTACCGGAAGCCAAGTGCGTAGATATGTGTGCATGCGATATTGGTGAAGGAGACATGTTGAGTACGCGTACCCACAGAAGTTTTCATACCGAAAATTTCTGCCGGAGTTTGTAAGTTTGCAAACTAGTAAATAAGTCACCTTAGGTACGCGTACTCACGTAAGTTTTCGAACCGAAAATTGCTGCTGAGTTTGTAAACTCAAATCCGGTAGCTAAGGTACGCATACCCGTACGCGTACTCAAGCTGGTGATATCTAAAATCGGTAGTTCATGAGCTTAAAACAATAAATTATAAGGAATGCAATCTTTACAAACCGTGTCTATATTGTTAATTAATTGATTCAAGTGGATCAAACCGATTTTGTTTCAATTGTGTCTATGAATAAAGACCTAAGCAATTGAACAACTCTTCAACTAGTTCTTATGAGTCATTTGAACTAGTTATGAGAAAGATGAATACGGTTAATATGAAAGTGCTCATATGGATAACCATTGGTTAACTATTTGTGAACCAACTAAGTGTACACGTTTAGGTACGGTTACTCAAACCTAAATGAATGCATTTCATTTGTGAGTGTGACAAGCTAAGTTTCGATCTAATGGTTGAAATATATTAGCTTGGTTGAATCAGGTTTTTCATCTAACGGTGAATATTGAATGCTTTATTACCAAGGTAACTTAGATTGCAAACCATGATTTGAAAACTATATAAAGGATACATCTACCATATGGAAAAACTAATCCCCATACCTCTTGTGTGATACTAGTTAGTTTTCAAAAGTCGATTCTCCTTTAACCTTAGGTTTCTTCTCGAGACCCTGTAGGTTAACGACTGAAAGACTTCATTGGGATTGTGAAGCCAGACGAAACTACTTTTCTTGTACTTGAGCGATCTGATCTTGCAGTTTTCTATAGTACGAGTTCAATTGAATAATTGGCTTGAGGTTATATCTCCAATAGAGAAAGATAAAAAGAAATCACAAACATTTTCGTCTCATCTTTTGTGATTCCAAAATATCTAGTTTCGCTACCATACAATTTAGATTATTGTGAGGTGATTGATAGTACTAGGATATTCTTCGGGAATATAAGAACGGTTTATCAATTAGTTCATGTTTACCTTGATTTATCAAAAGACGGAAAAAAAAACTTTTGGGTATTTCTGTGGGAGACATTCAATTGATAGACCTTTCTATCTGAGACAGCTTTGTCTATCAAGTCTTTGACTTTAGGTCGTAGCAACTCTTAGTTGTGAGTGAGATCAGCTAAAGGAATCAAGTGCGTAATATCCTGCTAGGATCAGATACGTAAGGAGCGCAAATGTATCTTGAATCAGTATGAGATTGATTAGTGTTCAACTACAGTCCAGACCGAAGTTAGTTGTAGTAGGCTAGTGTTTGTAACGTCTTAATAAAGTGTGGTGTTCAATATGGACTAGGTCCCGGAGTTTTTCTGCATTTGCAGTTTCCTCGTTAACAAAATTTCTAGTGTCTGTGTTATTTCTATTCCGCATTATATTTTGTTATATAGTTGAAATATCACAGGTTGTGCGTTGTATCGATCAATTGTGAAATCCAACCTTTGGTTGTTGATTGGAAATTGATTGATCCTTGGATATCGGTCTTTGGTACCATCCAAGTTTTTATCTTTGTATTTGATAAAGACTCGCATATTTCTATTTGCTTGAGTAAAGATCAAATCAAGAAATAAAGATAAAACTCTTTAATACTTTTCTATTGATTGAGTCTAACTGTCTAGTTGATTCTCATAAATTTATATTGGAGTTTGTCCATACAGATTTCTAATCGAAATATTGGGTGAGGTTGTTAGACCCCCGCTTTTCAGTTACATTCCCACTCCTTACGCCTCTTGAGTCCCAGCAGGACTCTGCCCAATTGATTCCCTTAGATGACGTCCTTTACGGCCTAAGAGTTGCTTCAACTCAATTGAATATTTTAAACCAAACTGCCTCCCACAGATATGCCTATATGTGATTTCCTTTTTGATAGTAGATCAATGTGAGACTGGAAATCGATAGAAATAGACAAAGTTTAGCTAACCTCAAAATCCGGTCTTATGACTCCCGAAGAGCAGCCTAGATTCTTATTCACGTCACAAGTATTAAATCTGTGGAATCACAAAGTCTAAGACGAAGATAACTTTGCGATTTGTATATATCTTGTTTGAGTGAGCAGCTCCACAATCAAAACAAGATCAGGATACTCAAACTATTAAGATAAAGATAGTTGGACCTGGCTTCACGAATCCCTCGATGAAGTCTTTTTAGTCGCTAAACCTTAGAAGGGTTTGAGAGATATGACGACTCTAGTTTACAATTAGGACACATAAAGAATAGTGTCAGGGATTCAAAAATCCCAGTTGCTTGAGGTTCTCCCTTATATAGACTTTCAAAGTATAGGTTGCTTTAGGTTTTAGCTAAGATAACTTTGGAACCAAGCAAACAATATCCATCGTTAGATGAATATTTGAAATGAAATTAATATTCCAAGATATACACTCTGGTTAGGATGAACCGTAACCGAACCGTGTACAAAGACATTGTTCATGGGCGGTTAGCCTAAACTTGCTAGCCGACTGAACCATAAGCTTAATCATTTTCATATAACACTTAAGAATTTAAGCTTGCGTCACAACCGTATGTTATATTGTGATCAATCATGTCTATATAGTGTTTTTAGAGATTTATTCAAATGCCAATTATCTCACAGATTTAATTTTTGTGCATCTGAAAATATTCGACAGCGCAAGTACGTGTACTCTACCTTGTTCGCGAATATTTTTTTCATGGTACATGTACCGGGTATGTGTACCCTTAAGACAAAATCGAGTTCATAAACTCACATAACTTTTTAGGCTTACATACCGGGTATGAATACCACTCCGGTTTCAAAATCAACAGTTCCTTTACGGTATGCATATTAGGTATGCGTACCATTCCTGGTTCACGAGCAACATACTTTTTATGGTATGGATACCAAAAAATTGTTGTCTAAGTATAGATGTACTGGTACGTTTACTGGATACATGTACTGCGACTCTGAACCTATAACAGTTTTCCCAGTATGTGAAACTGGTATGCATACTGTCCTGTATCCAGATTTACAGTAGTTTTATATTTCTCTCTAAATCAATTCGAAACATTCCCAAATAACATCAATGACATATATCACTGTTCCAGGATACTTTCGAATGATAATCTTGAATCACGATTTAGATTATGAACAATAAATTGCTCTTAACCGAAATTCATCAAGTACGAATAAATGTTCATTAAGCTTAATCATATATATTTCGAGAATGAATTACCAAGATAAACTTGACTAGAAATTATTGATATGCTTGCGACATTCTAATTAGTCATGCGACATCGTCTCATAGATAGAAGGATGAATATAACTTGATAAATAGGTTGTTCAGTCTTCACTTACCTTTTGTTGAAGAAGTTCTCCAAAAGCTTTGGTTGATTTTCGCCTTCAAACAGTAGATGTCTGATTCTCAACTACACACTTCTATCCTAATCCGAAACTTGACTCACTGTAGACAGAAATCAAGATATAGTTTTGATCAACCAAATTTGACAACAAGCTTGATATAACAACGCTTGTGAGTTCCACCGAGAAATGCTCCAACAGTGATCCATTCCTAGTTTACTGTTAGTTGAGTATCTTATGGTAGCAAAATAACGTCATATTTTCGACATGATCATCAGTCAGGGTTATGTGGAAAGTAGGTATGTTACACAGATATAAGAACAAACATGTAAAAAATAATATGACGGGCTTCACGAATTCCTAAGTGAAATATTCAAAGTCGTAACTTGGAATACCGTTCTATGAAGACCTAGGTTATAGACGACTTTTCTTAAGAGTGGCAGGGATTGAGAAATCATGTTGCAAGAGTCTCTCTATTTATAGATTTTCAAGGCTACTGATAGCTTTGAATTCACGATTAGGTTAGCATGAAAACTACGCAAACACTTTATCATTTTAGATGAAATTCGTATTATAAATTCATGTAAACATGTGAAAAGAGTGCCTTGAAATTGCACTGAAGAATATATTATGGTCCGGTTCTGGAATTGTGCATAATAATAGTCCATGGCGACAAATATTCCTTTGAATTTACAAACACCTAGCCATATTCAATAAAACAGTTTTCATTTATATATTTTTGGCGACATATCTAAGTTTATTGATCAAAACTATATACTTGATTTCTAATATACTTATAGCTATGTCTCGGATTAGGATAGAATGTGTAGTTGAGTTTTAGACTTCACGGTGTTCACCAATTGAAGAAGAAGATCTACTAAGGAGCTTGGAGGAACTTCATCAACAAAATGTATGTGGAGACTAAAACTTATCTATCACTCAGAAGTCTATTTTATTCTTTTGTTTAATATGACTAAGTCGTATAGCTATATAAAATTTTACATTATACATGGTTGATATTTCGAGCTGAGTTTATCTCGCTTATCTATTTCTCCAAATCCGTGTTGAAAGGTTTTAACTTTAGATATGTTCATCGTATTCTTGACGAGTTTAGTTGGAAACTAAATATTAAGTCAAAAGATGATCATGTGAAATTACCTTGAATATCTTATATGATTTGTGTGAGACAGTTATTTGATGTTAGCTCGGGAAGTTTCGTATTATTCATTTGATCACTTGAAAATTACTTGAAGTTAATGGTATGTGAAGATTACCATTATCGTCTTCCAAGGATGTTTCAAAGATTGAAATAAGAGTTTAAAACAATTACTCATGTCTGGATACAACAGGGTATGCATATTCAGTATGTGAACTGTATTGTGATGATTCAGGTCCGGAACTCTTGTTTGCGTACCTAGTATGCGAACGGATTTACCTGAGAAGGTCCAGAACTCTTGTTTGCGTACCTAGTATGCGAACGGGTTTACCTGAGTCGGGTCCGGAACGGTTGCTCGCGAACCGGGTTTGCGAACGTCTTGACTAGGCCAAGGTATGGAGCTGCTGTTCGCGTACCTAGTTTGCGTACACAGTGGTTAAGTTCTAAAATCGGTAATGTATGATTATCATACTCATGAACTAAAACATTTTTGATGTAAGGAATGCAAATTAACCTTGAAAACCGTGGCTTAATGTGCATAAATTGATTCTTGTATAATTACTTTGAACAATCACGAATCAAACCGATTTCGCTTCAATTTGTTCATCAATATTTATATGAGATTATGAACAATTGAACAACTCTATTAAAATATAATTAGATTCATTTGATTATCTATCATGATTGATTGATCATCATATTTGATCTAGAAGTGTTAGATGAATATGGCTAAGTCAAAAGTGTTAATATGGCTAACTTCGGTTAATTGTTATTGAGCCAACCTAATATACACGTTTAGGTACACTTACCCATATATAAATATAAGTATATTTCATTTGTGTGTAAAAATCTAAGACCATCTAATGGTGAGATTAATTGCTTAATTTCTAAGAAGACTTAGCTTGAATCTTAATAAGAAGATCATCTAACGCTGAATATTGAATTCTTTATTACTAAGAAATATTAGCTTTGATTGTAAACAACCCTTTTCTAAAGGCTATACAGGGGGAATTCTAGAAACTGGAAAACCTAATCCTGACACTTCCGTATATCCTAGTTGCAAACTAGAGTCGATTCTCCTTAGGTTTTCCAAAACCATTATTAGGCTAATGACTTGAAGATTTCATTTGGGATTCGTGAAGCCAAATCCAATTATTTTTTTCTGTAGTTGCATATTCTGATCTTACTATCGTATTGAGTTTTATCTTTTCTAAGATTTACTCGAGATTTATCTCTGATAGGTAAGATATAAAAATTAATCACAACAGTTCTTCGTCTCAGGCTCTTGTGACTCCGCAATAACTTATTCTGTTAATCAGTTAGGTTATTGTGAGGTGACTAATATTTCTAGGCTGCTCTTCGGGAGTATAAGAACGGATTATTAGTTGGTTCCTGTTCACCTTGTTCTTTGTATCAAAAGACGGAACAAAAAGAATAAAGGACAGACATATCTGTGGGAGACATATTTATTTATAGGTCTTCGACTTTGGGTCTAGAAACTCTTAGTTGTGGGTGAGATCATCTAAGGGAATTAAGTGCGCAGAATCCGGCATGGTTCTAGAGGCGTAAGGAACGTGATTGTACTTTAATCGATGTGAGACTTGATTAGGGCTCAACTACACTCCATTCTGAAGTTAACTTGTTATAGGCTAGTGAATGGAGCGACTTAATACAGTATGGTGTTCAAATATGGACTAGGTCCCAGGGTTTTTCTGCATTTGCGGTTTCCTCGTTAACAAAATTTCTGGTGTCTATGTTATTTCTTTTCCGCATTATATTTGTTTATGTAATTGAAATATCACAGGTTGTGTGTATCTCAATCACAATTGATAAATCCGACCTTGATTGTTGGATAGAACTTGATTGACACTTGGGCATTGGTCTTTGGTACCGTCCAAGTTATTTTCACATTAATCAGGATCACGGATTTCTATCTGTTTCGATTTGATGATTTTATCGAGAAAGAGATAAAACTTTTTGATTCTTGGCTATGTCTCGGATTAGGATAGAATGTGTAATTGAGCTTTAGACTTCACGGCGTTCACCAATTGAAGAAGAAGCCTACTGAGGAGCTTGGAGGAACTTCATCAACAAAAGGTATGTGGAGACTAAAACTTATCTATCACTCAGAAGTCTATTCTATCTTCCGATGAGACTAAGTGGAATATCTATATAAACTTTTACATTATGTACATTTGATATTTCGAGTTGAGTTTATCTCGCTTATCTATTTCTCGAAATACGTATTGGAAGCTTTTAGCTTTAGCTATGTTCATCGTATTCTTAACGAGTTTAGTTGGAAACAATTTATTTGTTGGAAACTAAATATTAAGTCAAAAGATGATCATGTGAAAATCACCTTGAACATCTTATATGATTTGTGTAAGACAGTAATTTGATGTTAGCTCGGGAATTTTCATATTGATAATTTGATCACTTGAAAATTACTTGAAGCTAATGGTATGTGTAAGATTACCATTTTCGTCTTCCAAGGATGTTTGAATGATTGAAATAAGAGTTCAAAATAATTACCCATGTCTGGATACAACACGGTATGCATATTCAGTATGCGAACTGTATTGTGATGATTCACGTTCGGACCTCTTGTTTGCGTACCTAGTATGCGATTTGCGCCTGAAAATGACACAGTGACGCTTTAGCGCATGCTAGCGGCATTGCGGCATGACTGGCATAGCTCGTGCATGCCAGTGGCACAGTTGTGCAAGTGGCGCCTGGCGTAGTCGTGGCCACTAGACTTAGGTGGATGGTCACCTAAAAGTTTCCACAAGTCTGTCAGTTCGGTGGAAAACTTGGATGGATGAGATTGCATCTCATGAGGAAGGGTAGCCGTTGATTATGGCTACCTTCTGTTGGCGCCTGACAACTTTGTCTAAATTAGGGTTTGGCATGTCAAAACCCTAATTAGCGCACGCGGCATGTGACCGTGGATGGATGAGATGATTGGCCCAAATTAAATATAAACCATTTGATTTGGCTAGCCAAGTTGGATGGCTGAGATGATTTACATAAATTTGTGTTAACTCATGAAATTTCGTAATCAGAAAATTCAGATGTGGGACCCTCACTAAAATCATGTAGAATTCTCGTACGAACTCGGATTTTGACGGTCCGCCCCTCCATTATGATCAGAAAATAATTTCCTATCTCCCTATGCAGGAATATTTAGGTTTTGAGCTCGTTTAGGAGGTGAAAACATCCCGACAGTAAAACTCAGGAAGAATTCAGGAGGGACGTCTCAACACTAAGAGGAAGGATGTGTTGAGGCAGCATGCCTGGCAACACAATAGTGAGTGTTGAGAAATTTACACGTCTCAACACTAAGAGGAAAAATGTGTTGAGGAAGCAAGCCTAGCAACACAGTAGTGAGTGTTGAGTAATTTACACGTCTCAACACCAAGAGGAAGAATGTATTGAGGAAACATGCCTAGCAACACAGTAGTGAGTGTTGGGGACACTTTCCTTTATTGAGTTTTTACTCTAGGAGTTGTGTTGAGTTTTTCCATACAGATTTCCTAAGAAAAAGTTGGTGGTATATTTTGGTACCCCCGGCGTTTTCAGTTGGTGTCTTAGCAGGAAAAACATTAGACCTAACAAGTCTGTAGTTCAAGCAGTCTGACTATATGGACAAAGACGAAATCTCTACAGACACACACCAGAATTTCTTAGCGATTCTTTAGGATCTGTTCTCCTCAAGACTTAGTGTCTCACAAGATGATCTCGATTCACTAAAGACTAATACCTTGAGTGATTGTGAAGAATGGATGGAAAAAGTTAAAGAATCCTTTGCAATTATTAAAAACAAGAAGCGTCATGTTAAAAGTAAGAAGCTTCGTTGTCTTAAAAGATTGATTAACAGTTTGTTTAAGGAATGCAACATAAGGGGATCTGTTGACGAAGATCTTTTTATGGATTTTGAAAAAACATTTTAGTTCTTGGAATACATTGTTGTGATCATAAGTAGGGAAGTTCCCCTTCGTAGTCCTGTCGCTGGAACTCTTGTTTGCTTACCTAGTATGCGAACGGGTTTACCTGAGTTGGGTCCGGAACGGTTGTTCACGAACCGGGTTTGCGAACGTCTTGACTACGCCAAGGTCTGGAGATGATGTTCATGCACCTAGTTTGCGAACACAGCGGTTAAGTTCTAAAATCGGTAATGTATGATTCTCATACTCATGAACTAAAACATTTATGATTTAAGGAATGCAAATTCACTTTGCGAACCGTGGCCTAATGTTTATGAATTGATTCTTGTATAAGTAATTTGTACAATCATGAATCAAACTGATTTCTCTTCAATTTTTTCATGAATATTTCTATGAGATAGTGAACAATTCAAAAGCTCAATTAAAACAAAACTAGATTCATTTGATTATCTATCATGATTGATTGATCATCTTATTTGATTTAGAAGTCTTAGATGAATATGGCTAGGTCAAAAGAGTTAATATGGTAAACTTCGGTTAATTGTTATTGAGCCAACCCAATATACACGTTTAGGTACGGTTACTCATATCTAAATATAAGTATATTTCATTTATGTGTAACAAGCTAAGACCATCTAATAGTGGATATTAATTGCTTTAAACAGACTTAGCTTGAATATTAAATTAGGGGTTCATCTAATGGTGAATACTGAATGCTTTGTTACTAAGTTATCTTATCTTTGATTTTAACCAACCTAGGTTTCGATGGATATATAAGGGAAAACTCCAGACTTATATTCCCGAAGAACATCCAAGTATTATCAATCACCTCACAATAGTCCTAATCGACAAAGCGAAAAAAGATATTGTGGAATCACAAACGATGAGACGAAAATGTTTGTGATTACTTTTTATCTTGCCTATCAGAGATAGAAATCACAATCCAATTATTACAGTTGTACTCGTACAATAGAAACAACAATATTAGATCACACAACTACAAGAAAGTAGTATCGGTCTGGCTTCACAATCCCAATGAAGTTTTTAAGTCGTTAACCTGGCTTAGAAGAAGAAACCAAAGGTTAAAGGAGAATTGACTCTAGCTTAGCACAACTAATATCACACAGAATGTGTGGGGATTAGGTTTCCCAGTTGCTAGAGTTCTCCCTTATATAGTCTTTCAAATCATGGTTTGCAATCAATATTCACCGTTAGATGAAAACTTGATTAAATTCAAGATAATATTTATCAACCGTTAGATCGAAAACATAGCTTGTTATACACAAATGAAATGCATGTTGATAGGCTTATGTAACCGTACCCAAACTTGTATATTAGTTGGTTCAACAATAGTTAACCAAATGGTTAGCCATATGATCACTTTCATATCAACCATATTCTTCTTCACCATAACTAGTTCAAATGAACTAGTTAGAGAGTTGTTAAATTGCAAGGAAATCTTATGTACTACACAAGACACAATTGAAGCAAAAACGATGTGATTCACTCGAATCGGTTCATGAACTATATAGCCACGGTTTGCAATTGCATTCCTTAGTTAATATGAATAAGTTCACAAACATCGTTTTTAGATATAACCTACTCAAGTTCGCGGACTGGGTTCATGGACTTAAGTTCCCAGATGGAGTTTACAAACTCCAGCAGAAATTCTCGGGTTTGAGAACTTTGTCAGTTCGCGGACTGAGTTCGCGGACTTAGCTCACACACTACTCCGGTTCACTTGATCAACAAAGTTCGCAAACTTCGCTTCAAGGAATAAGGACTTATACATATATGTGTTTCCACAACAATGCTTATATCCTCCAATGGTTATATAATCTAAACTCTCATTTCAATCATTGAAACATTCTCAGAGGACGTTATATAGTTGTTGTTCACAAACCATTTTTCGTCAGAGTAATTTTCAAAGTGATTCAAACATAACATGACTTTCGTCACTAGGTAAAGATGAACTTGGCTAAAGCGAAAGCTTACCAACACTTATTTCGAGAAATAGATATGCACGATAAACTCGGCTCGAAATATTAAATGTGTATAATCTAAGTCTATACAGCAAAACGACTTTTGTCTCAAGATAAGAGATAAATAGACTTTTGAGTGATAGATAAGTTTAAGTCTCCACATACCGTTTAGTCGATGAAGATCCACCAGTTCCTTGAGTAGTCTTTCGTCTTGTATGATGATTGCCATGGAGTTCTTGAGATCAACTACATTTTCTATCCTAGTCCGAGACCTTAGCTATAGTAGACTAGAAATCAAGACTTATAGTTTTGATCACTAACATTGGCAAACATGCTTGAGATAGCAACGCGTGCGAGTCCGACCGAGCAATGCTATAACAGAGCTTGGAGGAACTTCATCAACAAAAGGTATGTGGAGACTGAAACTTTTCTATCAGAAGTCTATTCTATTCTATCTTCTAATGAGACAAAGTCATATAACTATATAGACTTTTACATTGTACACATTTGATATTCCGATCTGAGTTTATCTCGCTTATCTATTTCTCAAAATACGTATTGGAAGCTTTTAGCTTTAGCTATGTTCATCGTATTATTGACGAGTTTAGTTGGAAACAATTTATTTGTTGGAAACTAAATATTAAGTCAAAATATGATCATGTGAAAATTACCTTGAACATCTTATATGATTTGTGTAAGACAGTCATTTGATTTTAGCTCGGGAAGTTTCGTATTGATCATTTGATCACTTGAAAATTACTTGAAGTTAATGGTATGTGTAAGATTACCATTTTCGTCTTCCAAGGATGTTTCAGTGATTGAAATAAGAGTTTACAATAATTACCTATGTCTGGATACAACACGGTATGCATATTTAGTATGCGAACTGTATTGTGATAATTTAGGTCTGAAACTCTTGTTTGCGTACCTAGTATGCGAACGGATTTACCTGAGAAGGTCCAGAACTCTTTTTTTCTTACCTAGTATGCGAACGGGTTTACCTGAGTTGGGTCCGGAACAGTTGTTCACGAACCGGGTTTTTCGAACGTCTTGACTAGGCCAAGGTCCGGAGATGCTGTTCGCGCACCTAGTTTGTGAACACATCGGTTAAGTTATAAAATCGGTAATGTATGATTCTCATACTCATGAAATAAAACATTTATGATTTAAGGAATGCAAATTAACTTTGCAAACCGTGGCCTAATTTTTATGAATTGATTCTGTAATTTGTACAATCACGAATTAAACTGATTTCTCTTCAATTTGTTCATGAATATTTATATGAGATAGTGAAAAATTCAACAACTCAATTGAAACAAAATTAGATTCATTTGATTATATATCATGATTGATTGATCATCTTATTTGATCTAGAAGTCTCAGATGAATATGGCTAGGTCAAAAGTGTTAATATGGCAAACTTCGTCTAACTGTTATTGAGCCAACCCAATATACACGTTTAGGTACGGTTACTCATATCTAAATATAAGCATATTTCGTTTGTGTTTAACAAGATAAAACCAACTAATGGTGGAGATTAATTGCTTTAAGCATACTTAGATTGAATCTTAAATCAGGAGTTCATCTAATAGTGAATATTGAATGCTTTGTTACTAAGTTATCTTAGCTTTGATTGTAATCAACCTTGGTTTGGATGGCTATATAAGGGAAAACTCCAGCAACTTGAAAACTTAATCTTGACGCTTCCGTGTATCCTACTTGCAAACTAGAGTCGATTCTCCTTTAACCTAGGTTTTCCAAAACCATTATTAGGTTAACGACTTGAAGACTTCATTTGGGATTAGTGAAGCCAGATTCAACTATTTTTTTTGTAGTTGCGTATTCTTATCTTACTTGTTCTATCGTATTGAGTTTTATCTCTTAAGTTTTACTCGAGATTTATCTCCGATAGGTAAGATATAAAAAGTAATCACAAAAATTCTTCGTCTCAGACTCTTGTGATTCTGTGATAACTTCTTCGGTTAATCAGTTGGTTTATTGTGAGGTGACTAATATCTTAGGCTTCTCTTCGGGAGTATAAGACCGGGTTATTAGTTGATTCTTGTTCACCTTGATCTTTGTATCAAAAGACGGAACAAAAAGAATAAAGGATAGACATATCTGTGGGAGACAAATTTGTTTATAAGTTTTCGAATTTGGGTCGTAGCAACTCTTAGTTATGAGTAAGATCAGATAAAGGAATCAAGTGCACGGAATCCGGTGTGGTTCACGAGGCGTAAGGAACGCGACTGTACCTTAATCGGTGTGATACTTGGTTAGGGATCAACTACATTCCAGTCCGAAGTTAACTTGTAGTAGGATGGAGACTGTAGCGACTTAATACAGTGTGGTGTTAAAATCTGGATTAGGTCCGGGGTTTTTATGCATTTGCGGTTTCCTCGTTAACGAAATTTCTGGTGTCCGTGTTATTTCTTTTTCGCATTATATTTGTTTATATAATTGACATATTAAAGGTTGTGCATAGTTCAATCATATGATAAGTCCGAACTTGTTTGTTGGATACAACTTGATTGATACTTGGGCATTAGTCTTTGGTACCGTCCAAGTTATTCTCACATCAATCAGGCTCACGAATTTCTATCTGTTCGATTTTTTGATTGTATTGAGAATGTGATAAATCTCTTTAATATCTTTTTTGATTGAGTCTCACTTTTAAGTTGGTGCTCTCGGAATTATATTGGATTTTAGTCCATACAAATTTCCGAACGAATTACTGGGTGTGGTTGTTATACCCCCATTTTTCACTAACTAAAGAGGATAGAGAGGAAGAGAAAAAGAAAGAATATGAAGAATGGAAAAAAGGTGAGATTAAATTTGGGTTATTCATGAAAGCGTGGGATAAATTGGTTTGGTCGATGAGTGTGGCAAGATATGAGATAAACTTGAAGGAGTTCAAGGATGATTGGGGCACTAATTACCCCAAAGTAGTGGAATATTGCAAGAGACAATGGTTAACGCCACATAAAAAGATGTTTGTGTATGCTTTTACTTACGACTATAAACATTTCAAACTTGAGTCCACAAGTATGGTAGAGCAAGCTCATGGGAGACTAAAAGGTCTACTTTTCACGAGTCAAAATGGGATTCTGACGGTGCAACATGCTATCCATGAGTACACTAATAATGATATCAATAAGATAAGAAAGCAATTTGAAGAAAGTGGTACAAGAAGTTGAAGGAGTTTAAGGTGGAGGATTGGTTGCTTGTTGGTATACATTCCGACGTCTCGCATTGGAAATACGTTTTATGATGAAACATCTCAAGTTGTATCAAAAGTATGACGACCCGAGCACTCCTTGTAAATGTAGGATAATGGACTTTCATGTCGTCATATGCTTGGTATATATAAAACTCTGATTCCGATTGAATATATTGATTCTTATTGGAAGCAATTATTTTTCATCAGGAACTCCAAGAGAAGCTCCCGGTGAAGGGTTTGGAGAAATGGAATTTGAGAGAATAATCCTCGACAAGTAACCCACATTGAATAGGTTGGAAAAACAAACTATGAAGCACAAGTTGATGTCGATTGTTTACCCTTTTATGGAAGAACTTCAAGAACCCTTGAAACAAGATCCACCGGGTAGACCACCTACCACAAAGACAAGGGCGGAAGAAAGGGAACAAATTAAAGAGTATTTGAGTACAACAAGCGATCCATCTGAATATGAAAATATCGAGACGGAATACAAAGAGGAGCCGACTAAAAAAAGAGGTCGTTCGAGGAAAGAAACAACCACACCAATGATTTCAAACTTGAATCCAAATGGAACTCCACCTCTTGAGAGTCAAGCAAGTGCGGAAGTTTTTGTAAGAAAATGGGTAAGTCGAGGAAGGATACAACTACACCAATAGAAAAACCCATGGAGCCAAAGATTACACCTATTGAGAGTCAAGAAAGTCAAGGAGATGTTGTGAAGAAAAGAGATCGTCCGAGGAAGGTAGTAAAACCGGTATTGGAAGAGTATCGCGTACAATTCCCTCAAATTATTTGAGAGTTCGTTATTGGTACCGACGATGTCCCAAAGGATGGAAATTGTGGGTTTCACGTTGCCTCCCAATAATTGGGAATCCTAGATGGAGCGGTTGGGGAGAATCTCACCCAATGTCAATACATAAGAAAGAAGATGGCATCCCAAAAGACAAGGAGTTTTATATCTCAATGATGCTAGAAGATTCGATAGAGGACAAAGAAGCGACTTTTAAGGAATTGCTTACTAGTGTTAAAGGCCCTGAGGGAAATGCACTGATTAAATGGGAGCATTGGATGAGAATGTCGGAGTGTGGCCATCTATTGGCGGATACATGGTCATGCGTAGTACATTTTTTAGTAACATATGTTGTGTAGCATTTAAACCGAAACATGCTGTTTGTATGGACCATCTCAAGTATAAAAGAATTGTATGGCTTTGGTGGATAACAATCATTTTATTGGTCTACAACTGAACAATGGATGTCCATTACCTCCTCTTTGTAGGTTTAGTTTTTGGGAAAAGTTCATAAACAACAAGAGCAAGGAATGAGTGTATCTTTATGAAGACAACATGAACCTTTAGAATGCTTTAGATGAGTCCATCAAAGGTCACATAGATTTGACTCAAGGAGGTTTAATAGATCTGAATGAACTCCCTCCAATAGATTTGGGCGATGGGTGATTGCGCTTAGATAATAAGGAATTTTTTTGTAATCACAATCGTATTTTGTGTAATGTACTTTGGAGTACTACAAATGAATGAAATGGATGTGTTTTTATTTATTTTTGGTGTTTACTCCTTCCAATTTATATACGTTGGAATTGTTTTGTATTTCCTAACCATTCGAATTAAATTTTTTACTAGACAGTCGACATTGTAATTATTATACTACCTTGCCGACCATACAGTATGACACAATTAATTTGAATTTTCCCCAGGGTCGGCAGGTTATAATTTTGTCAAGTTGCCGACTGTGTATCATTCTTCAGGATCATTCTTACCCACCAGAAGTAAGTCTCTTACAAGGTCCTTCTCTCCGGTTTCATCACAATGATCTTCTATAGAAGAATAAAGCTTTTCAATCCATGCTAATAGCTCTGCTACATTGGTAGGACAGGGAATACCTTCTATGTTTTCCTCTTGGAAACTAACCAATACACAAGTACAAGCTATGAACACAAAAAACAATGTTGAACATACGATATTGGTCGGTACATTCAAGAATTTGGATAACAATTTTCATCTCCCTCCCACTTTAGGTGTATGGGGAAATGACGGACACTTGATTTCTGTTCTCTTGTTGTTGTTTTTTTGTTTCTTAGAAAACAATAATCAATTGCTCACCACTTCCCCATACACATAAAACAGGAGGAGATGAAATTATTACACATTGAAACATGGTTTTGATCAGCTATTAGTCGGCATGGTTGATAATATTGAAAAATGCCAACTAATACATAGTCGGCATGGTTATTCATCGACGATGCCAACTAATACTAAGTCGGCATGGTTCTATTCATATAAGATGTCAACTAATAACAAAGTTGAACTCAGGAAAACCAAGTTGTTGTGACATGAAACCGTGACGTTACAAGTTTAAGAAGATGATGACCGAAGAAAATCATTCCCAGTATGAAAAGTCGGCATGGTTGGTTAATTTGTGTCCGTGCTAGTTAATGTTAGTTTCTGGTTAATGTTTCACAGTCGCCATTACAATTATGAAAATTCGGCATGTTCTTCATATTACGACCTAGACGACTACCATTAACATCCTAAGACCGACATCTTATTTTAAAAAACCTTGCCGACTTACACCTGAAAATCATCATTTTCAACAATCTAACCTAATATAACAATCAAAAAACACAACACAATAATGGATTTGAGTTTAGACATCACTTACAATCTTTTTTTCGCCGGTAGTGGGTTCTTTTCAACATGCTCAGAGATTGGATATTTGAGTTCAGGAATTTCAATAGTCCCAACTTTTCCCTTACCTTTCTCCCCTGGTTTGGAACTTTTGATATCACTTGTTAAATCTCTATTGCTGCTTGATCGTTTAGAATCAGCCATTTTTGTGGAAAATCAAAGTTGACGATTTGCAGAGAGGTTAATGGAAGATGGGGGAGGAAGAGAAGATTAAGATTTTTTTAGGTTTTTAATTTTAGGGTTAACTGATTAAGAAATATGGTTTAGTTTTTAAGTTTAATTAGTCTAAGAGTATTAAAATAAAATCACCAATTTTAACCATCCCTTGGCAAGGGCACTAGGTCCATTTAAATTTGGATATACCCTAATTTTTCCAAGCTTTTTATTGCTTTATTTCAAAATAATTACCCAATAAAATGAATCCACACAGTAAATGACAACATACGGTCTCACAATTGCCTACAAGTTTCTACTACACCTAAAGTTAAATATTCTAGTGCTTGAACGAAATTCCTCCTAAAATTCTTATATGACAGGACACCACCGTTTTTCTATCACTAAAAATCCTAAAATGTGTTTGGTTAAAAAAAAAAACGCTTTTGCTTCTTCAAAATTAGCGAACAGTTCCACAAATCAAAAATCAAAGGTAAAACCATTTTGTTTCACAAAAATTACTCGTTTTATATTCGGTAATCATTGTATTTTCGAATTAATTTCCGTTATTCCGAAAATTTCTTTTTTCTTTTTCTTTTTTTGGAAAAAAGAAGTTTCTCTCATATCATTAATGCAACGGTTCCTCGATCTGTGTTTCCCTCATATCATTAATGCAATGGTTCCTCGATTACATAATCGTTCCAGCTTTGAATGTTCAGGTAAGTTAATAAAGAACTCCGGCTAGTATCTCTCCAAGTATTTGAAGAATATCCCATCACGCCTTAAGCAAGGTAAACAGTCGGTCGTTTTCCGTGGAATCTTGGAAGAATGGTCGAAGAATATTTAGAATTACTGGCAAATTATATTGGCCGGCTAGCGTTGAAATGCTAATATAAATTAAAAAGAAGATAGGGAAATGAATGATTGTAGGAGTAAGGCAGTGACAATGCCACATTGAATAGGTCCATGTTATTTGACTAATTCATTTTTTAAGGTTCACATTTTTTATGTTGCCATGAAGAAATCGTTAAAATTTGCAGTACCAGCGTTTAATTAGGGGCCCTGAAAAATAATTAGGGACCTCACCAAATTTATACCCATTCTATTTATGTTAGGGGGTTCCAAAATATGGTGAAAATACTATTTTGTCCTTCATTAATAATAAAACTTAAAACTCTATTCATCCTTAACCCCAAGCCTCCATTTCATTTCCATCTTTTAACAAAAAAGACGGAATCTCTTCTTCCTCTCTCTCAACTATCTTCTCTTCCATTGACGATACGAAGGAAAAAAAAAATCACTTACAGTTAAAGGATCGTCAATCCGAAAATCCTAAAGCCTAACGATTTTTCATATGCATGTAGAGATTATGAAAAATCGTTAGGATATATGAGGAGGAAGATAACGACCCTAATTCTGGTTTTTCATTTATTTATTTTTGCTCTAAATTAGAGTTGTTACCGAAACATAGAAACATATAACGATCCTTTACGAACGACCCATTTTAAAATTAACGACTCTACGTGAAAAGAAAGCAAAAAGCCATGCCCATTTTAAATGTTAACGACTCCATATGAAAAGAAAGTCAAAGACGATGTCCAGTAACAGGGTCGTCAAAAAGAGATTTTTCTACAAAGAGCTTAGAAGCTAACGACCCTTTGTATGTTTTCCATATGAAATTAATGAGCTAACAACCCTTTTTTCCCAAGTAACAAGCTAACGACCCCTTTTTGCCCAAGTAACAAGCTAACGACCCCAAGTAACAAACTAGCGACCCTTTGTACCAAAGTAACAAGCTAACGACCCCATTTTAAAAATTAACGACTCCATGTGAACTTTAGTGTAGTCAGTGTTCATCATATTACCATGACGATTTTTCATAATCTGAAAAAATTGCAGGTTTGAGTCGTCAACTGTGGTATCAATTAATTGACGATTTTCTAGAATCGTTGGGATATACATCCCTCGACACTGACGACTCTCAAGGGTCGTTAGTTTATTATACTCCCGACCTAACGATCCTCACTCTGAGTAGTTCCATATCGACCATGAATCGACCACTTGGAGCACCATTCAGACAATTTGAAGAGTATAGGAAGTTTACCTGATTATTTTGAGCTTCGGGTTCTTCATTTTGATTATTGGTTCCTTCATTTTGAGCAATAGGATCTTCATTTCCACCATTATTCAAGGCTTCCTCTATTAACATATCTTCATCAAACATCCAATCCATATGATTATTTTACCATCAACACAATCATGTATGTTGTTTGAATCTTCACCTATATCATTTCCTCCACTAGAATCACTCATTTCAAAAATCCAAAATTTTCCCCCAAAACTCACTTTCTTCCTCTCCACAACACAAAAACCCAATTTTTCTTTTATCAAAATTTAATCCTTAAATCTGATTTTAATCTAACTAAATTACTTAATAATTAATGAACTTAATTACTAATTACCACTAATAATTTGGGGGTAATTTAGTCATTTAAAAATATTGGGGATAAGGGATAACTCCAATTACTATTTCATGACATTTTTTTTGTCCTGTAGCTAGGGGTCCCCAATTATTTTCTAGGGCTCCCAATTCAGCGGTGCTCAGTATATGCCAACACAGAGATAGATAATGTAGTTGTTTTCCTATTTATTTATTTTTTTCAACCAAAATACTACCATTCTTATCTATCATATATATTATTATATAAAGCCAACTACCGTTAGTTGAAGCTGTAAAATTCATTTCCTATTTTGCCCCTTTTATATATTCCCATGAATACACATTCTCAGTATTAATTAGGGACAGTTTGGACTACCGACTAATTTAGTTTTTTAGACACATTTAAAAGTAGAGCCTTGATACATCCACCGAAGCAAGCACCGAAATAGGCACCGAGAGGGGATCAGATGGTCAGAAATGTCATTTTTTTGTATTGGAATAGGGGTGGGACATGAATGGACCCCACCACCCCCTCACACAATTTTTCACGGTGCATCCTCGGTGCTGCTTCCTCGGTCAACATATCATTTTTGTTTAAAAGTAATCTAATTGGTTTATTGTGTGGGTATTATCAAAGAGGATAATTAAAAAAAACAAAAAGAAACATGTATTTGTGGGCCAAGTCTTAGAGTATATATTTTTGGAAAAGGACCCCGGTTTACGTGTTGATTTGGAGTGGACCCAGTTTTTGTGCACGTGCGTAGGCACGTGCAGACTTCTAGTAAAAGAAAAAAAGTCATTAGCTTAGCTCATGGTTTTTAAAAGTGTACGTTGCATGCTTTGGAGCGTACGCTTCGCTTCAAATTTCATCATTTCGGTTTGAAGTGATCATGTGAAGCGCATCTTTCATGAAGCGTACGCTTCACGCTTCAGAGTTTATGCTTCGCCTCAAATTTTAGCATCTCGCTCCGAAGCGGTCATGTGAAGCTCATGTTTTAAGGGGGAATTGAACACCCCGCCTCCCACTCGTCTGGAGTAGGTTGAACTGGTGTACACACGCTTTGTTTTTGATTAAAGTTAGACTTATATAAAAGTTATATAGATATTATCTTCCTAATAAACTTATAATTACTAGTTACGACTAATATATTTATAAAAAAACATCCGCTTCAAACATCAACCATGAAACGATGCTTCACGCTTCGACATACGCATCGTTTCCTAAAAATGAAAAACGCTTCACGTATTCCTTGGTTGAGTTGCTGAAGTGCCCCCACATATCTTGGTTTGCTTCATCCATGTTAGCACAAGGTTCAATATAACTACATCATGATTCATTTCATAATTGAGCTGCTATATTTCCCGGTGCCTTCATCGGTATTCTGTCTTATCAGACCGTGATCAGCGGCGGAGCCAGATGCTGCATTCGCCACTGACCGTGATAGTCTTGATTTTCTTCATTATCTTCTGCTCCTCTTGCTGACCAGTTCGTTGATGAGTACCTACATATCTTCTATTAATAAGTCACTGATGTTTGCTGCATTCAAACTTAGACTAGCTCCTGCAACATAGTATGTCATTCCAATCCCTTTCAGCTTACTGTCTTCATCACATATATATTTATAAGATTCAAACATATCCAAAATATTTTAGTAATAAGTTTTCCTCAAAGGACCATTACATACATATATACTTATATATTCTAATACTTCATTAGTTTCTCTCGAACTATCTTCCTGTTGTTTCCCTATAAATAGATATAAATCTTGTTCTCATTCACAACATTCTCATCGCATCAAAAAAAAAAAAATCATCAGATAAAGAGTAGAACAAAAAATTCGAAATCATGAATAAAAGCTTTTTGAAAGTCTTGTTTGCAGCTCTTATGTTGGTTTTGGTTATGATGTCCGCTGCACCGCGTAAGTATCATAACTATCACAACATTTCTTTTTTATATACAAAAATTAGGATACGGACGAGTTTCGATCATCTGTCTAGTAAAACTGATCAAACAACTTTACTTTTCTTGGTAGCTAGCTACTGTTTTTCACGTACTTATCATTGGATGTTTATTTGCAGATGCTGTTAATGCCGGTGAGCCAAGTTGGACTAGCGTCCCTGAGGATGCCGACAGTCAATGGGACGAAAATGAAGGGTGAAACTAGTCACCGAAAACACTAGTATGGCAAAAGCGTTTCAAGTTTTTACATAAATAAATGATTTGCACATATTTACAAGTGTAAAAGGAGGTGAACTCTGCAGATGTTGTTGTTGTGGTCTTATAGACGACCTTGGGCTCATTCGTCTGCTTGAGTCACAGTAAATTAATATAGTCTAAGTGTTGCTTCTGTGTGAATGATTCTTGCCGATATGTTGTTTCCACTAGTGTTGCATTTAATTACGCTAAGTCTCTTTAGCTTGATGCACATATATAACTATGCCTTTAGCTAACGCTCCTGATTATTAGAACTCGATCGACATCGAAAATTAAAATTAAAACAAGTGACATTAAAAACATTTCCATTTAAGATGATCGAGTAATAATAGTCCAGTATTCTGATTCCCAGTGAATAGTTATCAGTGCTATTGCTCCTAATGCCTCATCAACCGACTCATAGTTTGGCCGGATTTGCTGGAATATCCAAATGAATACAAGGCCAAACGTGAGGAAATTCCTGCTGCACAAGGCATCAGAGCAATATCAATTGCTTCAAAAGAAATTGCAGTACTGATACTCGGCGAAACGAAATATTTTTATCATTTCTTGCGTAAAGGTATCTTGAGTTTATATATATACATGTGCGCGGCACTTAAAACATATTTTCAGAAAGAAAAAAAAACACATTTATAACAAATGCAAACAGCTGCAAATTAAACCCATCCTTTTCCTTCAGGGAGTACTACACATCCGTTGCCTCGGGGTCACCCCAAGTCCCTATGATATGGTACAACGCTGGCGATTCTTCTTTGCCTGCTTATAGAAAAACTGTGATGCTGCATTCAGATCGGAACTTTTATCCACTAAACTGTCAAACTTCTCCCCTCTTGCTAGCACCCTATCGAGTGTTTGATGAAGGAAAAATCTGGTCTCATCCAACTCCTTCTGAATATTCGAAAATTTATCAACCTCAGCAGGGTCCTGAAATTTAGTCAGAGCTTCAGTCAGATAAGGCCATGGTTGAGTTGCATCCGCCAGTGCAGTTTTCGAAGAGTGGCCGAAATTCTTCTCATATTCATCCAGCACCTTGTGAAGAAGGGAGAAAGCACTAAGCACAGGATAATGATCATCCATAAATCCCAACGCACATAATCCGTTCCTGTTGTAAGAATGGACCATGTATTCTTTATGTTGAACAGATTTACGTTGTCCAGGAAGAGTACCTTTAGCAACATCACGACCCACAGAAACAATGAACTCACGAACACCACTTCTCATGAAAAACCCAAAAGTACTTACATCACACGCGTTTGCTAGTATTATTGGATTTGGTTCTACTGTTGTTGTTGATGAAGACGAAGACGATGGATTCCCTACGTTACAATTCTGTACCAGTAGAGCCGTGATCTTTATGTTTCCACCGGAGTCTCAAACAAAGTACGACGATTCTTTGAAAGTGAATTTTTTTTTTTTTTTTGTTCTTTTCTTTTCTGAACGGTCAAGAGTAAACCGAAAAATCCGATATTTCGTGTATCAAACCTGAATTGTATTTGCTTCTTCAAAACTAGAAATATCAATCCAAAATCATAAGAAAAAACAATTATATTAGAAAAACAGTACAGGTTTGATTAAGTATAAGTACAATTGACTAATTCTGTTTTTAAGGTGTACGTATTTTATGTTACCATCTAGAAATTGTCAATATATGCTTCAAAAAGAAATAAAAATTGTCACTATTTTGTGGACTGGAGTAGGTGCTAAGCTGCTGACTCAAAGATAGCTGGGTAATGTTGTTATTTTCATATTATTTTTTTTTTTCAATCAAAAATGCTCCTTGCAAAAGAATTACTATCTCTTTCTCATTTCAGTGTAAAAATATTCTACAAAAACAGAGGTGGTGTAATATACTCCAGTGGGCAGGATCATTAGCTGAAGTGCACCCCGGTTGGGTTTACTCCATCCATGTTAGCACAATGCTCAGTATAACACCACATGAACCCTATTACATATCGTCTGGTGTCTTCACTCTTCATCGATATTCTCTTATCAGACCGTGATAGTCTTGAATATTTTTCATTTTCTTCTTGCTGACGAGTTTTGTTGATGAGTACCTACATTTTCCGTTAATAATTAATTTGAATCCAGTTTGTCAGGTCAGTGATGTTTGTTTGTTTGCCGCATTCAAACTTAGACTAGCTCCTCAAACATAGTATATCCCTTCTAGTCCCTTTCAACTACCGTCTTTATAATTAGACTTTCTTACAAATATATTTAATAAGGTTCAAACATATCCTTAACATTTTAGTAACTAGAACACCCGGCACGCCTTAACATTTTGTTGGCGATGCTGCCATATCCTCCTTACCGAGTCAATTTGATCACAGGCTCAGTATTACACGTCTTTTCCATTACTATCACCAAAATCAACAAACACCATTACTGTTTAGCACGCCCATATTAATCATCTTTCTTTAGCATCAGCAACAAACACCATTACTGTTTTACTCCGGATTGGTTTTGAAGACCTAATTAAAATGGTCCCAACTACAAAATCAAAATCACATCTGTGTTAATAATCAAAATCAAAATATTGTTGTGATTGATGGTGATAATTTAAACAAAAGTAATGAGAAACAAAAGTAGATAATCATCAAAGTATTATGAAACATTACCTTGTTCAATATGTTATGCAAAAGTCCGATCAAGCATGCACCAAAACAAATATCAAGAAGACCGAAGACTGGAGTTTGTAAAAACGGGAATTTACATAAGTAGGCTGATTTTTCTAGAGAAATCGTTTATTAAAAAAATAAAAGTTTTTCGAGAGAGTTCTTCTATGACAGAAGACATGGCTCGCCACCTACGTTAATTCAGAAAATATATATCGAGGAATGCAAATTCTATCAAAAGTGAAAACTATCCCTAATTAATTGCAACAGTCCGTAGTTATGAAAATACTTTTAAGGGTAAAATAGGAACAAAATTTTGCAGCTTCCTCTAAGGTAGTTCCCTTTATATAACAGATAGAATAGATAAGTGTTTGGAAGGACCCATTACATATTCGAATACTTCATTGGTATCTCTGGAACCATTCTTCTTGTTGTTTCCCTATAAATAGGTAGAACTCTTGTTCTCATTCACAACATCCTCGTCGAATAAAAAAAAAAGAAGAAACAATCATCAGATAAAGATTAGATCTTCCACAAAAAAATAAGTTCGATCGAAATCATGGGTAGAGGTTTTTTGAGAGTCTTGTTTGCTGCTCTTATGTTAGTTTTGGTTATGATGTCCGCTGCACCGCGTAAGTATCATAACTATCACGACATATTTTTTTTGTGTATATAAAAATTAGGATATAGGCGAGTTTCGATCATCTGTATAGTAATATTGATCAAACAGCTTCACTTTTCTTGGTAGTTAGCTACTGTTTTTCATGCACTTATTATTGGATGTTTATTTGCAGATACTGTTAATGCCGGTGAGCCAAGTTGGGGTAATATCCCTGAGGATGCCGACGGTCAATGGGACGAAAATGATGGATGAAACTAGTCACTGAATACTAGTATTGCAAAAGCGTGTCAAGTTTTTAATTACATAAATAATGATTTGCATATATTTGCAAGTGTGTGTGCTCTGTAAATGGAGGTGAACTCTGCTCTGCAGCAGTTATTGTGGTCTTCTTATAGACGACCTTGGGCTCATTTGTCTGCTTGAGTCACAGTTAAATTTAATATAATTCTGTGTGTGTTTGTGCGTGAATAAATTCTTATCGGTATGGTGTTCCTCTTGCCTTCATAGCAGCATCTTGTCTCCTGGGCTTTGAATGCAAACCCTTGACTTTGTTACTTATAAGTAAAATATTACTCCTAGTGATGATTTGCACGTGCTAGACCTAAAAATTGTCCTATACAAAGAAGAACCTCAAATTATTTTCATCATCTTCGTTATGGATCCCCAAATTCATCTGCATTTCCTTGTGTTCTTCGTTGTCATCTTGATCAGTTGTTGCAGTGTCTTGGTTAAGTCTCAAGTTCCTAACAACCAGACTTTCCAACTCATAAACCAAGGCGAATATCTTAGTAAGCTAGATGAAGACGGGTCGAATTTCCGTACGGGCGGTCTGGCAAAACCATATGAAAATTCTATGGAATACTTGATACGTTCCAAATTAGTAACATACACATTTGGGTTATATTTCTATAATACTACTCCCAATGCATATGTTCTTGGTATTGCCGGCGGTAATATGGGCGGCACTCTTCGGTGGATCTGGGATGCTAATCGCAACCACCCGGTTCGAGAAAATGCAACTCTCACTTTCGGTACTAATGGTAACTTAGTCCTTGCCGATGTCGATGGCTCTGTAGTTTGGCATACTGATACAGCCAACAAAGGTGTTACCGGTATTTCTATTCAAACTAATGGGAACTTTGTACTTCATAATAAAAAGGGGAAGTTTATTTGGCAGAGTTTCCATCATCCAACTGATACTCTTGCAGTAGGTCAATCACTTAAACTAGAGGGTAATACGAAACTCGTTAGCCGTATGTCAAACCGAAACAGTCATGACGGCCCTTACAGTATTATAGTCGACGACAAGAAAGGATTCATAATGTATCAAAACACTTCTGGTAAACTTGTTGAGTATGCAGGTTGGGAAGCAAAGGGTCTTTCTAATGTAACATTTCGTGCCATTACAAGAATCGATCCGGTTCAACCACCACCTGGCCCGCCTGATTATCAATATAGGGAAGCAAAGGGTAAAACAAGCTATTTCTTATCTCTAGGTTTCGCAAAGGGAAAACAAGCAAGCACTCCCTCTACTAAAAGAGTTGTACTTGCAATGACGGATTATTATCATTATCAGTACTATTCGTTTCTTAGATTAGAATCAGATGGAAACCTTGTAGCTTATAGCTACGTTATGCCACCTGCTCATCCCTTTGATGCTCATTGGAGAAGAGCGTACGCGTTTTTCGGAGATACCGTGAAAGAATGTGCATTACAGTCTAAATGTGGTTCATCTGGGAAGTGCTATGTGCGACTATGTAGTGTTTGCCCGCGTAATGGTTCGTTAGGTTGCATGATCAGTACTTCATAAAGAATAACATATCATCATCATCTTGAATTCTTATTTAGCTTTTATAATCCTCTACGAATTCATGTTTGTGGTTTCTTTTTTCTTCCTTCGGTAGTCAGAGAGATATCTACACGTATTTATTTATATATGGGAGATCTGTGGTGGTGGGTCTTGTAATATTCAATAGAGTATTTGGGATGCCTTCAATTTCGAAGTCAATTATTGGAAATTGATTTGAATCAAAAAAATATTGTGACAGCTTCACTAGAGTGATAGGTTTCCCGGTTCGTTGCGTTGTGAACTTCTATGAAGTGCAGCACCTAAATTTCATATCCCACAGGGAAATGCCATAAAAAAACAATGATGCTATGTTGACACCGTAAAATCTCGGGACTAAATTCCGAGTGAGACGGCTGCCGAGGCTTACCGGGAGAATTATATATCCACTGTGGGCCACACACTTTTTTGGTCCCGGCGGTGGATTTCATCCCTGTCAATCTAGAATTGTTGATAAAAAAAAATTCTTCAAAGTAGTATCAAGGTCCATGTTTCAGGACATACAAGAAAATTTTATGTCATACAAAATGATTACCCTAACTAGGGTGTGATGATAAAAGGTATTTAAGGATAGGTAAATTACTTAGTTACCATCAATGAATTTATTAATTTACTTATCCATTATTTATTTTGTCATTTCAACTTTTTTGAAAAAAAAATTATTTAATTTATTTTTCTTTTATTTTTCTGTTTTTTTTTTAATTAAAAAAATTAAAATAAAAATATTTAAAAAATTAAAAGTTTTTATTAAAAATATTTACTATTTTTTTAAAGAAAATAGTAGACAATTTTTTTTAGTTTCTAAAAATTATTTATTTTAATAAATCTTTTTATTTACTTTTTTTTTAAATATTATTTTAAGAAAAACAGAAAAAAAAAAAAAGAAAAAATTAATAATAAATTAAAATCTTTAATTTTTAAAATTTTAAAATAATATAAATTAAAAATTAAAAATATAAATAAGGACAGTTTTGGCATTCAGCAAAATATATGGATTAAGGAACTTTTAAAATTACCATCTAATAACCCGTTTTTGTCTTCATATGGTATGCCTTAAAATTTTTAGGTATGCCTTAAAACATGGTTCAGTATCAAACAACAAATTACCTAGCAAGAGGACATGTTTGACAAGGTATAACTCTATTAGGATTAAAGTATACTTGTAACATATTCTTGTTTACTTTGCAATATTTTCTTACTTCTTTTATGTTGAATGTCGACATCTTTCTTTACAATGCATGTCGACATCTTTTATAACTCTCTGTATATAAGGCCATGCCTAATTCTCTAACAAATCAATGAGAATATTTTGAATTCCATTCACGTTTACAACATGGTATTTTAGAGCCAGAATATTTTTTTTCCAAATTGTTTTTTGAGTAACAATGGGAACACCTTCTTTGAATGCAGAGATCCCACCATCACCTTCTTCACGTCCTTCCAATCCTTTGAATACCCCTAATACAGTTGTTACACCCAAAGTGAATGTTGTCTTGGGTGAAATGTTTGCACCTACCAATCCTATTCGATTAACTGGTAAGGGAGTTTATACTTGGATTGTTGACACTGGTGCTTCGAATCACGTTTGCTGTGATGAAAATCTGTTTGATATCTCTCGTGTCATAACTCCTATTCACGTTGGGTTTCCTAATGGTGCTACTATAAAGGCCACCAGAATAGGGAAAGTTACTTTAACCGATTCTTTGGTCTTGAAAATGTGTTATTCGTCCCTTCATTCACTTGTAACTTACTCTCTGTCTCTCAACTTCTGTCTTCTCGAAAGTTAAGCATACATTTTACATTCTCTTACTGTGTTGTACAGGACCTTGTCTTGAGGATGAAGATTGGTATGGGTGAGCTTATTGGGGAGCTTTATCATTTGCCGATGAGGGAACCAACTCGTGTTAATGTTGTTCATGGGAAAGACATGGAAGATTTATGGCATAAACGGCTCGGACATCCTTCTCGAAAAGTAATGGAGCTACTAATAATAATAAGTTGGAGTTTAAAGCTTGTGATATTTGTTGTCGGGCTAAAAAAACTCGTAGTATCTTTACGTTAAGTGAAAATAAAGCAGTCGATTTGTTTGATTTAATTCATTGTGACGTTTGGGGTCCTTATCGTGCAAATCGTGCTTGCAATTCTCGGTATTTTTTTACTATTGTGGATGATTTTTCTAGATGTGTGTGGGTATATTTGATGAAAACAAAGGACGAGGTTCCACATTTATTAATAAAAATTTTCGCCTTGGTTGATCGTCAATTCACCAAAAGAGTAAAAGTTTTGCAAGTGATAATGGGACATAATTTAAGGGTCTTGGTACTTATTTTCCTACGAATGGGATAATTCACCAGACATCCATGGTTAAAACACCTCAGCAAAATGCTAGAGTAGAACGTAAACATCGCCATATTCTTAATGTTACTCGTGCTTTACGTTTTCAAGCTTGTTTACCTATTGATTTTTGAGGTGAATGTGTTCTAACCGCTGCATATCTGATTAATCGCACTCCTTCTCGTCTGCTGGATTCTAAGACACCTTTTGAAATGCTTTATGGTCGTGCTCCTACTCTCGATCTGCTTAGAGTTTTTGGATGTTTATGTTATGCGAAGAATATTAATCCTTGTGATAAGTTTGATAGTCGAAGTCGTCGGTGTATCTTTCTTGGATATCCTTTTGGGAAGAAAGGATGGCATCTATTTGACCTTGCGACGGGGGATTATTTTCAGTCTCGTGATGTTAGTTTTGTTGAAGATGTTTACCCTCTAGCTGATCCCGACGAAATGGATCGTCTGAACTCATTATATCCAACAGAATTTGGTGGCTTACATAATTCTGCGGACTGTGGAGATCTTTTTGAGGACTGTACACAGTCATCAGTCCCCGAACAGTCACATCAAGGGCCTCCAGACGCTCCCATACTTCCAGTTAGCACGTCAGTTTATGATGCACTTTCAGACACGTCTTCTGAGGATCTGCCGACTCTTATTCCACTTCATACACATGCACTGCCCAGTGACACCCAACCTTCATCCAGTGACAGTGTTTTGTTACCAGCAACATCTGAAAATTGGTCTGTTTTGGGAGATCTTTCCGGTGGAAGTTTGGTTGAAAATGAAAGTGTCCCGGCAGATGCTGATGGAAATATTTTGGTTGATGATACTTGTGGTGTAGAAAGCACGGAATTGGTTGATGTGAATCTTGGTCATGGCAAACGTACCAAATTCGAAAATGTACGACACAAAGATTTTGTAAAATGGCGAAGTGTGGAGCCAAAGACTAACACGACTTTGGTTCCCCCTCACACTTCACACATACCAATCCATTCCTCAGGTACTCCGTATCCTATAACACATTATGTAAATTGTAATGCTTTTTCTGTTGCGCGTCAACATTTTCTTGCAGCTCTTTCGTCTGATAAGGAGCCCACATCCTTTAAGGAAGCAATGAATGATCCTCGCTGGAGAAAAGCGATGGAGGAAGAAATTGCGGCTCTTGATGCCAATGGAACTTGGAAAATTGAAGACTTACCTCCGAGAAAATTGGATATTGGATTCATGTGGGTGTTTCGGATCAAACGTCGTTCTGATGGCACTGTTGGACGATACAAGGCACGACTGGTTGTCTTCGGTAATCATCAACAAGAGGGAATAGATTTCAGTGAGACTTTTTCTCCTACTGTAAAAATGGTTATTGTGCGTACTTTTTTAACTGTTTCCGCTATTCAGAATTGAGAGTTAGTTCAAATGGACGTTCATAATGCTTTTCTTCATGGTGACTTGGATGAAGAGGTATATATGCGCCTTACTCCCGGTTTTAGTAATGGCGTGACTGGAAAGGTATGTAGGCTATGTAAGTCTCTGTATGGTTTGCGATAGGCCCCTAGATGTTGGTGTGCCAAGTTAGCCACAGCCTTGCGTGCATATGGTTTTTCAGCAAGCAAATCTGATCATTCATTATTTGTTTATCGTAAAAAGGGCGTGATATTGAATATCCTTGTTTATGTGGATGATCTTGTTATTGTTGGGAATAATAGCGATGATATTCGCAAACTAAAATCATATCTTGGTGATTGTTTTCATATGAAGGACTTGGGAAAATTGAAGTATTTTCTGGGCATTGAAGTAGCTAGAAGTTCGAAAGGTATTTTTCTTTGTCAACGCAAATATGCTCTTGATATATTGTCTGAAACATGTCTTATAGGTTTTAAACCGGCTAGTGTTCCAATGGAAGAAAATCATCGCCTAGCTCTTGCATCGGACACACCTATGACAGATCCTGCTCGTTATAGACGACTCGTGGGGCGTCTAATTTATCTTACCATTACTTGCCCTGAGCTTTCTTATGTGGTTCATATATTATCTCAATTTATGAAGCATCCAAAGCAATCTCAATGGGATGCGGATTTGAGAGTTGTTCGTTATTTGAAATACAGTCCCGGCCAAGGTATATTACTTCGTGCTAATTCCACTCTAGTTCTTGATGTTTATTGTGATGCAGATTGGGCTATATGCCAACTCATTTATGAGTTTGATCCTCTCTCATAGTGTCTGGTTGATTACTGTAGAAATGTTGTCCCCGAGGTGTAAGCCGAATCCCGAGGGACATCTAAAGTATTTCTTGATATTGGTTACATATTTGAAACAGTGAAATTCATAAGAACACTATAGTTTCATCGTCAACAATCGAAAATGGACCGAGACTAGGGGAAACGTTGATAGTGTGAATCTCCCAACTCTCTAGCTCTTCCCTCTCTCCTTTCCTAACTGTTCTTTTTCTTCAAATTTCTTTTCAATTTCTTCCATCAATCTCCTAATCTTCATGCCTTCTGAGTAATCCCCCATCTGGGTTTCGGTCCCTAGACAGATGGGGAGCAATGAGAAGGGACCATATGATCTAAACTTGTCCTGTTTCTTGAATTGATATATCTTTGTGTGGAAATTTGGGATTTGAAGTCTTGCATCATTTGCATCCATTGGCATGTTTACTGGTTTATTTGTCCTCCTATTAATCTTAGTTATACTCTTTTGCATTCTTTAACGTTTATTTTATTGTTTAAAGATTTTCAATGCATCATTAACATAGCCCCAAATATTTCTTTTTAGATTTTTTATCTTGGAATATCTTTAATTAGTACCATCTTTACTAGTTTGAGGTTTTTTATCACTCTATTCTGCATCAGATTTCTTGGTATGCTATCTTGGTCCAAAGCTTTTGTTTAGAGGATAATCAATCCTTTTCCACCAAGAAGGATATGTATTTTAAATATATCAGTTCATACATATCATAGCTGTTGGCGAAAAGTTGATCCAGGTTTAAATGTTTTTGAGGTGTGGGTTAATAAACATGTCCTTAACTTTAAATCTTTTAATATTAATCATACAATCCTTTAGGACAAACATGGTTAATCGTTAACCAACTCCTCAAATTCCTATGGGCTTATGGATAATAAAACACTACTTCATTCACTTCTTCAAAACAAAGTAATGTCCTTACTTCGAAAAGAAATAAATCATCAAAGGTCGTTCACCAAATTTGTAACAAAACTAAACAAGCAAAATTACTTCAAAATCAATCAGATTAATCTTACAAAATATGTTAGCTTCAGGAATTAGTTTTCTCCCTTTGATGATATAAATTATTCCAAAGTTACATAGATTTGTGTTTATTCATTTTCCTGAAGTTTAATAATCTGTAATTCTTGATCCATTTCGTTTCTTATCTACTTATCTTCTCTCCCTACCTATTACTATGAACTATTTCTCAAGCATACATAATCACATAAAGTCGAGGAGAAACGGCAGAAACAGAAATCATGACAAAATGAGAATATAGAGATATGTGAAACTAAATCAATTACAATTGATTCACATGTAGCCTTGTATAAGATCATTTTTTATAGGTTTCATCTTCTTTCTTGCCCCGACCTGATAAATACCACAGTTGTTGATTTATCTTCTTCCTAGAATAATCTGGCCTTTAATATTTATTTTTATTCCAGGTGTCAGTGCTTTTATTCCAGGCCAAGATATTTCGAATGATGTGTTGCGCAAACGTACTAAATATTTAGACAAGTGTGTCTCGCATGGTTATGATTTAGGTGTTTTGGCTTTCTCAACTTTGGGAGAGCTTAGTGCGGATACTTTATGTTTTTTTAGGAGATTAAAAAGTTGTCTAGTTAGTAATGATGCTAGAAGTGGTGTTGGTAGATTTCTTATTTATAGATCAGGTGTTGCTATTCAAAAAAGGTGTTGGTGCTCAGCTTGTTGCTATACTACCAACAATTTTTTTGTACGAATCTTTATAGTAGATGAATAAAGATCTCTTTTAATATTATAACAATTAAAAAAAATTAAAAATTAATACCAAATAAAAAAAAACAAGGGTAACTAAATAATTTATCTACCTTAGGACACCTTCTCATCCCACTACCACTATTTCTTTCATAAACCACCATTGTCGTCATCAGTCAACCATTCTCACGATCACCCACCATCATTATCCCCACCGCCGATCCACCACTCCCGCCCACCATCACAACCACCATTAATGCCTACTGATTTAATACAAAATAAATTTATGATGTACAATATTAATGAAAATATATTTATTTGATTAATTAAAGGTTTTTATAATGAAATATATATCAATAGAACATTTATTATTGAAAGCTAATTGAGCTAATCATTTTACAGCGGTATATTTAGCTTTCCCAAGAATAAATCCAGAGTGTCCTTTATCTTGCTTAACTTGTCTATCAATCAGATTAATCTTACAAAATTTGTTAGCTTCGGGAATTACTTTTCTCCCTTTGTTGATTTAATTATTACAAATTTACATAGATTTGTGTGTATTAATTTTCCTAAAGCTTAATAATCTTTAATTCTTGATCCATTTCATTTCTTATCTACTTGTCTTATCTCTTTACCTATTACCATGAAATATTTCTCAAGCATGCATAATCACATAAAGTCGAGAAGAAATGGGAGAAACATAAATCATGACAAAAAAATGGAAATAGAAATAGATATGAGAAACTAAATTACTTCTAATACAACCTCCACCATTAATGTCATCATTCCACAATTCTTACCAACATCCACCACCATATCCCCACCGTCGATCCACCACCATCACAATTACCATTAAAGCCTACTGATGTAATATAAAATAAACTTATTATGTATTGTATTAATGAAAATATATTTATTTGATTAATTGGAGAAACATTTATCATGAAATATCAATAGAATATTTATTATTGAAAGTTAATTAAACCGATCGTTTTACAGTCGTAGATTTAATTTTTCCAAGAGTGAATTTCACCTGTTTCGTAACGGCCGATCCACCACCCCCTTTATCTTGCCTAAGTTTTCTAAACTCTGTTTTATAAGCTGGTTTATAATTTCACTTGTATCGTGACGGCATGGCCTCCATAATAAGTAAAAGAAGAATTATGTCAATCTTGACCCTTGTCATTTTTTTTGTTGGCTCGATATATATATAGTGACAATTTGTTTCGATGTTTTTTTTTTTTTTTTTTGAGAATTGCTAGGTTGATCGTAATAGGTGTATCGAAGAAACCACCGAGTGAAACATATAGTGGGACGAACTGAAAACCTTTACTATCCCAATAGCAGATCCATTACCCTGTCATCGTTAAATCTTTCTCAGGTTGTATTTAGGGCAAATTGCGGTTAGCCTGTACAATTTTTTTCTTTTTTTGTATTATAATAAGCTTATTTTCACATATAGTAAGAATTATCCACTACCTAACTACCACACTGACCACCTACACTACCACCACCAGAACCGCCCATCACCACTACCTCATCAAAATCATTACCAGCTCCATGGGCCACCACCCACAAATACTACACAAATGACATGATTGTTAACAAATTTATTATTTATTTAATGAAAGTATTTATTAGGATAATCATAAGAAATTTATAAGAAAACATTAATAAAATATTTAATGATCAAAGTATATTTATTAAGAGAATTGTGAGACATGTATAATAAAAGATCAATAAAATATCTAATGAAAATTAATTTATGAAGATAATTATATGATATTTATGATGTAAGAAGATTTTTATAATGAAAAATTAATGAAAATATATTTATTAAGATTATTATAAGATATTTATAATGAGAGATTAGTAAAATATTCATTATAAAAAAACTAATGATATAATAATGATGTAAACAACCACAAGCATCGATTTAGCTTTCCCAAGAATGAATCCAGAGTGTCCTTTATCTAAGCTAAGTTGTCCATGCTTTGATTGATTAAGAGGATATTTAATGATGAAAATTTAATAAATTATTCATTATGAGAGATTAATGAGACACTAATTAATAAAGCTCTCATTATGATTAATTTTAATTAGAGCAAACCATAACCATGGATTTAACTTTCCCCAGAATGCATCCTGGCATCTCTTTATCTAGGCTAAGTTGTCCAAACTATGCTTAATATTCTTGATGGTATTTCTTCTTCGAAGGTTTCTTTATCTGGTCTGATCCTACAATTTGCTTGTTATGTTTCTTCTATTGTTTGGATTGATCTAATGGGAGGTCCTTTAAGGTTTATATATAGGATTGATATCTTCATAAATCTGGTTTATTGCTCTGCGTCTATTTAGTAGCTCTAATTTTACGATTCCCTTCTGGTTCTTCCTTTTTCCCTCAATCAAGATAATTTAACTTAGTAGTTATGTGTACCCTTAGGAAAAAAATAGTTCAGGAGTCTACATAACATTTTGGTATCCGCACTAGGTATGTGTACCTTCCTGAGTTCACGAGTCAACGGATGTTTTTGGTATCCATACCGGGTATGTGTACCAAAGCCGTTGCCGAACTATAGCTACGCCGATACGTGTACTGGTATATGTACTGCAGATCCGGACCTATAATGGTTACGCCAGTACGTGAACTGGTATAAGTACTATCATGTATCCAGATTTACAGTAGTTATATATTTCTCTAATAATCAATTTGAAACATTCTTGAATAACATCAATGACACATATCACTGTTCCAGGATATTTTCAAATGATTAACTTGAATCATGATTTAGGTCATAAACAATAAATTGTTCTTAACCAAATTCATCAAGTTTTGAACAAATGTTCTAAGAGATTGAAGTTTGAGACGGAGTTGAATCGAGTAAGTTGACGAGCTTCTTGCAAATCTTGATTCAATAGTCTCCCAAAGATATTTGGAATAATCAACACCGACAGTGTAAGAAATAATACATTAATGATAATTGAATCCACAGTATGAGAGTAACATCATTATCATGCCAAGTTGTATGACCAGAATTTACAACGTTATCGATCATATAAGGAGGACATGAAAGAGATCCATCAAGAACACCATGAACTTTATATCTTTTTAAAAGAGGAATAAGAAGAGATTCCTATATGAGGAAATTATCATATTTTAATATATACGAGAGAAACTAAAAATTCGATTAAGAGGAATTTGTGAAATTCTTGATGCGTAATGAGTCATTGTTGAATTGAAGTAAACAAATGAGAGAAAAGATTAAGAGATGAAGAAATTGAATGAATGAACCGGTTTCAAGACAAGAAATGATGATGAAAATTTTTATATCTGAAAATCAGCCATCAATGGTGGTGGCGGAAGCTGTATCTTCTGATACCATAGTTGTAATGAATAAATTGTATTGAATATTAATTATTCTTACAAAGTCACACACAGTTCATGTCTGTATTTATAACACATAGAAATAAAAACTAAGAAAGAGAAAGAAAAAAAACACATGACCACTTGACAGTCTGTAATCACTCACACATACTGACTAATAGAAATGACCTAAGACAAATTTTGAACACACGTGTGATAGTGAGCATAAACATAGACATAATTAAGCATTCTGCTATTAGCTTATAGTTACATCATGTCGTCTGCTCATCCCTTTGATGCTCATTGGAGGAGCTGTGGTTTTCAGAGATATCGTGAAAAAATATGCATTATGATCTAAATGTGGTTCATCTGGAAAGTGTTATGGGAGACTAAGTAGTGCTTTTCCTCGTAATGGTTCGTTAGGTTGAATGATCAGTACTTCATGAAGAATAACATATCCACGTCATCCGTTCTTATTTGTAGGTGCATTTCAAGGTTTTTCAAAGTTGACATAAATACACGACCATTATTGGTAGGTTCCGGAATTGGAACAAGAACAACTCTGCCCAATCCGTATCCCGACGTTCATGCTCAATAATCATGTTGTGTAAAATAAGACAACATTTCATAATTAGGTTTCAAGTCAGATTGTTGCCAATACTTACATACGTGATCCAACAATTCTGAATTTACCTTGATGCACTCCAAAAGCATGCTCGACATCCTTTCTTTTAGCCATTTGATACTTGTTGAATCTCACATACTCGGGAATGTCCAATGTCGGACTAAATCTTTTTACAATTGTAGTCAACTTTGGATAGATACTATCGACTAAAAAATAACCCATATTGTATTGGTGACCATTGATGACATAATTGTATGGAGGTGATACACCCTTTAGCATGTTATCAAAAAGGGCGAGTGTGCAAACACATTCAAATCTTTCTTTGATCCAGGCATTCCGAAAAAAGCATGCTAAAACCACAAATCGTATGATGCCACCGCCTTTAATACCATACTACTATGTTTCTCTTTACCCCGGTAAGTTTCTTGCCAAGCTGTCGGACAATTCCTCTATGCCCATTTCATACAATCAACACTACCAAGCATTCCAGGAAAACCTCGTTGCATTCTCAGCTAGCAACCTCTAAACATATTCAGGAGTGGGTTCACGCAAATATATTTCTCCAAAAGTCATGCAAATGGTGTGGAAAAATCTTTTTAGATACTTGTATATTGTAGTGGCACCCATACGAGTGTAATCATCAACACTATCAGCTGCCGTACTTTTGCATAAACATTTCATCACGACAACTAATTTCATATGCGGAGAGTGCCTCATAGTACCGGTTGTATCCGTACGATGATGCAATTCTGGATCAACTTCAAGCAATTTTCCTAATAATTTCTCGAATAAGTCTTCTCTCATGCCTAGACGTTGTTTGAATTGTCTTGAGGTATAACCAGTTCCAGGTGTAAAATAATCATTCATAATTTTTGCATCATGCCACACTCGATCACGCGTTATTACACTACGTGTTTGTACATCCCTAGGTACCGGTTGTCGAATAATACACAACAGTTCATCCAAACACAGTTGTGTAAACATTAAGAAAACTTTTTCTTCTTCATCAATAGAAGTATCCAAATAGATTATATTACATATTTAACTCTCACATAAGCTCGCACTAGACTCATTATATACCTTTGCAAACAACAAACATATCATCAATTTGTCTATACCATACATAAATACAAGTCAGTCAATATTATACATCGATAATAGTAGTTTACAAAGATTTCATTCAACATAAATCAAGGTACACAACAATTAATCATGGATTTTTCACTAAATACAAGTTTTAATTATATTATTGATTGAATTGCATACTAGATACCCAACCAACAACAATTTCATCAAAATCAAAATCAAATTAATTTTAAACCCTAAAATTAGAATCACCCACCTTTGATGATTTTGTGGATGAAATTCGAAATTGAAGAATGGATTTGTTTCACCTTGGAGTAACGAACAAACCCTTTTAATTTAAGCCGACGAACCGCAATGAATCAATATGAATATCAAAAGGGAATAAAGGAGGTTTGAAAGGGTTTTGAGAGGATGATAAAATAAAGAAGAAGAAGAAATGGGAAACCGAGCATGCTACTAGTAACTATACTGCGTCCTTCGTGTGAATTCCCTACCCTTTTTTTTTGTTTTTGCATCAAAAACACAAAAAAAATAATCTACCACCGTGGCTTCAGGGCTCCAGTGCTCCTTGTATAGATATCGGTTCCAAAATTTGCCATTCACGATTCAAATATAAAGTTAGCAATTCCTCAAGCTGGTCACCAATCCGACTTTAGCTCAGTTGGTAGAGCGGAGGACTGTAGTAGTTGGCAGCTAAATCCTTAGGTCACTGGTTCGAATCCGGTAAGTCGGATTTTTTTTTTATTTTTTGATTTTTTTTCCTTCTAGCCATCTAAATGGCCCTTTGCATCCCAACTTGCATGTTGTTGAACCACTTTGCATGAATCGTTTCGATACATCATGAACCCCTTTTTATCGATCACAATAGTGTATGTTCCATCAGGACTGTTCCGATCTGATGTACGACTAACACGTTTCGTAATACCCTTGACCTTAATTGACCTTCTCTTTTTATCATGATGAAGTAATAATGTTGCAAAGAAATACCGATAAATCTCCCTTGACTCCATGCCGTTCTATTTGACAAAGGCAGCTATAAAAACCCGGGTTGATCCCCAAAATCAACCCTCACTTCCTTTTACTTGTTGTTGTTACGAATACAAATTTTTCTCTTCAGGTAAAGACCCTTTTTCTCCTCCTCCTCCAGAAATCTCTAGTCTAGTGCACAACAGATAATATATATACAGAAGAATTCTTAACCCAAATACATTTCCTTCGAATCATAGATACTTTTCAGGTTGAAATAGAAAGACCCAGTAATCCGGTTCTTGGTTTCTTGCGCATAAGCCTTCTGAGTTCTTGGTTCAGATAAAACGACACTGAAGTTCCTTTTCTGCACATTTTCCAAAAGATCCTAAAGAGAATGACAACCATTCGAGAGATCTGCTGCAGTGATCTTCTTGGCATGACCAATATGATGATGAGTCAGGAATCTGTAAGAATTTCTTTACTTGAATCTTTTCTGATTATGCCAATCAAAGAATTTAATCATAAAGTTATGATGCTGTTGTAGATGGGTCGACCTTTGTCAGACTATATGTCCACCATGTCAGAATACCCTGAGTACTCTCTTGTTGCTGTAGCTCCTGGCAACCAAATTGAGGGTTACAGTAAGTAATTCTTTATTCACCAGGTTCTTGATGGTTCTTGATTAATGTGTTTTAGTTCTTGATCAACACTTTGTTTTTTGTTCTAGTTACTGCAATTAATGTAGGAGAAGGTTTAGAAAAGCATTGCGAGATTAAGGAGATGCATTACCTGAGAGGCGACATGGCTGAGATGCTACTCAAGACAGTAGAGGAAACAGCTGACAACATGTAGGTAAACTTTTATCATCTTAACTTGATTCAACCATTTTACATACTAAATGTTTGTTTAGGATCTGACGGGAAGAATTCGGCTTCGAAACAGGCATAATGTGTATTATTTGGAAGTAGATTTGCACTCAGACAACCAAAAATACCTTGAATTGTTCAATAAAGTAAGCGCGTCTCTAAATCATAATAACTTTGATCAATTTCTGTATGTAAAGTGCATATGCTTATACAGTAAAGGTTACCAATTTTTTCTCCAGGTTGGGTATACTTGCAGTAAGGAGTATTATGATGTCATTCGTGGAGATCTAGTAAATAAGACAAGTGAGTCTCCTCCCATAACCTGCATTTCAGATTTGACAATATTCGCAACAAACGCTTGCATATAACTAATCTAAAACTACTCTATGTTTCTTTGGTCATACAGAGCTCACGAAATACTTGTCCGGTGGAGGCTTGCATCTCTTGGCAGAAACTGCAGCAACCAGTACTGGCATCTAAAACTGGACTTTCAGTGCCTTCTTCTACTAGTCCTTCAGATGTGATTACCGACGGTGATATGCATATACATTTAAATAGTGATAGTGGTATACAAAAATACATGATAAATAGTACGTCAAAGTGAAAGCTAGGCCTTACATTATATGGATTCATCCTGTACTTCAGTTATAGAGTTGTTGCAGAACATGGTGATAAATAGTCTGCCATTTAGACAGGCCACAACTAAAAACTCGCGGAACAAAGATTGCGGGGACAGGAATCAACAGCCCCAGAATTGCATTTTAAGTAGTAGATGAGTCTAACAAATTATAATGTCATATCACCAGTCCCCTACAAGCCAGCACCCTTTACGCAATCTGTACAAAGGTGCAACCTTACCATATAATACGGCTGCCTGATCAGTAAAATGAACTATGACTTTCTTGTTAGGCAGAATGCGGACATTTTCATATAATCAACATGAATTGAAAACTTTTTTGCATTGTCATTACTAGTAGGGTCAATAGCTGAAGGAAAACTTTAAAAGTTGTAAATGCAACCAGCTTCAATATAAAGCCGTCAAATCTTATAAGTTAGCATCAATCCGACTTTAGCTCAGTTGGTAGAGCGGAGGACTGTAGTGGTTTGCAGCTTCATCCTTAGGTCACTGGTTCGAATCCGGTAAGTCGGAATATTTTTCTCTTTTTTTGTGGTATTTTTAGCATAACAAAAGGACATTTTAGTAATTGACAATGTCAACCATCTCTTTTCTTTTCTCTACGAATATACCCTTCCTGTAAAAATATCTACCAACATCTCTCTCTCTCTCTTCATTTTTCTCCTTCTTCTTCTTCATTGCCGGCGATCTCTAAAGTGAGGAAAGATGCAGGGATTTATGAGTGTAAGTAGTAAAGTTGGTGATTTAGAAGAAGGAACATTATATCCAGGGATCAGTTATGGTGAAAGTGAATTGAGATGGGGTTTTATTCAGAAAGTTTATGGAATTCTATCTGCTCAGATCCTCCTTACTACTTTCATCTCATCTATTACTGTTACCTATGCTCCTCTCAATGAACTCCTTAGAGGAAATTCTGGAATCTTGTTTCTCTTCGCCATCTTGCCTTTCATCTGTAAGTAAAAGTTTCCCTTTCTCTCTGGATTTCTTGATTTTGGATGAATTCGATTGCGAAATTAACGGATCTTGAATTAGTTTGAATGGATTTGGTGTCTAATGATAGTTCTGTATAGATTTGTTATTGTTATTTGATTTTAGTTTTGTCGGTTTGAGTCGGTGTGTAAGATGATTTTGATATTTGTTGGTCGGAGAATTTATGATTACAAGTCTTTTGGATGCCCTAGGTTATTAGATGGAATTGGATTGTTGTCATGATCATATCTTACATGCTTGGAGGCTCCTGGTTGGTGCGTGGTGTTGGAAGTTTTTTTCATGATTTGGAGTTTGTTGTGAAACTTCTCTAGGATACACACGCTTAGGCTTGCTTGTTGTATCAACACAATGAACACATTTCCATGGAATACTTGTGCCCGACTCAAGAGGTTCTCATTGACTGACCCAAGCTGCTGCTCGTCCTGTTTAGCTGGGATATTAATTGGTTTATTGCTATGGTTCCCTGTCACTGAATGATTTGGCCTTTGGTGATTGAAATTTGGCTCCTGATTTTACTGCAATGATATATATGCCTTGCCCCAACACGAAGATGAAAACATTATTGGTGTATGTCTGTTGTTGGAGGTTTTGTATTGCTGCTGTTTCTTAATCCTTAGGCATCTTGCTGATTAATTGTTTGTAATGTTCGTTATGTCTGCAATTAAATTTTTGCTTACTAATAACCTTGACAATTAATGCAGTGATGGTGCCATTGTATATCTATCAACAGAAACATCCATTGAACTTTGTATTCCTTGGGCTCTTTACTGCATGTTTGAGTGTAACTGTCTCAGTTGCATGTGCAAACACAGATGGTTAGTACAGTTGAATATTCGTGTCCCATGCTTAAATTTTTAATTATCATTGGAAGGTTTTAATCCATTAACCTTACCAATTCCGATTATCTACTGGAACTATTGCTGTACTGGTAACTTTTAAAGGCGAGTCTCATTCTTTTATTTTGTATGTTTACAGGAAGAATCGTACTCCAAGCACTCGTTTTGACATCAGCTGTGGTTTGTTCGTTGACTGGATACACTTTCTGGGCTGCTAAGAAGGGCAAGGACTTCAGCTATCTAGGACCCATATTGTTTACCTGTCTCATGGTTCTTATCCTAACTGGATTCATGCAGGTCAGTTTTCTCATTTTATTACTCAGATTGTCTGCATACATGAAGCTGCCTTAGATTTGCTTATCTGAAAGACTTTCCCAAAAGATCAAATGCTTATTACCTAGACTGTCTGCATACATGAAGCTGCCTTAGATTTGCTTATCTGAAAGACTTTCCCAAAAGATCAAATGCTTTTGAAAAATCGAGTTAGCTCACTTGTTTGTAGTATACACATGTTTTATTGTTAAACGTAGTATCAAGATCTAAGACATCGTTTGAGAGACACAAAAATGATTATATGACCTATGATCTACCTTCAGGGTTTTATCTTGAAACAACTTAAATGAGTTTTCTGTTTTTATTTGTGGAATGTTTTGAATCTCTTGTTTTCGAATTTCAAAATATATCTACCTAATGCCACCACGGGATTACTTAATATTTGTTGGCATTTCATGTTCTATATGTTGTAATATAAAGATTATAAACACATGTGTCAGAGTCTGTCTGTCTGTCATGTGCTAATTTTGTTTTGTTTGCTTATGCAAACAGATGTTCTTCCCACTTGGTCCAACTTCAGTTGCCATCTATGGTGGTTTGAGTGCTATGGTTTTCTCTGCCTATATTGTTTACGACACAGACAACTTGATTAAGCGTTTCACATATGATGAATACATATGGGCATCAGTCGTTCTATATCTTGACATCCTCAACTTGTTCCTCTCCATCTTACGGGTCTTGAGAGGCATGCAATCTGAGTAGGTACCAGGTAGTTTCTTACTTCGCTGGAGCAGAGGATATGACTGTTCGTCTTCTAGGTATTACAGCAGTTATTACTACTACTACTACGACGACGACGACTAAACTACTCTCGCATTGTTGTAAGTAATTAAGATGACACCAAAACCATGCTTTACATATATAATATTTTGTTTTTGGTTCAAGTGTGAATGTTTAAAATTTCAAGAAAAGAACTCAAATTGTGATCCTAATATGATGAAAGATATGTCTCAAATTGACAAGTTCAAACTGTGTACGGTCTGTTCAAGCTTTTTGGTTACATTGTCACTAAAGAACTTGGATTATGTTCTTTAGTTAATATGGGAAATGATGTATCTGAATATGGGAAAGAAAGTAACTAAAGGGAAATGATGTTCGTCAACCGTATGTTCTTATATCTGAAAATTTTCTTCAGTTATGGTTGGTATCGAGCATTTGGTTACCAACCGTAACTGAGTTACGGTTCGTATCGAGCATTTAGTTACCAACGTAACTGGTTTTACAATTGGGTTTTTTCCCAAATTTAACCAGTTACGGTTGGTAGTTCATCTTTTATGAACCATGACTATGAATTACGGTTGGTTACGAGCGAAATGCCAACCGTAATTAGCTCTGAAAATGTAAGAAATTGAATTTTTTTTACGTATTTGAGCAACAAAAAGCTAGTTGGGACTAATTTAGAAGTATACCTGGTCATTTTCAGGCATTGGGTTTTCATTTTGTTGGTTAATTTCTTCAATTGATTGAGATTGACCTTCACTTTGGGTTAAAATTTCTCTACCATCTCCAAACTTTTTTTTCTTCAAAAAACTCTATAATCTAATTTTTCTTTCATTTTGAGTTAATATAAGTGAATTTAATCATTAACATTAAATTTGATTATCATCACTAAACTAGGTTATCAATTATGAGGGTTATTTTGTCATTTCCAGTATTTTTTATAACGGACACCTTGAATGATCATGTAATGACCTTTTCTTATCCTATTAGAATGTCGCCCCTGTAATAAGCTTGTACAAAATAGCTCCTCTTTGTTGAATTCTTTGGCTGAGAATGTTGGCCGTATCAGCAACTGCCACCTATGCTTCAAAAGAAATTTATAACAAAAAAAACAACTGCAAGGTGTGAGAAGGAAGGGTAGTTCTCTTTTTAAGTGTTGCTTCTGATGAGACAACCAACGAAGATTGAAATGATGACCTGGATCTCCCTGCGTTTTTGTTGGATCTCCTTGCGTTTTTGTTGGATCATTTGTTTCTGCCCAACTTAGCTTCATCTTGCCCTGGAATTTTGCGACCCGATGACTAAATCTGAATTACCATTGACGAGTGTTGCATACATTTTAAAGGATAAGCAGATACTTCTCTTCGGTCCACTACAGTGTGGCATATGTTGCGTCACCCCTACAGGCGTGAAAGCCCTTTCCGAAAAAGAAAAAGTAACCTCAATCCAAGGGAACGGTGTTATGTCACTTGTTAGTTGTTTTTTTTTTAAGCAAAAGATGAATGTATTAAAAAAAATATCAGTTACATGAATGTGGCAATTCTGTAAGAAGCTGATCTCAACTGGAAAAAAACTAGACCAAATACATGTTAGTCCATCTACTCTAGCTAATTTAGGGAGGATGTGAGCTATTTTATTCCTCTTTTTTGGAATGTGATAACATTTCCAAGAATTGTTTCTACTAAAAAAGATTTGAAATCTTTAATATATTGAGTAGGCACCAGCTTATAGGAAAATTCTTCACAGATGCATCAACCACCGTCTTTGCGTCAAGTTCAAAATACACCTTCTCTAGAATGAGAGAATGCGCTCATTTAACAGCCTCCCGCAGTCCCATATATTCAGCCTCCTCAGCACTCCTTATGCCTTTTAGTTGGATACATTTTGCTGCCTGCCGTGAACCTGCACAGTTTCGAATGATTAGTCTTATACCCCTAAGGTATTTAAAAAAGATCCATCGCAGTTAATAGTCACAAAATAGAGGGAGGAGGTATCCAATGAGTTATTCTACGACAACATCTGTTATTTCTAGGTAAAGTTTTATTCCACTGTAATGAATGATCTTCGATGAAGCTTTTGCACTTTTTGATAGACTTGTCTGGTTGAGGAAAGATGTTCTGAAAGACCTTGTCACACCTATCGGACCATAAACACCAAGTTGTAATGGCTCTTTTAAAAATTTCCTCAACAATGATCTTTTTAACATGCAGTTCGTCAAACCAGGTAGCAATCCATTCTGCAAAAGAATTATTACCACTTAAAGACCAACCAAACATTGCAAACCAAACCATTCTAGGGAGACTACAATCTCTTAGAAGATGAGCAGGTGTTTCTTGTGTCTGTTCACACTTCACAGTACGGACAAATATCAGCAACTCCAGGTACCTTCAAGCTGAGGACATCTCTTGTAGAGATAAGATTAAAAGTAGCCTTCCACGAGAAATTTCGAATCCTGGGCAGCAGCGGTAATTTCCATAAGGTTTTATATTTTTTTACCATTCTATATCCTACTGAATCAAAACCATGTTCTTCTTCATACATCTTACGATAAGAGGATTTTTCAATGAAGGAGTCATTTCTCTCTAGCAGCCAAACTAATATGTCTTCTTAACTAACATGAATTGAGATACTCAATATGTATCTTTTTTTCTTCATAATTAGTAGTAAAACACCAAGGTGATCAAATTTGGAGTACAATAACTCCGTTCAAATTATGGGATCCATTAAAATTCCATATTAAACAAAATTGATATAAAAATCCCAAATTTTTAAAAATTGATACAAAAACTTCAAACAAAATTGTTTTCATCAAATTCTATGAAGAAACCAAATTTGGCTTCAACTTATTTTTGCCTATTTTTTACCAAATTTTTGGTGGTACTGTTTCTGGTTAGCGGTGGTGTTGGTTGGTGGTGGTGCTTTTTATGGTGATGGTAGTGCTAGTATTTGTTGGTGGATGTGGTGTTGGTTGCTAATAGTGGTAGTAAGTGGTGGCAATGATGGTTATGAAGTTGATGATGATAGATAGTGCTAGTTGGTGGGAATGGTGGTGCTGGTATATATTGATGGTGGATATGGTGGTGGTGTTTGGTGATGGTAATGGTGGTGATGATGATGGTGTTGCTAGTTGGTGATGGTAGGATGGTGGAGGTGATACTGTTTGTCATATTACCGTTGATTAGTAATGGTGTTACTGGTTGGTGGTGGATAGTGACACATTTGGGGTTATAATTCACGGCCCGTATTTTCTTTTGATGGATTAGTACATTGGTTAGTTAGTGATCCATTAATATTACTAACAATTACAGAGTATAAGGTCCAGGGATCGAACTCCTAGATCCTCTAAGGGAGGGAGCACGAGCATCGTCAGGCCATTTGATGGTTCTCATTCCTTAAATTGTTAACTGAGTATAAGATCTAGGGTTCGAATTCCTACCTCCTTTAAGGGAGGGAGCATGAGCATCATCAGGTCACTTGATGGTTCTCATTCCTTAACTTGTTAACTATTTAAGGGATGGTGTAAACATATTGTATACCATAGTTATTGCATTTGAGAAACACTTAAAGTAAGTTATTTTATCCACTAAGCTAAAAAATACTTGAATACACTACTCTGAATTCAAGGATTAGTAACTAGAAGTCGCAACAGCTTAGCCTCTATTGCGAATTTCAGTTGCGAAAATTTTGCAACAGATTAACTCAGTTACAAACTTGCAACTATATGACTTTGTTACAATTAGCAACAGATTGGAGATGTACGCGTGCGACTCGTGAGTGTGACTACCCACACTTTCAAGCTAACTCGGTTTCAGCCCATTCAGATAGTCAGCTTCAAAACTGACTCAGGTTTAGCCTATCTCATTCTCTGTCTTATCCTCTTTCGAACAGAAATATCTCTCTCTCTCTCTCTCTCTCTCTCTCTCTCTCTCTCTCTCTGGTTCTCTTCACTCTTCTCTCGTTCTCTTCTCTCATGTCTGAAATTCGAATGATTTAGCGATTTCAGAGATCTCAAATCCCAAATCAAGCCGACCAATTCATTTTCCGACTTAGGGTTGTTAGGTTAACGTATGAAAGTTGTTTTAGGGTTCGGTTTCTCTTCTCTAGTCTCTAAAAACTCTGCACAAAGAAGAAAAAAGCCCTGAACTTCTCATTTCCTTTAAGTGTAATGAAGTGTTTCGCTTGATTTCATCTTATGTTTGATTTTTGATTCTGGATTTAATTGAATCTGATTTTGTGTGAAACCCATTTTCTGTTAGGTTAACAAGAAAATGCTAATAGTACTAGAGTTTTTGATTTGAGAGATCATGAAGAGGAACAAGGCTTTCCTTGTCAAAGAGTTTGCAAATAGAAATCGGGTGGTTCCGATCTGTAAAGAACCTAATAATTTCTACAACGTTAACTCCTTCAAACACTCTGGTAAAAAAAAAATCAACACAATTGGTCTTCTACTTTTGAGTTATGATTTGGGTTTGTTGTGATTTTGTTGGGTTAGATTAGGATTTTGGTAATGATTGTTGTTGGTGATTTGGGGTATATTATAGGGTTAGCGAATGCAAAGACAGTTCCAATTCAAGCTGGAAATGATTCGGGTATTTTTCTTGCAACTACTAATTTTGGTACATATATCATGTTTCTAGCCAGGATTCATTCTATATAATATATTAAAGTTTAAACATTCAGTTCAATGTTAACAACTTAAGCATAATTGTTGTCATTAGGTGGCTTTCAGTTTTAAGTTTGTTCTTTGATTGTATCTTTTTTTTATGTTCAAGGTCATTGTTAGGTTTTTGTTTTTTTCCCTTGTGAGAAGCTTAGTTTCAGTTCTCTTTTGAGTTTTTTCATGGAGGCAATGCTCTTTTACAGGTTTTGTTGCATCTCATTGTTCACAGGCATATAGGTGAGAGCTGATGATGTTGCGGTCACAGTTTGAGATGCTGGTATGCTTTAATAATTTTGTAATGGTTTCAAAGAGATTAGTGAATTAGACAAATTAAGATCCCGTGGTTAGTTTTTGATTGTTTGAAAATTCTGATGAATTCCTTGTTACAAGTTTTCAGTTTGTTGAACTTGAATCTAGATCTATGGTGTTGTAAAGTGCACAAATTCGGTTATGTTTTTAAAAAGTATCTGTCCTTGCAAACCAAATTTCCTTGTGCTTGAATTGAAATGCCTTACTGATATTTGACATTGAACAGAAAATTTGAAGCTCTCTGGGTTGTTTTACTTTAGCTTATTTAATGTTGAACATATCAGGTCCAGTCGTGGTTGCCGACGGAAGGGCAGGGGTTGCTACGAACCTGTTTAATGAACCCACAGGGTACTTTTGTATACTTGATTTTTCCTTAATAAAGAAATTGAGTGTATAATTTATCCCAACTTACGAGTTCTGATTTATTGCATCCTTTTTCTGAGGAGTTAGAACCTGAAATCTCGGGAAACATTTTTGACAAACTGGAAGCATCGTACAGCTTAAAGGTATTCTCCTTCGAGTTCGTATCATGTTTCTTTCCGACCTAAGTTATGTTTCATCATACTTTTCCAGTGAGATATGAATTATTCTAGTTTGTAGTTTGTTATTTCTAGTTTCTGACCTAACTTGTTGATATTCGCTAGAAACAACACCAGTTTGCAGTTTGTCATGTTTATATGGTTTGAATGTGGACGGTAGTCAACCAATAAATGATGTAATCTTTTCAGTCACTCGGACTCAAGTCTTGATTGCAACTAATATGTAGCTTAAGTATGTGAATAGATATTTTAAGAGATGTCACTGCCTAGAGACTATGAAGCCTGATGTATGAGTCTATAGTATGTTTCCACTTCCAATTGATGTTGACATAAAATTTTGTAGGGTAACTTGCCTGTCAATCTATTACCAGTAACTTATCCGAGCCAAAGTCATACACAAGCTTTCAGCACACAGGATGATTTTCCCAAGACTGTTACGAGGAAATTTAGTCAGGGATCATCTCCCGCGAGCATGGATTTTCATCCCATTCAATAAACTCTACTTTTGGGTCAGCTTGTTTGAGTTCTATATGCTTTTTTTCTTCTACCTTTAGACTTTTATTTTTCTTCATGATCCATTTTAATTAGTAGAATGCCTTATCCCTTCTTTCCATTATGTTAACTTACTTTTTTTTTTTGTTATTTCCATGCTTCAGTTGGTACCAGTGTTGGAGACATTGTATTGTGGGAAGCTGGTTCATGCGAGAGGTTGTTAATCATATGCAGTGTTATCTTCGAAGCTAAATAACTTCCTTGTCCTTATCTATAATGCATGCCAGGAATTTCCGTTTCGAATGTGGCCTCTGTTTGTGAAGCTGAATTTTTTGTGTTGTTGTTGCCTCTCCTTTACAGGCTGCATCTGGGACAAAAGGTGGTTCAAGTGGTTCTCCAGTAGTGGATTGGCAAGGAAGAGCAGTGGCCTTAAATCCAGGAAACAAATCATCAAGTGCTTCAACATTTTTCCTTCCATTAGAGAGAGTGAGTATTTATCTACCATGTTAGACTAAATATAGTGTTGTCATGTTTCAGTTTTCCGGCAGATGTAACTTAGTTGGCTGCTTGTCCCTCTTGAACTATTTCTGGCTTGTTATATAAAGATGCCTATCATATTCTTATGGCTATGTTATTGGATTATCTACTAGACATGAACTATAAGCATTTTATTATGCACGAGGGGAGTATATGTAGTAGATCCCACCTTAAGAACTTTATTTTCTATTTGAAATAAAATGAAAGCCTGGAGAGTCTATGTTGGTGTTTTGTTGTTGATGCTACTATTGATAAGAGGCTTCAAATGTCTTGTATTATTAGTAGAGGTGTTACAGATAACTTCCATTACTATGTTATAAATTTTTCTTCGGGCATTTTTTTCACAGGTTGTGAGGGCGTTAAGGTTTATTCAAAAGAGTAAAGACTCATCTGGAAGTGGATGGGAGGATGTAACTATTCCTCGTGGTACCCTCCAGGTTAGTTTGTGCAACTTCAATTTTGGGTTCCTTCTTAGTGAAAATCTGATATTGAATAGCGCATGGTTGTGGGATCAATTAACATTCTGTTTGGTTCAATGAAATTATTTTTCAACATGTCGTTCTTTCCCATTGAAACCTATTTTGCTCACTTTTTTTACCTGGAGGAGTATGTTTTACATGAGATTGTTTTGGATTTGACCACTTTCCTTTTTGACATCTTCAATCTTACTCCCGGCTCGAAATTTTAATGTTTGCCTAAAAAAAAACATCTATCAGCTAGCTTTATTTTGTGTATTAGTGCCTTATAAATCTTACTTTAGCTCAATTTACTTCAGTGGAAGGCTTTGAACTTACTTAACATGTAATGCAAGTTTCGGCCACAAACTTATGTCATGCTCGGTTATAATGTCAAGTTTTTGTTTGGTGATTGTGCTCTAGGTTCAAGACTTACATTCTATAACTCCAAACTTCTTCTTGGAAGTAAGTGGTGCAGTTATCCAGTCTCTTTCCTACCAACAGGTGAGTTTTAGTTGGATTTTTTTTCTTGTACTCTTAATTTTGCATGATATAAGCTTACTGGGATCATATAAAAATGCACCTCATAAGAAATTTTGACGACCACTTTTTGCGGTGAGAAACTTACAGAAGTTCTCTCAGCACCCCATATTTAGTTGCAAGATCACAAATGTGCTGTCAACTTTTGTATGTGGTGGCAGGTTTACAAGTTACTAACAACCTTATTCCTAGATTATATTATGTTGAATCTACAGGGTACTGACTTCAAGAAGCCTAATTCCTAAGGCGTCCATACAATTTAAGTCAGTTAATATACGAGGTCATTATCAGATGTCACTACTTCAATTATATAATTATCTAAGAAGTTTGTAAATGAAGATTTTAAACTTTCAATATCATGTAAATGCATAAGTGATTCAGGAGCTCACATATGTAATTGAGTAAGGCCCGGGCAATTATTTTCTGAGTTTTTTATATGGAGCGTTGCATCATGGTGACATATCACGAAAATGACGTCCTAGTTGTACGACAAGTTATTCCTAATTATATGCAGTGTTATCTTCGAAGCTAACTAACTTCCTTGTTCTTATTCATAATGCAGTCCAGAAATTTCCGTTTCAAATGTGGCCTGGTGTATGTTGCTGAACCCGGGTAAGTCTGCACTAAGTTAGTTGTAAGATATCCATTCTTCCCTTGTGCTATTTTTTACTCTTTTTTAAATTTCTTTTTACTTTTTTCTTTCCCTTCAAAGGTCTGGTAAACAAATAATTCTACTATTAAACTTCTAATTATTTGTATAATGTTGTATAAATTACCAACAGAGCTGCATCATAGCATATTTCTATTATTGTTTCCAACTGATGACTCAGCTGTTAAACTGCAAATTCCAGGTACATGCTTTCTAGATCAGCTGTTCCTCACCATGCCATCATAAAGAAATTTGCAGGGAAAGAGATACCATAGTTGGATGACCTAATACTAGTGATATCTGATGAGCTGTCTAGGGGTGCTCGAGTCCCTTTGGAATACATAAACTACGTGGACCGCCATCGCAACAAGGTACATATTGTAGTTACATAATGATGCGTGTTTGTACACCAGTTGACCGCAACTTTTTTCGGTCTCTAACCTAATCTGTTGCGCATGCAAGAATTTAAGTAATAAATCCACTAGATGGAAATTTGTTGATTGGAAGTACTTTCCCATCTCTATAATAGTATTCAGTAACGAAGTGACTACTGAATCTCACTTTATCCAGTAATGGTTCCCTGTGTTTGCATATATGTGTCGGTCACTTTATAGATTAGGTGCACTCATAACACTTTTTCGGAACTGGTGTTATTTATTGTATATCATTCTCATAAAATGGGTTTGGTTGTTGACAAAAATACGGTAAATGTATATGTTTCAGATGTGATGCTCTTATTTGGTTTGGTTATTTAGAATTGACGATATTTTTGAATTGCGTTCTAGGAATTGGAGAAGGAACATACTGCGGAAGGTGTATAAGCAGCTGGAAGCTTTGTGGATCTTGAAGGCTACAAGTAGTTGGGAGGAAATCTCATATTGATGAAGTATGGATGATTCCTTTGTATAGTTGGGAGGGAATCTCATCTGGAAACTGGAGTACAACACTCCCTCCCTGCTCACTAGTATGTTTCTCTACTAATATTTCTTTATTTCGCTGTTACTTGTCATTATTTGAAGGCAAACCAATTTAGGAAATGACTCTATGTTTTCCTAGTTGCATCCTTTCTCATTCCTTATAAACTGAAGAGTGAACCCATGTATGCCTCTCTTTTTGAATTGGAAGATTTCTTTGTTCAATAATAGAAAATTATGTGGTGTAGAAACTTATGCATGTATGTTTTGCCTCTGAAAGCTGAGCATTTCAGTAACTTGCAGGGGAACTCTGCTTTAAACAGAATTTGTTACAGGGAACCCTTATTTTGACCTGGTTTTGACCGGTCAATTTGTCATAGGGAACCCTTATTTTGAGCTGTTTTTGACCGGTCAAACATGGTTTTGACCAGTCAAACATGGTTTTGACCAGTCAAAACCGCTAGTTTTTTGGTGCTACAAAATTTTCGCAATTGCAATGATCTGTTACGATATTCCGGTTTCGCAACTGTTGCGACCTCCTAATTTCGCAACTGTTTAAAAACTGTTGCGAGAAATTTACGTTGCAACAGTTAAAACTGTTGCGACCGGAAATTCGCAACTTCCTATGAGCCGTTGCGAAAACAATGCAACAACGATTTTCGTAACTGTGCGCAACTGTTGCACCCCGCTTTGCAACTGAACTCTTCCGTTACAAATCGCTAAAACTGGTGTAGTGATAATTGTTTTGTTTATTTAGTTGTATTTATTATTTCTTACGAAGCACAGAAAAGGCTACATACCCCGCTCTTTACTTATATTACGATCAATCAAGTTCTGGTATAAACAACAACAAATAAATCGTCGACGATTCAGAGTAACATTTTGATCGGCAATGATTAATACACCGCAGATCTATTCGACGTCCACTACCATCTATTACTATAGTGCAAGTATAATTTGGTACTCCCTCCGTTTCACTATTAGATGATCTATTTGGTTCAAAATTTTGTCCCACTATTAGCTGACCTATTTCATTATATAAGGGGATATTTCTAAAATCATCCTTTCTATTGATTATCGTTTGTATAAAAATATGTATAATTTGGTATTCATGTTTATATTCTTTACGTAGGTGTTTTAAAATACCTTAAAATAGTACAAAGTTTACGAAAATACATGGTACCGTTTGTGAGATAAATCATTTTTAAATTTGACAAGTTATTATCCATAAGTTTATAATTGTAAAAAATATCTCAGAATACTCATTTCCATTGGTTGTCTTAAGAATTGTGCAAACTTCAACTAGGTCATCTAATAATGGAACGGAGGGAGTACATTTCTTGCTACTACTTCAACACCTATGTAACCACGAGCATCATCCATTAGTTAATGTTTATAGATGAAATATTATCGTGCACATGGGCAATAAGGATTTCAAGTGGGACTAAAAAGAATTTTCCCTTTAAAATCTTGGAAGAGCATCGTTTTTGACCAAAAAAATTTAAGTAAACAAACTTGAACCCCTAATAGTTATGCATTACACTAAGACATTATTCTAGCATGTTTAGCCTTCTTTTAGGGTGTAAACTGCTTAAAATCAACAATCACACTAGAAAAACCTTTGAGAATTATTTGAGGGCATACATGAATCTTTGGCTTGCAATTAGCATAATTCGCAGAATATATTCAAGTAATATTAATATATATTTTTTATAAAATAGAGAAAGAAAAAAAGCAATGATTTGGGAAAAACCAAATACGTAAAGTTCTTGAAATTAAATATACTAACCATCGATCTTTCTGGTTGCCTAAGCGTAAAACATGATTGATTTGATGTTGATGATGTCAAATTAGGGTTATGAAACAAATTGAAGAAAAATAAAAGAGACGCAAGAATTTAACGTGGTTCGGCAAGTTGTGCCTACGTCCACGAATGGAATCCCGTATGGAGAGCTTTTATTGACATGATGATTACAATAGTTGTGTGTGGTTAGGAAACCTAGAATTCTCCCTCCTTTGAGTTGGATTTTTGGCCTCTATTTATAGGCAAAAAACCCTAATCTAGTTCCATAATAATCTAGATTTGTAGTTATCCAAAATAACCACCTAAATTTGTACTTATTCTTGAATATTTGTGTATATCCTTGAATATCCATGTCTATCTTTCCAGATTTGGGTCTATCTTGAAAGATTCTTGTATATCTTCACATGATTTGAGTTTATCTTGAAAGATTCTTGTATATCTTCATAAGATTTGTATCTATCTTGGAAGATTCTCATCTATCTCCCAAGATTTGTGTCTATCTCAAAATGACTTCCACAATAAGTCATTTGGGCTTCTATAAAAAGCTAGACTGGGTTTCTATATTAAGCCACGTGGGTTTCCTCAATAAACCTCCGGACTTACTCAATAAGTCCGGTCTGGGCTTCCTCAATAACCCTGTGAGTTTCCTCAACAAACCCACGGGTTGGTTTCTTCAGTAAACCTCCAGACTTCCTCAATAAGCCCTGTGAGTTTCCTCAATAAACCTCCGGACTTCCTCAATAAGTCCGACCTGGATTCCTCAATAAGCCCTGTGGGTTTCCTCAATAAACCCACAGTCTGGTTTCCTCAATAAACCTCCGGACTTCCTCGATAAGTACGGTCTGGATTCCTCAATAAGCCATGTAGGTTTCCTCAATAAACCCACAGTCCGGTTTCCTCAATAAGTCCGGTCTGGTTTCCTCAATAAACCCACGGTCTGGTTTCCTCAATAAACCTCCGGACTTCCTCAATAATTCCGGCCTGGCTTCCTCAATAAGCCATGTGGGTTTCCTCAATAAACCCACGGTCTGACGCTATTAAACAGCTTGTGTGGCACGCATGTACACTATTTGAATAGGGTTCTAGGTTTCCTAACCACACACAACTATTGTAATCATCATTTCAATAAAATCTCTTCATACGGGATTCCATCCGTGGACGTAGGCACAACTTTCTGAACCATGTTAAATTCTTGCGTCTCTTTTATTTTTCTTCAATTTGTTTCATAACCCTAATTTGACATCATCAACATCAAATCAATCGTGTTTTGTGCGTATAATTTATTTTGGGTACAAACACACCCAATCTTCTTTTTGCTCCAATCTTTAAAAAAACTACCCAATGCAGAAAGATTGGATATAAGATGCTCTGAAATATTGATGTTCCAACTTTCTAAAATAACCTTGAGAAAATCCGGATGAGAGCACCAGTGAGCTTCAAAATGATGTTTCAATTCGATATGTATAAAACGACCGTCTACCATTTTGAATATCAGCCGTTCAAATTCAACGGTTGAAATTAAGATTGGTAGATGGCAAGGTTTGCTATCTCGAGTTGCGATCATTTTTTCAAGGAATGTAGAGTCTAATAATATGAATATATGAACAAAATACTACACTTAAATTCATTGTAGTTTGGGTTTTGCGAAGAAAATGACGCAAATCTTGTCCGACCTTGTCCATTTAAGAGTGTCCATGGATCCAACCTCATTATCTAATTAATGATTGTTTTTCAGTTTTTCTTTCTAGTGTAACTATTCCCTCCGTTCCTTTTTAATAGGCTGGTATTGTTTTTAGAGAAATTTAAGGAAATTAAGAGAATTAATCATTGAAAGTGGTCCTCGTGACACTTGTCAATAAAACAAGTGAAGTGAAATGCTTTCCATGACACTTGGCAGCAAAAGAAGTAAAGTGAAATGGTCCACATGACACTTGTCATCAAAAGAAGTTAAGAGAAAAGTGGTCCCAAAAATTAAATTAACATTTGACTTCCCAATTAGGAAACCAGCTTATTTTCTTTGAAACATTTATTTATAGAAACCATCCTATTAAAAAGGAACGGAGGGAGTATATAATTTTGGTGATTGACTATGGGTCATTTACAAGGATATGACTCATATTTTTTTGTTGTCAGTTAGATGTGGATTTTCGTAAGACTGCTTTTTAATTAGTTGTTTCTTTATACTCATTTTGGTTGGTGATGGAAACTGAATTTAACAAGAACAGTCTTTTGTGAAGCTTATTTTTCATATATGGTTCTTGGTTTCTTTTCTTCATGTTATAAAATAGGGTATTTACAAAAACAGTCACACTTTGCTATTCCGGTTCACTAAATGATCCCACTGTTACAAACTATTAGCAAAGTGGTCACTCGACATGTAACTGCGGAGTTATGTCACTTGTCAGACGTTTGTCGGGTTGTTAACTTACCTAAATACCCCTAAACCGTGGCAGTGGCACGTGTGTGGTCGAGTGGGATCGATTAAACTAATCTCGAAAAAATGTGGTACGTTCGATCAAAACAAACTAAAACCCTTGCACAAATACGATTGTGCTGCCATTTCCTACCTCATTTATTGCCTCTATTCCGTAGCTTCTTCTACGAAGAAATGGAGAAGATGACGGCGATTCCATGAAGCAGTTACAGATCGATCTGTTTCTTCACATATTTCTTCAATATCTTTACCTCTTCATCTCGATCTACTAGAGTTGTGAAGAGAAATACGAGTTTACAGAGTTGTGTGAATCGTCAGTTATCGAACTGTGAAGATAATGATCAAGATGTTTACAAACATCACCAGGTAAATACCCTCCTCGTTATACTGCTTTTGTATATTATCAACTCGATTCAGAAACCCTAATTTTCTGAATTTTATTTTTTTACTGATAAACCCTAAAATTCTGAAATTGGGGATTTGGGATTTTGTTCATAAAATACGTGTTAAGGTTTGATTAATATGTTAGTAAATGGTAATCATTGTCAGTTCAATTTTGTGCAGGAAGTATGTGAAGTACCCAACTAGGAATTTTAGGGTAGAATGATTTTGGACAAATAAGGTTCAGTATTTTGATAATGTGGATGTTAATTCTGGTGGGTTAAAGGCATTTTGTGATAAAGTTCATGCTTATTTTAAGTTAGCACCAAATAAGAAGGTTGAAGTGATTTGGATTGGTAATGATAAACCAGAATATATGGTAAATGATTCACATTGGTATGAGATGTGGGACAAGGTTGTTGAGTAGGAAAGGTATGTAAATTTGTGGTGCAATGTCAGTGACAGGATTGTGCCTCCTGGTGATGGATGTGCTGAATCTTTTGGGATATCAAACAAGAGGGACTCAACACCATCCAAGGTTACAAGCAGTTCAGTAACATGCATTAACTATGCTTCTTCACTAGTCAGACTTGATCCAGAGATGTTTGCTACACCTAAGAAGAAGTTAACATGCTTTACATCACCACATCAGGTCAGAAGGAGTCCAAGGATAATTAAGAGATCTGTTAATGCAGTTACTGGATGTAAAGGCAGTAGCAAGAGGTTATTTGAGAATGTGGATGAGTATGTGAATGTTGATGATGATGATTATGAGAATGTTGTTTTCAGTGCTGAAACAATCCAAGCTGAAAGGGAGTATGAGAACATTCAACTACCTAATGATGCTGAAGATGTTTGTCATCCCAATGATGATCCTAGTAGTCCAGTTTCTGATACTGATGAAATGGGCCTTGGTGTTTACTGTGACTTTGTCAACAATTACTTTAAGGACCACAACTGGGTTGACTCTGTACATCCAAAACAATATATGGAAGCAGTCAATGAAGTACAAGCAAGTGGTGTGGAGCAGGAAGGTGAGCAGGAGGATCCTAAAGGAAAAGCAATTGTTCCTTACGATGCTGAGGGTAATGAGGAGTACAATAGTGGTGAGGATAGTTCAAGCTCTGAAGGTAATTGTCTAACTTATTGGGTTTTATTTTGGTATTTTTTATTTTAATCATGGCATTAGTATGTTTTCCTTCCATATGAAAGAACTGAAAAACCAAGTCCTTATGTGTATGTAGGTGTAACAGAAGTACAAGGACCCAATGAGTGCGGTAATGAGCCAACTCATCAGAAACCTAATCCATGGTACAACCAGTTTGAGCAAATACATGGTCTAGATATTGATGCAGATGGCAATGGAGATTTGTTTCCTGATGTTGATGGGAATACATTACTCATGGTTGATGTTGACACAATGTTTGTGGGAATGCAGTTTATGGACAAAGATGACTTCAAGAAGCACCTAAGGGGTTATGCCATTAAGAAGAGATTCCAGTACAAGCTTAAGCCCAATGACAATGATAATATTAAAGTAATATGCAGGTTCAACAAATCTCAAGACTGCAAGTTCTTTATCTGGGCAAGTGTTACCAAGGGTGAACCAACTTTTACTGTGAGGAGGTTCAACTTAAAGCATACATGTAGCACTCAACTGAAGACAAAGAATAGAGCAGCTAATGCAGAATTTGTTACTGAGTATTTGTATGACAAGATAAAGAGAGGAGATTCAATGCCACTTCCATATGCACTGAAACATCAATTTTTTACTACTCACAACACAAATGTTCCATATCATGTTGCTTGGAGAGCAAGAACTATGACTTTAGAAAGACTCAATGGGAGCTATGATGAATCTTATAAGCTGATTCCAGCATTTTGTGACATGGTAAAAGCAACTAATCCTGGATCTGTTGCAAATTACTCTTTTGGAAGGGAAGTTTCAATCTAACTTTAATAAGTTAGTTTATTTGTTATAGTAGAAGCACTATAATTTGCTTATGTATTATGTATAACCACATAAAATACTATGCTAACTTATGTCTTATGATTATGTTTGTTTCAGTGAGGACAAATGTTTTGAGTCCATGATGATTGCATTTGCAGCACCAATTCAAGGATGGAAGGATGGTGGTAGACCATTCGTTGGTTTTGATGCCTGCCACTTGACTGGAAAACATGGTGGATGCCTAATGGCAGCGACAGGTTTAGATGGACAAAATGGGATTGTTACTCTAGCCATAAGGGTGGTGAGGAATGAATGTGGTGAAAACTGACACTTATTAATGAAAGAGTTGAAGCCACTTATTGAAGACCATCCAGCTGAGAAGATAACCTTTATCTAAGACAGATAAAAAGGTCTCCAAGAGTCATTGGATGAGGTTTTCAAAGAACATTTCAAAAGATACTGCCTTCAGTGAGTCTTAGAATATTTTATTATTTAAAGGAAACCTTGTTATTCTTTAAACATTTACTATTTAAGAACTCTAACTGAAATGATATGTTTTACAACCAGTCATATGTTCAAGAACTTTAAGACTCACTTCAAAGGATCAAAGTTGTACTACCTTGTATACAATGCTGCAAAATGCTACAAGGAGAGACGTTGGAAGGTAATCTTTCTTCCTAATTCACTGTTGTCAGTTATTTTTAGTCATGTTAATTATGGATTTGCATTTAATTAATCTTGTTTATGGTATGTGTAGGCCAATATGGATGATCTGATCAAGTTGTCACCAGCTGTTGTAGCTTACATGATGAAGGAAAAACCAGACAATGGTCTAGGGCTTTCTTTGACCCATCTTCATGTTGTGAGCACCTTAACAATAATTTCTCAAAGTCCTTTAACAACTTTGCTAAACCCATGAGAAACAAGCCTATTTGTACCCTTGGAATGATGTATGGCCAGCTAGTTATGGGTACTATGTATAAAAGAAGAAATGTGAGTGCAAATTGGGAAGATGGTAAGTTGGTGCCAACTGCTCAAGACTTGATTGATGAGATGCAGAAATGTTGTGGAGCATTCAGGGTTAATGGAGCTATTATTGATAAGTTATATGAAGTGACTTCAAAGACCAATGCTATATTTCAAATTGATGTGGTTGAGAAGACTTGTTCCTGTTTTCAATGGCAACTTAGAGGCTTTATATGTCAACATGCAGTGTGTGTGCTCATGGACATGAGAATCAATTGGGAAGAGTGAGATTTCTAACCTACTACACTTATTATTGCATTGGTTTAATGTATCTGTTTTAGTTGTTGTGCATTTATTTTCGGGTTGTTAGTTGTAATGGTTACCTATTTCTCACTTATTATTGCTCTGGTTATTTATGCAGTTATTGCAGCAAGTACTATCATGTGGAATCTTACAAGGAAATTTATGCACCTGAGATGGGGTTATTGATTGGAAGAGAAGAGTGGCCTGAGGTATGATGTTTCTTTTTTAACTTTTCACATTTTGTCCTTTTTCCCTTTGTCCTTTAATGTCTTTTGATGTCATTTAACAATATTATTGTAGGGAATCTTCTGCTTTTTGGAAAACAATATTTTAAGTTTAAGGTTTTCATTTTGTTTCATATATACTTTACTTATACATACTTATCTTCCTTCTCATTTCATTTTGCAGCCATTGGTAGAAATCAACCCACCCATAGATATGAGAAAACCAGGGAGGCCTTGCAAGAAAAAGAAGAGAGCACATGATGCACCTCACAGTGAGAAGGTGGTCATAACTTGTAAGAGATGCAAGATGTCTGGTCATAACATGAGGACATGTGATGGTGCACCAGTTGGATCCAATCCAAAAACAAAAAGACAGAGAACTATGGTGGAAGGAGGAAGTCACAAGACTACTTACCCAGATCCTGCAGAGCTTAATACCAGTAGAAGGGCAAGTAAGAGGGGAAGAGCAAAAAGATCTACATCATCTTCTCAGCCTACCACTGCATCATCTTCTCAGCCTAGCACTGGATCATCTTCTCAGCCAACAACTGCATCATCTTCTCAGCCTACCACTGCATCTTATGGATCTAGAGGTGGAAGGGGTTCAAGAGGTGGGAGAGGATCTAGGGGAGGTAGGTCTGGTGGTAGATCTGTACAACAGACATTGAGCCAGACCATTAGTGGTGTTGTTGGGTTATCTCAGACTCTTTCTCAAACATTCACAGTCCCTAAACCAAAGAAAAAGAAGGTCACCTTCTCTGCTACTCAATGATGCTGTGTTGGGTTTAGCTCAGTTTAACTACCTTGTTTTTTTTTACTTGTTTCAATGGATGATTGAATGGATTTCACTGCATCTGTTTGCAGTAGCTTAACTCAAACAGACTTATATTAATTATTAATGGGTAATATATGTAATTAAATTAATTTTCTGTCTTTATTGATTGTTCATGGGTCATTGCCACTGATTACATTTTACATACTCAGATTTCCTATCTGCTTGCATAGTTCTGCCATTTTCAGGGTTGTAGCTTTGGTTTCATGGAAAAGAGCATCAGAAAGCCATTGAAACTCCAAACAGTTGGTACATTTGAGGTAAGTTATTCCAGAGCTATGTTCATTATTACATATTTTTAATGTTATTGTGCCCTTACATTTCTTCTTTTTGCAGGGTTGATTAGCCCATGGACAGTTGATTTTTGTATGGCTTTTGTCACCACAAGCAAAGCAGGAAAGTGGAGATGGAAGCTGAATTTGCATTGCTTTTCCAGGTGTTGTAGCATCTGCAAACCACTCAAAGTATGGGCATATGGAGCAGCTGAAGAACTTCTCACCAGGATGATCATTAGTTTGGGCTTTCAACAACTTCCTCAATCCATTGCAAGGTACCATTTTGCATCTAGAATATATCAATGGACAGTCTATTGCCTCATGCATATCTTTCTCACACATAAAACAATAGTTTTTGATGATGCTGATCTTGTACTTGCTACTTGAAGTCTCCCCTGAACTGCTGCTGCAATATTCTTCCATCTTGCCACCACCCATTCTAAACATGTTAGTATATGAGGATTGTGAATGATAATGAATGAGTGTTAGTTCTGTCTGCAGGTGTGTGTGGTTTTATATTGAAGGGAAAGGCAGATCAAGCCGTTGGGAACGGTCACATTTCCAACCACATAGAAAATGCCACGTGTAACAATGCCAGGTGGATTGCCACGTCTTCAAGCTATCAGGTGGCGTGTCAGTGTCACGGATGCATAGATCTGCCACATAGACGTATGTTAGCCATGGTTCAACTACCACGGTTACAAGAGACTTAGGAGTATATTAGGCGGATAGTTTACCATTTTTTTCAATTTCTGTGTGTCAGATGGAGAAATACCAGTTTGTAATTACTAATTTAAAGTATGACCAATTTGTAAAACAGTTAAAGGACAGTGTGACCAATTTGTAAATACAATATCGTTAACGTATGGAAGTGGAACCATAAAAAAAAGGAGCTAAATTTGGCAAACCACTTCCTTGAGTCTGTTTAAGTCTTCCATACAGTTTTTTCATTCTTCTTTCTTGTTTCACATGCGCCTTAAGAATACTTTCAATAATTCCAGTATTATTATCATGACTTGAGGAATCTCCCTTGTGTGTCGCTCGTTGTGAACCAAATCGATTAAATCCTTCTTCCTAATCGATTCAATCTCATTTCATTATCTTCGTGACATTCCTCCTCACCACTTTTGTTTCGTCGGAATCATTGTCTATTAGCCCCTCATTAAAGTTTTCTTTGATCGCAGAGATCATGTTGAGTGGGTCATCGTCTTGCTGTCCTTCGCCTAATGGCATTGTACTGAGTCCTTAGCTCAAAAATCCCTTTGTTTCTCCGATGTTTGACTCTCTTTGAGCGTGCCACACCATCCTTCAATGTTTCGTGACTTTTTTTCATCGTCCTACCTGCAAAAGAGGTAGGTACCTTGAATTTTGTTTTATCGGCCGAATATACGAGTCCCTAGGTCTGCAAGTCTTCTATAGTTGCTATGTTAGGTTTTTTGGTCTGCCCGACTCGTTCAGAAAATTCTTCACGTATTTTCTAAGCACATGAAGTTGGTGGCAAAGAAACTACTTTAACCCACTCGTCTTTTTCTTAGTGGCAAATTGAATAAACCACATTCCATTTTTGAGAGAATTTTCTGAAACCAAAGAAGTTTTGATTTCTCGACACCTTCTCCATTAAAATACAACAATTAGAGAAGCTCTATTACTCCTTCCGTCACAAATTATTTGAGCTACTTTTAATTGTCCCATAAATAGATGAACTATCTCATTAATTAAGTGGATGTTTCTAAAACTATCATTTTAATTGATTTTTGTTAGTATAAGAAATATGTATAATTTGATAGTCATGTTTACATTCGCTATGTAAGTGTTTTAAAACGCCTTTCAACGGTATAAAGGTTATGAAAAACCGTGATATATTTTAAAAGATACTCCCTCCGTCTCCAATATAAAGGCGGAGAAGTAAAATTCTTTAGTCCTATAGATAGGCATAAAAACAATTCCAATGTGATTTCTTCCATATTTACCCTTATTAAAGAGCATGATGTTAACAAACTTAGTTAATGCTTTTAGTAATTCCCAAAAACAATTCCACTTTTCAATATTTTAGTGAGATAAAAACTCTTAATAAATTGAAATTTTCCATATTTCCTAGATAAATGTATTGGAATTGATGAGGGTAAATCAGGGAATATTAGGAAAATTTATAAAAACCAAAAATTTTCTTATTCTAAGAGTATTCCACTTTTCCGCCTATATATAGGAGACGGAGGGAGTAAATCATTTCTAAGTTTTATCCCTTATTATTCACAGGGTACATTAATTAAGTGCCCCTATAATAGAGGCCCAACACAAATACTCTCCCCCAAAATAATTATACCTTCCCCTCAAAAACACGGATAGTTAGATTACTATAATCCCCTTAAATATAATTAAAGATTATAACGTTATAGCTCATTTACTTCAGTAGCCATTACGCACGCACACAATCTCTCTCTCTCTCTTTCTTCATCTCTTCTCTCTCGTTCTGTAACTGCAGAAGAAGAAAAAAATTGAATCAAAAACAAAAAGCAAAACCGTCGATCAAAACTGAAAAAATAAACCGTCAACCTATATAAATCTCAGTAACTGATCTAATTAGAATCATTTTTAGTTTCAACAATCAAAAATTCTGAGAAGAAATCATAGAAAACTAGGGTTTTCTGAGTTTGAAGATTTAAACACAAGATTCAAACAAGTAAACACGATTTTCATCTTCTAGTTACTGTTATTGTTGAAGATTTTGGTTTTGGTGGTGATTTTTTAAAGTTTTGATTTTCATTTTGATTTTTAGTTTCTGGAAAGAAATTTTTTTTTTGCATGTATGATTTGATGCCGGTTACTGCTACTAGATACTATGATTTGGTTTAGGATATAATTAGTTTTGAATTAATTGTTTTTGTTTGATTTTGATTTTGGTTTTAGGTAAATCTGATTTCAAAGTTGCAGATGAAGTTGATAGAGGTAAGGAACTGATTTCAAATTATTCTACTTTTTGTGTGTGTTCATCAGTATTTGCATGATGATCATACAGTTGTTGTTTATAGTTGATGATTCTGTAAAACAAGAGAACTACAGTTGATATTGATGTTGATGTTAAACAATAGAATAGGGTCAACAATGGGAGTTGATGCCATATTATAGAAGTTGATCCATTAATGCTATTGTTCTCTGAGTTCTTCATGCTAATGTTTATGTTAATGCTAATTTTGTGATTATTGAAGAATTTGTTTTGAGGTTGGTTCTCTTTCACATGTATGGGTAGATATGAACAAGTTGTGATAATTGATGTTGATTGTAATTGAGTTTGGTTCTACTTCATCTAAGACTATATATAAACAAGTTATGGTAATTGTTGTTAGTGATTCTAAATGAATGAATGAACCACAACTAATAACTTACAAAATCATGTCATGTAATATCTGTTTTGGTTATGGAAGAATTTGCTTTGAGGTTTGTTCTCTTTCATGCAAGGATAGATATGGAAAAAATGTGGTAATTCTTGTTATATTTGTTGTTGTTGGTGTCAACAACAGTAGTTGATGCCATATTATAGCAGTAACATAGTTCAACAACAGGAGTCGATGCCATAAAACTGAAAACCAACTATAATTATACAAGTACAATGAGATCAAAAACAATAGTTGATCACATAAAAGGAGTTATAAAAGTAAATTGTTGTCAACAACAGGAGTTGATCCCATTAGATAGGATCAACAACAGATGTTGATCCCTTTTTACTAACTGTTCAATTTTTATTGTTGTGATTATTAAATGCATAAGATGGCTGACTAGATTAATGTTGTTTGAAATAGATGAAAGGAGCGAGAAGATCACCAAGGATAAATCCGAAGAGTATAGAAGAAGACGATTCACAACCAATGATGAAAATGTAGCCCCCAAAAAGAAGAAGGTGAATAAGAAATTATTGGTTGAAGAACAACAACAGATTGAAAGAAGAAGAAAGCACAAAAATGAAGAACTAGAATGAGATTCAGAAGAAGAAGAATCGCAACAGAGTCAAAAAATTGGAGCAACAAAAAGAAAGAGGGAGAACAATAAGAAGAATGAACAAGAATAGGAAACAAAGGCAAAGAAGAAGAAGAAAAATGAACAAGAACCACTATGTAAAGGAAAGAAAAGGGTGGTAATTGAAGAAGAAGACGAAGGAGATTCAGAGGATGAAGAAGTCGAATCAGAGTCAGAATCAGAAGAAGATGAAAAGGAACCAGAGGAAGAATAAAAAGTAGCCGCAGATGGCAAACCAGAGCAAGAACTAAAAGGTAAAAAAAAATACGTTGAGTTGAGTTGTATGCTGAAATATAGTTAAGTTCATTCTATATTAAATATAAAAACAATTTAATGAGTTACATGTATGCAGGTAAGTCCAGGAAAAAACAAACCAAATTCAAATCATGTCTAATGTTGCTGGTTGAAATGTGTAAATTTATATACAAGCTGTTTGAAGTAGGAGATTCTGAAAATGAAAAGAAGACAATCAATGGGAAAATACTAAAGGAATGTCCGTTCTGGGACTTCATCATCCCATTCTACACAGCAGACATGATTGATATAACGATTGATAAGTGGTTAACAAAAATCAACCTTGCAATCCAGCTACTTATTGGAGCATTCGATAAGAATACAAACGAGTTCAAGTTTGGAGAAATGAAAAATGCTTGTGATTTCTCACTAGAAGCAAGAGATTTTGCAATCATGTTTAAGATAAGAAGGGTCACCGTGAGTGAAGAGTTGAAGAAGTTGCTGAATAAAAAGAATGCACCTGAAGTCACTACATGGTTAAAGAACAAGTTCAGAACAGGGATGGATGAAGATATCAGTGACAAAATAACGAAGGCTAAAATTGAGCGCAAACTAAAAGATGCAGCTAACGATGAGTCTGACCCACAACATTTTGTGAGACTTTTTGCTATGTTGCTGTGCACGATTTTTTTTATTCGTAGATACTGGTGCAACAGGATTAGAAAAAGCAATGGCTTCCTCATATTTTAAACATGGACAAAGTCTCATGGCCAGATCACATAGTAAAGTATCTGCTTAAATACATTGGAAAGCAGAAGGGAAAGAATGGAAGTGTTTCTGGCTGCACAACTCTACTGCCGGTAAGAAAAGAAGTTCATTTCATATAATGTTTATTTTTGGAGATAGTAAAATGCATACTAAATGTCAAACTAACCTCATTGATTCTCTGTATGCAGTATTGGTTCTGCGAACATACAGGAAACTACATCACCAAGAGGTCAAATTTTGAAAGATCAACTCCAAAATTTCTGAGATGGAGCCAACACGCATTGTGCAAAAAACTGGTAAAAGAATTTGGAGAGGAAGTTAACAAGGGAATAGAGATGACTTGGTTTAATCATAAGGTAAAATACTCATTTACTCAATTTATATTTCAAATAGATTTCAGTTTTTATCATGCCAACAAAAGGAAGTTAATACCAGTTTAGGGAGAACAAACAAAGTTTGTGTATCAGCAATTGAAGTTGATCCATTTGTATGTATATTGATTAGTTTCCTAGTATAGAGTACTGATTTTTTGTGTGTAAACAATGGAAGTTGATCACAACAAATGGATCAACTTCCATTGTAGACACAAAATAACTGAAATCTACTAGAGAAAAGATTGAATATGCACATTTGTTGTATCTATGTATTTAATTTAGAACTGATTCAGATTAGGATTAGGAAAACAAGTGTGATTATAGATGATAGAGTTAGAGAAATGATACTGAGTTGCCATCTGAAATGTATTACAGATTTTGTGTATCAACAATATATGAAATGTTTTATAGATTTTTTGTATCAACAACAAAATTTGATGCAAATTGTATGGAGTCAACAAACAAAGTTTAGACAGTAACTTAAATATAGCCCATTTTGTTTGTGTCAACAACCAAATTTGACATCATATCTGAAATGTAATCCACTTATATATCACTGCAATTTCATATACGTCGCACCTCACTCGGGGGCAACGCCCCCTCGTGAAAGATATATTAAGGGTAGAATGTGAGAAAAAAATACTTTGCTCACTGTATTGCTCACCGATTTGCAGGTTCATGAAGATTTTTTTGATCCGGTTACAGAAGATGAGATGTATCTGATTGACCTGTCAGCACCAGCACGAGAGTTGGAAGTAGATAGGCAGAGGAATGAGGAGATGGCAGAACAAAACATGTATATTGAACTTGATATGCAGGAGATAACATATCAAAGGAGGGGCCAAGCAAAGACATCGATGAGCAACATAATATTCATGAAGAAAATTATTGACAACAACAAGGACAAGATTCAGTTCCATCCTGAGGATGAAGAGAGACTTAAAGACATTGCTAAAGATGTGAAGGAATGGAATGAAAATCTGAAACATCTCCATAGAGCAAGATCAGATAGTACTCAACGGGAATTCAATAGAGCAGTCAAGGATTTTTTTAGAGACTAAATTAACTCCAGGAGAGAATACAAGTACTGAAGGACCATCTGGAAAGGAGAATGAAGTTGAGTTGGAAGTTGTTACAAAAGAAGAACCATTTGGAAAGGAGAATGAAGCTGACTTGAATGTAAAAGAAGAACAAGAATCAAGTCAACTGACATTGTCACTTTCAGATGCAGATCAAAGTGATTTGGAAAAAATCTTTCAGAAGGGTTATCAAAGTGGACTAAAGTTCCAGGTACATCCTTTGGTGCCAGATGCTTTGGGAACAAACTGGAAGATGGGATTCAGTGTAGGAAGAGAAGAAAAAAAAAATAAGAAGGAGCGAATCTTCAGATCAGTAATGTGATTGCAGAGATTGGTAATTCAGTTTAACGGTTAGAAGAGGAGAGTGGAGTGAAAGAAGGAGAAAGGAGTACAAACGTGCAGGAAGCGGAGATGGTGGGAGATTTTCTTGTTTATTCAACTCCTCCGATTAAGTCTATACTTCCAGAAAGCTCGGATAGTGTCCGTACATGTACTATTTTAACTCATTTGAAGAAGTAATCAATTTAAAAAAACATGTAAGAATTGTTTTCTAGTGTGTTTATGTTATGCAGAATTTGGATAATCTATTGATTTGTTATTGTTTGATTTACTGATTTCTATACGTTCGTAATGAATGAAATTGAGTGAATGTTAGTATTAAGTGTACAACTAATTGATTTCTATACATGTATTTTTTTAAGTGTCAACAATGAAAGTTGATCTATGAAAGCAATGGATCAATAAAATAATGAATAATGATGGGTTTGTTATCAAGAGAATGATTCCTTTGTGCATACAAATAAAACCATGCACACTTTTTTATTTTTGTAAGAGTAAACAATAGAAGTTGATCCAATAATGTGGGGTAAACAATGGAAGTTGATCCCATAAAAGGACCAACAACAACTGTTGATCCCAAAAAATATGAGACAACAATGATAGTTGATACTGTTTACATAAGAGTGTTTCATGTTAATCTTATCAGATTATTTCCCTACAGCTTCTACCCCAATTTTCCTAAGCTTCGCTACGATCACTGCCGGAATATTTACTCCTACTCCTCCAGAACAGATGAAAGATGCTCCGACACAAGAAACGGAATATACTCCTATACATCAAACAGAAGAGAGTTATTTTGAAACTCCAGATGAAGATAATGTATTGGAAGGGCTTAAAGTGATATACAAATTGGATGAAATTCGTGGGCCAACTGAAGATGAAGACAGCACCCAAGACGATGGTTCTGAAGCAACACAGAGCCAAAGGTCGTCAAGGAAGCCGCCAAATATTGGAAGAGAAGGGAGGTATAATACAAGGTCGTCAAGGAAGCCGCCAAATAAATTCACACCTGATGATAAAGTGAACAAGAGGAAGAAAGGCGGAAAAGGAAAGAAGAAGAAGGGTGGAGGTGTTGAAGAACCGGAAATAATCAACCTTGATGATTACGTTGATGTGACGCCGCCTGAGCCAATAAAGCTGAAGAAGCCAGATAACTCAAACTATGGAAATCCTGCACCGAGGAAGAAAAGAGGTCCTTCATCTATTCTTTGAGAAAGCGACAGAAAGGTAAGTTGCATATTCATTCATAGGTATAAACAAATAAAAGTTGATGCCATGGAACATCTGATAATAATACTTTCATTTGAAAAAATTCAGTGACATAGCATATAGCTTTTTTTTCAATATTGAGGTGGAAGAGTTCATTTATGGAAAGCATATCCAAGCTCTAATGGATGATCAAAACATTAACAGCGAGATAGTTGATTACTACAGCAACATGTTGCAAGCAAATATGCAAGATCCAAGCAAGCCGAAATACTACATGAAGAAGCACTTGATTCTGTCTACGAATACTTATGTAAGTACTCTTAATTTGTCTTTTCAATAACTTGTTAGATCAACTTATTTAGGTTTATATGATCGCAGTTGAAATCTTATTTAGGTGAGGTGAAACAATTTAGTGTGCTAGGAATGGTTCAAGTATACTTGTTGTTATTTAATATAAAAAAAAAACTAATGTCAAGAATATGATGCAACAACTGATGAGGGGCACACTAGCTACCAAAAATGCCATGAAAGTGGAGGAATGTGCATCTAAGGTAAGGGAGAATCACCCAGTGAATAGCGATGACACATTCCTGCTCATACCAATGTGTCTCCAAGACAGGGATAAAAAACCATTCAATTGGGTGATGCTTGCCTTATTAGGTGGAAGATGGTTTGTTTTCAACACCATATATCACAACAAAGGATACAACGAACAATACTCTGTCATGGTGTAACATTGACTGATTTGTTGAACAGAATGGGAAAAAAATGTTGAGATAGATGGACCAGTAATTACAGATTTTGACCACTTCTCTGTACCACACCAAGAAGGCTTGTACTGTGCAATCCATGTCTTCTTGTTCATGAAGTGTCCGGTGAAGCATGGAGACTACTGGGGTTTGAATGGTAAGATTTCCAAATACCATGAAGATATTAACAGGAGGAGAGTGAAGATGGATGCCAGGATTTTGGGATAAATTGATGCATGGAAACCATCTTTGGAAATGACTGACACACCGGAAGAAGATAAGGCAGTACAACAACTTACAGACTCAGTCGAAGAGGTTAAGGAAGCTGTTACAGCATAGTTCGGTTGAACCCACCAAGCGTTGGTATGTCAAGTTTGGTTGTCATATTTTAGTGAATCAAAACTCATGTTAAGAGTCGCTTGATTATGTACTAGAGTCAACTTCGTATAAGTTAGCTTGAAAGTATTAGGATATGAGACATTACAAGTATTGTGAAGACTTGAAGATGTGATGAAGCAAGGAGCTACAACGACAACAATCATCCTTCCACTTGAGGTTAGTGATATTTGACTTGAACTGTTTCATTCCCTAACGTATCTTTCAAGTAGTGCATATTGAAAACAAAACTGAGAAGCATATTTGAACTCTAGATAGACGTAGTATTAAGGAATACAATACAAGGTTTATTGCTTAACCATTAAACTTCGCAGATAAGACATCGCCATAATCATTTGAATGTTATTGTGATTATGTATGGATATGAGGTGAGGATTTCATCTTAGGGAATAATGTTTACATGTGTTCTAAGGAAGTAAGTTCATAAACTTGTTTGTGAATCGAAAAGGAAATCGCCAGGCGTTATTGGGATTGTTATTCATTGCAAGATATGTGAACATCCAATATGTATGATTTAGTAGAACCGCTCATGACTTGTTTGTGTTCTTGGTAAAACTATTCACAAAGGCCTGACTTATGTATTGGTATGACGTTAATTAGTGAAACAGGTCTTAAGTAATCACCTGAGATGGTATGATCGGGTTTGTGATTTTATATCTTACCAAAACTGGGAAAAGGGGAACCTATCCTAGTAAGAGGTGCAGTACATCACAAAGGGGAACCGATCCTTGTATGAGGTGCAGCAGGTTTATAGCATAAAGGGAACCGATCCTATGGACATGTGCAACACATTCAAGTTAGATACCATATATATGTGGGGAACAGATCCTAGTACCTAGGCAATCGAATTTTGGAAAGCTGGTGTGACTATGCACAATACTTTTTTTTTTTGCTTAATCATGTAATTTTGTTACCAAATTAAACAGAATTATATCTTACAAAAAAGGCAAGACCATAGCCTAATACCCAGTTTGGAACCAAGCCCAGCAAAATAAGCCCATTAGTAGAGCTACAAATGCATAAACAAGAAATTACAGAATTGTTTACAGAACAATCAACCTATGTATTTTCATTTTTCAAGAGCTGAACCTAAAGTAGATACCATCTTCACATTCCAACTGGCTCAGGAACTCTGGCTTGTCCTCAAACTACAATACAATCCCTCTTGGCAGCATTACTCCCTGTTTTGCCATTTTATCAGCAGAAAAGTTGATTTCCCTATATGAATGTATGAAAGTAATACTTGGTATAGATTTTCTTATATTGTTCCACATATTCACCACAATCCGAGGTATTCTACCATTACTAAAAGCAAGCAATACTGCTTTGGAATCAAGGCTGAAGCAGACATTTGCATACCTTTTCTTCACAGCCCATTCACCAGCAACCACAGAGCCATTACTTCTGCCAGATAGTTAGATGCAATCCACAAACCACCAGAAGCAGCACCTAAGCATCCTCCACTTTCATTCCGTTCTAAAAATCCAAGACCTGCATTTCCTGGATTGCCTTTTGATGCACCATCACAGCATATGAGCACTTGTCCTCTACCTGGAAATTTGAAGAAGCATTGTTTGACATCTGTAATGACTGTTTTAACCCCTGTGATTCCAAAGTGTTGCAGAATTTGTAAATCATACATATTCCCCCATCTAGCTCCTTTCATTCTTACACTGCATTCCTTTGTATATGACAATACTCTCTGTTTAAGCTTTTCAAGATTAGGTTCTTCATTTTCATAAATTTTCATATTTCTTGTATGCCAGAGCTCAACCATAACCTTAAATGCAGAGTTGTACCATACTTCTTGGATTGCACCACTTTTACCTTTGACAACTTTCAGCACATCTTCAAAATTTTCAGGGCTTACGAAGCAGAATATTCCTCCTAGCCAATGCCACAATTTGGTAATAAAGGTACATTCCCATAAAATACTATGCACAGTACTCACATGGAGGTAGAACCGAAACTTGTTTTGGTAGAACCGTTACACCCATGCTTTGTGATTGAATTTTATTTGATCAATCGCATAGTTCTTGAAAGTCAGATGAACCAATTCTAAACTTGTTTGGAAGTGTGGAAAATCGGTTTCAAGGTTGTAAGTATAAAAGAGAACTTACAAATTTAGGATGTCGACATACTTTGAACACGTGTTGTGAATGTTATTATTTAATTGTCCAAAGTTATTCCTTAATAGCTAAGGGAAGAGAATCCCATGATCGAAACATAAATAAGTTAAGAATCTTTTAATTAAGGTTATTAATTTCATTTTTAGGAAAATAAGAATTAGTAATGTGCATTTACTAATTAAATATTTTCTAAGAGATTTCGATCATTATTTTTGGAAAGAGCATTTCCAGGAATTATGGAAACCGAATTTGTGCTTTAATGAATATCTTGAGAATATTTTCGGTTGTGTAAATTCCTTGGTGTCCAAACTTCCTAGTCTATAAATATTGAAGTTTGCATTTCTAGCAAACTAATCCTTCGTAACTGCAAACTACCTCTTGTTGTGCTGCTACTGGTGAAGCCTCCTATTCGGAGAGGAGAGTAACCTAATTAGGTGAAATCTCTTACTGCCGCTCAATTTTAAGTCTTCTTTGGGATTGAGAAGCTCTATTAATACCTAGTAGAGCATTGCTCGGTCGAACTCGCATGCATTGCTATTTCAAGCATGTTTGTCAATATTAGTGATCAAAACTATATGTCTTGATTTCTAGTTTACTTATGACTAAGTCTCGGTCTAGGATAGTTAAGTGTAGTTGAAGCTTCAGACTCCATGGCGATCATCTTACGAAGAAGAAGAACTACTCGAGGAACCAGTGGAACCTCATCTGACTAAAAGATATGTGGAGACTTGAACTAATCTATCATTCAAAGGTCTATTCTATCTCCTACTCTTGAGACAAAGTCGTTTAAGTATGATAGTTTTCATACATACACATTTGCTATTTCGATCCGAGTTTACTCGCCTATCCTTTTCTCGAAATATGTGTTGGTAAGATTTCGGTTTAACCACTTTCATCTTTACCCATGACGAAAGTCATGATGACGTTTCAATCTTGAAAATAGCTTGGATGACGATAGTCGTGAATAACGATTGTTATAACATTATAGAAGAATGTTTCAATGATTGAAATGTAGAGTTGAGATTACCACTATGGATATAAGCATATATAGTGTGTTCGCACATTAGTGTATAAATCCATGTACCGGAAGCAAGTGCGTTGATGGTATTTTCAATTGAGTTGTAGTGGTAATAGGTTCGTTGAGACTTGTGAAAGCAAAAGATTTTAGACTTATAAAACTTGAAAATATAAAACTTATTGCAAAATTGATTTCAAGATATTAAAAATAACCAAGACACTGATTCCACTATCACACATGAATAAGTTATGGTAAATAATCCAAAACTCTAATTATCTTCTAAGTCCATTATTTCTTAATTCACAAATAATCAGGCATATTCTCAAACATTAATTGTATTCCCTAAGCATAGATTATCTAAAAAAATTATAACCTATCAAATTGAATCACAAGTAATTAAGAAAATCATGCAAACAATTTAAAACTCTGCAAAGCAGTGATTGAGTGAATTATAAATTATAAATTAGAGAGAATAAAATAGTTACCAATTATTCATGCGTGAATAACTTCCTCATTTCCTTGGTTGTGGGAGAATTATCATATCATCATGTTGGAAACACACTCCAAATTCATTTTTATTGCTCAAAGGGTGTTTACAAAGATGAAATGGAGAAAAACTATTAAAAACCGGGTTTGTAACAGTTATAAGTGTTACAAACCGAACTGTTACAGAGAACGATATATGTAAACTGTCACTGATGTTGTAGCATACGAACCTCACCCATCTGTCGTTGTCACTGTTGATAAACGGCTGTCTCTGTGGGTCTTTTGTTCTTCGTGTTCTTCACAGTAGCAGAAATGGTCATTTATGCAACTTGATTTTCTCAACTCTGTGATGCTCTGTAATCTCCCTAACTCCCCGTCACCTGTTATATGACCCAAGGGACTCTATTTATACCCGAAAGATGCATCGAATCTCCTCCATAACTTTACAAATTCTCGGCAATGAAAGAAAACATTTTCGGATATTTTCTTTCATGTTTTAGCTACTTACGCGTTTTACAGCTGCAAGCTCTCCTTTTTTAATTCTTACACGCCTCTAGCATTCTCCCAGCACATTCCAAACTCCCCCAGCAACAGCAGACGCGTGAACATCTTCCCCCTTTTGCACGTACTCCCCTGTTTTGCTCCATGACACGATTCAGCCAATTCTGATCGACCCAAAAGCCCATACCAGGCCTGTTATGAAAAATCACAACTAACCACGAAGTTTCAGCCATTTAGTCTCTGTAGAACATCGTCAAAATTGTGAACCCTAAATCTGCCATAGCCTGTGAACAGTTTCCCGCCAAACTGAAAATTCAAATGAAGGGGACTACCTCCCCCTAACAGAGATGGGGGTGCGAATAGCAGTTGGCGCCCCTGAGGTGCCCCTTAACCAAACTGAGAGTCCGCATAGAAAATGTCCTCCGGGGGTGATCCGCATAATTTTTCGAGCCGATTTTTCCAAAAATGTTTATTTCCCAAAAATACCTACAAACACACAAAACACCATAATAAGTACAAAATTGAGTACCACCAATACAGAAAATTGAGGACAACTTAGACATAAAAATGTGTCTATCAAATACCCCTAAACTTATTATTTGCTAGTCCTCGAGCAAATTTATCACGAATCACCATTACCAATTTGATTCAGAAAACACAGATCGAGAATTTTCGGGTTGATTATGTTGTTTATGAAGAAAATGCTCTCAGATCTCAGATTTAAAGATTCAATCGACTAATTTGATTTATACAGATTCAATAGTAGAAGAAGAAGCTTTTCTGGAGATTCAAACCCAAGATTTCACGAAAGATTTTCGAAAGAAATCTCTTCTGGTTATAAGCTAATGAAGAACAACGGCAATTCTCTCTCTCTTTTCCGTTTCTTTCCGTTGACAACTAAATTTTAGTTTTAGATTATTAAATATATACAAAAGGTAATTATGTAATCTTGTAAAATCCTTAATGGACCCCTGATGGGCTTTGGATGGAGAGGGATATATTTGTTGCTTCATAAGGGTAATTGTGAAGCCCATGAAAAGAGAGGGTAAGCGTAGGCCCCAAAAAAATAATATTCTCATTTTCAGGCCCACAATTAATTTTAGGTACCGTGACACCCATAATTATTTCCGCGACACTCATAATTATGTGAAATTATTAAAAATGTCTGCATTATGGATTATGCATCCGGATGACGGGTTATGCACCATGGGTATAATTGGCAACGCAACTTGGATATAACATATCTAAAAATCCGCGCCTTGGAATTTTACAAATTTATATCGTTGGAAATCTTTTTAAGAGAGTTACGCAACGAGTACAAACAACAATATCAAATTTTTGTTCTTCACGAAAAAATCGGAGGTGATCATCATTTTAGGCAAAATTTCGAAAACTGACTACATAACCATTATGCAGCCACCAAAAAAGATGCATAACACATTCTGCAGACGCATAACGAATTATGCAACCATTTTCTCGACTGCATAACAAAGTTATGTAGCCATTGTTTTGGTTGATTTTAGTGCGTACATAAAAACATTGATGCATAATGCATTATGCAACCATATTTTCGGATGCATAACAGGTTATGCATCAATTTTCTCCATGCATAAAAGATTGTGCAACAATTTTCTCGATGAATAATGCATTATGCAGCCATATTTTCGGATGCATAACAGGTTCTGCATCAATTTTCACGACTGCATAACATGTTATGCAGATATTATTCTAGGTGCATTAGTCTTTGTTTTTGTTGGTTCCAATAGTGACGAAAAAGTTGTTGAATAACGTGTTATACAACCGTTTTCAGGACTGCATAACAAGTTATGCAACAAATTTTGTAGATGCATAACATAAGTACCAAAGAAGAATCAATGTACATTATATAGGCACACAAGTAAAATGTAAAATAACAAAGAAAGCACAAGATTAGAGCATAAGCTCTGGTGTCTTCACTACTTTCTCACTTTCAAAACTGCACCAAATCTCCACAAATTCGTATTTACAGCTTTTCATATGTCTCAACTTCACTTTAAAATGTTGTTTTGAGCCATCGAGCATACCCCCACAAGAGCATGCAACAACTGAGTTACTTCTTTAAGTTTCAATACCCAAATCTCATTTATAATCAGGACCACTTGGCAGATGAAATCATTAATAAGTACCGGTGGCAGTGGCATAAAAACCTAGTACTAAAGCTTTTGTAAAATGACAACTCCAAGCAACCAACCAGCTGTTCCATCGCCACCTGAAACTTGCCTAACAAAAAACCATAAAAAAGCTCAGCAAAAGCTAACTGGGACATCAGTCTCAAGTACTCACAATATACAGTGATAAAAACTTTCTTCAACAGTAAAACATCTACCAATGTCTATTTCCACTTATCTGCAAGCACCTGTTTACAGGCTGAAAACTAATAAATATATGATGCTTGTTTAGTAGGTTGCGGTAAGTTATAAGCAAATCACCACCTAGCTGTCCACCACTTATAGAATTGACAAACACAATCACTGGACATACTGGTATATGAGAAGAAATTTATGTTTCTGAGTCACCTTCCCCTATAAGTATGTAATCAGGGATATAAAATTCCATCAAGAAATTGTCCGATTCTGATTTGCCTTCATCAATTTCATCCATGACTAACTGCACGATTACATCCAAATAACCAGAAATAATAAACTATGATGTTCATATACTGTATGTATGCAACTAACTATAATCTTAAGCATCAAATAAACTCCCTTAGAGAACCAATGACAAACATATAGTATTCATGCATTGAAACAGAGATAATTTCTTGGATCCAATTGAAAATGAAAGCTAAAACATGCCCCACTCTCATAGTTGGATCCCAATTGCATTACAGAACATATTGACTCAAGAAAATCGACTTGCAATAAATGATTATAAGGATATCTACATAAGCACTTCCATTTCCGATATTTGCAAGGGAGAATTCGAATCGGAAGAATATGAGTATATTGAAGATGACAAAAAAAAAAGTGGATAATTCTTTATACCTGAATGAGACAAATCTGAAGAGAGTTTGTAACCTTCTTTCTTTCTTCCTGATCTTCTCAAATCAATTAAAATAAATAAAAATAGATCCTCAAATTAAACCTTAATGTATCAAATTTCGAAGCTATAACTCAGAATCACAACCAAAAAATATAAAATTGATATCAAAATGTTACCTGATTGATGATTCTAGGTAATGATATTATGATTCTAGGGTATGGATTAAAACAGAGAGAAATTAATTTTATTCTTTTAGCGAAGAAGTAATTAATTGATGAGGATTACTTTATCGAAGTTCTACTATACTTCCCTTTTCTCTTTGTCTTAAGAATTGTGCAAACTACAACTACCTCATCCAATTTGGGACGGAGGGACTATTTAGTAATATTTGTAGCAGGCGACCGGTTACTCGTGCATACACCAAAAATCGGTCCCCTTGCTGCAGCAGCCTGCAACCAGAATAGAAGAAGAGAAAAAAAGAAAAAAAACGCGAATAAAGGATTCTCATCCAGAGATACAATCTCATCCGTCGGGTAACGTGATAGCACGATAAGAATAATTGTTGTGTACTTACTCGATCGGTGTCTCTTCTCTTTAGTAGAAGAAGAGAGAACCAGGGAGAAAGTAAACCCTCAGAAAAAACAAATCCTAGATTTCAGACATTACTATTATATAATTAGGGATTTTTCTCAATTCCAATCAACTTAAAATTTTGATATCATCGTCATGAATTTCTTCAAATCACTATTATTAGATGAAGTAGAAGAATCATCATCATCTGATTTAGAATCAGATCAGAATCCAAATTCTGAATCCCCCAAATCTAACCCAGACCAAGAATCACAAAAAAGGATCGATCTTGATGATCATTATCAAGAAGAAGAAGAAGAAACTGAAACTGATGAGAACCCTGGTATGGGTTGGAATTTCGGTGGATTAATCAAAAACATTGCAACAAAATCAGAATCAGTACTGCAAACGTACAAAAAAGATTTATCAGATTTTAGTTCTGGTTTGAAGATTGAAACTTCAATGCTACGTGAAGTTGCTAGCAGAGTTGTGAAAGAACTTCCAACAACATTTGAATCGGGCACATCTGTTGCTACTGAGTCGCTTGAATCGGTTGGACAAGCTATTGATGATTTTGGGAGTTCTGTTTGGAGAGGAACAGCTGAGATTATCTCTCAAGGTAAAGAAACCCTTCTATCAAATTCTGATTTTGATGAAAATTCTTCTGATAATTTACAATTTAGTTCTAATTCAATGAATGCTTCGATGAATTCCAAGAAGTATAATAGATTTGAAGCTCAATTATATGCAATACAAACTGATTTGAAAACATATTGTGAAAACCCTGAGGATGTGGATGATTTTGAGGGTTGGAAAACGGGGTTTGTATTGGGGGAAAAGAGTGAAGAGATTGAGAGTTTGTTGAATGAGAATGAAGTAATGGAAAGGATTTATACTAGAATTGTACCTGGTGAAGTTGATGATGGGACATTTTGGTATAGATATTTTTATCGCGTTTATAAGCTTAAACAAATTGAAGATGCTAGAGCTAATCTTGTTAAGAGAGCTATAGAAGGTGATGAAGAAGAGGATTTGAGTTGGGATGTGGATGATGATGATGAGGAGGTGGATGAAGGGATTAAGTTGCCGGTTGTGAATGAGGAATTGACAGAAAATGTTATTGATGGATCACGTGCTGGGAATGATGTTGAGTCTTCTGCAGAGGTTGCAGAGAACAAGAGTTTGGTTGTGGAATCGACGAGTGACAATGTGTCAGATGAGAAAAGGGTTGTTATTGAAGGAAGTTCCGAATTGAATAATGATGATTTGGTTGAGAAAGTTAATGAAAAGTTGGTCATTCAAGGGAAGTCCGACACTGGTGGTGAATCTGGAAAGGATAGTGATTTTTCAGTTGTTTCAAGTCAACCTTCATTACCTGATGAAGAAGAAGATCTCAGTTGGGATGAAATTGAAGATGTGGGAGACGGTGGTGAGAAGAAAGTGAGTGCTGATGGGAGAGCTAGTTTGGCTAAGCGGTTAACTGTTGCTGATGACGATGAAGATCTGAGTTGGGATATTGAGGATGATGATGACGAGACAGTGAAATCTTGATCTCTGGAATACAAAACATCTAATACATAGAAATCATTGTGGGTTAACTTATTTCTCTTTTTTTAATGCATTTATCTTGAAAGAAAAATTGTTTAGTTGCGAAAACTGGCAACCATTGTGTTTCTTTAGGTGGTATATAGTGTGAATAGTCATCTTTGTATATGTGAATAATTGAATTTGAATCTACTCACAAATGAATATGATTCAGTTCGATGCCAGTGTTTTGCTTTTTATTTCTGATATTGATCCAGTTTGCTTGTGGTATTTGCCTGCATTTCAAGTTTATCCCTCAGATCGGTCTTTGTAGTGATCATCTGTCTCACGGAGAATTATCTGGCGGTATTTTTGCTGTAAGATCTCTACTATCTTGATGATATATGGCACATGAAGGTTTTCATGTCTAGGGTTTCTGATCGTATAGCATATGGTTGACTGGTGAAGCAGAAGGTATGGTTGACTAGTGAAGCAGAAGGTAAGATTATACGTCTCTTAAATGTTTCTGAAAAACACATAGTTGTTAGTTGCAAGCTGAGTATTGTCTTCTTGTTATGCTCCATTTGTGCTGATTTGAAGAGTAAGAATTTTTTAACTTCATCGTCTAATTCTGTGCATATGGGTGGAGCATCGGCGAATGAAAGCTTATAGATTAGGGTTTCAGTCGTTCGCGAAGAGTCATTTCAAATGGTCACTAGATTGATTGCTATAGCATAAAGAACCTTATTTACTGATGACAGGAGTTGCGAATGAATAGTTTTCTTTTTGTAATTCCACTGCATAGTTTTACTTGCAGTACTCAGTTTAGTGTATGTTGCTGTCGTAATCAAGCATTTGTAGGTTACAGCTTACCTTGTATCTATTCTTTAGCAAACACAGATTTCAAATAGTTACAGATTTGGATCATCTGATCTAGTGCTTAAAGTAAACTTATTTTCACAATGCCAGTCAGAGAATACTGTGTCCAATGGTCTATAGTCTCTTCATTTACTTGGTTCTTCTGTGTTGTTCCCTTTACTTGACCTCTTTTTGGTTGTTTCTCATGTTAATTTTAGCTGAACTATGTTATCCTCTCCAGTTCATCGACTAGAGTTCTTCATTCTTTCTTAGTGATAATTCACTGTTAGTCATTGCTGTGAACACTGAACAGGACTTGCATTACACATACTATGTGAAGGACAATGAAAGTGTTGAAAATGGTTGTGCAAACTTGTATGGTTTTCGTTGTGTTATTGTTCGCTGATGGATTATACGTTGTTTAGGTATAGTTCCCATCAAAAGACCCAATACATATAGGCTTACACAAAAGAGAAGTAATTATCCACTTAGAATTCTATTTCTAGGGAAAAACTGGAGTTGTTATCTTCTGAATATTAAGAATTTGCAAAAACGTCTTACTGCCTAAGATTTCTTAGTTTGGAAAGACTTCTGGTCTATACAGTGTTATGGAAGAGAAATCTCTGCTAGAGAAAGAATTCAGAGAAGAAAGTATGAAGAAGATAGACGCAACACCTAAGGTGAAAAAACCTTCAAAGGAGAAGTTTTAGACGTTTCCTCGTTGATGAAATTGAATACAGCAGAAAGGTAAAGTAACCTTGAAAGGTGAAGTTGTGAAAGTTTCTCTAATCAAATGCATTACGTTCTTATTCAGCAGTCGTTAGTTCTAGAGTATTATTTTTCTTGTTTTACAAAAAGCTGCCTTTTTTCGGTCTAGATTGATCAAATTGGAATCCAGAAAGAAGTTTAAGATACAGAAAGGTAGTAAAAGTATTGCTTTAACAAAATAAATTTACATTCTTAATGAGCAATCTTTGTTTCATCTGTTTTCATAGTTTTCAATCTAGTTGTTTTTCTTTTTGGGGTCTAGGTTGATCAGTGAAAAACAAACAATTTGGGCACCGGAGAACTAACTCAAAGGAACTCAAATTCTCACTTGCAGAGTTGCAGGATTTAGAATCAAAATTCCCAGTTGAAACTAACAAATTTTACAGTCAGTAACATATGCTCCATTTTCATAAACAATCAAAGACAGAACAGAATGTACAGGCAAATTCATAAACAAGATGAGAATGAACACAATTACTTTAAACTTGAAAATGACTTAAAAATGATACAAAATTCCACCCTTCACTAGGGGTTAATTTCACAATCAACAAACTCTGAACTCTCTGAAGGGCTTCATCTAAACTACTTCTAAAACTCTAACTTCGGTTTTCACTCAAGTAAAATAAAAAAGACAGTTGCCAACACTTGATCATTTCTAATTTTCCTAGAGAAAGAGAGAGAAAGAAACCAAAAACCACCCTAACCTATGAAGTATTCCACTGGCAATGCAAAAAAAGAGTAAAACAAGCTTCCAGTTTGAAACGTAGGAACCTTTTCTTGACTTCGCTAATCTCCTTTTGGGTCTCTAACAATGTAAGAATCCTAGGATAATTTCACTGCTCAAAAGACTCACAAAAGGTTGTGTTATCTCCTGCCGGAGATTATATTGTAAGGCCTATTTCTGTCGTTTAATATTTTAAGGCGGGAAATTTCTTACACTGCAACAGCTGAATGAGATGTGGATTCCACAACTTGGGTTTTCATTGAGGAAGGTAATCCGAGAAGTCTTGCTCGTTGAGCCCGAGGAGGGAGATGTTTTGCAGGTTTCTTGGATTTCATTGTCCATGGTAAGAACACACCAGTACCAGTATTTGAGATCTTCCTTGGGCTCATAAGCATTGGACGTGCTGGGGCTAACATGACTAGTGGAGCATAAGAAAGTCCCCATTTTGGGATTACTTCCATGGGTCCATAACCATTTGGAACTCTGTAAGGTTGTGGCATACCTGGTTGCCAAAGTGTCATTGCTGTAGTTACGGGAGGTATTGTTGATGGTTGGATGTGATTCATATCTGTTCGAACTTTGAAGAAGGTCATGCTAACTCTCCTGTTCTCGGATGGGCATATTACATGTTTTGCCATGTCAGCGCTGTTTCCTCGCATGACTAAGAGTGACCTGCATATTAGCAATAAGAATATCATTATAGAGAAGTTATTGGATGAAAACAAACTACTTAATCTGGAAATATCTTTCAGTGTTGATTGAGTTCTTGAACCTATACGGCTATATCACGAAACATTAGTTAGCTTGAAAGTTTCATATATTAGTCGAGTATTAAATGGGCCTGTGGTTAGGTTCATACAACCTAATGTTAGAAGTGCAGATGATCACTTCAATTTAGGTATGCCAACCCTAATGTTAGTCTATTTCCAGAGAAAAACTGAAGATCTAAAGATGGAATTCCTGAGCCATGTTCTAATTTGGGACCATAGAATATCACATGATGGTAATACGGCGATGACCCAAAAATTGACTTACGCATAAGGGATAAGATTTTAAATATAGAAACACTATGTAAAAGTTCTTACCCTTCTTTGAGTGAAAGCATTAGTGGACCTTTATAATTCCCATTGTTGTCGCTCACAAGAACACGACCAAATGCCATTGTTGATTCAGAAAGAAGAAGAGTAGCGATAGGTTGGTCAAGATGTGGTGGTTTTAGGAAAGGTTGAGAGTATTCTCCCTGTTTAAATAAGGAAAACGGTGTTAATTCACCTGTAGGATCACAACAAACATAGTTTCAAAACCATCATAAATGAAACTTATTTGTAATAGTGACATATCATACCTCGTCAAAGAAGTTAATAATACAACTGTTGGGCTTTCTACTTTCAGGTATTAGATGCCACTGAGAAAGGTGATCAATGACAGCTTCAAGAACGGATGGAATTGGTTCAATATTGCCTGCAAAAAGAAAACAAATTACAAGTACGACTGAGCAATGCACGGCTTTAGATTTTATGTGAAAAGCTTGGGATTCACATTAGTACTTACTCTTTTCAGATTTTGTTTTCTCGTCCCTGATTTCTCCAAAGATTGGAACTCCAAGCTGTATTAACTCTCTTTTGTTCCCTTTTAACTGTTGGTTGAACAAAATGAATGTATCCCCTGAATTCATTAACATAAAATCATTTAGCTCATCACTAACCTTCACGCAAATAATATATGGCCTTCGAAAATCAAGCCAGCAGTTAAAAGAGTAGGGTCTCACCAGAAAGTTCTCCACTGTGACCAGCATGGCGAAGATCATTTATGTAGTTTCTAAGCTTAGAAAGTTCCGAATCAGTAAAGATATCTTCGTACAGTTTTAGACCTTTAACAACATTGACCTGCCATTCACAACTTAACAATCAGCAACAGACAAACAACCATAAACCAAGCTTTGCTCTATTCTCAAACATCTCAATACAAAAACTTTAAACTCTAATTTGAAAGAAAGAACTTGCCATATGCCCTTTCACTGGCTCCTTAGCAATGAAACCTTTAGTCATTTTGATGTTGTCTCGTCGCGTCTCACAATCTTCATGATTCGAACAAATCTGGATGCTTTCCGAAGGTAAATTGCCTCCTACAATTCAAACCAATATCAAACAACATCAACAAAAATACAAAATTGTCATTTGAGAACACAGTAATTCTTTAACTCAGACCAGTAATTACTCAGAAAATAATCCTGTCGATGTCAACGCAGAGTATCTATATCACGTAATTATGACGCCTAACATTCATCGAATATAAACAAAATTGTCAACCCAGCTTGTTAATTATGACCATTAAATTCAATAACTATACTCAGAAACTGACAGAAGTAAACAGTCACTGTATATGACATAACAAAACTGGAATCTTAACTCAGCTAGAAAATGGAAACAAATAATGAATGAATGAATAGAGTCAGACACGTATGAGTCAGAAAAACTCAGAGAAACAGATTTCAGATTTTTTTGCCTTACCTAAGACTGAATCAATCAAGTACAATAAATTATGATTGCACACATCTCGAGGTAAATCACAAATTCCAAAAATAAGCCGTATTTACAATTTTTACAGAAAAAATCTACTTTTTGTTTCCCTTTTTGATCTTGAACAACTCAAAAACTCCAACTAATCCTCGGGAAATTGAATACCTTACCCTTTTCAGACGATTTCCTTTCCGAAAAAACTTTCTCCGTTTCACAAACAATACAAAAACGGAGACGACTCTCTCTATGATATTTTGTCGAACAAATTAACGACATTTTAATTGTATTCTCCGGAAACAAAATAAAAATAATAATTTAAAAAAAATTAAAATAACTATTTTCCACATTAATAGCACTGACTGAATTTTCTCTTTTGCAAGATCCAACTTCCTCTAACTGAATATATCGAATCAGAATATTATTAAATTTTAATTTATTTTAATTCAATTTTGTTAACACCGAGTTCCGATCAAATCTTTTAAACAGTGATTAACTAATAATGAATCAATAATTAAGCAATTACTAATAAATATGATTGAATTACTGACCTTCGTGATGATCATCATCACTGGATTTACGATCTGATGAATCATACTCAGATGAAATTTCTTCATTTCCAGAATCATCACTACTTTTCTTCAATTCTTCTTCTTCTTCTCCTATTACTGTTTCGACAACCGCTTCTTTGTCGGATTCATCGATTTGTTTCTGAGAATCAACAACTACTTCTTTCTTCTCTTCTTCTTCTTCTTCCAAGATTTCGATATCATTATTACAACAAAAATCATTTTTCTTCTGTTTCTTTGACTCGATAACACGATTAAGCTCAACAGGAACATCAGCAATTGAGAAATATTTCTGGTTATTCAAAATCGGGATCCAATTCATTCTTCTCCTATGAATCGCAGCAAATACAGCTTCATATTCAGATCTTTTACCCTCACTAATCACTTTTTCATCATTTAACTTACTTAATTCAGTTAAATGACTGCACAATGAATCAATTATAGCATTTGCTGCAGCGAATTCTCCTCGAAACCAAGCAATGATCGCGTCTCTCGCAAATGTCACCGGAACTGTTGATGTTGGTGAAGTTGCTGGTGTCGCTGCTGCTGCAGCGGCTGCCGCCATCGTTGACAGCATCATTGGTGGTGGTACTGCCGCCATCGGCATCTGTATATTTTTGTGAAAAAAGATTTCAGTCGCCGCCGGTACAAATCAATTAAACGGAATTGGAAAGGCTGTTTTATCGGGAAATCGGGATTTGTTTTTTTCAGAGAGTAGAAAAAACACAGGAGATCATTTTTATGGTTTCTGGGTTTTAGCTTTGGTTTGTTTATATAGTTGCGATTTTCATTCCGTACGCGTGGGGTCCCCTCGTTTGCTGAGTTGTCAGGTTTTAAAGAAGGTGATTAGGATTTCTATGAAATTTTATTTAAATGGACGGTTCATAATTGAGGGATTCAGTGAATCTAAAAATAATAAAGAACTATAATTATTGCGATTTATATGCCACGTAGATTAGAAATAGTAGAATGTAATTATTGCGATTTACGTGTTAATCTTCAAGACTTATATGTGTAAAGTAATTTCGTGTTTTACTGGTAATTTTAAGATAATGACAGTGGCGGTCTTTCTGTCCAAGAAATGGATGCAAATATGTTGATTTATTGATATATATCCGCATAAAAAGTCTTGTCCAATGGCACTTGTTAAACGTGGACGAGTATTTGTTGGACCTCGACTACCCAACGACAGTTTTAACACCAAGAGCTATGAAATGAGTGTTTCTACCATTCATTCACTTTCAAACTCAACGAGTGATTAAACGGCCAGTGTCTTTTCACCGTGAGATAGTGAATAACACAGATTAAGAGCAACCACAGTGGGCGAGTATAATCAAATTTGGTCAAAAAACGAGACATAACGGGACAAATTATCGACTAAAATCCGGACCAAAACCAAATCTCAAATTATATTTGGTCGGAGACCAAAACTAAAACCAAATACAGTCGAGCGAACGTATAGTCTTCGCCCCACACCAAGCGGGTATATAATCTACACTGCACACCAAACGTGCATAAAAATCACGCCCCACACCAGGCATGTTTTATATCTCCGTCCTTTTTTTTTTCTTTAGTCGAACTTATACTAACATGATCGCGTAATATCTCCGCCCCATCGGGCGAACTTATAATGTACGCTCCACCAATCGAGCGAACTTATAATGTACGCTCCACCAAATTTAGTCTTCTACCGTAGCGTTGCAACACGGGCTAAACCCAAACTTTGGTCTTTTTTTTTGTCTTTGATCTTTAGTTATGATCGCACCACTGCAGTTGCTCTAAGAGTTGCATCAACCGTTTGAGAAAATAATTTCACTTGGGATGGTGATCATTAGTTGCCCAAGTACATAGTTTTGTTATTCAACTATGTTGAAGAGTTTTTAAACACTAAAATTCTTAAGAAGCTGATAGCTTCTAAAGGCAATTTTTTCTCAAACGGTTATTAATCATCAGAAAAAAATAAAATGACGTGCGAATTTTTCTGTAAGAGAATTTACTTGACGTACGAATCCTAAATCTTGAACCCTAAAACCTTAGCTCGAATGTGATAATTTCATGTAAAGAAGGTTAGTTATTTTCCCGTTTTCGATAAACGGCTATACCGATAAATTAATAATATCATCTTACATTTTGATACGTAGCTAACCTTATCTTGACGAAATTATAGATAGACGACGGATTTAATCCTATCTGGCCGCTCTCACATTGAGTGGGACCCACTCCATGATCCCTCCTGCAGTTTTGTTTTATATTTTGGAACACCATTAATATTAATTTTTTTCTTTTTCTTTTCAAAAATATCCAAATTAGAAAAGTAAAAGTATCGCCGTTACAAAATGGATCGGTAGTAAAAACAAAATATTGTATTTATAGTGGTTGCAAAGATTATAACTGACCTATGGATTATAGGGTGGTCTCTGGCCTCTCTACAAGATCGGCCTGCACTGCAAATTTCCGTTAATGGTGGGGACCTACAAGGATAGTAGTATCCTACAGTAGGCGAAGGTTTTGATGTAGGGCCGCCAGTCAGACCATGTAATGGGACCCGCAAAAAGAGAGGACGTGAGAAGTTGTTGGAGCTGACCACCGCCAATGCGCACTATGCACATGTTGTCAAGCATAATATGCCCTTTCCCACCATCAGAAGCCGCCAGCTAACACAGCTCAATCGGCTTATGGGCTCAAGCCAGGATTAAGTGGTCTTGACTCTAAAAGGCGACTAAAAAGAAGTTTTGTGTCTTTAGTACTCTGCTAATTAGAATGGGAAAGTTTGATTAAAGGGAGTCATAAATTTGATGTTGATGATGTCTATGATTTAAGCACCTCTTTTATGGTTTGTGACAGCCGCAGCTGCACTTGATGAAATGGAAGAATCTAATACAGTGTGTCATGTTATAGGACCACTGTGACCACAATAGCACTGTAGTGGAGTAGTAGTATTTTACTTGACTTACCTAATAAATTTTCTTCTAGTTTTTAATGGTGGTGGTGGTGGATCATAGGTTTTTGGTTACCGTATTTTTGTCGTACATTGAAGTGCTAACAAAGAATATTCTTGGGCATTATCTTGTTTAGGAAAAACAAAAGAAAAATGTGAAAAAGATTTTATTCGGTTATTAAAAATTTAATACTCCTAACGATTTTAAGAAAATTCGTATTTAAATCCCTATACGAGGCCAGTAACTTTTAAAGTAAGTTTTTATATCTCATCAAATACATTTACGGTGTATAATTCCTTTCTATGCGCAAGTTTATCAAGTTTTTTATTTGATCAGTTCCGTCATTTTCTAAATAAACTCCCAAAATTAAAATATCAGCCAACACTCTGTTAACGAGTGTGCACAAAATCAGACTCGAAAATAACACATGTTGCATATAATATACAAGGATGTTGCAGAGGTTGCCAAATACTCCATAGGGTTTTTAATGGTTTTCAACATTAGGCAACACGTAATTGATTAAAGAGTTGGTTGCGTTACAAATACTCACTTATTCTTACATCTACGTACGCATCTGCGAAGTTTATAAATTTGGATAATCCTAATTTTGGAATTTGTTTCCAAGGTAGTTAGAGTAAGGCTGTGGGAGTAGAACACTACCTTAAAATGAAGTACCGTGGGAAATTTGATAAAATTAACTCCGATTTAAAGTGAAATAGTGTCTGAATGGCTTCACTAAGCGTTAAAAGATTCGCCGCTTGGGTGTGAATGATTGATCTTTTACCGTCTAGGGTTTTAAAAAATCCTGAAAGAACCTGATCGACCATTCATCTGGGGGAAAAAAAAATTGGGTGGATGTGGATGATTTTTTATCGTACAAGTGAATTTTATTTATCAAGCGGCAAAAAATTATCTTCTCAGTGTGTTTTTAACTCATAATGAATTTTATTCTACTCCACCTCTTCAACTAATGTAGTAGTACGCCATTAGAGCTTAGTTTGTTAAGCTTCCAACTAGTTTCTTACAATAATACTCTTTACTAAAAAGAAAAAGTTAAAACCTTATAATTTATTAAAATGCATTTCCCGCAGTAGTCTAAGATATCATAAGCATATGGGTGGTGTGTGGACTCGGCGTTTGAAGGTTCAGTTCGGTGTTTATGAGTTACAATCTGCATGTCGTAATCCGTAGGTTATAAACTGAGCTATATAGTTCTTGCACTACAAAATTTGGAGTCACATCATCCATGTTGTATTCAACGTTAATTCCAAACCAAACTCGACTTTTTCCGTGAAAGTTTATAATTTTGGGATAGCTTCAACCCTTAGTATCTAATTGTCAAGGTTAGTTAAGTGTATGGGTTTTTAATAGATTTCATGTTCATTGTAATACAATTAAACCTGTATAAGAATATCCCGGGGACCACAAACAAATTTTCTTATACGGAGGTACCTTGAATAAAATAAAAGCAAAAATTTCATACATGTACTTGGAAAAATACAAAATGTATGCATAGGAGCACAAAAATATGCATATATAGACAAATACAAATACTACCTCAATGGAGATTTTGTTGTGCATGTATGTATATATTAAATATTTTAAAACATAATCCACATAAAACTCAACTATCACATCGAAAATTGACAAATGAAATCGTATGAGTGAAATATATTCGTATTAAGTTGTACACAAAAAAGTAAAGAATCCGCTTTGAAACAAAATGATCTTGTAATATGGCTATGAGAATCTCTTCGTCTTAAACTTTGATGTATGACAAAACATATATATTTGCACTACAGTGTCAATTATTCTTATATGGAGGCAGGTTCCTTAAGACGGGACCAGAAAAATTTATGACTTATTCCAATAAGGAATTTATTCTTAAATATAACTGGCCCAATCCGTGACTAAATTTTTTTATTCTTATTATAAGGTGTATTCCTATGTATTCTTCCGGAGAGGTTTGAGGTTTTATTGTAGACCAATCAGAGCATGTGCAACAGTGTAGGAAACAAGGTTTGAAAAACAGGTTACGGCTCAGGTCATGGTCATTGGGCGTGAGTGTTATAGCGCGTTTTGACGGGTGTGAATACTTTTGGGGAAAAACACGTTAATTAGGAAAAAAACACGTTTATTATACGTTATTCTAAAATAACGGGCGCTATAACGGTTAAATAGAAAATAAAAAAAAGATATAATCTGAAATTCCTATCCAACAGTTATAACGTGCATAAAAACGGTTGTAACGGGTCTAATAACGTTGTTACAACGTTTTTTATATATTGTTATTTTATTCTTTTATTTTTAAAATTTTAATTGTAATCTTTTAATTTTTAATTTAAAAAATAAAAATTGTAAGAAAACATATATTTTTTTTCTAAAAAACGGTTATAACTGGCGTGAAAAATGGTTAAAAAAAACTCGCGTTAAAATATTATTTAGAAGGAAAAAACGTAAAACTCAATTTTAGAGAAAAACTTATAACATGCATGAAAATGGTTATAAAGGGTCTAAATAACGCCGTTATTTTTTTTTCCTATTTATCAGTAAACCTCATGAACGCCTTACATAAACGTGACCGTTTTAGCCATTTTTTTATCTCGCTAGCCGTTCTACTGCTAGCCCTATTCTCATCCTGTTTGAGGTTAGTAATTCGGATCTTCACACCCGACGCGCTGCTAACCCGCTTTGGCACATCAACAATTCAAACTTGTATGATGGCCGGGGTGAAAATTCAAACTGCATTGATATCTGGGACCTGTCCCTTACTGCGGGCACCCACCAGAGTAGACCTTTTCTCTTAGAGATGAGAAGAAAAAAGTAGTCCAAAAGGTACAACTGAAATGGAAGGTGTTCAAGGTTTTTATGTCAAAAGGCAGGCAAAGAAAGTGGGAGAGTATGAGACAAAGATATCTAAAACGAGATGAGATCCAGATTCCACTGTTCTACTAACTGAAATGCGAAACTAGCCAAACTTTGAAAAGGAAAAAAAAAAGGGTCAGATTTGAGTTAAATTATTGTTTTTTTGTCATCTCTAAAAGAAGAGCTTCATTTGGGAATTTCTTTATTATTTTTGCCCATCTCATAAGTCACTTGTGATTACAAAATATATTCCACATATATTTCGTCGGGTAAAATTTTGAAACAACGTATTTTATGAGTGAGATGAGATATAAATTGTTCTTTTTTACGATTTTTTGTCACTTATTTGATTAAAAACTAGTAGGGTGGCTGGATTTATTAGTGTTGACATATTGTGATTCCTAACTGCGACAAACGTAATTAGTGACATCAATGTCTACATGGTTGTTCTCAAATAACAACCACGGTTACATATCAGTAGATTCAGAACAAACTACTTTTTTGTCCAAAAGAGAGCAATCTATTGAAAACAAATAGCACTCCATACAAAGTTATACCCAAACTTATGGCTAATAGAATCAAAAAATCTCTGAAACACATCATCTCTCATTTACAATTGGTTTTCCTTTCTTCTAGGAAAATTTGTGATAACATAATTGTAACATATGAAATAATTCATTTGTTAAAATATGCGGGCATCCAGCTTAAAATCAATTGACAATGAGTGGAGCGGCCCTTCTATATTATATTTTAAGTTAATTAAGCGGATTATAGCGATGCGTGACTATTGTCCCTAGTCATTGGGCCTCACACGTGTACCTACGTACGAGTTACCAGTCCATCGGTAACAGATGTACACAAGTGAGTGACTAAATCAAGGAGTAACACCTCGGACAGTATCGGCACTGGCCTACACCCCGGGTGTACAAGTGAAAAAATTGGTTAAACACTTCGGCCAGTAACTCGGCCTACACCCGGCATACGCAGGTCTGGGACTGGGGCTTAGCTCTGATACCATGTTAAAGTTTGCGGACATCCAACTCAAAACCAATTGGCAATGAGTGGAGCGGCCCTTCTACATTATATTTTAAGTTAATTAAGCGGATTATAGCGATGTGGGACTATTTTCCTTTCACATCATTCAATGAAAAAATGTAAGAAAAACAGTGGGAACATCGACCTTAAGATCGACATGTCCAAGGCCTTTGATAGGGTTAATTGGACTTTCTTACTAAAGGCCTTAAAAGCTTTTGGCTTCTCGGAAGATTGGTGCACATTGATCCATCAGTGCATATCAACAAATTCAATTGATGTACTTCTCAATGGTAATCCTTGTAAGGAATTTCAACCCTCAAGAGGTATTAGACAGGGGGATCTCTTATCCCATATTTATTTATCTTATGTATGGAAGTGTTCTCGAAATTACTAAATCACTTAGGGACTCAAAAAAAAAGTGCAGGGCATTAAGCTCACACCAAAGGCTACACTTCTTTCTCATATTTTCTTTGCAGATGATCTGCTTCTGTTTACTAAGGAAGACCTAAATAGTTGTAATCATCTTCTAGAAGCTATTTAATTGTTCAGCAAAGCATCAGGACAAGTAATAAATTTTACAAAGTCATGTCATCTCTCTTTTAGCAAGAAAGTACATAATAAACACCAAGGAATCATTTGCAGATTAATGAAAATAAAAAAAGGTTAACATAAAAGACACTCACTTAGGGGTCCCTCTTTTCATAGACAGATCCAAACTAAAAGCTTTTAATAATGTTATAGAAAAGATGGAACAAAGGATCAAAACTTGGCTTAGGAAAATTCTTTCACAACCAAGTAAAATAGTTTTCTGAAAAAAATCAGTCCTTTCTAGTATGCCCATCTTTAGTATGGGGTGTTTTTTTCTTCCAAAAAAAATTACAAAAAGAATTAACAATATGCAGAGGGATTTCTGGTGGGATAAACACACCAATTCGAAGGGTATTTACATTAAAGCTTTCAATTTCTTGTGTAAACTTATTAATCAGGGAGGTCTGGGTTTTAAGGAAGCAAACAAGGTAAATCAGGCTTTGATTAGTCGAATAGCTTGGAGATTAGTCAGTCAACCGAATGATCTATGGGCTCAGATTTTGAAAGGTAAATATTTCAAAAAAAAAACAGGAGCGTTACATGCCAATAAGAAAGCACATGCCTCTTGGATATGGAAATGCATACTTCAAGGCACTGAGCATATTAAAAATCATAGTATTTGGGAAGTTGGGGATGGAACATCGATCAACATTTGGGAGGATAGATGGCTGCCAACTAGAATTCAGACCTTGGCTAACTCAGTTCATAGGTCAAGCATCAACATAACACTTGTGTATGAATTGATTAATCCAGACACTAAAAAGTGGAACTTGCAATTGTTACAATCTACTTTTGATAATTCCTTAGTTCAGGAAATAACTAACATAAACTTGTACACTACCAGGAATGGTCAACTCAAAAAGGATAAACTAAGATGAACCTTAACAGAATAGTGAATTCTTTGTCAAGTCCTTATATGCAAAACTAATAAATCCTAGCAATCTAGTATCTCAGTCATCGAAAAAATTCCGGAAAGGGTTATGGAGCATGGATACGTCTCAACGGATAGAACTTTTCATATGGAAATATTTGCAAGATTCTTTACCAACAAAACAAAAATTAAAAACAGCCAGAGATGAAGAAAAAAAATGTTTTTTCTGCCAGCATATGGAAGAATCTATTTATCATCTTTTTTTTGAATGTGCATATGCAAAGACAGTTTGGAGCTTGCCACCAATGGCTTCACAGGGAGTATCTCTAAGCCAACTTCATGCTACATCGTTTTTAAAACACTATAATGAATGACAGAAAACAAACTTAAATTCTATATCTATGGCTTTAGCAACAACCAAGTGTTGGTTTTTGAAAATAAAACAAGAACACCTGAGCAATTAGTCATAGCTATAGCCAGACATTTTGCTTATCGGCATCCAGAAAACAGGGACACCAATTATAGAATTCACAGTTCTGTTCAGACTGAGAATATTCATTGGAAATTACCGGTTGTGAATACTTTGAAATTAAACTGTGATGCCTCTTGGGTATCTGAGATCACTAATGCTGGGTTTGGTTTTGTTATTCGAAACTCAACATGCACCTTTCAAGCAGCAGAATGTGGATGGTGCAGGACCTTCTCAGCTCAAGAGGGTTGTAGCTTTGCTCAAGGCAGTACAATGGGCCAACAGACACAATGTTCAAAATTTGGCGTTAGAAGGTGATAATCAGGCAACAATAGAGTATTTACAAGGAAAGCCAAATGTTGTGCACTGGCAATGCATAGCAATCTTGGAAGAAGTTAAACTTGTAGCAGATCAATTAGTTTCTTTTAAAGGTTTTCAGTATGTAGATAGAAGAGCAAACAAGGTGACAGACTTGTTGGCAAAAGAAGGGCGACGATCAAGTAACACAACTTTTTGGACTAATCAAGCTCCTAATTTTTTATTTCCTGCAATGACTTTTGAAACTGTCAAAACATATGAAGTATGTAACTCAAATGACAATTGTCTCTGTATCTTATTCTGCCATGGTTAATCCAACAAATTCAGTCATTGGACGAGCAACTCATTAAGAGTTAGTCCCTGAAGAGCCTGAATTAGCATATTAATGGTGACTTAGTAATATAAATCTTATTTTCAAAACAAAAAAATTTGAAAACAAATGCTTAGTCTAGCTGGCCTAATTTAAGATTTGAATCTGATTCTCCTTCAAATGTCAGATTGTTTGTTTTTCATTTTTCAGAGACCCAGCTCATACATCTAGGTCGTTGGGCACATATTTGATTGATTTCAAAAACTTTTTATATAAATCTACTAACTAATTAGTTTTGGGTCATACATAATGAATCAGTTGCAAGTTGCAGATAAACAAGTTGAGTCAGACAAAAATATACCGCATATAAATTTGATAACTCCCGTAACAACCTTCTTAAACAAATGCATATGCATGGAAACCGTATCATCTCACGGAAGGTAAAACTGAAAGACCAAGTCTGACATATTAACAATGAGTCCCATAAGTGCAATAATATTTCGGCGGTAGCAATTGTAGATTGAAAAATTGTACTCTTGTTATACATTTTTTATGTGCCCAACGACCTAGATTGAAAAATTGTACTCTTGTTATATATAACTTGAACCAAGTTATATTATTAGGTTGGGGTCATTATGCACGTACCCTGACTGATTTAAGATACTTTAAACTAGTAATGGACAATATTATTTGTTTCTGAAATTGTACTTCGGGGCCAAATCGAATCCGCAATATATATGGTTGTCTTGTCCTTCAATGTTTGGCTCATTGAATGCATGACTTGTGAATAACGCGCCTTTGCAATTGCCTCCATTGACTCCGATTCCATCATCCATGCTTATTACTTACCATTTTTATTTTATTTTTGTCAATTAACAAATTCAAAAATGCTGTATGCCCCTACGTTTCCCCCAAAAGGTTTCTCTGCTTATGTCGCTTCTTCATAAGTCCATGAAATTGAGTATAGCATTTTCTGATTCCAAAATGGGTTCACCATTTATAAATCTAGAACCACGATTGGTGTCATGCAAGTAGGGAAAGAAATGTATACAAAGTAGGATTTTGCTATCGCGCATGCATATGAAACCAAATAGAATCAGGTACCATAGATATGTAAGACAGTAGACCTAGAGGTGTTCAATCAAGAATGGATTGGCATCCCCAAGGGCAAGAAGGCTAGGATTACCGAGTCACAGCTACAAAATCTTGATGAGTGGGGAGTGAGTCGCAGATGGATTGATTAACTTTTTTATTTCATTGGTTGCCTTTTGGGAGCATTTTCCTTTATATATATATATATATATATAGGCTATCTACCTAAAAGAATCTGATCCAGAGGTGTATGATCTTTCTTTTTCATGATCAATTAATGTCTTTTATTGTCTAATTAACAAAACTAATAAACAATTATGCTTCATCAATTTCTTTCAACATGAAAATGACCGAATTGTTGCAAGCATTTGCGACAATCTTCAAAGTCGCGTGGCAAATTCACGGGGAAGAAGTGGAAAAACATAGTGGAAACAAATGCGCCAATGAAAATTCACTCCCGAAACATTTTAGTCGTTGTTTGATTGTTTCAACCAAAACCCAAAGTCCAAAGCAGTTAATTTACAACACTCTCTCGTTGTTGTTTTTTTCTTTTTCTTTTTCTTTTTTTTGATCATCAAAGCATATGTATTTCATTCTAAATAGAAATGTTTACTTGATGGTTTTCAATAAGAACAAGTACATCATAATATGAAATAAATACAAAGAAAGATGCAAAGCGTAAATAAATCGCGAAGAAAAAGAGGATCTACAACGATAGCACCCAAATCTTGTATTTTGAGATTGGAGAAGAAATGGTACCCGAAATTATAATTCGACCATTTTGATAGATTTTCTTCTAGAAAAAGAGATGCTCCCATGATTGAGGAGTGATTTGCCCAAAAATCCTTCATATGCAGCGAATAACCCGGAAGACGTAGATCTATTTTTATGATGAAGAAGAACTTGATCTTATCCTACCGAATCGCCGATATACTTGTAAGTTGTAACAAGATAACCAAACACGAATAAATCGTTAGAAAGAAACACTCTAAAAATGTAGATAAAATCGCTCTGATAGCGAAGAAAAAAGTTGCTCTGATAGCGAAGAAAATATTAAAAACAACAAAATAAACTTTAAATCACAAAAAACAAAGAAATCTTTACTCAGATCTAGCCCCTAAAGGACTAGATCTGAGCAAAGAAAAAAGAAGATGATGGGTTTTTCTTTAAGTTTAGAGAGGGGAAGAGAAGAGCAAGAGTTTCTTGTTGGGTTCTTATGCATTATGTTTGCCACTATGACTGAGGATTCCGGTGGTGTAACCAACTTCAGGGTTGTGGTCGACCTGGCCTGCCAGGTCCTGGGGTTTAGGAGGCACCGCCGCATATGTTAGAGCGAGACAAAATTTTTTTGTTTTAATTTGAAAACCTAATTCAAAATTCAGTCGAAATTTGAATAGATGTGTCTCAGCTAACAACCACTATTGATGCCTCTTGAAGGTGTCGTTTTGATGATGAATAGACAGCTACAAAAGACATGAAATCCCTTATAATTACAGTGATTGTTTCTTTTGAAAACACATCAAATACTATTGTTTTCTTCTTCTCTAATAGTATCATGAGAATCTTATACAAAGTGGTCTTGGTCGGAGTAGAATACTTGGATTCGATTATGGTGTTAGGGATTCATTTAATCGTGAACACTTAATCCGAGTGACCTGTTGTACTCGCCGATTAATTAAGAAATGTCAAATTATTGTCTAAAAGAATCGAAAGATCCTTAAAATCAGGCGTACACCAGTCTTTTGTTCGTTTTTTCATCTTCTAGTTTTAACCAAATTTCCAATATTTATTTTCTTTTTCTCTAACTCAATTGATTTATTTGAATATGACTTCTTACATCTGAATTTGACTTGTTATATGTCTGAAAACTTATTACATATCTGCTTGAAAAATTCTCAAATATCAAAGTTATAGAAAGTTTTTGAATCTCATCAGATATATGTCTGATAATTAAAATATAAAGTTATATGCGACTTAAAAACTTACATATCGTGTATAAGCCGATTTAGATTACGAATCAGATGTATGAAAGATTTTAAAAAAAAAATCTATAATGTCACTTTAGCAAGGTTAGATACCGAGTCATATCCAAACAGTTCTTTGAAGGAGCTGAGTGCATGCACTTCATCCAATTAAGGAGCCGAGTGCCTGCATTTCATCTTGTCATTTTTCTTTGATTGGTAAAGAATTTGATGCCGGTGAGTTTTGGACTCAGGTCACTGGTATCATCGTTAAATAACTTTACCATTCTACTACAATGACACCAGCCTTTATCTTATCGATTACACCGAAATCCGAAATCCAAAGTCATTTCCAGTAGCAAGTACCAGGTCGACTAGAGAAAAATCTCCTAAGAGTTGAACATGGGTTTTACGCCGGCCTGTCCGAGCCTCGCACAACTTGCACTACGACAAGCATAAATACTTGACGCTATCCGCGCCGCTGTTGTTAATGTGTTTTGGGCTAAGTGTGGGTAGTCACCGTGGTAATGGGATTACGAATTCTCGACCATTAGTGCGGGTATACTTACACTCAGTCCCGGTTGCAGAAGCTACAGGGTGTTTTCCCCTTCACCATTCCGCCTACTGCAACGCTACAAGGGGATTCCCCCTACTTGCATTCAGTCCCGGTTGCATTTACGTGTTCTCTGATTGAGTTGTAAAGAAATAAAAATAGGAAATAAAAGAGGAGGGTTATTAGTTTACATACCTGAAACCCATCTCTTCCACGCATATTTCCGCCCTCCAAGTCTGTCTATCCAACGCCTGTTCTGCTGAGAGATTTCGGTTTCTCAGGTCGTTCTTCACGCATTCGTCCCAAGTTAGCTTCGGTCCGCCTTGGCGTTGCATCCTTACTTCAGCACGCCCGATGCGGCCTACTCGTACTGGGGCATCATGCGGTCTTCGCTGGAGATGTCTAAACCAGCGCAGTCGGTGTTGTGCGAGCATCTCCTCGATTGGCGCTATCATAAGTTTCTTACGGACGTACTCATTTCTGATACGGTCATGTCTCGTATGTCCACAAGCCCACCTCAGCATCCACATCTCGATACTCTTCAATCTCAAGGTGTCTCTGCTGTTTATTGCCCAATATTCCGCACCGTAGAGCATGGCAGACCTGATTGCAGATTTGTAAAACTTACTTTTAAAACTTTAGCGCATCTCGGTGCTCTTCCGTCTCAATTACACCATCATAATTATGTGGAAATGAGTTGTTCTCTCAGTGTTTAATAGCATTAAGTGCGTGTATTTTGCTTGCACCACAATAAAAAAAAGAAAAAAATTAACACAAAAGTTCGTAAGAAAGCAAAATGTAACAATTTTCCGAGGGAGGTTTTTTGTTCTTACTTTTATTATTTTGCAAAGCTTATATATAAAGTCAAAACAATTATCATCTTAAATAAACCTTAATAAATGACCAATGGTAATTAAAATAATTAAGGTCTTTAAACACAATTGTAGCTTTAATTAGCAATTACACCTTTTCCTTTTTCCTCATAATTGTTTCTCTTTTGGATGGTTTAAAATATTAGTTGACAACCCAACTAAAATTATAAACCATTGAATTTAGATGGAGGATGACATGGTCTAGCTCATGCCACTTTAAAGTTGCAAAATGGAGTAAGGTTTAATCATAACCGTCCATAAGGATATGGTAGTGGTGTGTTTTTATAGAATTCTGAACCAGACAGAGAGCATTGTGGTGCTGTTGCACTTGCACCACCAACACCCTAAAGACTGTTGATTCAGATAAAGGAGATGGGAGGAGTATATATTCCCAAAACAAAGATATCCTCTGAAAAGAGTTATGGAGCAGACTATCCGCCTTTTGTGTACAATCTAGGTTAGGTTCTTGTCTATACGTAGGTTGTAGGACAGCGTGGCAATGATCATTTTAATGGATAAATCTTTACTCTTCGTTCGATATATATATAAATAATGTTTGATTGCGGACGGTTACGATGATAAAATCATTGAGTGATACTATCAGTGACCTAAATTCGAAACTCGTCAACATTAAAAGGCTTTACAAGATCAAGCAAGCTACTAAAAACGTTGAGTTTAATATTATTGGACTTGAGCCCGGTCTTGTTGGACTTGAGCCCGGTCAAGGGGGAAACGGAGGATAATATTATTGGACAGCCAAATTGAAGATCAGGTTGTTTGATCTTGCTAAGCTGACGGATACATAATCTAATAATTTCAAACATTCTACCACGTAAATGGAACGCACGATATGTCATGAACATGCAATCTCAAAATCAGAAGATGAATATTCTTATGAACTACACCAGGTGTGATTCAAACATATCCTTGTTTCAAATAATATATCTACGTTATTGACACAACAGAATCTAATTAAAGATTAAAAAAATGTAAATAATGATATCAATATGACGTGATATAGGAAAAATGAGAAATGCAAATGATCAATATAGAGCTGACAATGTGTTTGGCGATTAAACTCGTCAAGCACTCCTTTCCAAATGTGTGAAACCGAACACATTTAATGGACAACCACATCAATTGCACCTCCCAATTCATAGATAAAGACATTATTTTCTTATACTCCATCCATAGAAACAGAAATAACTAGAATTGGTCATGAATCATGACATTGACAAAACAACTTGGTAGTAGTATGATTCAGCACGAACTTCCATATTCTTTATATGAAAGCCATCAAAGGAAGATTCAGCAGGAACTTTAACAGGAAAATGAAGCTTTTGAACGAAGAAATAACCTTAAACATTAAATCTGTAACTTTTGTCTTAGCGGGTCTTAAACTTTTTCATATAACCCAAAACTTGTAAGCTTTAAATATAGCTATCGTCTGTAAGAATCTTAGCAACGGGTCTGATGTTTGTCCAAATAATGACACCACTTGCACGACTATGTATCACCTTTCTTAGGCAGTGCCTAAGTTTGTTTTTCTTTTTTTGAAAAAAGAAAAGAAGAAAAGGTAGTAGTATGATTTAGTACTTTAAGATTTCAATTTCCAAACAACTGTGTTTTTTACAACAGCATTCAGTTTACGATTCATTACCGTCTTTGTTCATAAATTAAAATGTCCGATGTACAATTTGGTAAAAATGTACTCAATATCACGTGTTATAAAGTACGTCAGAAATTACATTTTCTTTTTTAATATTTATGAAAAGGTTAAAAATTTATCGAAAGCGGACCAAATTATCTAAATCTAAAGTTTACAAAATTGATGGCGAATGAATTAACTTTTTTCCTTCACATAAAGTTAACTTTTTTGTTTCTAGAAGTCATTCTGAAATTATGTACCCAACCTAATTTCTGACTTTTTATCCAATCAGCCTATTAAAAACCTTAAAATGTCCAAGTTCAACTAAAAATATCCATGTTCGAGCACCGAAGATGATGGTAGATTTCCCCCAATTAGGTATCCTCGGATGTTTTAGCGATTACAAAATCCAAGACCTAATTCTTCATTAAGAATGCTGGTTGTGATGCTAGTAGATTAAAAATGTTCAAGCACTGTGACAGCGCAACAAAAACACAAGTGCATTTGGATGTCATACCAAAAGTTGTTTTTTTGACTTCTGGATACCGAAAAGTCTGAAATTAATTTGGATATATATTTTCAGAATGACTTTTATACGTAAAAAAAAATTAACATTTTGTGAACCAAAAACATTATTTTATCTATTTTCGGAGAAATATCCAAACAAGCCATCAGAAGAGTTGGTTAACAACAAAAAAAAAATTACCGTACAAAGTGGGACTGCCTGCAACGGTGCTCTAGACAATAAGTCAGGCATTGGCCGAACGATTAACTGGTTTGTAGCAAACACATGTTGGCGGTACTCTTCATATTCATGCCTAATGCCTTGATGTTGGCATATTCATTGTCTGATTCGTGAAAGGTCGGCTTAGAGTACACAACTTGAAGAAGCAATAATACGACATGCAGTGATGAAACTCATGCATCTATCAGCTTCATGCCAATACAGTAAGCAAGCAAGACTTCTTCTTCTCCCTTAATAAGCAATAATTAACGAATCCAATAAAAGAAAAAAAGTTAATAATGTTTACGTATGAAAACATGCCTCAATGGCTCAATTAATTATTGGATTAGAAGAAAAAAAGGAGTCGCAAAAGAGACACGATAATGGACTATTGTGAGTTGTTACGGTTGAATTTCACATGTACTTGAGAAAAAAGGGCATCATATAGAATGGTCCTTTCTTGTATTAAACAGTTAATAATCAAAAACTTATAGTTAAATGTCATTATCGATGACAAAGATGTTTGTTGATGATAGGGAGGGGATGATAATTGTTGACTCATAAAGAAAGAAAGAAAGAAACTTTACAAGAGAATTTTAGTCAGAATTGGCTTTTGTATATATGATGTTTGTAGTAGGCATTTTTGAACTGACTTTGGCTTTTATTGATTCTTTTTCCTGATGTTGTAGGGCATGTTTTTGTTGTCGACCGCCGTTTGTTAACAGATGATTGTACATGTAAACGTAGATTCAAGGTTTCAAGAAAATTGTATTCTCTATGCTTACCATTGTCTTTCGCTACGGAAAATGGATCATTTATCCAAATATTTTTAAAACATGGTTCAAATGGACGAGTAAAAATTAGTATGGGTGAAATGGACACCAAAAAAATAGCAAGGATGAAACTGGATTCATCCTGACTTTAACTTAAGAAATAACAAGGATGAAACTGGATGCATCCTGATGTAAATTAAAAATAAGAAAAAGTATTTGAAAATGGGTAGGATGAAACTGTTTACATCCTGACTATTTTTTCATTTTTGTCCATTTAAACAGTATCAAAATCTAAGTGTCCTTTCTTTTCACCCAGGAATTGTTGATTTTGGTCCTTTTAACCAATTTTGTGCTTTCACTATTAATGTGACATTTTCTTTCTAATAATTTCAATCTATCTTTTTCTCCTTGAATATGTTTTGAAGAAAATTAAACGAAGGCATTTAATTATTGTTTTGACTATTTTAGTCCAAAATAAAAAATGGAAGAAGAATGATCGCCAAATTAAAGACTGTTGTAGACGGTTTTCTAAATAAGAACTTAAAAGAAATGAAAAACCCAAATTATACTGATTTACATTATGTCGACAAAATTGACGTCCTTCTAATAGTTATGATTTCAAACCATTTTGACTCGTGATCTTTTGATTCACATTCTCTAGCATCTTCTTATTTCAGAGATTCTCTTTGAAGATGCTGAAAACCCGATCATCATTATCCATGGATATAATTACAAATAACTTACAACATAGGATTCACGCCAGATTACTGTTGTAGAGTAAAGAATGGTCACAGTCACAATCCAAGAATCCATGCTCCTGTCTAATTTCTTAAAACAGTTGTAATGTTAATTATTTTTTTTTTCCTGATCGGTCCAGTCGTCTCTGCTAATATCTTTTTTCTTTTCTAAACGATAAAAATATTGGTGTTGACAAATTTCGAACTAAGATCACTGACATTATCACCCAATGACTTTATTATTGTACAGTGCCACTTGCGTCCTGCTAATACACCGTGGGTAAACCAAACCTTTGGCGTTAGAACAAACTTCAAACTCAGGACCATTTCTTAGATGACGTTGAGAAACAGTTGGAATGGCGATTCAATCAACACGTACTACTACACCAAAATTGCTCCAAATCCAATACTTTAATGACGCATATGAGGGACTGATTATTTTACATAATGGCTTGGAATTTGTTACCGACCTCATGGCCTAAAGTATGATGAAGATAATGAGCTAAAATGGTTTGGAGTAAATTATTAGTCTAAGGAACACTTAATACGATGACTTAAAATAAAAAATAAAAAATGATTAGTTATTACTATTTATCATATCATATAGAGGAACACATCTTTTAGCGTGCTAGCATACGTATTAAGTATGTCTGGTTTAGGGTTATGTAATCTCCCTCTTGAGGCATTATAGTGGCTTTTGACTTTGGCATTGTCGTCGTATCTTTATAAAATGTCCCTACTATGTGTTGAAATGATAGTACACCTGTTAAGTTGATTATTTTACGTACAAGTTTTCATGGACGAGTTCTTTTTTTCTTTTCTTTTCTTTTTTTGGTTAGCATTCTCACGAAAAAAAAATAGTCTTCAACAAAAAAAATAAAAGCAACATGGAGAGGCATATAGTTAAAAATTAAAACTTCAACGAGAAAGAGATAACACAAAATTGGTTAAAAAGACCAAAATCAAGAATTTCTGGGTGAAAAAGACTTGTACTTTTGATGTAAACAGTTTCATCCTATCCATTTTTAAATGGATAAAAATGTTAAAATAGTCATGATATAAACAGTTTCATCCTATCCATTTTTAAATATTTTTCTTATTTTTAATTTACATCAGGATACATCCAGTTTCATCCTTACTATTTTTTAAGTTTAAGTCAGGATGAAATCTTGCTATTTTTTTTGTCCATTTTACCCATAATAATTTTTACCCGTCCATTGGAACTATATTTTAAAAATATTTGGACAAATGACCCATTTTCTGTTTGATAATTTGTGATAAGATAGGTAAATTATAATCATGATCAAACCACATTTCCAGATAGATTAGTAACATGCAAAAACCAAACTATACAAAAGAAAATATATTAAAAACAACAAATACCTCACCTACGGATCAAGAAAATGAAAACAAATATCTCATCTAAGCATAAGCATAAGCATGTATATGTAATGTACACTCAGTGGAACATTGGTCACTGTCAAGTGTTCAAGTCCAAATTAAAGACCTGGATTATGAGGTGAATCATCTTTGCTTTTGACCCATGGCCTCCAAAGAATATACTAAACATATCCCTAAATATTCTATGGTGTTTCTATAAGTTAGTAGTCATAGTACGAGTGTGTCCTTTTTTTCTTTTTTTTATGTCTTTTTGCCTTTGGTGTCTGATTCTCACAAGAGTCCTACCTAAAAAATGACTTGTACTTCCACGTACATCACAGGATGCATGGGTATTCCACGAGCTCGAGATGCGCATGATTTTGTGGCATCACCTATCTGCACTCAACACTGCTCCAAGGTCACGTTTGGACACGATTGGAGAAGAGAAAGCAAGCGCGAAAACAACCATTCTCTTTACAACTTTCATCTGAAGGAGTAATGTGTATGCGTTTCATGGGAGTGGACGTATGTAATTACGGCTTGCCTGGTTGCCGGAGATTTATGTTGGGTGATCGAGATAGAGCTCCTGTTTTGGTGCTCATTGTGATAAGAAACCAACATGTGATGAATACCGCTATAATTTGAAACTCGATGAAAGTACTGTACGAGTTACCAAATTTTCGTTGATCACCAAGCTTAAAAACCCAATCCGACTTTTTGAAGCCCATCAGGCTCACAAGGCCTACTAGGGTTATATCCAAAATGAAGAAGAATGATTTCCCACCATGATCACTATCACACGACTAATTGGCAATTTTCATTTTCCTAGGGTCATCAACGGTAATACTCGGGAGTTAATTTCACCCGCAAATATTCATCCTCGCCCACCTGCATCAAAGTATGCGAATACTATTATACATGCCATAAGCCAAAATCTCTAGCACCATGTGACCACATGTGAAATTTTGAAAGAAGCTTGGGATATTTTGCAGAACGTATTCAAAGGGAATACCGCAAAGAAAAAATAAGGCTTCAAAACCTAGCATCTGACTGGGAAAACTTTCATATGTATCATGATGAAATCTTTGATGAGTTTAACCAAAAACTCTCTCAGATAGTTAACTCCTCATATTCTTTAGGAAGACCTATTCCAGAGAAAGATATTGTGTACAAAATTCCTAGGTCTCTACCATCAAGATACGAGTCTAAAAACCATGCCATCACATAAGCAAACGATCTTTCAACACTAACAAGGAGTTATCTAGTTGGTAAATTAAAGATTTTTGATAATAAACGTCGGTCTGGAAAAGAGATATGTATTTTTATTAAGGCTGTAAACAATGCCAGCCCCTCTGAGGGTAATACTATATGTTGTGCCAGAGCCGAAGAATAATGTCCAACAATCAATCAAGTCGTATCCAACAAACTAGGTCGGATGTATCTACTATGATTGATCAACGTACAACCTATGATATTTCAACTATAAAGATAAAAAATATAATGTGGAAAAGGAAAAACCTATGATATTTCAACTATTATGATATTTCACCCAATGACTTTATTATATAGATCTAGTGAAGACTATTGACCATAGGGTTCTCTTGTCCTTACTAAAAAACAAACACGCGCTAATGCCAACTTGATATATAAAATCTGATTTATACCTTGATAACTATTGTTGTAAGGGAGGAATTTCATAACAATAGTATACAAAAACAATAAAATGGAACACACAGGAACTACATTCTAATCTCTCTTTGTAAATTACGAACAATAAAACTATTACACACTCTCTCTTTGTTAAACTCATAGTCTTGTTTAACAGGAATAACTTATAGATGTTTCACTAAGCTTGTATCTCAAGAATTATTCACTAACTTTTTATCTCATTCTCTATGTTTAGTTATGAGCTAAACATATAGCCTTCGTCAAACTAGGTCGGCCAATGAATTCTATATTGTATGGTATCCCAACCTTCATAAGAAGTTATTCCCATATTTAGGAATCCTAACCTATGATTAGTATCTTTCATATATTATAATCCCAACCTTCGATCTTACTCGAGGATCATTAAGTTCTCAGGTAGAGGAAAGTGATACAACTGTATCATCTATAATCTATTGGTTCATATGAAAAACTCATTGCCTTAATACTTCAGGAATGAGAGGAATATTAACAAATTACTCAAGTGGGTTCTGTAGATTTAGACTTTGCATTTTATCTTTCGCTTCTTACTCTTTTAGGAAAGAATTATAAGAAATGACAGGTTAAAATTTTCCAACCAAGAAAGACATGGGAGATATTCTTTCTCTTTCGGTTCGGCTTTCTTCTGCTCTGAGATTCATGGGATAGCAGGGAGTAGGTCTTTCTTTATATTTGTTAATTCATTTTTTCTTTACACGACCTCGGGCAGATAAAGCAACTACATAAGTCTGTCAATCGAGTAGGTGATTTTGGATTAGCTCATGGGATTTCGGGCAAAATAAAACTGCATTACCAACTAGATAAGATACCAAAATCCGTATAAGACAAATTGTTTTCTGTTACGTGCATTTTGGTCCACTCCGTAAGTATCCAACTACCAAACCATGATAAACAGATAAGCCACCTTAAGCCAAGTCAACCATAATTATTTACTTCGAGGTGCTTTCACACCCATGGAAGGTGTGATACTCCTCCTCATGATAGATAAACAAGAACAAGCCGAAGACGCAAGCAGTGGTGGAGCCAGGGGTTGAAGAACCCGGAGAAGCAATCAAACAACTCAACTCCTGACAAATCAATTGATTTATTTAGTTATTACTGGTTCTATTTCTTACTATACTCCATTTTTTTTTTTTGGATGTTTGATTTTCATTGAATATTTACAAAGTTCATCTGTTTGAATTATGAATTTAGGGTTTATCTTGTTTTGAGTGTTCAATTTTTGAAATGCTAAGTAAACACAATGTTAGGTGTTGCTGGAATCATGGTTTGTGGGTTATTTAAATTGATTTAGTTTGGTGTTTTCAGAGTATAAGGGTTTAGATCTTCGTCTATTTGGGTATTTGGGTCCTTCTTTAGGGGTCATTTTGTGTTTATGCAAGTTACTATCAGTAGATTAATGCGTAGTTTAGAAGCATAAAATAACATGAACAAAATGAATTGTGGCAATGATTAGGAGGGGAAGTCTGAATTATGGATTCTTGAAGGAATTAGGGTAAGCCCAAGGAACAGTTCTCGTGAATTATGAGTGACGTAGTTAAAGGAATCAAAGTCAGATAGTCGGCACTTTCAAGAAAAGCTTTTCATTTGCAGTTAAATATGTCTGGCAGTCCATTTTGCGTACAAGTCTTTCCTAGGTATAATTGAGGTCATCAAGTGAAAAATTCTTGCAAGAAATTGGGTTACTCTTGACTAGGTATAATTTGTTGTCATTACCACCAATTGCACAAAGCCTGTAGTTTCTAAAGTCTGTAGTAAGGTTGGTGATCTTGTTTAGCTAGACATTTTTGTTTGCAGAAGTTTGTGAATTGTGACATGATGATCACACATCAGGTTTTCTACCACAACTTCGATACCTCTGAACTGTCAATATAAGTACAATAAAACTTTTTTAATATAATACTCGATAATATAATATTCTCGCTAAAATAATAGAATTTTTTGATCCCAACTTGGGCCCGTAGTATTAAAATAACAAACTCGGTAACAGTATAATATAATACATTCCAAAATTTTCCCTTAAACATTATAGGTCAGAAACATTATATAAAATAATAATTCTATTAGAAAATTACAAACAATTTGCATAAATGTCAAATTTATATGTAAATTATATATTAAAATACTATTTATATCGAGTTAGGGTTTTTGAATACATTGGATGTAACATAAAAATAAGAACTACAATTTCATTAAAATAGTCAATTGTTACACATCCTAAATACTTTATGTCAAACCGCAATGGTTCAAGTTCAAAAAAATAAGAACTATATATTCTTTAAGTTAATATATTTCAAAAATAAAAATATATTATTAACATACTTCTTGGTTCAAAAAGGAAAATATACTATTAACATATTTTATAAAATAACAAAATATTTAATTATTAATTATATAATATCTCTTTAAAATAACATGGTTAGAGATTTTGAGTGGTCTCAAGCCTATTATTTTATGTATGTTTTATTGTATAAAAGTATATTTCCACTTGAATGGAGGTCAATTGTATGAACAATATCAAGCTCAAAAAAAATTGTGGAAACAAGTGGGTGTATTAAACTGTTTTACCTTTTCTCTTCGTTTTTTTTTTTCGGAAAATGGGTCATTTGTCCAAATATTTTTAAAACATGGTTCAAATGAACGAGTAAAAATTACTATGGGTGAAATTGACACAAAAAAATAGCAAGGATAAAACTGGATTCATCCTGACTTAAACTTAAAAAATAACAAGGATGAAACTGGATGCATCCTGATGTAAATTAAAATTAAGAAAAAGTATTTGAAAATGGGTAGGATGAAACTGTTTATATCCTGGCTATTTTTATATTTTTGTCGATTTAAATAGTATCAAAATCTAAATGTCGTTTTCACCCAGAAACTGCTGATTTTGATCTTTTTAACCAATTTTGTGGTATTTTTTTTCATCATCACTCCCTTGTTCAGTCACTCAATGATTGGTGCCTTTTCTTATACATTAACTTCCTATCTCCTGTATGTTTTATGCTCATGACTTGTAACCTCATGCTCCTTTCAGGTAACAAGGTAAACGTAAAGACCAGTTTAGTTGGTATTCCAACTTTATCAATGCCTGGTAAGAAATGTGAGAATGCCCAGGCAAATTTTTTATGTCCACAGATTATTTTGAGGAAAGATGGATAATGGGAAGCATACTTTTAGATGAAATATGTGTTCCCTGTATCAGTGATTTTTTGGAAGGCATACTTAATCAACTTAATATTCAGGTAACATGCAAAATTTGTATGACACTGTAAAGAAAGCACAAACGGTTGTCCAAGTTGAAGCAGTGCGTGTATAGAAAGAACTTGATGTATGTATTATTGACCTAACCTTTTGTCTTCTTCAAATGAATTTTATGTTGGTATTTAGAATCAACTGGCTAAGTTTTGGTTTCCATTATCCTTTTGTTTTACAGAACAAAGCTCGATGGGTACTGTGAAGATGAAGTGATAAAGGTATGGCCTTGCATCATATCACAAGTCTTTTATTTTACGTTCTGATACACTAACTTAACTCAAGGGCTTTACTTTCTGTCCCTAGGTAACACTTTCTGAAAATCAGCAACCTATAAGCACTGAAATCACAAAGGGCTGCGATGGAGTTAGGAGCGGAAGTAAGTAGAGTGTTTTAGTTTGCCATTACGTTTCTAAATTTAATAGTGTTCTAACTATTATTTCATTTTCGTGGAATCTCTCACTTTTCAATACAAACATAGGATTCAATCTAGCATATCTGGTGATAATTTAAATACCTACTGTATCCTTCTATTTGTGCAGAAGCTCTCACTTTTAGTTACACAGAGGCATATACAAGGACGCCCACCAAAAGAGCGCTTTGGTAAGACTTGAAACTCCGTTTCCATAGAAGAATAAGAACTTCTCGTTTATAATGGTGTAGGTGAACTAAGTTTCTGGGTCTGTCCGCAATATGTTTTTGCAGGCAATGAATGAGAGGATGAGTGATCTTGTGCAGAGCCTAGGAGTGCGCACAAGGTCTGAGTGAAGGCTGAAAGTAATGATAAGAAGTTAGAATTCAGGGTTTTGCAACAATGTGATGCTGTTGGTAAAGTCAGGGAATTGGGCCGCCATACTCTTTCAATTTTGTAAACTAAAACTAGATATCCATCATTCTTGACCATGCTCTTATAATCTCTTGAACTAATGCTCTTACAAAATCATTAGTAGAAAATCGTTAAGGTAAGAACCAAAAAAAAAAAAAATCATACATGAATGCAATCAAAAAATTATGAATGCAGTTTTTCCAATACAAAACTCTAATAGGTTTAATGAGTTTAATAACTTTCGGTAGCTATTTTTTTTTCTATAATAGTCGTTCCAAAAGGAAAGAACAAAAACATTCCTGAAAAATGAGAACCCTAATTAAAGTAATTGTAAAACTAACCAAAATGATAAAGAATTACTCCATAAACATTTTATTAAATAGATCCGGAGATAAAAGTAAACAAAATATCTTTCTGGAGTTTTCTTTGGTAAATAGTCTGAATAACATTAATTCCAAATAACTCATTATAATTCCTTTCCTATTATAAAAGATATTCTTCCGGCTCGGCATCTCTCTATAAAACGCCCAACCATATTATTCTCATTGTTTCGGCTCTCTTTCCTTCGTGAACAGGTTTGATTATTTTTTTTTAGGGTTTAGTTGTGTTCAAGCTTCTATTAGCTTTTTGTTTGATCTGTAGTTCTATGAGCTTTTTGTTTGATCCGTGGTAGTGACATAGTGTGCCTGTGTGTGTTTTGTTCTCTTCTTTTAATTGCAGATCATCACAGGAATTGAACACGATCGACACTGCCTCCCACCTTTCATAATGACTCGGGTATTGTTTGTATTATCAAAACCTAGATTATGTGTTTTTCTCTATCGATCTTTTTTACCCATGCTATAATCAAAACAGTAGAAACCCTTCAACTCTAATAAGAATTACACTCTTTGAATTCTCATCTTCCTCTCCACCAGCACCAGAACTACCAGGTGTATCCCACAGCCACAAAAGGTGATTATCTTTATCTCTCTCTTTACTGATTTTATTTTCTTCATTATTTATTTTTATGATTTAGAATCGAGTCTCTTTCATTGTTCGAATTAGGAGGGAAATGGCGTGGTATACAACAACAAGACAAGGTCCTGTTTTTATGCAAATGAAATCTTTCATAGCGAGTGAAGTCTAGATTTCTCATTAAAAGCTTATGTGTATTTGTGTCATTCCACTGTTTAAATCGATTCACGATATCCTTATTTTCCTTCCGTTGGGCCCTTTCTAATGGATGTGCAAATGCAAGCAGGTTTTCCCTTTTTCTACCGTTTTAGATTTACTATCAGCCATGATAGGCAAGCCATTGCTCAAAAATATTTCAATGAGAAAATGAAAATCATGGTATTGTTATGTTCGGATTTAACAGGTGAACCTTTAAATGCTGTAGACTGTAGAACTTATGAAATCAAAATCAAAATATTACTTCTTCATCGATAGAAACGTGGATCAGAAAATTCTCAAGTCGTGATGATAAGGACTCAGAGGTGAGATTTCTCCGTAGTTATTTTATATATAACCAGGGTAGAATAGAATTTGTTATTTCTTAATGCAGCCTATTTCTCACTATGAAAGGAAAATGTTGATGACTACAGGGATAGAATTTTAAAGAAATTTTTTGGGGTACTGAACAAAGAAAGGTGCAACTCCAGTGGACGTTGTTTTCCTCCCAATTGATAGCCCAACGACCACCGAGGTAATTGATCAGTTTATCTGTGAAACGATGTATTAGCTTACTGGATTTATTTTTTTTTAGTTCATAGGCCATGTGGTTTTCAATCTAAATGTTGGGTGTTTTAATGTTTTTTTTGTAGATATTCATCAAATGACTATGTTGAATTAAGTAAATGCTTATATATTAATTTATCATTTTGTTAACTTAAGACAGTAGCTTTTTCACAATACAAAGAGCGACCCAAAAATTTAAGGATGAAGTTTTTACTATTTTAATTTTAAATTTTAGAATGGAGTGCATTCAAATGTAATCATGGCACCTCAATCTTTCCTGTAACTCTCTCTCCACATGCATCTCTGAATTTGCGTTTTATTTATTTGTGACAGTCATCAACCTTAGTAGTTAAGTCATTTGTTTGTGCTGCATATGAATTTGTAATAGCTAAGAGTTTGTCTTCTGATTGGATGAATTACCCTATGCCGCAGCCAAAGTGGAATTGGAGAGACCATGACAGGTTTTGGATATTCGGCATAGTCTCTACACGGTTATTTACGCTATATTTATTCTTCTACAGGATATTGTGCAACTATGATATTTGGTTTTGCATACTACGGGCGGAAACAATGTCGAGGGGATAAGGTCACAAGGCATTTTTAATTAAACTCTTTGTTTATATTCGTAGGAAGACCGAATTTATATCCCGTTCCAAACTAAACATCCATATCCTTCTTCGAGATGGGAATCAATAGGGTATATCATGGATAATTTTGCACCAAAGTTGACCGCAATATTATTCCGCTCCAAATGAATGACGTAATGATTGAACCCCATAGACAACAACGATAACACTATTCTTGATTCTTTATTCACCTCCTCCTTTTTCTACCTTACCCACATTTCCCTAATAATCTTAATACTGATGAGCTGTTGAAGAAGAACGATAATGAAGAACGGGGTGAATTGGAATTTGTGTCATGCATGGTTTAATAGGAAAGAGTTTTGTCTGTGTGGACATGAAAAAGAAAGTCTTATATCATGTCAAAGAATTGGGTGTATATCATGTCAAAGACTCCAAGCTCCAAAACCTACCCGAAGCCACACATGTATGGGCTCGGTAAGTTGATAGAAACTCATAGTTTACCATTTTCACGAGCATAATTATGAATGAGTTTTTACTTCAGTAAATTCTTGCGAACAAATACTAACAAAAATGCTCTCAGTAGGGCTAACTCTCTCAGTTATTGCTCCTGCTGAATTAAGAGTATACCATAACTATCAGTATGTAACCTCTGCGTATACCAGAACTTATTTTCTGAATGGAAGCAGGGGTGGAGCTAGAGTAGTGCAAGGGTGGAACTTATTTTCTGAATGAAAAGCATCGACCGTCGTTCGAAACTTGATCGTCAGTTATGCATAGTAAAGTCATTGTTAAAAAAGCAAAAACGCCTTCTTTCTTATAATTCTTTGTCATTGTTATAGTTGGCTTATTTTTGGAAACCGACTTACATTATTTGGAGGAACCAAATGGAAATACTTAGGAGTTTGAAATGAACTTAAAAGGGTGATTCAAGATGGAAACCGACCACATCGTAGCCGCACGTTGAAAAAGCATTTTGGGCGTTGAAAAATTTGTTCTGCAAGCCAATAATGTAAGATATTTATTTGTTTTTAAGATCATGAGTGTATTGATTTTTCAATATATTTTAAAACGAAGATCCAATATATTTTAAGCAAGAACATACCCGTGCGTAGCACGGGTGACAAACTAGTTCTTATAAAATTGGAGGCAGTTCAGTTTCTATTTTTTATGCAGTTACACAGAATGTTGTTGATGGTTGGCACACTTCATGGTCCTCAACCAATTAGTAGTCATTACTGTGAACACACTGATCACGAAGGCATCAGAATGCTCATAACCAATTATCATAATATAGAATAATTTATGATGATGATATCTTAGTGTTGATTCCTTGGCTCAAAACCTTCGGGTTTATCACAGCCTCATCCAACAACTCCATGCAGGGTGTTTGCGCACGGGATATAGATAAACACAAAGAAAAGAAAACGTACAAGTAAAGATCCACGGGGTTAGACAGATATAAAGTGCTGAAATGTAAACAAGACCGAGGTTTACGTGGTTCAGCACTAAGGCCTACGTCCACGGGGTTTGTTGTTTCACTATGTTCTTCACGGTTACAAGAGTAGTCAAATGACTTTTGGGTTTACATGTATTTTCCCTTCTAAAGGATTAACTTACACTTGTAATCTTTCTCTCTCCTTTCCTTCCTGTTCTTTTTCGATCCCCTTTCCTCTTGGTGGAGAAGGGGTATTTATAGGGTTAGAGTGTGGGACCCATCTCTGAAGGTCGTTGGAACCTTATCTTCTAATGTCTTGTGTCCATCACGCAGATGTCTGCGTTTGCCACTTGATCACGCAGAGACATCCTCGCTCGTCCCACGGATTGATCGACACGTATACTGCTCAGAGTGTTTAATGAGGGTGGTTGAGATGCCTGCTCGTGTCAGACAAGTATCTTCTGCCCCTGTCACGTCCGTGTCAGCTAACTTTCTCTCCACCGTTGATCTTAGCTTCTTTTGGGATGAGATAAAGTAACTCCTTGGGGTTTATTTGGTGTTCCGTAGTACATCGTTTTTTGATGTCTTGGCCTGCCTGCTTTCCACGTAGTTTTATATATACACGTGTCTGATGGTGAGATATATGTATACACAATTTGCCCCTTTTCTTCGGGCTTGAACGTTTAATGGGTGCACTGAAGAAAACAGTCGTTGCATATTCTTCTATCTCTCCTAATAACTTTTCCTAGATACTTGGGCACGTCTTTTATTTGTGCATTAACTGCTCATGTAACGGGCATGTTTCCCATTCCTCCATTAATTTCCTTCTCTTTCTTTCGGGTATATTAAGGAGAGAAAGAAAATTAATTTCATTCTTCCTAAACATTCTCTCAATTTTAGTTCTTCGTTCTTCAGCCTTTAAATTCTCTGTCAGTCTTCATTCTTCATCCCTTAAATTCTCTGTCATTCTTCATTCTATCAGCCCTTAAATCTCTGTCAGTCTAATTCTTCAGCACCTAATTCTTTCCATAGCATTAATCACGCTTTCCTCCTCTTTATTCTGATTTGTTTCTCTTTCTGCTGCTGTTTTTGCTGGTAGTTTTTCTTTTCTTTGTTTCCATGTTTTACGCTATGTTGATTTGTAAATTTTGCTACTGTTGTTCCTTGTTTGTGATGAAGAATTCTTTCAAATGCTTGCATGCTGTTTTCCCCTGTTCTTCGTCTTAAATCAAGGAGGCCATTGTTAGGGTAGGGATTTTATGGAATTTTGATCATGTATGCTATTTTAGGGTTTCTGCGTTATCGTTTCGTGGATTTCTATTTATGTGTTTTTGATCGTTGTATGTCCTGAGTTTGTTTTTGACTTGTTTATGATAATCTTTTCGCAGCAGTCTGACCGTCCGCGGCTTCCTTATCAGACTCCTGGTTCTGGTCTATCGAGATCTCCTCCGCGTAGAGAGTCTCAAGAGATGTTCGTAGAAGTCGAGTTTCTTCTGGGGCGAAGGCCTCATCTTCTAGGGAAGAGGTTCCTTCGACCAATCCTTCTGTGGTATCGAAGGGTGTTGATCGCGCGGTTTCTCGTCCGCGGGATGGTATTAGGAAGTACGCAGTCACCGACCCGTGCTGTCTGTTTTGATGTTCCTCCCTTACGTTCTGTAGAGCCGAGCGTCTGCCGCCCTCTATAAGTTCATTTAGAGGGAAAATCCAAAGGTAGTGTTCCGAGGGTTGAGTCTTCAAAGAATCCTTCTTTGAAGAGAAAGGCTTCCGAGGCTTTCATTGGTTCATCCGGCCCCGCGAGGAGGATGAGGCTGCCCCATTGATACGCAGCGTTTCGGTCAGTAAGAAAAAAGTAACGTTCAAGCACATTGATCTCGAGATTTTCAAGGAAAATCATGAGCTTCAAGCCTTCGAAGTTCGTTTCTATGCCCCTGAGATGATATACTTATGAGCTTATCTCAAAGTAGAGTTCGATGAATTTCATTTGTTGACCACGGTTGGTGCGTTCGAAGCTGGTCTTATGCTGCCGTTGTACAAGTCAGGTGATTCCTTCTACTATGATGTGCTTGCTAGTCGTGAAGGCTCTTCCACCAATACTCACAGCCGTTCTGTATCGCAACTATCGGGGAATTATCTCCGCGCCCTGAAGGAATGCTATCTGCGGAGTAAGGGGGAAACGACAATGACTTGTTACATTCCCAATCCCGCGGACAAGGAATGGTATACTCCTGAGAATTTCAATAACTCCTTCGGTGATTACGTCAACAGTAGGAACCGTAAGCCGTGGATTGTCAGCCTCCGGAATCTCGCTGCTCCTCGGGGAGAAATTCGTTTGTTAAATGAGGTCAGCGATGCCAAGCTGAAGTATGTTCCCGGCACGGAGGGGTCTAGTCAGCGGAAACTTTTCCCGGCCCGCGAGAGGATCAAGCGCGACCATGACTACGAGAGGCACGCTACCGTTATCGAAGTGGTTGGTCCATGGGCGTACGGTTGGATTCCTGGTCCCCGCGGTTGGCGTCCTACTGAGAGTAGCAAGCCGTGTGAATCTCCTCCTGCTCGTTATGGAGATTTCTGTCCCTGGCGTTTAAATTTCGCAGTTATGAATTTTCCTTATGCCCTTGACGTTGTGGAGGGAGACGAGGAGGAAGCTTCTGGTGTTATACTTCCACCGAGGAGTGCCTCGACTGCTCAGGTACGCGGATTCTAGCTGCGCTTCTCTTTCTTTTAGATATTCAACTGTTCGGGAAAAATAATTCTATTGGTTTTCAGGTGTCGAAGAAGAAAAAGATTAAGCCGAAGCAGTCTTCTACCATTGTGATGGGTGAGGCTGAGGCCCATGAAGAAATTACAAGTCCGGTGAACGAAGAGTTTGCTGAGGATGAGGAGATTACAGATGGGGAGGAACGTACTGGTACTTCCCCTATCAATGTTGAAGAAGAGGTCTGTGCGGGTCAAGATGGTGATGAAGGGAGAAACAACGCTGGTGTTATTGGTGATATTTCTGTCCCTGTTGAGGATGCCACGGAGACTCTCCCCACCCTTTCTCAAAAGTTTTCTTTTGATCGGATGTATTCTACAGGGGAGTTTATGGATGATGCCCTCGATTTTCCTGAGGACTTCTCTCTACTGTCCCCCAATGATGATTGGGATGTCCTCGGGGGTGCTAGTAACGGAGACGCTGTTGTTCAAGATGGTGGCGCGGAGGAGCATGGTGCGCATGTGGATGCCGACATTTGTGCTGATGGGGCCGCGTCAGAGAAGGGGAAGTCGGTTATTGATTCGCCTGCTGCGGATCTCCCTCATTCGCCGACATCTGAGGGTGAGGACGCCATAATGGATTGGCTCAAAGAAAAGAATCTGATATTTGTCCTTCATCCCGCCCCTGTTGTCGCTGGTGAAAAGGATTCTGATGCGTATACCCGTCGTATGATGGAAATGTCTTCCAAGGCGCGGGTGTCTGAAGCCTGGGGAAGAAATTTGAGTGTTCCCGAAGCTACCCTTGTGTCGAAGCCTCCTACTTCCGTTGCAGATATGATGGCCATAGCCGACGGGTATCAATATGGCTTTCCTCAGCAGCGTGTCTTGGAGGTAAATTTTCGTACGTACTTCTACGTGACGATCCAATTCTTCGGTGAAATAATGTTTTTCGTCTTGATGTGTAGATGAGAGGAGTGAGCATTGTAACCACGTTCTGTATCAGTTCTTCAAAGCGAAATCTCTGAAGCTCGAGGCTAAGCTTCGTCACAGAGAAAAGGAATTATCTGCGGCTGAGGTGGAAATAGAAGAGATGAAGAAAAGCCTCAAGGAGAAAGAAAAGCTGGGTGAAGCGGAGGCCAGTCTTCGTTCAGAGCTTGTTGTTGTTCGCGCTGAGTTAGAGAAAACTCGCGGCCAAGTTTCAGCTTTCACAGGTTTGGTTCTTTTTTTCTCTTTTTCCCTCGCAGTGTGTCGTCATTCCTCTATTTCTTAGTTATGTCTGAGTCTCCCCACCCTATCTCCAGTGGGTGGTGTCCCCGAGCTGATATGGCTTCGAAAGGAAAGGGCACGGCAGAAATCTCGTGTTAAAGAACTTGTTCAGAAAATTAAAAGTGAAGCCAAGAAATGGGATGCTCGGTCTGAGGTATGGCGCGCAAGGCATGTTCAGATGGTCGACATGCAAAATCTGTATAACCATGACCGTGCTTTATTTAATGGTACGCTGCTGTGGACACGTGATAGTCTGCGGGAATCCCGTGAGCGTACTTCTTTGTTGGAGTCTAGGATACAACTACTGGAAGAGGAATTACAAAAGGCTCGATCCCTCCCTTTTCCAGGAGTGGAGGATAGTGCGCGGTATCTGATCAGAGAAAGGGACAATGCCCGTGCCGAAGCCAACGCTCTAAGCAAGGCCCTTGCCGCGTCCCGTGTTGAAGTAGCTCGTCAGGCTGAGTCTGAGAGGAATCTTGAAGTGTGTATGTACATATTGAGCAAGGGGGTATCAGAGATAAACAAAGAAGTCGACCACCTTCGTCATATGGATTCGATGAAGCAGGTAGAATTAGATGCCAGTCAATTTACTCTCACCAACCTTCAATTAGATTATAAGAAATTATCCGTGGAATATGATCATCTTGATGAAGCGCGAGATGCGGTTGTTAATGAGTATGAAGAATCTTCGGCTTGTGTCGAAGGTATAACCCTATTCCATCGAGTGTGATTGTGTTTTTTCTGTGCTAACTCCCTGGTGTTGTCTTTTCAGAACTCGAGGGACAACTTCGCGTTGCAAATGAAAAACTTGAAAAGGCTCAATCTTTCTTAGCGCAGCAGGAAGAACAGACTAAGCATTTTAAGAGTTTGGAGGCATCCCGCGACGAGGCCGTCGGTGCTGCTTCTAAAGAAGTGAGTCGTCTGTCTTCATTGTTATCCCAGGCCCAACAGCGGACGACAGTTATTAAGCACAAGGCTCGGTGTCAATTGGCTTAGGAGACGAACAAGATGCTAGAGAAGATAGAACTTGGCCTAAAGAACGATCATGGTCTTGTGAAGAATTATCCGCGTCGTCCAGTTCCTGCTGCGTTGCCTGGCTCCTCGGGACCCTCATCTGGTGGGAGCGTCCCTTCAAGTCTTCGGAACGATCCTGCTGATGGGGCGGCATCATCTAGGTAGAGACCGCTGCATTTTGTAGAGACCGCAGCGGCATTATCCTTCCACTTTTTGTAATCATGTAAAAAGAATATTTTTTGCTAGTATCATGTAAAAGGAATATTTTTTGATGTGTACTCTTTCTTGAATTGGCCTTCCACTTTTTGTAATCGTCCTTTACGAAATGGATCCTTTTCTTGATATACCTGCAATGTTGGTTTGTTTTTATTTTAAGCATTGTGATGAAAGACTCTAAAAATAAAAAAGGATTTTAAGTGTTTGGGTGCGATCCCGAAGGGAGGTACCTTCGTGATCGGCTTGAGACCTGTCTCCCCGCTGGCGAACCCTTGGCCAGAGGATTCCCAGACGGTGGGGGCCGAGGCAACGTTCTAGGATATGGGGTTAAAAATTTACATACACCCATTCCGTCGACCCGTTGCCTTAAGATTGGTTGGGTATCTCTTTCTGCTGGGTGCCTTCCCATGGTCTTACACTTATGGACACTGACGGGGGAGCCCTAAGAGATTGTAGATTAACTACTTTCCCCAATATTGTCGATAGGTTTAGTGGATACATAGAAAGCTTGTTTGATTGATAGGTTGAGGCCTGCAATTCCTCGTCCAGAGATAGAAACATGTAGAGTGGTCACACTCCCTTCTTCTTCTGGTACCCTTCACGCAGTTGCAAGGCTGCGTTGCCCCTATGGGAAGTATGGTTTGAGCCAGTTAGCATTCCAAAGATGTCGGAGGACTTCGCCTTTCAGATTACGAAGGTAGTAGGAGCCGCTTCCCGCAATATCATAGCATTCGAACGTTGGGACAGGGCATTTCAGTGGAATAGGGGTGTTGGCCAAGCGATGAGTTAAATGCGTAGAGTTAGTGATAGACGCATTTATGTGTCTAATATAGCTCATTTGTATATATTGTTAGTGCTCAATTTTGTACTTATTTGGTTATTTTATTTATTTGTAGGTGTTTTTAGAAGAATAAGGATTTGCGGCGAAATTGGCTGAAAATGCGGCGTTTGGACCTCCGTTGATAGAGTACCGGAAGCGCCCCAGAAGTGTACCGGAAGCGCCCCAGAAGTGTACCGGAAGTACCCCAGAAATACCCCGGAGGAACCCCGAAAAAAGTGCGGAAAATGCCCCAGAGGACACTTGCTATACGGACCCTTGATTTTGGATAAGGGGTAACCTAATTACTAAGGGGTGACCCATTTCCAGGCATCTGCTAAAGGGAGACCAGCCACGGATAAGGGGAGGTCAACTTCTCAAATTTAAAAGCAAATTTTGGCGGGAAAATGCATGCATCGTCTGGCAGATTTTGGTTCGATTATTGGAGGAGTTTTAATGCGATTAAACACCGGAAATCAGTTTGGATAATCCTGTTAGACCTAAACAGACCCTATGCAAGTGATTGGGCTGATCGAATTGGGCTGGAATGGCCGGGAGAAGTAATCAAAGTCTCAACAGAGAGACGTGCTCTGTTTCGAGTTCAGGAGATTTTTGAGAGATTTCTGGAGGACTTTGACGCTGGATTAACATGTACATGGTCTTATTCAAGTCTAGGGAAGAGTTTGGTAGCTATTTTATAGCTAACAGCACGTGAAAAAGCTCAACAGAAGCGACTATTCTCTCAACAGCGCAGAGAAGAAAAAGAAAGAAAAAGTCGGAATTTATACGAGATATTTGGGGTCTGTGGGATATATAAGAGTTGTTTCAAGTCATAAGAGGGTTAGAAACCCTGAGGAGAAAAGTTTAGAGTCCAGGAGAGCCGAGGAGAAGCAATTATAGAGGAGACAACGCTGCTGCTGCTGCTGCCATTAAAGCTTCTGAAGAACACGAAGAACAGACTCACAGAGACAGTCGTTCTTCAGCAGACTTATTTCAACACCCAAGTGTCGTAGTTCAACAGCGTTATATATGTATCGTTTATAAACGGCAGTGGTCATCTTTGTAACAGTCACGCTGTAACGTTTATACAGCGTTGCAAACTTCTCTTTATCACCATATTCATCAATAAAACCTATTAAGCAATTTTGAGCAAGTTTTTGATATGAGGAGCTAAACCCCTTAGCCAAGGCGACGGAGGAAGCCATTGGTCCTTATTTATGGTATAACTCTAACTTTATTATTTATTTGCAATATTATTATTTGATTATTTGCATGGGATTGAATTGAAATATTAGTTCTTATTGAATAGTTGTGAATTAATTTGATGAAGCATGCTGGGTTTTAAATACTTTTGATGTTTTATACTCGTTGATTACAACTATTACTTCAAGAATATATTTGAGGCAAATATTAGAATTATTTTTAAAGATAGAATTGCATGATTTTTATTTAGAGTTTATCAATTAATGGATCAATGGTGGAATCCTAGTCTTGGTATTTTTCTCCAAAAGTTTGAACTATTTTATTTAGTTGCTGTTTAATTTAAATCTATAAAAATTGTTTTCTTCACAAGTCTGAAAAGACCCGTTTTTACCACTACTACACATCACTATTTGAAAACCATCAAATTTTTGGCGCCGCCGACGCGGACCTGTGTTAGTTAGCATTTTTTTTAGATTTTTTTTATTTTTATTATTTTTGTTCTTCTTTACGTTTTTGGTTTTTTTTTGTTTTCCTTGCAGATTTTTGAAGATTGGAGCGAGACAATTTTGCCAAAGCTTGTGGTGATTTACTTAAAGTTTGGGAGCGAAAAGCAAAGCTAAAGGAGCGAAAGAAGAAGATTTTCTTTATTTTGATAAAAGAGAGAAAAAAAAAGAGAGACATTTTTTTTTTGTAATTTTTTTTTTAGACTTTCTTTTCTTTTGTATTTTTTTTTATGGACTTTGGACATTAATTTTGGGACATTTTTATTTTTATTTTTAAACCCTACGGAAGGGTACCTTAAATATAAACTGTTTGCAGGGAAGGACGACGATTACGATATCGTCTCGGCCCCTCGGGTTCGCACACGGCATAGGAGTCGTGGCCCGAGTCGACTTCAGCGGTTCTTCGCCCGTCTGGTACGGGAGGTAAAATTCTAAACACCCGCGAATCTCCTGCAAGCGGGTTACTGGACTCCTTAAGGTGAATATATGCTGAGGACTTGAATATGGACTGTTTTTAAATTCCTAGTAAAGGGCAAGGCTGGACCATATAAGATAAGGGTTCGGATTTCATCACCACCGCTCCTTCTTGCCCGCCTTAGGAAAACGAAACCTAAAGCGAACCTAAGCCTAAAATTTGGACTAGAAAGAGACCTATAGGGTATCGAGCTTAACAGGACAATCATTCGAAAAATATTGGTTACTCTTTTAAGCACACCTCGAAGTTCTTGACGGTTTCTGCGAGTTGAATGCGTGACTGCGCCGCATTGGATCGGTGAGGTTTTGGGTATCAAAGCTCCACTGAGCTTCCCTCGCCTCGATTCAACTTGCTTTAACTCGGATTGATTCCAGAGGGGTTTGCTCAAATTGTAACGAATTCCCTTTCGAAGGATTAGAAGCTGGTCTAGAAACAATCTAAGTGGAGCCATCATGCTTGTTGTTTGCTAGAAATCTTTAGGTTTGCTGTGGTAAAGTCGAGTCAGCCTGCTGTGTGATTGCTAGAACCTTCCTGTTAGGATTTTTATTTCTTTTTGAATTCTTTTTAGTGTATGCCCGATTTTGTTAGGGCTTGGAAAAGAGATACTCTAGGTCGATTGATTAGCGAAAAACCTAGTAGTTCTTCTGATTTAAGCAGGGAGCTCGAAGACTCTTCTTTGAGAGCCCTGTTTTTGGAAACTTCAGTTTTGAGAATCTGTCTCTTTGAGGATAGTACCCCTAGTACTTCTGTTGTGCCAGCGATGGCAACTTTGAAAGATTACATGTTCCCAACTAGGACCAACCGAGCTTCATGCATTAAATTGCCAGCCACTACGGCTAATTTTGAGATAAAACCTAGTATTCTTCAGATGATCCCTATATTCTTAGGAAAAGATGATGAACCCTTATTTCATATTAGGGACTTTGAGGAAATCTGTGGGACAATTAGGATAAAGACCTTACCGATGAAGTCTTGAAACTTAAGATGTTTCCCTTTTCTTTGAGAGAAAGCCAAGACCTGGCTTAACAACCTACCGTCTGAATCCATAGAAACATGGCAGGAACTTATCGCTGCCTTCTATATGAAATTCTACCCTAAGCATAAAACTGCAGCTGTTAGGCAGAAAATTAGTGCTAGTGTGCAACAAGAGGGAGAGTCTCTTTATAGGTTTTTAGAGCGATTCAATGATCTCCTATCTCAGTGTCCTCACCATGGATTTGATAATATGAAACTTGTACAGATTATTTATGATGGTTTAGACTATTCGACCAAAGCCATGGTTGAGTCTATGTGCGCTGGTGAGTTCACTAGTAAAAATGCTGATGATGCTTTTACCTTCTTAGGAGCTATCGCTGAAAAATCCCAACAGTGGGAATCTTGTGTTGAACCCCCTAAAAGACTCTTGGTCAATAGAAGTAGCACCTATGGTAGATACAGTTTTGCGTCAGATGCTAAGTTTGCTGCTTTATCCAGAAGGTTAGAAGCTTTAGAAATGGGTCAGTCTAAAAATAGGTCCCTTGTTGAACCTAATAGAGCCTCTCAAGTCTCTAGTTGTGGAATAGAGCCCGATAATTCATTTTGGGAAGGTCAGGTTAGTGAAGAGCAAGCCCATGCTGTCTATAACAATGCTAGGTTTGAGAACCGTCAGAAGTTTGACCCATACTCAGAAACCTACAACCCTGGTTGGAGAAACCATCCTAATTTCTCTTGGTCTAAGGGCCAGAGTCAAGGCCAGTCTAGCAATTCTCAGCCTCCCCCAGGTTTTGGTTTTAAGAACTCTTCAGGTCAAACCCAGTTTCAGAACACTTCCGAGAAAAAGATCTCTACCTTAGAGGATACTCTCACTATGTTAGCAAATAACCATGAAATGCTAACAAAGAACCACATGAGCTTTCAACAAGAAACTAGGCAAGAATTGAAGAATAATTCCCAGAGTCTTGCCAAATTAGAACTTCAAGTAGGACAAATAGCTAAGTTCATAAGTGAGAGAGAAGATGGAAGGTTCCCTAGTCGTACTGATCCCAACCCAAAAGGAGAGAAATCGTACAATCATGTGAATGCTGTCACAACCCTTAGGAGTGGAAAGAAAGTTGACAACAAGGTTGCCATGCCTGATAGTGAACATGCTGTAGTTCACCCTGCTGAGCCAGAAAATGAGGAGACTGATAGAGTCTCCAAAGAGACCAATGAGGGTCCTGTTGAGCCCGGCTTTGTTCCCAGAGCCCCATTCCCCAGCTGCTAGTTCCGACTAAGAGGGAGTCCAACTTTAATGATATATTGGAGGTTTTTAAGCAGGTTAATATCAACCTTCCATTATTAGATGCAATTAGGCAGATTCCCTCTTATGCCAAGTTCCTTAAGGACTTGTGTACGCGAAAGCGTAAGCTCAGTGTCCAGAAGAAAGCCTTCATAGCTAGTCATGTGAGTTCTATTATTCAGAATACCACTACTCCTAAGTATAAAGACCCAGGGTCCCCTACCATTGCTTGTACAATAGGTAAGTACCGTGTTGAGAAAGCTTTGCTTGACTTAGGAGCCAGTGTGAATTTACTTCCATATCATGTGTACCTTAAGCTAGGACTTGGTGAGATGAAACCTACCCAGATGACACTTCAGTTAGCTGATAGGTCCGTTAAAATTCCTCGTGGTGTGATCGAGGATGTTCTCATAGAGGTTGACAAGTTTATTTATCCAGTGGATTTTGTTATCCTAGATACCCAACCTGTCCCTGACCCAGAGAACCAAATACCAGTGATTTTAGGTCGCCCGTTTTTAGCTACATCCAATGCGATCATTAACTGTCGAAATGGTATTATGAATTTGTCTTTTGGTAATATGACTATTGAGCTGAATATTTTTAATATTAGTAAGCTACCCTCTGAACTAGATGACTCGAATGTAGAAGAGGTGAACATGATAGGAACAGTCGAGGAGTCATTACCAAACACTTTGTTAGAAGATCCATTAGAAAAATGCCTAGCTCACTTTGGGATTGATTTTGATGATGATAATGTAATTAATGAGGTGAATGCTTTGTTAGATTCAACCCCTTTGTTAGATACTAGTAATGGATGGAAACCTAAGTTCGAACCACTACCAGTTTCTAAGTCTACCCTAGTTCCTTCTTTAGAAGAGCCTCCTAAGTTGGACCTAAAACCATTGCCAGATACCCTGAAGTATGTGTTTTTAGGCCCGTCTGAGACTTTACCTGTGATTGTTTCTTCCGACTTGGATATAGATCAGGAAAGTAGGCTAGTAACCGTCATTCAAAACAACAAGGAAGCTTTAGGGTGGACCATAGCAGACATTAAGGGTATAAGTCCTACTGTTTGTATGCATCAGATCTATTTAGAGGAAGACACCAAACCTTCTAGGGAGATGCAACGTCGACTAAACCCCAATATGAAAGAAGTAGTTCGAACTGAGGTTCTTAAGCTATTAGATGCAGGAATTATCTACCCTATTTCAGACAGTAAGTGGGTCAGCCCCGTTCAGGTTGTTCCCAAGAAATCTGGTATTACTGTAGTCCAGAATAATAACAATGAGTTAATCCCGACCCGAATGACCACGGGTTGGCGTGTTTGTATTGACTATAGGAAATTGAACAAGGTCACTAGGAAGGACCACTTTCCCCTTTCCCTTCATCGACCAGATGCTAGAGAGATTAGCTGGACATAGTCACTACTGCTTTTTAGATGGCTACTCTGGATATAATCAGATCGTTATTGCCCCAGAAGACCAGGAGAAAACCACTTTTACCTGTCCCTTTGGTACCTTTGCGTATAGACGCATGCCTTTCGGGCTATGTAATGCCCCTGCGACTTTTCAGCGTTGCATGATGAGCATATTTTCTGACATGGTAGAACGGTTTTAGAGGTCTTTATGGATGATTTTTCAGTGTTTGGTTCGTCTTTCGATGAGTGCTTGCATCATTTGTCATTAGTTTTGACTAGGTGTAAGGAAAAGAATTTAGTGCTTAATTGGGAGAAATGTCACTTTATGGTTCGTTCAGGAATTGTTCTAGGGCATATTGTATCTTCAAAGGGTATAGAGGTGGATAGAGCCAAAGTTGACCTTATTAAAACTTTACCGGTCCCAAAAACCGTAAGAGATATTAGGTCATTCTTAGGACATGCTGGTTTTTATCGTCGTTTCATTAAGGATTTTAGCTTGATGTCTAGACCTCTTTGCAATTTGCTTGCAAAAGATGTTAAGTTTGTTTTTGATGATGCTTGTTTAGAGGCTTTTGAGAAGCTTAAGTCATTACTCTACCGCCCCCATAGTCCAGGCACCCAACTGGAACCTACCCTTTGAGATCATGTGTGATGCTTCAGATTATGCTATTGGTGTTGTGCTAGGTCAGCGAGAAAATAAGTTACTTCATGTGATTTACTATGCTAGCAAAACTCTGAATGATGCCCAGTTGAACTATACCACTACCGAGAAGGAACTATTAGCCATTGTGTTTGCCTTAGACAAGTTTAGACCCTATCTCTTAGGTTCTAAGATCATCAATATACTGATCATGCTGCTTTAAAATATCTTTTGTCTAAGAAGGATACTAAACCTAGATTGATTAGGTGGATTCTGTTGTTGCAAGAGTTTTCTCCAGACATTAGAGACAAAAAGGGTGCCGAAAATGTTGTAGCAGATCACTTGTCTAGGCTAGTTGTTAGTTCCCCAGATGATTCCCTTCCTATAAGGGATAGCTTTCCTGATGAACAATTGTTCTTTGTTACCCAATTACCTTGGTATGCGAATATAGTGAACTATCTTGTTACTGGTCGAATGCCCCAACATTGGGGTAAACAAGATCGTTCTAGATTTTTAGCTGAGGTTAAGCACTTCTTTTGGGATGATCCTTATTTGTTTAAGTATTGTCCAGACCAGATTATTAGGAGATGTATACCTGAGAGTGACCAGTCCAGTATTATTTCCTTTTGTCATGATCATGCTTGTGGGGTCACTTTAGTGCTAAGAAAACTGCTGCTAAGATATTGCAGTGTGGATTCTATTGGCCTTCGTTGTTTAAAGACTCCCACAGTTACTGCGTTACTTGTGAACGATGCCAGAAATTAGGAACCATTTCCCGTAGGAACATGATGCCCTTGAACCCTATTTTAATTGTTGAGGTCTTTGATGTGTGGGGTATTGACTTTATGGGTCCGTTTCCTAATTCTTTTGGTAACCTATACATCCTTGTCGCCGTAGACTATGTCTCTAAGTGGATTGAGGCGGTTGCGTGTAAAACCAATGACCATAGGGTTGTGATTGAGTTCTTGAAAAATAATATACTTACACGTTTTGGTACACCGCGAGCTATAATTAGTGATGGAGGGTCGCACTTTTGTAATGGGACTTTTAGACTTCTGATGAAGAAATATGGTATTACACATAAGATAGCTACCCCGTATCATCCACAGACTAGTGGTCAGGTAGAGGTTTCCAATAGGGAGATAAAACGTATATTAGAGAAAACAGTTAATCCTAATCGGAAAGACTGGTCGTCTAGGCTTACTGATGCCTTATGGGCTTACCGTACTGCGTTTAAGACCCCCATTGGAATGTCGCCTTATCGGCTTGTTTATGGCAAGGCATGTCACTTACCTGTTGAGTTAGAACACAGAGCTTATTGGGCTGTTAAGCAGCTAAATTTTTCACTTGACAAGGCAGGAGCCCATAGGAAACTCCAGCTCAATGAGTTGGACGAGATTCGTATAGATGCTTACGATAGTGCGAAGGAGTATAAGAACAAAATGAAACTTGTGCATGATAGAAACATATTACGGAAGTCATTTTCTCCAGGTCAAAAAGTTCTTCTGTATGACACTCGTTTGCATCTATTCCCCGGGAAACTGCGCTCTCGGTGGACCGGTCCTTTTGTGGTCCGTACTGTTTTTCCTCATGGAGCTGTTGAATCGAGACACTGGATGGTAGTAGTTCTTCAAAGGTTAACGGTCAGCGATTGAAGCCCTTTTTAGAGCCTTTTCCTACAGTGATGTTGAGGAGGTCCCTCTGGAGGACCCTGTTTACCCTTGATTGACCATCGAGGCGATTTGTATGTTGTATAATTTTTGCATTCAGTTTTTGGTTTCACTTCACTCAGGTACTATCTTTCCGAACTCTCTCTTTACTATTTCCTCATGTTACTTATATTCTTGGTACTGTTCTTTCATGAGAAACATTGAGGACAATGTTAGATTTAAGTTTGGGGGTGGGGAAGAAACTTTTTGTTAGCTTTTAGTTGCAATAAATAAACTCCAGAGCCTAGAAATTTATGCCTATTGAGGATTGCACTAACTAATCTAAGTGGATGGAAGCATTTTGATTGTAGGAGTTTGAGGAACCAATCTGATTAGATGGAAACATCTAAAGAGTCTATTCATAAAAGCACAGAGCTCAGGTGTTAGAAATAACATGATAGTTTCACCATATCTCGTTGAGTCCTTTTCACTTCTATTTTTATTTTTTTGTTTTTAAACTATGTTTCTCTAAGTGATAGGTGGGGCCCACGATTCAAGTTGTTACCAATGCTAGGGTGAATTAGAGTGATTGAGATACCATGAAAAAAAAAAAAAAAAAAAAAAAAAAAAAAAAAAAAAAAAAAAAGTTGAAAAAAAAAAGATGAAAAAAAAAAAAAAAAAAAAGATGAAAAAAAGATGAAAAAAAAAGATGAAAAAAAAATGGTAGTTACCAAAAAGTAAAAAAAAAAAAAAAAAAAAAAAAAGAAAGAAATTGAGACCAGACCATTTGACCAAAAGGAATAAATTCAATAAAGTCGACCACTGGTACCCTTGTATATGCCAGTTGTGTTGACCTAGAGTTAGGTTATCGACCACTGGTACCCTTGTATATGCCAGTGTGTCGATATTAGTCAGACTAGTATCTCAATCCATTAGGATAGGTTCATTTTGGCGGAGGCCTTCAGACAGATATGGGAAACGTCGTTCACTTAGTAAACATCAAAACCATCTATGTTTTCTATATCCATCTTCTTGATCTATCCATGTGATTAGTTTTGACTCCGAATATGATGTCCATAGTGCAACTATCTGAGTAGAGCTCTGTCACTTTATATGAATTTTAGTATGCTTGAGTGCAAACTCGTGTACAACAATTGGAATTTCGCATCAGGGTACTTCTTCCTGTAGTCAATAAGTATGCCAACCAAGGAGATTCTTTAGTGCCTTCCAAGGTTCTGCGTAGATAGCTAAGGTCTGGAGTACAGGTTTTGTGGGTATATCTCTGGTAAGCCCTCCCGAGACTATAACTCGGCCACTAGGGCCACCTAGGGGTTTAAAGGCTTATTGCATACGCTAAATGCAATCGACGATGCCTGCGACAGTGAGTTAGAATTTTATTTTGTAGTTTTGATTTGCTCGGGACTAGCAAATAATAAGTTTGGGGGTATTTGATAGACGCATTTATGTGTCTAATATAGCTCATTTGTATATATTGTTAGTGCTCAATTTTGTACTTATTTGGTTATTTTATTTATTTGTAGGTGTTTTTAGAAGAATAAGGATTTGCGGCGAAATTGGCTGAAAATGCGGCGTTTGGACCTCCGTTGATAGAGTACCGGAAGCGCCCCAAAAGTGTACCGGAAGCGCCCCAGAAGTGTACCGGAAGTACCCCAGAAATACCCCGGAGGAACCCCGAAAAAAGTGCGGAAAATGCCCCAGAGGACACTTGCTATACGGACCCTTGATTTTGGATAAGGGGTAACCTAATTACTAAGGGGTGACCCATTTCCAGGCATCTGCTAAAGGGAGACCAGCCACGGATAAGGGGAGGTCAACTTCTCAAATTTAAAAGCAAATTTTGGCGGGAAAATGCATGCATCGTCTGGCAGATTTTGGTTCGATTATTGGAGGAGTTTTAATGCGATTAAACACCGGAAATCAGTTTGGATAATCCTGTTAGACCTAAACAGACCCTATGCAAGTGATTGGGCTGATCGAATTGGGCTGGAATGGCCGGGAGAAGTAATCAAAGTCTCAACAGAGAGACGTGCTCTGTTTCGAGTTCAGGAGATTTTTGAGAGATTTCTGGAGGACTTTGACGCTGGATTAACATGTACATGGTCTTATTCAAGTCTAGGGAAGAGTTTGGTAGCTATTTTATAGCTAACAGCACGTGAAAAAGCTCAACAGAAGCGACTATTCTCTCAACAGCGCAGAGAAGAAAAAGAAAGAAAAAGTCGGAATTTATACGAGATATTTGGGGTCTGTGGGATATATAAGAGTTGTTTCAAGTCATAAGGGGAGTTAGAAACCCTTAGGAGAGAGTTTAGAGTCCAGGAGAGCCGAGGAGAAGCAATTATAGAGGAGACAACGCTGCTGCTGCTGCTGCCATTAAAGCTTCTGAAGAACACGAAGAACAGACTCACAGAGACAGTCGTTCTTCAGCAGACTTATTTCAACACCCAAGTGTCGTAGTTCAACAGCGTTATATATGTATCGTTTATAAACGGCAGTGGTCATCTTTGTAACAGTCACGCTGTAACGTTTATACAGCGTTGCAAACTTCTCTTTATCACCATATTCATCAATAAAAACACCTATTAAGCAATTTTGAGCAAGTTTTTGATATGAGGAGCTAAACCCCTTAGCCAAGGCGACGGAGGAAGCCATTGGTCCTTATTTATGGTATAACTCTAACTTTATTATTTATTTGCAATATTATTATTTGATTATTTGCATGGGATTGAATTGAAATATTAGTTCTTATTGAATAGTTGTGAATTAATTTGATGAAGCATGCTGGGTTTTAAATACTTTTGATGTTTTATACTCGTTGATTACAACTATTACTTCAAGAATATATTTGAGGCAAATATTAGAATTATTTTTAAAGATAGAATTGCATGATTTTTATTTAGAGTTTATCAATTAATGGATCAATGGTGGAATCCTAGTCTTGGTATTTTTCTCCAAAAGTTTGAACTATTTTATTTATTTGCATGTTTAATTTAAATCTATAAAAAATTGTTTTCTTCACAAGTCTGAAAAGACCCAGTTTTTACCACTACTACAATCACTATTTGAAAAACCATCAGTTAGCTTCTCTCATGACCTCTTCTAACCTCCCCCCGCCTTGTCTATTTTTTAATTGCCTGATCTCGGCCATCATCTCATCTTGTAGCTCTTCCATCGCGCGGTGGTGCCCTAAGTTCTTCTGCTCGTTAACGTCTGATTCTCCGTCGTCATAATCCGGGTCGGATACGCTACTTCCCCTAGTCGCGTCTCCATTAACTGCTATGACGACTCTACGGTCTCGGTTTGGCTCTGGTGCTTTGGAATTTGCTTCATCAAGTTGTTGGCTGGTCTTCGTGCTTAGAGCAATCCGCTCCTTTAAATCTTGATTTTCTGTGGCCAACAGGGCTACAGCATCTGCGTAAACCTGCTGGCTCTTCTTCAATTCTTCAAGCTCAGCCATCAGTCGATGTGATTGGTTGGACCCTTGATTGGGAGTCCCAGCTCGTGCCACTACAGCCATGGTGTCGCCTTCCTCTACGGTCTGTACTAACGGTGGTAGAGGTTCAGCTTCGGTCGCTGGCATTTCCAAATCGGGGTGAGTGCCCCTCTGCGGTGTTAGAGCCGCCGGTATGGTTTGATTTTGATCATTTGTTGGTGGCATTCCGAAAGTTGGAAGGTGCACGGGTTGGAATGTTCTGGATTCATCCACCCTTTCTCTTGGTTGATGAAGTTGATTCATAGCGCAAGTTTTGCTAGCCTCTGCAGCCTTCGGGACTACCGCAGCCGCACCGTACTTTGTCGCCGCTGCTCTGAGAGCCGCGGCTGCAACTGAATTAGCGTTCATAGGTGAAGTGATTTCCGCAGTATCTTGCCTTTGACTGGTCATTTTAGCTTTGTCTCCTTTCTGCTTGCTTCGGGTGATGACCGGGGTTGTCCTGGGTGTTTCCTTTGAGAAAGCTTTGGATTTTCCTGCTTCCTGCGTTTTTTCCATCACGGGTCCTTTTGTCGACAATGAGATCTCGCAGAAACTTGCCTTCCTTACTCACAATCCGTTCTTTCTGCATAAGGGAATTTCAAATAGCGAAAAACGAGAATATCCGCGTGAATCGGGTTAGTTTGCGAAATCGGGTTAGTTTGCGAAAGAAAAACGTAAATCCATGGATCAATACAATAAATCTCATCCAAGATAATGGGTGCGTTTTTGAATATAATGAAGTTAACAAATGATCTATTTGGTCCGAGCTAATAAATCAGAGCAATCATATGCCAGTTTAAGACGAAATCACAGGACAAGATAAATCTTTTACCGGGACGATGTCCCTGTTTCTAGCGCCAAATTGTGAACACACTGATCACGAAGGCATCAGAATGCTCACAACCAATTATCATAATATAGAATAATTTGTGATGATGATATCTTAGTGTTGATTCCTTGGCTCAAAACCTTCGGGTTTATCACAGCCTCATCCAACAACTCCATGCAGGGTGTTTGCGCACGGGATATAGATAAACACAAAGAAAACAAAACGTACAAGTAAAGATCCACGGGGTTAGACAGATATAAAGTGCTGAAATGTAAACAAGACCGAGGTTTACGTGGTTCAGCACTAAGGCCTACGTCCACGGGGTTTGTTGTTTCACTATGTTCTTCACGGTTACAAGAGTAGTCGAATGACTTTTGGGTTTACATGTATTTTCCCTTCTAAAGGATTAACTTACACTCGTAATCTTTCTCTCTCCTTTCCTTCCTGTTCTTTTTCGATCCCCTTTCCTCTTGGTGGAGAAGGGGTATTTATAGGGTTAGAGTGTGGGACCCATCTCTGAAGGCCGTTGGAACCTTATCTTCTAGTGTCTTGTGTCCATCACGCAGATGTCTGCGTTTGCCACTTGATCACGCAGAGACATCCTCGCTCGTCCCACGGATTGATCGACACGTATACTGCTCAGAGTGTTTAATGAGGGTGGTTGAGATGCCTGCTCGTGTCAGACAAGTGTCTTCTGCCCCTGTCACGTCCGTGTCAGCTAACTTTCTCTCCACCGTTGATCTTAGCTTCTTTTGGGATGAGATAAAGTAACTCCTTGGGGTTTATTTGGTGTTCCGTAGTACATCATTTTTTGATGTCTTGGCCTGCCTCTTTCCACGTATTTTTCTATATAAACGTGTCTGATGTTGAGATATATGTATACACAATTACCAACTTATTGACTATCTTAAACCCTTTGAGCAGTTTACAGAAAATTTGCATACTCTCGAGAGCCTCGGATACCTAAAACTATCATGAATAAACTCAGAGAACCCTCGTGAAACCACTGTAGGTCTATCTGAATTTGATAGATAACAAAAACCTGAGCACCCAAAACTGTGTGTGCATTGGAGTGCGGTCCACAGAAACAAAACGTATTGAACGACCACCTTGCAACTGTAATAAAAAATGAATACTGTTGGTTCCATTTTCATTCTTCTTCTTTTGCATCACCACAATTCATTTCAGCAAAAACATTATGTATCAATACATCAGTAATGACCCAAAATCATCAAGCAATGTCAGTGGCAATGTACAAAGGCCAAGCATATTAATGAATGGGCAAAAACAGAACCCATATGAGAAAGGATTCATGTTTGGAGCAGCTGAATCTGAACTCATCCAAAGTGGGTTGATCGGAGCTTATGGCGAAAAGATTATGGAATCGGGTTCTAAATATGTTCAAAGCAATGTGAGTGATTTTAAGAAAATTGAACTTCCATTTTACTATCATCTCTAATATATAAAGTTTAAGTAGTCTCTGTCAACTAGTGCTGTATGTTAAAACTGATGAACAGATGAGTAGATATTTCTCCGATCCGCAATATTATTTCCAAGTGAATGATGATTATGTCATGAACAAGTTGAAAGTTATCTTGTTTCCATTTACCCACAAGGTAACGTACAATTGAGCATTTGCATTGACGCCTGCATTAAGTTTTGCTCTTCTTTTTACAGTTCGTTTACGAAAAAGAAGAACTCATTTCTTTCTTCATTTTCATGACACATATGCAGGGACAATGGACTAGGATAACTGAACCAGTTCATGTTAACCAGGGAAAACTATCCTACAAACCTCCAATTTATGATATAAATGCACCTGATCTGTACATTCCATTGATGGCCTTCGTTACCTATGTATTTCTCTCTGGACTCCTGCTGGGTCTTCTTGGGAGGTAAGTCACTCTTGAATCTCAACTTTCTCACAATATTAAAGATTGATATTGAGATGTCTTGCAGGTTCAGTCCAGAAGCTCTACATAGACAGTTCACAAAGGGATTGCTTGGTTGGATTCTACAAGTGATGCTTCTTAAAGGAATATTACACTCATTAGGGAATGATGAGACACCATTGCTGGACATTGTTTCTTACTCTGGATATGCTTTTGCTGGTGTCGTGATATCCGTGGCCGGCAGAATAATTTTGCTGGGGAATCCTAGTTACTATTATTACACTGTAATAGGATGGGAATGCTTGTGCATGGCAGTGTTTTTGGTTAAAATCATGAAAAGGGTAGCGTTTACTGAAGGAGCTTGCAGATACAAATTGTACTCCACCAAAAGACACTATCTTTTGCTTTTGGTTGCTGTTGCTCAGATCCCATTACTATTTTGGCTATGCAACATTTATTAATCTCTTTGGACATTAACTGAAATCTGCACCTGTGCAGAGTACCCTGCTGGGCAGGTTGACAAATGAGCAAAGAGAGCAAACATATTATCTGGTTATTCATTCCCTGTACAAGACTTCTAGTGTTTAAGATAATTACATATCAAAGTAGCGATAGAAGTGAGTAATACAATACATATAACTAGCACAAGATTTTTTACACTCGCTTCCTTGAAAAATCAAAAAATCCGTCCATCATTGTTTTGTAACTCGTGGCTAATTCAACCTGAGCGCCGAAAGTAATACCTGCAAAAAAAAAAATTGTAGAGAAACTATTGCACAAGGATATAATTGTGTAAGTTGTGCCTTCTCTACATGTGTAACTGGTTGATTTTCTATCAATACTGATGAAACGGTCGGATGGAGAAGATACATACACAAAAATCCTGATGCCATACATAGATGCATATTTCCGCAAAAGCCGCTCCACTGTGTACCACTCTGACCGTCCATTTCCACTTTGATATCCAATGCGTGGTAAGTGGATTGACGCTTTAAGATATCAATGCAGTAATAATTGTTAGAACTTCTGATCATATCAACAAGATTAAACAAAAATTAACTGAAAGACCCCTAAACTATTAAGATTCAATTGCTTTCAATTGTATTTGTATAAATGCACACAGATAAACATGTATGCCCTACAACTGTGTGTGACTTCACAAGATACTAAGCTCTCCATGCGTAAAACAATGGCTCAGATATCAAACTCGTCATATATTCGTCTCACATTAACTCATGAACCTATATGTGTTTTAACCCAATGTGAAAGAAAAGAACAATGAAATATTAACAAATATATAAACAATATGTAAATATAGAAAACTTTGACACAATTATCCTTCTAAACTAAATAATATTAGGCATGTCAATTCGTCAACATTGAGTTCTGCCATGTACAGTGGACAGCAGCATTTGGAAACTTCTTATGCATTTGAGTGCGCTAAGGTTTCTGGAGTAATTATATGCCTAGATCATGGAACAAGAGATCAGGATCATGTCATTATATATGTCGAAACATGAAGAACAACCTGTTATAGAGTGATTCAAAAAGATTAACATTTAAGAAACGTCACGACTTGACTCAATTAGGAACATGCAAGTCAGATACCTGAATGCTGAGAGGCAGCATATGATGCCTTTGACAAGCTAGTCTCCAAGTCAGGGATAGAGATATCGCTGCGTGGGACCTTACGCCTAGCATTATAAGATTGTACAACAGCCAACGCCACCCACATAGGATCATTTCCATCAGGAGTTTGCTTTTCTTGGTCCTCTGAGAAACAAAAACATGAAATTCATACAAAGGTTATATAAATAACAAAAAGCTCTAAAGTAAAGCAGCAGAAGCAGCTATAGATCATACAGACAACCAGTACCGTCTATTTTTATTTGTATTAAATGGAGATCACCCATATGAAGGTCTCCAAATTCAGAAGCCCGGTGATAAGCCTCTGGGATACTTGCTGAAAGCTTAGCAAGTGCATCAAACATTCCTCCACGCCCCCAATTTCCAGAATTATCAACACAACTGCAAATAAGCAAATAACCAGCTAAATTTACAGAAAACAACGAAATATGCACCTACTAGATTATGATGGTATAAGATTGACTGCATCAACACTGACTAAGAACCTAAACCAGCTGATAAGTGATAACAAATTATTTATAGATATACTTACTAAAACCACTAATGGTAACAATGGTAAGATTCACAGAGTTGTGAGTTACATGCTTAAAGCAAAGTACTGGGAGACTAAGAGCTGAATCAAGACCATGGGTGTGAGAGAGGTGGGTTCTGCATACTTGTTGAGCATATTTATTGTATGCTGAAACTAATGCCTGCTCAATATAATCTGAACCTGGTGGGTGCATACATACAAACTTGATGCAATCACTTGCGAGATTCGAGTAAAAAGTGCATTACCAAAATGGTAACAAGAAAAAGTAGAAGAAAAAAACTCTGGGAATCTGCACATAGATGATATTTACTGAAGGGAAATAGAGAAATTTCTCACTCTCATTTTGAGAAGAAAAATAGTGAAACATATGTAGCCTCTACTTACATCTGACTTGAAAAGGTTATAGTGTTTAAATAACTAGCCTAGACTAAAACTGCTAGGTTTGTTATCAACTAAATGATTGTTCTCTTTACCGTATCTTGGGAAAGAAAACTATAACAGACACCAAGCAAAGACAAAGGAAGACAAAAAGATAAGTCAGATCAGTTCAGCAAGACTAACCAAGAGACACGACGAAAAGATGAAAGATAAGTCAGATCAGTTCAGCAAGACTAACCAACGTGATTGCAATTTAGCATCACATCAGAGAAAAAAGAAACTAGGGAAACTTAAGCTAACATCGCATGTCCTTGTGAAGAATAAGAGGAAGTTACCTAAATATGATAGCAGGCTCAGATGGGCAAACTTTAGATGGATCAGTACAATCCCCATACACAAATTGAACCGAGCCCGAGCCAGTCAACATCATATCTTCATCCGCATTGCAAACAGGAACGTCGGTAATAGCTAGCGACTGGTAACCAAGAGTTTCCCACTTCAACAACTTTTTCTCCTCAGCTTTTCTCTTTGCAGCTTCAAGTTTTCCTATCCTCTCGTCGGGTAAGTTTCTTTTGCCCAACACCAGATTAGAGTTATCAGTAGACTGTGATGCCTCTTTGAACTTTTCAACCCACGAGAGATAGGATGCCTCATCGAGGCCAGGATCAAAACTATCATAAGCGGGAGTCCTTTTCGTGGAAAAATCATCTCCGCGCAACACATCCATCGAATCAAGCTCAAATTTCCTATCCTGGTTGTCAGATGATTCATGGCGCATTTTTGTTACCTTCTCAGCCATAGAAATCAATTCCCTTGTGTTAACTTCATTCGGATTCTCGTTATCAATGTTTGTGGGATCAAACATGTGCAACCCAAATATGACAGAGCGCAGGTCACCGACATCAGCTCCCGTTTCATCTTGGTCATAACTCATATCATCATCGCCTACCACGTTATGGCTAAGCTGCAACTTCCTCTCTGCTCTCCGCATAATGACCTATAGATAACGCCAACACAGGACAACTTTCAATTTAATTATTATTTTATTTTATTTTATTTTTGAAAAAGCAGTTTAATTATCTGATTATACCAAGTTGTGTGCAAGATTTACAGCTCACCTCCTCCACTGTTCGAGCTGTTACTAAATTTATAGATAGAACTGGATTTATCTGCCCAATTCTGTGCACACGCTGCAAAGCCTGTTTATCCACCTGAGGATTCCAATCTTGTTCGTAGAATATAACCTACAGCATATTAACATGAAAGATGAAAACATTTCAGCCCTTGAAACTTCCCATGAAACATCATCAAGCTCAAGTGGGAATGAAAAAATAAATGATCTTGGGTTAACAGTATATTGATACAAGTTGGCTAGAGAATACAACTTTTCTCGTTAAGTTAGGCTACCAATGTTGCTTCACCAAAATTAAATCAAAAGAACATTTGGAATAGGTAATTGTAGGATGGAGTCAGCATTAGCTGGTGCAACGGTGACAATGAGAGTCATGGTACTTGTGGTAATATGCGCATTAGTAAATGGAAGTGATGAGATGGAAACTTATGTACCGATGATGCATCTGCGGTAATTTGTGAATATATAAAAGAGCAACAACAACAAAATATAAATAATAACTTTTATGAATGAACCATAACAAATTATATCACAACTCACAGTATCAGCACCAACAAGATTTAGGCCAACTCCACCTGCTCTAGTTGAGATCAAAAAGACAAATGCACCATTATGATCATTTTGAGAATTCGAAATGCCCTTGACGGGTTGCTCACTGAACCGTCGTATTGCCCCAAAGCGTTCCTCAGCACGAACAGAACCATCAAGACGTTCATATGTATATTCCCGTAACTCTAGATAGTCCTTCATTACAAACAGAATACAAACATAAGAAGATGCATAGATATTATCCCATTGCTCCGTAACTTCATTACTGATAACCAACCAAACCTGGAGAATATCAAGTGTATGAGTCATCTGAGAAAACAGTAAAACCCTATGTCCGTTGTTATGTAGCTTTTGAAGAAGGTGGTCCAAGATAAGAAGTTTGCCACTGGCCTGAAAACCATTATAACATCCAAAGGAGATAAGGTTATCCAGTGTTCATCAAATAATAACAGAAATAGAATAGAAGTAAGAAATTCTAATCATATATACATGCAGTGATACCTCCACAATACAGAAAACAAAAGAGTTGTTAAGTCTAAATAGTTCTGGAATGATACCATCTCTGTGCAGTATGCATTGATCTCCAAAAAGTCAAATTAAATAGATATATCAAAATAAGATGATGACCTGGACCAGGTGTTCACCCTCTTCATATGGTTCAGGCTCTATACCAGGGAAGAGGTACGGATGACTACATGCTTTCCGCAGCTGTATTACCTGAATAAGTGGTGTAACAGATTGTAAGTAACAGGTGCATGCGATGCAGAATTTCATTTTACCAGAAATGCGCCCAGCTAGGCAAAAATGTTAGAAATAGGTTATTTCCCCTTTGCAATTAATACTTCCAGCCAAGCTAAAAATTCCGCCCATAAGTAAGTCATCTATCTGATGATGAACAGATGAACCTCTCTCAACCCAGATATTCTTAAGCGATTCTAAACATTCTGAACCTATTAAGTTATTCACATGGTTTTATTTGAGTTTCTGAAAATAAAAACAGATGGACCTCACTGACCCGGCGCTTGTTATGCAATTAAACTGATAATAAAAAAAGTAATCTGAGTTGACCTATCGTATTCATCGTTATCATCTTGTCAACTGTAACCTCTAATTATGTCAAAAACAAATTAGACCTACAGCTTCACCAGAGTAATGAAAAACAAAAACAAAAACTTCATGCTAATACAAGAACAAACTCCTTACTACATTAGCAATCTATTAACCAAATCAGAGAAATTAGAACTCGATGATCCAGTTAGAAAATTGGAGCTAGTCTTTGCCCATGGTTAGGACTACCAGCAACCAAATGTCACACAACTTAACCGGATTATATCAGCATAATGAGATACCAGAAACACACCTAGTAGTACATGGATAACCGATTGTTAAGAACAAAAATGTTGAAGGATGATATGACAAGCTCAAGGAGTTAACAAACTAGTAGAAGATTATAGCAGTACAATATTTTGTAAGGACGGGCTAGAAGCTCCTGAAGAAAATGCAATGAGCTTAGGCAGCTCCTTCCTCAATATTGACAAGTACACCTTTTTTTGCAAGGCTACCAGCGGTGCCATCCTATAAAAAAAATTATAAAAGTTTATCTTTTAAGAACAGAAAAGATGAAAAATTAGAAAGCACGACTAAGTCGTACGAGCACTATATAACAAGCTACTCTACGATTTCGAACAAGGGTGAGGAATCTAACACTGTCATTTCAGTGAGTCGTGGCAAGACAAGAGTTCCACACTCAACAAGCATCGCTTTTGTTCTCCGAAGCATAAATGCTCTTAGTATATATTTCAAAGTTTTGAATCCCTCTTTGACCATAGCTGCGTCAAGACCTGCTAAAATAAGGCACATTATATTTCATAAGGATGGTATTGTTTACCTTAAATTTCAGATATCGCCAATGGTTTTAAGAGCTGCTAAAGCAAGGAAACTCAAATGCCTTACTAATGTGATAGGTAGTTAATGAGACGAACAGCATCGGTTTCTTCTAATTCAATAAGGTAAAAAACAGAGGCGGGTATAACCGAATAATCTAGTCAGTGGTTGATAGCTTTGATTTGCATAATTTGGATTAGTTCATGCAAAATCTAGTTGTTTCTTGCCATACCTTAATTTCTACGAAAGAGATCCATTACTACAAAAGCATAGTCAAATCTTGGTCCTACGTTTCAGCATAATATGCATCTTCAGCACTCCAAGGAATTACAATATTTTCATTACCAATAGTCTTAGACAGCTTTAACTTAAACAGAATAACAAACCAGTGAATTCAGGCAGAGATACTCTATCCCGAACTATAGTCAAAACTCATTGGGCCCTTCTTTTCTTTCTTTAGTTTATTGTTTGTTTTGTTCCGAAATTTAAGTTTATCGCTCAACAAATTGCAAACAATGTAATACAATGTACTGGAGTCAGGTCCTTCCTATTCTTCTCGTCTACAAATTGTTAAAAGTGTTCCTTTCACCACAACTAAAAAGAACTAATAGCAATTACCTAAGAAGGGTGTCACGAATCAGCCATACTCCCAAAAAAAAAACCATAAAAAAAGAATCATGATCTTCAAATCCCTACCAAATAAACTCTCTAGGAAATAAAATAATTGCTAAAGTACAAAGCTTACAAAACTCTTGCCAACCCACTACTGGATATGTCCAATAACACAGATTTTGGTACTACTAGTGTTTGGGAATATCGCAAAGCAAGTGCTTGAAACTTTAGGGATGAAAAAGGAAAATAATATAGAACCATTAATAGTTCATCTATTACCCTTAAAATTTACTACCACCACTGGCTCATGTAGACGTCCATAAATATCTCAAATATATGGAACAATTAAACAACCATATACACATCAAATCTGCCATTTAGAATGACATGAAATAGGTAATATTTACACTGGGTTCAGAGACAAAGAGCACTCCATTATATCAGTATAGAGAACAATCTACTCAATTCAAGAACAAAGAAAAAGTATCTACTAAAACTTCAAAAGGATGAGAAGAAGAAAATACCAGTTGAGAGGTCTCCAGCCTCCTTAAATGTGGATAGAAATTGCTCCAGTGTACCAAAGACCATAGGCATACAAAAATGCATAAGAGACCACAGTTCAGAAAGATTATTCTGAATGGGGGTTCCCGTAATCAATAACCTTCGTGGAATGACAAAAAGTTGTTCCAACACACTGTATAAAACCTGCAAATATTGACCAATTAGGCAGCTGCATGTGTGTTGAAAGCAAAGGTGAATTTTACCATCAGTACTTGTTTATTTACAAGCTATAAAATAATAAACACTTTCTACAGCACCTGACGAAAGTAGTTTTGTAGGTGTAGGACTATAGAAACTAATGAAGAGTTAATTGAAAAATTTGTACGTACACTGGAAGGATTTTTAAGTCGCTGCGCTTCATCAATTACAGCATAGTGCCATGGAATTTGAGAAAGAAAATCCTTATCCATCAACACAATGTCATACGTAGTCAAAAGGACATCAAAAGGAAAGTCTGTGCTAGTCTACAAACATAACAAACAAACATTAACTCAACAACAATTGTGAGTAAAAGATAACTTGTAAAAGAGTATGACAATCAACTCGAATCTATGCTCCTTTCAAGAAACAAAACTCAAAACACCATCAAGTTCATAAGATACCAAATCGTCGAAAGTCCCAGTTTCACATTCTTGGCACGTAAAAGATGCATTGATATTTACTAAAAACTTACAGCCGTACAAGGAAAAATACTACATTACCTGCTCAAAAGCTTTCCTGCGAAGATCGCGTCTGACTTCTTTGTCGCCAACATATCGTAGAACCCTCAATTTAGGACAAAACTTTGCTACCTCTGATACCCAACCATCTGTCACACTGAGAGGGCATATTACCACTGAAAAGATCAAAAGAAACAAGTAAACAAACAACAACAAAATCTTCCAAAATCATATAAAAAACAACGATTAAATCATAACAAAGCTAGTACAGAACCAAAATATCACTCACGGAATGGCCCAGGTGATTTCAAATGGAACTTCAAATAACTTAAGAAAGTAATGGCTTGCAAAGTCTTCCCAAGACCCATCTACACAACACAAAACCTAAATCATTATAAAGTAGAATTTTCTTAACAACGAATCAGAGGCAATTAGGCGTAAAAAAAGAAAAATCCCCACTCCCCAGTGGTAGGATTCGAATCCCAAACTTCTTGGTACATACAACTACCAAGCTTGCCCTAATGACCCAATTTATTGTAATTACACAGTGAGTAACAACAACAATACTGCTTTCAACAACTAATACTGAAATTGGAAGACTCGAAAGAAAGAAAGAAAAAATTGAAAAGTTAGGGTTTTAGTAAGCAGTTCCAATTCCCGACCTCGTCTCCTGCAAAATAGATAAAGAAAAATCAATTTAAGGGAAGAAATCAATGGTTTAGAGTGGAATGGAATATTGACTGTTAGCGTTTTACTGACCAAGAATAACGTTGACACCGGTAAGATATCTTTGAATAAGCCATGAAACTCCTTCGATTTGATGAGGTTTCAGTGTAGCTTTTATGCCAATCTCATCATAGTTTAACGGGAGTACTTCATTTTGATGATGATCGCTAGAAATAACAAAATCTGCTGCTGCTTTTAGTCTCTCCTTGTAATTCATCGACATTTTTTCTCCTGAGTCTACTCAAAGAAGAAGAAGAAAAAACCGGCAATTCCTCTCTCTAAGAAGAACGTGGCGCGGAGTTTAAATATTATAAAACGGCAGATTTACGTGTCTTTGTGAATAGGCCTGGTTTTCGGACTTTAAAGTTTAGTTGGAGGGCCACCTTTTAGGGGTGAGCATGGGTTTCAACCTGATCCGCATCCAATTCATTAGGGCAATTTCCATGGCAATGTACAAAATCAAATCTTTGTTGAGCCTGGTGGATGGTCAAATGGATTTTTGGACTATGGAAAGAAGCGGGTGGTTGACCGTCAAGCGCCAGGACGAAGTGTTGTCGCTGGCGTTTGAACCAAGACCGCCAACGACTACTTTCAAACGGATACCGGAATGGCTAGTTTCTACCTCCATAAATACAGCTCGAGTTTGATCTCACAAATTCACGACAATCTTTCATTTGATCAATCTTTTCAATTTCAATTGCTTTCGATTTTCAACCATGAATCCTGATTTTGATTCTTCTGAGGAAGATATGGAGACGGATGAAATGTTGTATGAAGAATAGGAAGAAATGTGTATGGAGTTTTTGCGTCAAATGGATGAAGATGCAATTCAAGATAGAAGAAGGCGAAATTTTATGTTGCAATTACAAACCGGGATCATACCAAAGCCTTTAGAACCATATGAAGTTACGACTATAAGATGGACGTGGCGAGATCGACATTTTTACCACGACAAGATGATGCGTGATTATTTTAATCATGATTGTATCTATTCCGATGAGGATTTTCAGCGGTGATTTCGCATGGGCCGTTACTTGACGCAAAGGATTATTGTCGAGCTTTGTCAGATACAGCCTTTATCTAATTACCAGTATGATGCACGACATGCACGAGGCTTTGGTCCCGAACAAAAGGTCACTGCGGCCCTTAGTATACTATGTTACGGGGTACCAGCCGATTCCATGGATGATTACATCCGTATTAGGAAACAACCGCCTTTAGGTATCTCAAATTGTTTTGGGAAACAATAGTCGAGCATTTTGGTCCAACCTTTTTAAGAAAGCCTATAACTGCAGAAAACACCACGAGGGGTTTTCCAGGAATGCTAGGTAGTCTTGACTGAATGCACTGGGCGTGGCATGCGTGTCCGGTTGAATGGGCAGGCCAATATAAGGGTCATTATCCAAAACCAACTTTTGGGAGCTTCAGCTACTTATGATTGTTGGTTTTGGCATGCTTTTTTTGGACTCCCGGGTTCAAATAACGATCTCACCATTTTATATAGGTCACCATTGTTTGAAGATCTTAAGAATGGGATGGCGTCGCACTGTAATTTCATCATCAACGGTCATCACTACACTCAGGGTTATTATCTAGCTGACAGAATCTATCCAGAATGGTCAACTATGGTCAAGCTTCTAGGTGTTGGACCGACGACTTCGAAGGATATGAAGTACTTTAACACCCAACAAATGAAATACAGAAAGGATATTGAACGCGCTTCTGGCATACTGAAAAAGAAGTTTTCCATCACTGCTGGGCCAACATGCTTTTTTGATCTTCAAGAAATTAACAAAATTATGCTGACTTGTATCATTCTGCATAACATGGTCATTGAAGAAACCAGACGTGACCAACCTGGACTAGTTTTTCAAATGAAGATTTGAGGCTGAATCTTGTGGTGGAGCATGGGCGTCCGACAAAAGAATATATACTTGCCACTGATAGACTCCAAAACCGGGAAATCTATGGACAACTAAGACAAGATCTGGTTTTAAAAGGAGCAAGAGACAATGTGCGGGGGAAAAGCAGAGGGGGAGCCAAATAGATGTTATTTTCGATTTAGTGTTGTTTATTTTAATTAATATGTTATTTAATTTAAAGTTGTTTGTTTAAACAAATACACTTAAAATTAAAATTAAGACAATTATATTAAAAGTAATTTTAAATAAACGAGTACAATTAAATTAAACTCAAGTACTAAAATATGTTATCAAGACTGTATTTATTTTCGTTTTCTTCTGAGGCATCATCTTCGCCTTCTTCCACATTCTTATATTGGCCAGTTTGTTGAGGGACTTGTTGTTGTTCAACCGCATCCATTTCCTTAGTCCATACAACAATTTGTCGTCCATTCATTATTGAAGTGTTCAAGGAGAGCAGCTTGCTTAGATTACAATCCCTGTAGTATTGTTCTCGTGAAAGACGACTTTTTCATTGTTGCTTTATAGCAATGCCATGGTCCCTGGCTATATCTGCTTCTATCTTCAACTCAAATTCCTTATGCTTAGTATAGTTGAACTCGTTTAAACCTCATTCTAATGCTCGTTGGGCTGCGTCTCTCGCTGCTTTTGCAGCTTTCTGACCCCCTCCTCTTCTTCTCTTGATGTTGATGTTAACGTCTAGATTAGAGTTGTGTGGTTCATGACTACTTGGAGACCCGGTATATGGAGATCCACTTTTTTCAGGTGAGGAAGTAGCCCACCATTCTGAAAATCCTGCGAGATTGGACCATATGGTGATCTTGCATGCACTTGATTACCTTCTAGCAAGTATGGATTAAACTTGTTAAGCACCCTCAAAATGGTGAAACAAGTTTCATGTTGGAAGCCCAATTTGTGGGATCTTTCCACTCTTCCCGACATCTTCGTTCCACTTCTGGTTCGCGTTCACCACTTTTTTTGATGCGCCACATTTGAATGATCAAATATATATATTCAGTAACGGATGCTGAAATTGTGTGAAAACGATGAGACAACCCTTCGGCATCACGTCTATTGATGCTACCAGTTTCTTCACAAAAATTTTGTAAAATCTTTTCATAAAAAGTTTTTTTTTTCTTGATAAATACCATTGATTTCATCTAATGTATATAATACATAATCTCTACAAATTGACTCGTCTTCATCCATCATATACTTGACACCACGAATTCTTGTGTTTCTTGGTTATAATTGTGGTGTATTTTGTTGTGTTTCTTGTTGTGATTTTCGTGTGTTTGTTGTGGTGTTTGTTGTTGTAATTGTTGTTGTGATCAGTGCGATGAGGATGCCATATTTGTTAGGAATGAAATTTATAGATATGAGATTTTTTCTGGTAGATTGAGTTGATATGAATAGTTTTGTTTGAAATAAAAGAAAAATGAGTATTGAGATGGTATGAAATTGTGAAATTTTGATGTAGAGATCAAGAAGGTGTGAGTTTTAAATTTGGAGATGAAATGAATTTATAGGGAAACAAAAAGAAGTAGCAGCCGTTGGATGAAAGTAGCCGTTGGCGGTTTTGGTAAAACCGCGACGAGTTCACCAAAAATGATGGCGTGTAAAGTAAACACGGGAGGTTTTGGCTACAACGCCATTGTTTCTGTCTGAAAATCCAGCGGTTGTGCCCCGATCGCTCGGCCTTTCATAGAGCGCGTGCATGTTCTTCTATCTCACTCTTCATCCGTTTTTCATGTTTGTTAAGTCCATAGTGGGATCAAAATGAGAGTCCATATGATCTACTCTTGCATTACGGATTTCAAATTTAGTATCCGCATCTAATTCATCATCCAACGAATTTGCATCCAATGGATGCAGGGATGGACGGATTGGATACTGATAATCCAATGGATTTGTTTTAGTTAAAATTTATATAATATAAAGCCAACACAAATGACTCCTTATAAAACATACATATCTGATATATGTATACAAATATATAAATGGCATGGACAACACCCCAAGCAAACATCTTAAGAATTCCAAAATGATCCATCGTATTTTCTAGAACTATATAAATGCTCTTAATTTAACGGATCTGGATGTCCGACGGATTCCAAATTTCCATCCGGGCCCGATCGGCAGTTCGTTGGATTTCAAAAATTCCATTAACATCCAACCCATTAATGAACGGTCCGGACATCCATCCGCTAAAGCACGGTTGGCTCCAATTAAATCCGAGGATTACAGGCCAAATGCTCAACCCTACACCTTCTCTTAAAGGACTCTATTATTGGGGTTGCAATCAAAATTTTCTGAACAAGGATTAAAAACCTCTGAGGCCTAGGGGTTTTATCGGAAGCCTATCAATTACTTCTCTCAATGAGTGCAAATGGCGGGGGTTGTTTAAATAGGAAAGATGACCAATTTAGCCTCAAACTAACCCAAATCTTAACTTATGTAAGTGCATTTCATTACCATTTTCAGCTATAAACTAAAAACTTAATAATCTAAAACAAAAAAAATTATATTCTCATCTAATATTTCCAAGTTGCATAAACTTTAATCAATTTTTTTTTATCTTTTTGTCTAACGATCTTTGATCCAATAATTATAAGGTAAATCTCCATCAACTCGTTCTATTATTAATATTTATACACTCATTTACACGTTTAAAATCCCAATTTTGAAAATCAAAATCTTTGATTTATCCAGAATCGGGTTACGTAGATCAATCGTATCAACCGATTATGGATTTTGTTTTTCATTACATGAAGAGCATGCAGAGGAATCAATTTATAAGATGATTAAAATCGACCGATTCTGGATATAAATCATTATATGTAAAGACAAAACCAGAATTAGTTAATAATTGCATGAACTTTTAACGACTTTTTTATACTTTATTAAGATGTTGTCCCTTGTCGTTCTCTTTTCTGTGACATCTTTCTTATTGACACTTGTTGCTTTATTGATATTCTTTGGTTTGCATTTCTGAGTGACTTGAGGACCAACATGTTTCTTTTTCTCCTCGACGTTGTTTTGAAACTTACTTGGGGGAACTCTGGAAGAACCGATATTATGCAACTCAATTTTTCTCCAGTTGGAAGCATCAGATCTTGTCATCGCATGAACAAAAGCATATCTGACTTTATCTCTTCTACGAAATCTGCATCCCCTTTGCAAGAAACCTGATTTTCCATAATAAAAGCATTTTTTAGTAGAATGGAAAGAGTGATCCTTGTTATTACCTAGATTGTATGTCGTTGCACTCTTGATGAAATTTCTTCCTTTCTTCGTTAGCAGATGGTGGAGATATTTCACTCTTTTCGTCAGTGGGATCTTTTGATTGGGAAGAATCTTTGGCCTTGACAAATTTCACCCCTTTGCAAATATTAGGAGCGTTTATTCCTTCATATCTGATTCCTCATGTATCACGATGATTTCTACATGCTACCAATAGGTTAATTTATTTAAGCTACTATTGAGAGACAAACTTTCTTTTAAGGTTATATTATCTTCTTCCAACCTTTTGATATTTTCAAGCGCGTTAACTAGATCATTCTTGGATGATTCAAATTGAAATTTGAACTCTTTTTGTTCTGAATCAAACAACAAGTTCATCTCAATATTCTCCAAAGTATCTAGTTTTGCTTGAAATGACTTCTCTCGATCACGTCCTTAATTTAGAGATTTCTTCCTAAGACCTCGTATCTATTTGAGATAATCCTTTGCACCAATTTGGTCTCGCGAGTCTTTATTCTCAGTATGCAGTCTGTCATTTTGAATTTTCTCACTAAATAAAGAGCTTTCAGTTTCATAAAGTTTATGATGATACTCCTTAAGAAGTTTATTAACAACTGGATCTTCATGGAACACTTCTCCATCAGAGTCATAACTTGTGTCCGAAAAACGTCTTCCAGAAGTTAATGCAAACTCGCCTAGACACTCTAGATAATCGTCAGGTATATCATCAAGAGTTGGGAGAGTTGCAATGTATGTTGGTTGTCTGCGGTCACTACTAGCACATAAAGAAGATAAATATATGATCCAATGACAGTTGAAGCATTGAACAACATCATCAACACAAGTCCAAGACTTATGACCATGAGATATTGTATCTTAAAAAAAAATCGTTTTTTCCTGTTTCTCATAATTTTGTCGTGGAGTATCATCCTTGGTCCCTGGCACTATTGTTTTACCCTTTACAGCTTTAATAAAAATACCTATCTCTTTTTCAGACCGGTGTTTATTATCCAATATCTTTAATTTACCAACTAGATAACTCTTTGTTAGTGTTGAAAGATCATTTGCTTTTGTGATGACATGTTATTAAACTTGTATCTTGATGGTAGAGACCTGAGAATTTTACACACAATATCTTTCTCCGGGAATAGTTCTTCTTAACGAATGTGAGGAGTTCACTATCTAAGAAATATTTCGGTTAAACTCATCAAAAGTTTCATCATCAGACGTACGAAAATTTTCCCAGTTAGATGCTAGGTTTTTAAGCCTTGATTCTTTCTATGTGGTATTCCCTTTGAATACGGTCTGCAAGATACCCAAGCTTCTTTTGAAGTTTCACATGTAGTCACACGATACTGGAGATCCTGGCTTATGTCATGTATAATATCATTCAATCTATCATAATTATGTTTTGCAGCATTGATTTTAATTCCTCTTAATCAGCTATATCCTTCATAGTAGTTTTGTTTTTTATTCACAATGGCCATTGGAGAATGATAATCCTTGACTACTCGCATCCAAGTTTGGAAATCACGAGCTTGCAAGAACGAACTTGTTGTTATTTTCCACCATAAATAATTTGTGTCATCAAATATTGGTGGAACGTAAAATTAACTTGGTTGACAAATGCTCAAATTCATGTCTTATAGGTCTGAACCGCTACGAACATATACTTATTAGGTCTTTATGGTGTTTGAATGCTCTGATACCAATTTAAAATGAGAGGTAACTAGTACACCAACAACTTTTGCATTTGGGAACCTATATGGAAAATACTTGTACAAAAGTATGTACCGGAATTGTTCACGAACTGAATTTCAACAAGAACAAGTCTTGTAATACATATTTCAAGATACGAATTCAATAAGAATGAAGTATGTTCTTTAAAGTTAAGATAATACTATCTAGGTTTAAATACGTAAAAACCTCAAATATTTTAATAAAAAAATATAATGCGGAAAAGAAATAACACAGAGACCGAAGATGTTTGTTAACGAGAAAAACTACAATCTTGTAAAGAAATCCCGGGACTTAGTCCAAATTGAACACACACTGATTTAAGTTGTTACACCAATTACCTACAATATTGTAAAGTCTTTATGTCTTTTTCCAAGTCAAGTATTATCTCCGGGTTCCTTATTTTCTTCACCATGGTTATCATTAGTAGAATTTCTTTCATATCAAGGTACCATAAAGCTATCAGTTGGAGGGGAAAAAATGGTGGTTTTGTTAATTTATTTGGAGTTTTACTTTATATTAGGAATATTTATTCTTGTGTGCATGATATTGGTCTTCTTAATCATCCTCACTCTGACAAATGATATAGGTTTTTTGTGATATTCATCTAGCTGACAGTCGTATCATCACAATCGCATTTAGAATGTTTCGATATATAACATTCTTTGCAAATTTTATGTGGCTACTTCTTATAAGAATACCTCACCTATCTAGTAGCACTTAGCTTCAGTAATAGCAAGAACTTATCTACCTAGTGGTGTTGAAATATTTATATTAATAAAAACCTTGGAGACCTTTCCAGTAGCTGGTAAGGCATTCGGTGGTTCAATTGCAATAACCTTGTTTTTTGGTTTATTGTTCAGGCAATAAATGTTTCAAATGGGATATATAAAACTGAGTATCCCATGAAAGATCTTTGTAAACAATTAAAGGGAAATAATCAAAAAGAACAATAGGATGACCATCAATGCTTCAAGGTATTTCCTTAAAAACCTTATTAATTTTCATCCAGTTAGCAAATGTGAAGATCGTAATATTTTGATCAACCTCAAGAATCTTTATATCTTTTGTAGGAATGAATTCCCAAGTTTTTTTTTATATAATTTTTTACTATTTTGTCTAACATTCTCCCCTCAATTGTAATCTTCCCAATGAAAGTTGTTTTCATTTCAGCTTTATCATCGTCATCATATTCATCATTTGACTAAACAACCATATCAATAATGTTTTTTCCTTCTCCGGATTCGTGTTATTCAACTTGGTAGTGATGTGGGTCACTTCATATTTTCCAACAACTTAGTGGACACAAACTAGGAAGCCATAATGATATGATGGTTTTGGTACATAACTGAGTTCTTTAATTGGATGTTAAAGTTTTTGTTTAAACTAGATTGATACGCATTAGGGTTTTGATTGACTGATTATGAGAGTGATCATTTTGATTGGAATAACTTTCATACTTAAAATGAATTTCTTGTGGATATTCTTTCTGTAGTATAACTAAGGAATAACTGGGTTTTGAATATGTTAAGAGGTACACTAAAAAGAAAGAAACTATTTTTTGTAACTTTTTTTTTTGAACTTTGAAAAGAGCTAATTAATCATGAATTTATTTCTACTGGGTTGACCTAGTAGGTGTTGAAAAAACCGATCCCACTGAACTTGAACCAAGTCTAATCTTTCTTGATAGCAAATTGGTGTGAAAGGCAAAGACACACAGAAACTTGCAAGTATACAAGGCCAAATTTTATACTATAGGGATGAGTAGGGGTTTGTCCACAGGGAGTGGGAGCATACAAGAAGTCTTCCTAGCTAAAGTTTACAGTGCGCTAAGGGCAGTAACTATGGTGACAGTGACAATGATCAAGAATGGTAGTGAAACAAAGGCAGCAGCCTAAGGCAAGGGTATTGAGCAATAGTGACAGACAAAGAGAAAGATGCAGAATTGTGTGAAGTTACTAAGGCAATTGAATCCACCTTGTGCCCTAATCAAGCAATGCAATCTAGTTTGAGTTGGAAATCCTATGCATACATCTAGAATGAGATGAAAATCAGCTTGCTCACTGATATGCCCCTAGAATTGACTGTCTTTTGACAGCACAATCAATCACAGGCATGCCAGAGCACTGAGTACTTCCCATTGCTCAAGCAAACAGGCATTAAGGAAACTACCCTAACCATGCATCATCTAACAGTGCACTAGGCTTCAACAGAGCCTTAGTTGCAGTGAATTAGCTCATGCTAGACATGAGTATATCAACAGCATTCATCAAACAAACTACATTAAAATGCAACATGCATACAGGACACACAATCAACGGTTGCTATAAACAGAAATTGGAAAAAATGCGAATTGATTCAAATATGTTCACTGGCTAGCAGAGAGCTTTTCTACCACACCCATAACATCCATTTTATAGTTTTTACAACACACCCTAAATTTTTCTACAAAAACCCTAAATTGAAAATCCCCAAATTTGAAAACCCTAATTTTTAAATTCCAAATTAAACTCACTGATTTCTGAATTTGTCTCCCCTGTGCTCGACCCATGCCCTGTGATATTCCTTGCTCCTCCTCAGCTCTAACTCCCCAATTGCCTACTGATGCCCTAGCTTTTCTCTTTCTTATGTAGCACCTAGGGTTGATGCTAAGAACAAGAAAGGGAAATACTAGGGCGCTGGATGATGGTGAGTCTGATTTGGGTCGAGAGAATGGAGATGGTGAAGCGAGGTGGTGAGGAAAGATGATTGGTGGTGGCAGTAGTTGCAGGGGGTATGGTGTGAGAAGAGTTTTGGGGAAAGAAAATGATTTGGAAGAAGAGGGTGTTTGGCTTGAGGTCGATGGGTTCGATGGCTAAGGTGTTGAGCGGGTTCATCAAATTTGATGTCTAGCGAGGATAGCCGTTGGATGTGAAGATGGTTGGTAGATCTAAACGGTGGTATGAGAGATGATAACACTTCGACCGTTGGATTGTGAAATACAACAAAGTTAACGGCGAAGATCGAGGTTAGGTTCTGTAGTGTTAAGCGGAAGTATCGAGATTTGATGAGCAGGCAAAGAAGCGACCGTAGGATCTAAATGTGATCTAATCTGAAGGCTTGGAATTTAGGTACTATGGTGTTTTGCAGGGACTTCAGATTTTGATGAACGCGATGAGAAGCGACCATTGGATGATGATGGATCCGATCTAACGGCTGAGAATGGAGCGGTATGTATAGAAAATGGGTTTGGGTAAGGGTGTGGGCCTTGGGTATGCCAGCCCATATCTTCTTTAAGAACAATTCTTCCTTCTTGAGCCCATTCCTAGCTTTTTGGACTGCGTCCATCCATTCTTTGCGGCGTTCCTTGCGTAATTTCTTCCGGCCTTTCACTACTCTTCAGCTCTTTTCCGCTCCGCAAGTCATCCAGACTTTATTTATTACCTAAAATGCAAAATTAAGTAAGAAAAATATTTATTCTTGAAAACAATGAAAATACAGAATATGGGATAAAATGTAGAATTAATGCACAAAATGAGTTAAATGCCAACAAAAAGGGATAAATATATACAATTTGGCACTCATCAAATACCCCCAACCTGAATTTTACTTGTCCTCAAGTAAAACAAAACTAAGGAAATCCTAACTATACCACTGTCGCTGGTCTCTCGAATGCATTTAGCGTATGCACTAAGCCTTTTAAACCACTAGTGTCCCTAGTGGACGAGTTGAAGTCTCGTGAAGGTTTGCTTAGAACGTACCTACAAAGTTCTAGGTCAAAATATAAGCTCAGATTCCATCAAATGTGACATGTGCAAGTCAGTTTAGCTCACAGCAAAATGGAGATGTCAATCTAGCTATCGAAGGCACAATCCTAGCACTGATAACAAAAAAAAGACATGTGATAAGAGTGTAAAGTGTACTACACATGTGTAAAGAAATCTGAAGTTATGACTACTAATCACCAAGATAGTTTCTCAGGCTAAGAACCAAGGTCGAAATCTAGCTAGCTGTCCGGACTTTACGAGAATTGTGAATGAGTTGGAGGTATTTCACAATTACTCGCGTGTACATCAATGGCATACACCCTCCTTGCTTATTACAAAGAAACAACAAAATGACTATTTACATGACTCTTATTTACATTGACTATTCTCTTTTTATTTTTGGAACAAGAGATGATGGAATTGATAAATACTTGATTTTTTTTGTATTTTTCTGATATTTTTTTCTTTTTTTTTTCTGATATATACATTTTTTTTCTTTTTTTTTTTTTTTTTTTTTTTTTAACATAGAACACTTTTGATACATAAAAGGAAACAAAAATTACATGACACTTTGCAAGAGGTAGCCCTTTTTGATGCACCCAGTTAAATTCGATGGTTGTCTTTCTTAATGTAACCTCCACCTTCTATCCCAACCAACCAAAGAACAAGCTAGTCAAGTTTCGTTCAGTATTCTAAAGTGATTGGCAATCGTAACTTCCTATCAAACACCTTGAAGATCGAGGCCATACATGTATTGGTAGATCGTGCGCGTGCAAATTTCTTATCACTATGTGAATTGTGCTAGAATCAGGGTGCCTAAATATCTAGACTAAGACTCCTAATAAAAATACAATCAAAGATCAACATTTCAAGGTAAATGAGCTCCATTTTTATGATTTTTCATTTTTTAATTTTTTATTTTGATTTTTTTTTTTGATTTTTTTTTTTTTTTCAATTTTTTTCAAAAAGATGGAGTTTGTTTTCATTAGGCAATTATAGGCATATTATCATGGATCTACTCTATACCCCCAAACCTAAACTAAACATTGTCCTCAATGTTTCAAAATATGGAAAGAATTATAAACAATATGAAGAGGAACATGCTGAGTAGAGTAAAAGGAGAGAGAATACCCGATTGTACGGCGAAAGCCTCGATTAAAACTCCGTTATTCAAGGCAAAAATCCATCATATTAGGTCACAATGGATGAGCACAAAATATACAAAAGGAAATTTAACTAACACATTATCTACAAGAAAATTTGGTTTTTAATGGGATTGGACTTTTTGGGAAAATTTGGTTTTGTCGGGAGACATTTGGTTTTGATGGGAAAAAGAAAAATTTTGGTTTTTAGGGAAACATTTGGAAAACTTTTTGGTTATTTAGGGAAAGAGTGGACCAGTTTAGTCCACATAGACCGGGTCCTCCAGGTTGGTTGTTTCAATGTCGGGTGGAATGGTTCAAGGAATGGTTTTAATCTCTGACCGTTGACTTTGAAAACGTTCTTGTTGGAAACATCCTCCAGCTCTACAGCTCCATGAGGAAAAACTGTGCGTACTAGGTACGGACCCTTCCATCTGGAACGCAGTTTTCCCGGAAAAAGATGTAATCGGGAGTCATACAGCAAAACTTTCTGACCAGGAGTGAAGGATTTGCGCAGAATACGCTTATCATGAAACATCTTCATCTTCTGCTTATATAACTTGGCACTATCATAAGCCTCATTTCTCAATTCTTCCAACTCGTTGAGTTGAAGTTTCCTTTGAATTCCAGCTTCGTCCAGAGAGAAGTTCAGCTCTTTGATTGCCCAGTAGGCACGATGTTCTAATTCCACAGGTAGATGGCACGGCTTTCCATACACTAGACGATAGGGGGACATGCCAATTGGTGTCTTATAAGCTGTTTATAGGCCCACAAAGCATCATTCAATCTCAATGACCAATCTTTCCTGGACGGGTTGACCGTCTTCTCCAGAATGTGCTTAATTTCCCTATTAGAAACTTCTACTTGTCCACTAGTCTGAGGGTGGTACGGAGTAGCAACCTTGTGAGTTATGCCATACTTGCGTACTAAAGACTCAAAGTACTTGTTACGAAAATGTGAACCGCCGTCACTGATGATAGCTCTAGGGGTACCAAAACGTGCAAATATGTTTTCCTTTAGAAATGAAAGTACCACCTTGTGGTCATTTGTTCTGGTTGCTATGGCTTCTACCCACTTAGAAACGTAATCAACTGCGACTAGGATGTACAATCTACCGTCAGAAATAGGGAATGGACCCATGAAGTCGATCCCCCAAACATCAAAAATCTCCACAATCAAAATGGGGTTCAATGGCATCATGTTTCTCCTCGAAATGCTTCCTAGCTTTTGACAGCGTTCACAAGCAACACAATAATCATGGCAATCCTTGAACAATGATGGCCAATAGAATCCACACTGCAAGATCTTTGCAGCGGTTTTCTTGGCACTGAAATGGCCTCCACATGCTTGGTCATGACAAAAGATATCACATCTTTCTGTGCGGTGTTGGGGACACATCTCCTAATGATTTGGTCCCGGCAGTACTTAAACAAATATGGGTCATCCCAAAGGAAATGTTTAACTTCAGCCAAAAACTTATAGCGGTCTTGTCTGACCAATGTGAGGGCATCCTACCTGCAGCAAGGTAGTTAACGATGTCGGCAAACCAAGGAAGGTTTGACACAGACATCAATTGCTCATCAGGAAATGATTCTCTGATTAGCATGGACTCATCAATAGACTCAATGGTTAATCTAGACAAATGATCAGCAACCACATTCTCACAACCTTTCTTATCACGGATTTCGAGATCGAATTCCTGTAATAAGAGTATCCATCGAATAAGGCGAGCTTTAGCATCCTTCTTGGAAAGAAGATACTTCAAAGCCGCATGGTCAGTGTATATGATGATCTTAGATCCTATGAGATAAGATCTAAACTTGTCTAATGCGAAAACGACAGCAAGCAATTCCTTCTCGGTAGTTGTGTAATTGAGTTGAGTATCATTAAGGGTTTTGCTAGCGTAGTATATCACGTATGGTAGTCTATCAACACGCTGTCCTAAAACAGCACCAACAGCATAATCAGAGGCATCACACATGAGTTCAAACGGTAGTTCCCAGTTGGGTGGTCGGACTATAGGAGCGGCGGTGAGAAGAGTTTTTAATTCCTCCCAAGCTTTCACACAAGCATCATCGAAATTGAAGGTAACATCTTTGGCGAGTAGACTACACAGAGGTCTTGAGATTTTGCTAAAGTCTTTGATGAATCGCCGGTAAAAACCAGCATGACCTAAAAATGATCGAATTTCCCTCACAGAGCGGGGTTTTGGTAAATGTCGGATGATCTACTTTAGCTTTATCTACTTCAATGCCTTTTCCCGGAGATGATGTGTCCTAGAACTATTCCTGAATTCACCATAAAATGGCACTTTTCCCAATTTAGAACAAGGTTCCTTTTCTACATCTGGACAGCACAAGGGTAAGATGTCTTAAACATTTATCAAACGAAGAACCGAACACGGAGAAATCATCCATGAAGATCTCGAGAAAACTATCTATCATGTCAGAAAAAATGCTCATCATGCATCGCTGAAAAGTAGCAGGTGCATTACACAACCCAAAGGGCATGCGTCTATAAGCAAATGTCCCAAAGGGACACGTGAACGTAGTTTTTTCCTGATCTTCTGGTGCAATGTGAATTTGGTTATAACCGGAAAAGCCATCTAGAAAACAGTAGTGACTGTGTCCAGACACACGTTCTAGCATTTGGTCTATGAAAGGGAGCGGGAAGTGATCCTTCCTGTTACTGTGTTCAACTTTCTGTAGTCGATACATACTCGCCATCCTGTGGTTGTACGTGAGGGGACTAACTCATTCTTGTCGTTCTGAACTACAGTAATGCCTGACTTCTTAGGCACAACTTGAATGGGACTAACCCATTTACTATCTGGTATTGGGTATATGATACCCGCATCAAGTAGTTTCAGGATTTCTCCTTTGACTACATCTCTCATGTTAGGATTAAGTCTCCTTTGCATTTCCCTAGATGGTTTGGCATTCTCTTCGAGATTAATGTGGTGCATGCAAATGGTGGGGCTTATTCCTTTGAGGTCTGAGATGGTCCATCCTAAGGCCTCTTTGTGTTCCTTAAGTACTTCTAAGAGCTTACTTTCCTGTTCCGTGTCTAAACATGATGAAATAATGACAGGTAGAGTATCAGAAGAACCTAGGAATGCGTACTTCAACGTACTAGGCAATGTTTTCAATTCAAGCTTGGGTGGCTCAACAATGGATGGAATGAGCTTGGAATCAGAGAGTAAGGGTGGTTCCACTTCATATCTTCCTTCAGTGACGTCCATTTGAGGTACAGATTCGAGCAGAGATAGGACGTCACTACAGTATGCATCATCATAGGAATCTGAGTTAAAGTTCTCCATACATGCTTGAAAGGGGTCGACGGATAGAATGTTAGTCAACGAATCTTGTATTAATCCTTCAATCATATTAACTTCATGCACATCATCATCATCAAGATTCACAGGTTGTTGACTAATATCGAACACATTCAATTCTACCGTCATGTTGCCAAAAGACAGTTTCAACACTCCATTACGACAATTAATGATTGCGTTGGACGTAGCCAAGAAAGGACGTCCTAAGATGACAGGAATGTGACAGTCTGGGTTTTGTACAGGTTGAGTGTCTAAGACAATGAAGTCTACGGGAAAATAGAATTTGTCAACCTTGATCAAAACGTCTTCGACCACTCCACGAGGAATCTTGACAGATCTCTGCCAGTTGTAGAGTGATAGATGTTGGCTTCAACTCCCCAAGACCTAACTGCTCATAAACAGAATATGGCAGTAGGTTAACACTTGCACCTAGGTCTAATAACGCTTTATTGACCGTGTGTTCTCCTATAGTGCAAGAAATTGTTGGACATCCTGGATCCCTAAACTTGGGTGGAGTTTTGTTCAGAATGATGGAACTCACCTGTTCAGCTAAGAAAGCACGTTTTGCACATTAAGCTTGCGCTTTTGAGTACACAAGTCTTTGAGGAATTTAGCATAAGCAGGGATTTGCCTAATTGCTTCAAGAAAAGGAATGTTGATGTTGACTCTCTTGAACAGATCTAACATCTCATTATAATGGGTACTTTTTGTTGATAGATCAATCTTTGAGGAAATGGGGCAACAGGAGAATGAGTTGGCAAAGGGACATTCACAGCAGTAGAATTGTCAGGCTTTCCAACTTGCTCAGATTCTTTGGTTTTCTGGGGTTGTGGAGACAGCGTGGAATTTGTATCAGATTCATTAGGTTCGCCCACGTTGTTCTCGATGATTTTACCACTTCGGAGGGTGGTAATGGCATGGACTTGATCGGGTGAGGTTTCAGTGCAGGATGTTGTGCCTGTTTGAAATATCCTCTTTGGATTTTGTTGGGGTTGGCTAGGGAGTGTACCCTTTTCTCTCTCACTTATGGAATCACAGATTTGACCCATCTTTTGATCAAGACTTTTCTGACTTTGCACTAGACTCTGGAACATCTCCTCTAAGGCGGATAATCTCTTGTCGGTATTGTGTTGAGGATATGATTGTTGAGAGTTCGATTGTTGTTGAGGGTTCCTAGGATATTGATAACCTTGATTGTTCTGAGATCCCTGATTGTTTTGATAGCTCTGATTGGTTTGAGATGGTCCTCCCTGAGTGGGTCCTTTGGACCATGAAAAGTTAGGGTGGTTTCTCCATCCTGGATTGTAGGTCTGTGAATAGGGGTTATGCTCTTGTTTTTGAAACATGGCTTGTGCCTGTTCAAGCCTAGATTCCTGGACTGCAAGCAAATCGGGGCAATTTTGGAATTGATGGTTGGGATCGTTACAAGCGGCACATACAGACGAAGCGACATGTTCTCGGAGAGTAGTGGTGGAAGGTTTTGAATTTTTATGTAGTTCTAACTCTTCTAATCTCCTAACTATCGATGCCATGTTTGCTCTTCCCTCGAAATCTGCGTCAATCCTAAAAGCCTTAGCTTCGGATGTAGTCTTTCTGGGTTCACGGATGGATTCCCACTGTTGCGTCTTTTCAGCTACTTCAATCAAGAAGTCCCAAGACGCATCAGCAGTTTTGTCTACGAATAGACCATTACACATTGACTCAACCGTTGTTCGGGTGGACACATCTAGACCTTCATACAAAATTTGCACAAGTCTCCATTTTTCAAAACCATGATGGGGACATTGGAGCAATAATTCATTGAATCTCTCCAGGTATCTAGCTAAGGTCTCACCCTCTAATTGCACAAAGCTATTCAGACTTTGACGAATTGTCGCAGTCTTGTGATTCGGGAAAAACTTTTTGAAAAACTCCTTTATGAGGTCATCCCATGTCATGATGGATTGAGGCTGTAAAGCATACAGCCAGGCCTTTGCCTTATCTTTCAGGGAGAAAGGAAAGAGCCTTAACTTTAGGGTTTCGTCGGAAATTTGAGTGAAACGCAGAGTTCCACAAATTTCCTCGAATTCTCTCACGTGGTGGTAAGGGTTTTCATTCTCAACACCTCTAAAAATAGGGAGCATCTGTATTGTGCTTGATTTCAGCTCATAATGGCCATTAGCCTCGGGTAGCACAATACAAGAAGGTTGACTGGCTCTAGTTGGGTACATATAATCCTTGAGGGTACGGGGTTCTCCCATTGTTTCAGATTGGTCCGGTGTGTTTTCCTCAGAAGTTGTGGGTATGTCAATTGGATCTATTTGATTTACTCTAACTAGTCTATTTGATTGGTCTCTAAAGGTTACAATCATATCCCACTCATGAAATAACAAGCCCACAGATAAGGGAGAAAACAGGGCCCATAAGGATTTGGTTTTGAAAGGGTTAAGTGGAATTTGGTTTTAAGGAGTGGAATTTTAGTTTTAATAAGGGATTTTGTTTTTGGTTTAAAATTGGGCTTTGGAAAAGTTTTTGAACTAAACCTAGCATAAATTAGCACAACCCATAAAAGAAAATAAAAACAATAATAATAATTACAAGCCCATAAAATAAAAGAAAATAAAAGAAAAAGAAAATAAAAATAAAAAAATAATTATTACAAGCCCAAATTAAAAATAAATTAATTATTACATACCCAAATTGAATATTTAATGAGGCCCAAGTGGGTTACTCATGGTTTTAGGCTTACTTGGTCAAGGAGGGAAGCCCAGTTAGGCTTTTGTTCCCTTTTAGTTGCACAGCCCAGTTGGGCTTTAGGATCGTCCTAAGCAGCTCTCGCTCAAGCCCAGCAACAACAGGTAGAACAGAGCCCAGCAGCACTTGGCAAGCCCATTTCAGTTGAAGTTGGTGAAGCCCAATTCAGAGAAGTACAAGCCTACCAGTAGAAGGCAGAGCCCAGCAGCTTCAGTTTGCAGCCCAGCAGCTTCACTTGGCAGCAACAGTTGCTTTGGTTCACCAGCAGCAGCAACAGCAGCAGCAGCAGCAACTCAGTGGCACCAGTTCAGGAACTTCAGCTTCACTGCAGTTCCAACAGCAACAGCAGCTTTGGCAGCAGCTTGGCAGCAGCAACAGGTGAGTGAACAAGATAGCAATTAGCTCAAACAACTCTGCAAGCACAGCAAGGCCACAACAGCTATGAAAACTTCAAAAAAATATGGCAGCCAGCTCCCCGGCAGCGGCGCCAAAAACTTGGTGTGAAAGGCAAAGACACACAGAAACTTGCAAGTATACAAGGCCAAATTTTATACTATAGGGATGAGTAGGGGTTTGTCCACAGGGAGTGGGAGCATACAAGAAGTCTTCCTAGCTAAAGTTTACAGTGCGCTAAGGGCAGTAACTATGGTGACAGTGACAATGATCAAGAATGGTAGTGAAACAAAGGCAGCAGCCTAAGGCAAGGGTATTGAGCAATAGTGACAGACAAAGAGAAAGATGCAGAATTGTGTGAAGTTACTAAGGCAATTGAATCCACCTTGTGCCCTAATCAAGCAATGCAATCTAGTTTGAGTTGGAAATCCTATGCATACATCTAGAATGAGATGAAAATCAGCTTGCTCACTGATATGCCCCTAGAATTGACTGTCTTTTGACAGCACAATCAATCACAGGCATGCCAGAGCACTGAGTACTTCCCATTGCTCAAGCAAACAGGCATTAAGGAAACTACCCTAACCATGCATCATCTAACAGTGCACTAGGCTTCAACAGAGCCTTAGTTGCAGTGAATTAGCTCATGCTAGACATGAGTATATCAACAGCATTCATCAAACAAACTACATTAAAATGCAACATGCATACAGGATACACACAATCAACTGTTGCTAAAACAGAAATTGGAAAAATGAGAATTGATTCAAAATATTGTTCACTGGCTAGCCCAGAGAGCTTTTCTACCACACCCATAACATCCATTTATAGTTTGTTACAACACCCTAAATTTCTACAAACCCTAAATTGAAAATCCCCAAATTTGAAAACCCTAATTTTTAAATTCCAAATTAAACTCACTGATTTCTGAATTTGTCTCCCCTGTGCTTGACCCATGCCCTGTTGATGTTCCCTCTGCTCCTCCTCAGCTCTACAGCTCCCAATTGCGTCTACTGATGCCCTAGCTTTTCTCTTTCTTATTTGTAGCACCTAGGGTTGATGATAAGAACAAGAAAGGGAAATACTAGGGAGCTGGATGATGGTGAAGGTCTGATTTGGTCGAGAGAATGGAGATGGTGAAGCTCGAGGTGGTGATGGAAGAGATGGTGGTGGCAGTGGAGTTGCAGGCGGTATGGTGGTGGAGAAGAGGTTTTGGGGAAAGAAAATGATTTGGGAAGAAGAGGGTGTTTGGCTTGAGGTCGATGGGTTCGATGGCTAAGGTGTTGAGCGGGTTCATCAAACTTTGATGTCTAGCGAGGATACGCGTTGGATGTGAAGTGGTTGGTAGATCTAACGGTGGTATGAGAGATGAATCACTTCGACCGTTGGATTGTGAAATACAACAAAGTTAACGGCGAAGATCGAGGTTAGGTGCTGTAGTGTTAAGCGGAAGTATCGAGATTTGATGAGCAGGCAAAGAAGCGACCGCATGATCTAAATGTGATCTAATCTGAAGGCTTGGAATTTAGGTACTATGGTGTTTTGCAGGGACTTCAGATTTTGATGAACGATGAAGAAGCGACCATTGGATGATGAAATGGATCCGATCTAACGGCTGAGAATGGAGGCGGGTATGGATATAGAAAATGGGTTTGGGTAAGGGTGCTGGGCCTTGGGTATGCCCAGCCCATATCTTCTTTAAGAAAGTGAAAATTAGAACAAAATACTTTTACAAAATTGAATTTACAGTTAGGAACCTAACAATAAATATAATATACAGTTGGAAGTCCAAATTTCCTCAACCGTGGACAAAGTCAGGGTAACTTAAGGTTAGAAAAATTCTGAAGAATAACCACTTTTGGAAGAATCTCGATTTTTTTTATTTTATTTAAAATTTAACATATGGTCATGAATCTAACCATAAACATTATATACAGTTAGGAGTTTATATTTTCTCATACAGTTATGATCTTGTCAACGTATGAACAGAAGCATATCTAGGTTTTATCTCTTTTACGAAATCTGCAAATCCTTTACAAGTGACCTGGTTTTCCACAGTAAAAGAAATTTTTAGTATAATGGAAAAAGTGATGCTTATTGTTACCTGGATGTGTATGTCCGTACTTTGGATCTTGATGGAATTTCTTCTTTCCGACATTAGAATATGGTGGAGATACTTCACTCTTTTTATCAGTGGAATCTATTGGTTGAGAAGAATCTTTAGCCTTGACAAATTTCACCTCTTTGCAAATACTAAGAGCGCAAACTCCTTCGCATTACATTCCTCGTATATGACGATGACTTCTACATGCTCCCAATATCGAGGTTAATTTATCTAAGCTACTACTGAGAGTCAAGCTTTCTTTTAAGGTTATATTTTCTTCTTCCAAACTTTTGATCTTTTCAAGCGCATTAACTAGATCATTCTTGGACGATTCAAATTGAACTTTGAGATCTTATTGTTCTAAATCAAACAACATGTTCATCTTAATATTCTCCAAAGTATCTAGTTTTGCTTGAAGTACCTTCTCTCGATCACGTCCTTTTAGAGATTTTTTCTTTAAGACCTCGTATTTGTTTGAGATAATCCTTTGCACCAATTAGGTCTCGCAAGTCTTTATTCTCACTACGATTGTCATTTTGAACTTTCTCACTAAATAATGAGCTTCCGGTTTCACAAAGTTCCTGATGATACTTCTTAAGAATTTTATTAACAACAACTGTATTAGAGCATTGCTCGGTTGAACCCATATGTTTTATTATCTCAAGATTGTTGTCAATGTTAGGTAATCAAAACTATATTTCAATTTCCAGTCTACTAACTTGAGTTTAGGATAGGTTAGAATTGTAGTTGAGTATCACAGATCACCCTTGAAGACTGAAGATCAACGAAGGCATTTGAAGAACTTTTATACCAGGTATGTGAATACTGAACCATTTTATTTTACTCACTATAACATCATTCTATCTATTGAGACTATGTCATATGACTTATAGTAGATTAACAAAGTATATGTTTCGAGTCAAGCTTTTCTTGTGAAAAAACTTGAAATATGATTTAAGGACGGATATTCAAAGGTCCTTAACAATATTAGTCATATGAATTAATTTGTGGATCAAATGAAAATTTTCCATGCAAATGATTATATCACTTGGGAATGTTTCAAACATCAAAATAGAGTAATATGAACTTACTGAATTTCTATTCAGGGTAGGTTGGTGAACTTAGTTTGCAAACCATATATATATATATATATATATGAGATTTAGAAATACAGGAAGGTTAGCGAACCAGTTCGCAAACCACAAGTTCAGTTGGGAACAGTTCACGAACCTGGTTGGCAAACCGTGGTGAATTGAACTTTCTAAGTTGGATTAAGTGGCTAGCAGTTGGCTAACTCACTTTACAAATCGAGGTTAACTGAGTTCGGTAGTATTGTAGGGTTGGCGAAACTTAGCACCCTGACTCGTGAGCAAGCCTTACATTTGGCAAACCGTTGTACCAACTGTCCCAATAATGTTTAGCAGATGCTCAAAGACTTATTATTTTAATATGTTTAGCATTGATATAACTCTCTTAAACACTTCTAAGACTTCATTGATTTATGAAAAACTTATATATTTGAATCATGATTAATTTCTTAGGTGTTTAAATGAACATAAAGTAGCTTTTAGTTCTTTGTCTAACTTGCCAAACCGAACAGTCATTGTACACGGTTCAGTAAGCGAACCTATGTATATAGTCTTCTATTGTAGTTTGAAGACCTATTATGTTTACTTGATTCTCAAGTTATGTTAACTTGAATTATAAGCTAACCATGGTCTTTGAAAAATTATAAATAAAGCATCTCTGTTAACTGGAAAAATCAATCCCCGATATAATGTGTTCTAGTTGATTTTAGAGTCGTCTCTATTGACCTTTTAGGCCTATAATTGAAAAGACTTCGCTTGGGGATTCGTGAAGACGGGTCTGACTATATTTACCTTAATAGTTCATGAATTATGATCTTGATTTTTTATTATCGAGGATTTCTTAATCTCTTCCAGGAAAGATAGGTAGTGATCACGAAGTTTTCTTCATCTCAGACTTTGTGATTTCTCAAGATTGATATCTAAAGAACGATCTTAGTTGATATTTCAACGATTTTTTTTGAGAGGTGGTTAAGAACCTAGGCTGCTCCTCGGGAATTGTAAGTTCCAGATTTGTAAAGTTTGTGAAAAAACGGGGGTATAACAACCATACCCGACTAACTTTAATATAATTCCGAGAGCACCATATTATAAAGCGATCTCAATCAAGAAATATTTCAAAGAGTTATATATCAATTTCTCAATACAATATGCAATCGAACAAATAGAAATCTTTGAGCCCGATTGATATGAGATATAACTTGGACAGTACCAAAGACCAATGCCCAAGTATCAATCAATTTATATCAACAACCAAAGGTTGGATTTACCAATTGATTGATATACGCACAACCTGTGATATTTAAATTACATAAACAAATATAATGCGGAAAAGACACCAGAAGTTTTATTAACGAGGAAACCGCAAAAGCAGAAAAACCCCGGACCTAGTCCAGTTTTGAACACCTCACTGTATGTGGAATGTAGTTGAGCCCTAACCAAGTCTCACATCGATTAAGGTACAGTCGCGTTCCTTATGCCTCTGAATCCCAGCAGGACTCTACGTACTTGATTCCCTTAGCTGATCTCACCCACAACTACGGGTTGCTACGACCCAAAGTCGAAGACTTATAAACAAATCTATCTCCCACAGACAAGTCTATTCTGATAGATAAATCTGTCTCCCACAGAAGTACCTATGAAGCTTTTGTTTCATCTTTTGATAAATCAAGGTGAACATAAACCAATTGATAATCCGGTCTTATATTCCCGAAGAACAGCCTAGAAATATTAATCACCTCACAATAACTTAACTATATGGTAGTATAAGAAGTTATTGTTGAATCACAAAGAATAAGACGAAGAGATTTGTGATTACTTTTTATATCTTACCTATCGGAGATAAATCTCGAGTTAATATTAGAGAAGATAGTACTCAATAGGTATAACAAGCAAGATCAGGTCACACAACTAAATAGTTAGGTCTGGCTTCACGAATCCCAAATGAAGTCTTCAAGTCGTTAACCTATAATTGTTTTGTAAAAACCTATGTTAAAGGAGAATCGACTCTAGAAGCAACTAGGACACAGTAAAGTGTCGGGACTAGATTTTCCAGTTGCTAGAGTTCTCCCTTATATTGTCTTTCAAATCAGGGTTTGATTTCAATCAAAGCTAAGATATCTTAGTAACAAAGCATTCAATATTCACCGTCAGATGAAAACCTGATTTAAGATTCAAGCTTAGTTTGCTTAAAGCCAAAGCAAAATCTCTCCACCGTTATATGGTTTTAGCTTGTTACACACAAATGAAATATACCTTCATTTAGATATGGGTTACCGTACCTAAACATGTATATTGAGTTGGCTAAATAACAGTTAACCGAAGTTAGCTATATGAACACTTTTGTCTTAACCACATTCATCTAACACTTCTAGATAAACTATGATGATCAATCAAACACGAAAGATAATCAAATGAATTCAATTATGTTTCAAATAGAGTTGTTCAATTGTTCACTATTTCACATAAATATATATGAACCAATTGAATCAATTCATGAACATTAAGCCACGGTTTCAAAGATTGCATTCCTTAATTCATAAATATATTTGTTCATGAATATGAAAACATACTTAACCGATTTTAGAATTTAAACCACTAAGTTTGCAAAGGGGTACACAAATTATAGTTTCGGACTTTGGTCTTTGTCCAGCAGTTAACATACCAGTATGCAAACTGCCGCCCCGGACCTTAACTCAGGTAGAACCGTTCGCATACGGGTATGCATAATTGGTTACCGGACTTTAACAATTAAAACAGTTCGCATACTAGGTACGAAAACAAGGTTTCCGGACATGAATCATGACGACACAGTTTGCATACTGGTATGCATACTGTGATGTATCCAGACAAGGGTTAATAGTTCTAAACTCCCATTTCAATCATTGAAACATCCTTAGAAGACGACAATAGTTATCTCACACAAACTATTAGCTTATAAGTAATTTTCAAGTGATTGAATGATCAATACGAAACTTTTCGAGTAGACATCAAATGATTGTCTCACACAAACCATGTAAGATGTTTCAAGGCGATTTTCACATGATCATCTTTTGACTTAATATTTAGTGTCCAACAAATAAATTGTTTCCAACTAAACTCGTCAAGAATAATGATGAACGTAGATAAAAAAAAAAGCTTCCAACACATATTTCTGTTAGAGCATACCTCGGTTGAACCCACCAAGCGTTGATATATCAAGTTTGGTTGTCATATTTTAGTGAACCAAAACTCATTTAAAGAGTCGCTTGATTATATACTAGATTCAACTTCGTATAGGTTAGCTTGAAAGTATTAGGATATGAGACATTACAAGTATTGCGAAGACTTGAATAAGTGAAGAAGTAAGGAGCTACAACGACAACATCATCCTTCCACTTGAGGTTAGTGATACGTGACTTGAACTATTTCATTCCCAAACGTATCTTTCAAGTCGTGCATATTGAAAACATAACTACGAAGCATGAATGATTACATTCTAGTTAGACGTAGTATTAAGGAATACAATAAGAATTATAATGCTTATCTTTTGAACTTCGTATATAAGACATCGACATAATTGTTTGAATGCTATTGTGATTATGTATGGGTATGTGAAGAAGCGGGGGTACAACAACCACACCCAATATTTCTCTTAGCAATCTGTATGGACTAACTCCAATATACTTTTAAGAGAATCAACTAGACAGTCATACTCAATCTTAACAAAAGTATATCAAAGAGTTATGTCTCGCTTTCTCGATTCAATACTTACTCAAGCAAATAGAAATCTGCGAGTGATACAAGAGAAAACACTTGAACGGTACCAAAGACCAATGTTCAAGGATCAATCAACAACCAAAGGTTGGATTTCCCAATTGATCAATTCAAAGCACAACCTGTGATATTTCAATTATATAATAAAATATAATGCGAAAAAGAAATAACACAGACACCAGAAGTTTTGTTAACAAGGAAACCGCAAATGCAGAAAAACCCCGAGACTTAGTCCAGATTGAACACACTGTATTAAGCCACTACAAACACCATCCTACTACAAACTAACTTCGGTCTGGACTGTAGTTGAACCCCAATCAATCTCACACTGATCCAAGGTACATTTGCACTCCATACGTCTCTGATCCCAACAGGATACTACGCACTTGATTCCCTTAGGTGATCTCACCCACAACAAAGAATTGCTAAGACCCAATACTACAAAAATAGGTCCTATTAGTGAGGGTTTCTTTTAGGGGCGTCACAAATAGTCCACTATTTGTGACGGTGTTTTGACCAACCGTAGGAAATATTAAGATTAGTCAAAGGAGCAATTTTTTGGTCGGTTTCGTGCTTCCGACAGAGTAAATGATTTCCCGACCTTTTCTTTGTTTTGTTTTTTTCTTTTTTCCACGGCCTTATCTTCTCATAATCTCAAATAGATCTGGTTTTCTTCACATAACTTTTGCCATTTTTTCTCCGCCGGAAAAACTGATAGCTCTCGCCTCTTCCCTTTTACCATCTCGTCTTTGTCGTTCCACTAATGGGTTTTTACAGAAGTTGATTGAACACAGAAGAGAAGAAAAATGTGATGTTTTTACATATAAGATTAAGGTTTCAATGAGAATCGATAATGAGATAAAGATTATGGGTCTGCGGTTTAGAGAAATTGAATGAAATCAGGGATAGTTGATGGTCATGGTGTCGATCCGTGTGTTGATTCAAACTCAACAGAAAGGTAAGTTTAATTTAGGGTTTCTTTAATTAACTTTGTTTTTGTGTGAAATTGATTTATAGATTGATAAATTAGTGATGGGTTTGCTTTTAATTGAAGTTTGGATGGGTTTAATTTCAGTTTCTTATGATTCCCATTAGTTCCTCAGAAAGCTATTCGAGTCTTGACTCTTGTGTTGACCTAAACAAAAGTTATTGATTTGCTAATTTGGTTGGAATTAGGCGTGGATTTTGGTTTCTTTGAAGGATTTTGATGCTTGGTATCCATCAGCAGCTGAAAGCAATCACCAGTTTGGGGCAATTTTCTGCTTACCTTTTTTTTCCTCGTTTGAGCAAATCTTAGTCATCGTTTTGTTCTGTATAACCCGTTTGATATAATGTCTCACTAGCAAATGTTATGAATTCCTTGCGCTTAATCCTCTTTAAGATAATTTTCTACTTTCTCACAGTAGTTAACTAGTTATAGTGGTGAAGAAGATATACTCTCGTTTGAACTACGAATTCTGCGTGTAACTAGAGATTTCTGATCTCCAATCCAGACGTCCAGTTCACAAGTGAAATTATCAAAAGTTCAATGTTAATTCTCCTTAGCTACACTTCATATTTCTTGGCCCTGTCACTTTTTAAACATTTATGAATTTCTTTTTTTATTAATTGTAAAATGGGAATGATATTAAGTTTCCCCAATTTTTTGCATTTCTGGTTGTAGTTGAGTATTTGAGGACTTGGAGTTGTGCTGTACCCATTTTATCTGAGATGGTTGCATTCAAAATTAGTCCGTGGTTTGAATAAACGCTGCATGAATTGATTATCCTTCCGCCCCAAAAGACCTGAATTATTTGCTGGGAAGCTCCTCAGTCTACAGAAAGGTGTATTGTTAAGGGTTAACATGAAAGTGGTTCGGAGATGCTCAAAAGCTTGGTAAGTGCTGATAGTTTAATAAAATATCGATAGCCTTTTATCTCAAACTGTCATTCCAGTTTCAATGGATTCTTATGCTGTTTTAGGGGGCAAAAGATAGTAGTTCCTCTAATATACTTGAAGAAAGCAAACTATACTTGGGTGTTAAAATATGCTACCTTCAGTTTTGAGTATCTCTGGTCCAAGTCAATCATAATAACGTTTATGACTTCAAACATTTCTTTGATGTTTTTTTACCAGTTGCTGCCATGTTCACTTTAGTTCATAAGCTTCAACCGACTATTATCTTTATTGATGAGGTTGATGGCTTTTGGAGGCATCGCCGTGCTACTGACCACGAAGCTGTGAGAAACATGAAAACAAAGTTCATGGCTCTCTGGGATGGTTTTACCACAAACCGTGAGTAGTCTCTTAATTTTTAAATTTTGTTCTTTCCATTCCAATATCTTATTTCTAAGAAAAAGTTTAGATTTTCAATATTTATATAACGCGTGTTAGCTTTGAGCATAAAAACAAACTCAAAGCATACTTGACTAAAAGCAAAGAGTCCCGTCTTACAAGAAGTTGGAGACAGAGAATCCTTGAGAAATAAACAATGGGTTCTTTTTTTCTGTGTGACCATATGAAAAGTTCTTTGCTACCCTTGAATTTTGATTTTAACCCTTACCAATGTGTAGGGTACGCCATACTGGTTTTCTTTTATTCTTTACTCTTTTCCTGCAGCTGAACTGTTGGTTATTGCCTATTAGTAGCCGGACTGGCCTAATTGGATCTTGTTAAGAAGACATTCTATGTTCCAACTGTTTCTGGATCGTTGACTGTGATTGAAAATTTTGTCAATAGGTTCCTTAATAGTGTTGCAGATGTAGTTGTTCATCTTGTAACCAAACTCCTTTAACTGTCAATAGTAGCAATTTAATCTAATCTTTTTTGGGGACGGAATATACAATATGTTGGACTCATGAAGCCTTTTTTGTCTGGAATTTCCAATTGTATTAGTTGTTTGCCGAAAAAAGATATCCTGTTATAGAAAAAGCACACTGCAATTTTTACGTTCCTTAACCTCAGACTAGGTAGAGTCTCAGGTCTTAGACAGTGCATACAACCTGCCATTTGTCCTGATGAAGTGGAGTTGTTATTTGTATCTATGCTCTGCTAGAATTCATTTTGTTTTGGGTTCCTTCTGGTGCAGATGACAGTATGCAGGATTGTCATCTAGAGGCAGTTCACATTTAGGCTTCCAAGGCTCTCCTCAGCCAGCGGTAGCTTTGTTCACGAACTCTGCTTCACTTCCAAGTCTCCTGCCATACATACTTATATTTCCCTCTTCCATAAAAGATAAAATTCTTCAAATAACATGTGTGCGTGCATCCTTGGATTTGTATTGATAAACTTCCGTCTGTTCTTCATTTTCATTAGATTTCAATGACATGAAGATGATTTAATAGGTGCTAACATGCTACTTTTTTGCATTGCAGCCTGGTATATGATACACATTTTTGTGACCGAATTGTCCTCAATTTTTAGTATTGTTGATACTCGATTTTCTACATATTATGGTGTTTTATGTGTTTGTAGGTATTTTTGGAAAATAAACATTTTTGGAAAATTCAGCTCGAAAAGTTGGTATAGGCACCCGGAGGATACATGTTATTCGGACTCTCAATTTTGGATAAGGGGCACCTAACTGATAAGGGGCACCCCAGGGAGCCAGCTGCTAATTGCACCCCATCACTGGTTAAGGGGACTCCATATTCTTCCTTGATTTGAAAAGAAAAATTGGCGGGAAATTTGGTGTCAACAGTAAAGGATTTATTATCTTTAAGATAAGAATATCTTCTTGCCTTATAAACATGAAGTTTTGAAGAAAAGGGAAGTTATCTTGTATTAAACAAGAAAGATATCCTTAAAAGATTTTATCTTGGATTTTATTCTGCGAATTAAAGAAGATATGGATTTAGTAAAGAAATATATAGAATAAAGAGAAGGAAAAAATTCTGAAGATATTTTTACTAAAAAGAAGAAGATTTTGGAGTTATGGAAGAATATATTTGAGTAATGTGTATTTGTGTGTATAAATAGAGAACTAGAGAGCACATTTGGGAGGCGGGCAGTCCGGATCCAAGAGCGTTATTTCATTTGGAGTTTAATATTTTCAATTCTATTTTCTGCTGTTTCTGATTATTATTACTTTAGAAAAAGGATTGTACGATTTATTGTGAGAACTCCAATGGTGATTAATAAAATAAATTTATTTAATCATATTATCGTCTCTGGTATTATGAGGAGCTAGACCCCATTACTGGGACAACAGAGGAAGCAACTTTTCATGATTATGGTAAATGAATTAATTCTTTATGTGACTTTTTGCATAGATTTAATTGCGTTATGATTTCTACTAATTATTTGTTATTTTGTTTGATGTCGCATGCTTGGTTTTAATTACTTTTGATGCGTCATGCTCACAACTTACAACTAATGTTTTATGAAATCTATTTTTGGCAAAGAATTAGAGTCACAACTTCTTTTGTTTGAGCTATATTGTTTAGAATTAATGATTCAACCACAAGAATATGAAAAGTAGTGAAATCCTGCGTCCTAGTATCTCTTCATCCCGTAACCTTATTTTGTATATTTTCCTTTGTTTTTAGTATTTTGTATATTCAAGCCTAAATCAATCTCAACAAAGTCCGAGTGAACGACAACCTTATTTACCACTATTCAAAATTCAATCAGTATAATAAGTATCTGGACCAGGTCCTGATGAGAAAGGGAGAAGCAGAGTCGCGAGATGATAAATGAATGTCATCATGGAACTTGGACAAACTTTCCACGGGCATTTTTGGATAATGATAATCTTAGTTACCAGGTTTTTTTTAACTATCTGGGTGTTGTTATGTTGTCCAGATTTATGTTTTTAAACAGTTAAACATCTTCCTGTCGGATATTTAAGTTTGTATGGTGTAACAATGTAAAAACTTGTTACGAAAAGTATAAGTTTCTGGTTCAGTGTAAATGATGCGAGTTTTGAAGAGCTTTTTAATTTTTGTGTGAATGGCTTAAGGTTTCTCAGAATTCTATGATTATGAGAATCTAAAATTCGGCGCCAGGAACAGTAACCGTCGAATTTTTTTGGCGGCGGCAAGAAAACTATTTGTGACGGTTGGCTAGACGTCACAAATAGAATAACTATTCGTGACTGTTGACCAAACGTCACAAATATGCTCAAAGTGTCACCAAAAACACTTTGTGACCCCAGTAGTAACGACGGATTGTTGCCCGTCACAAATAAGTTTTTGCTAAAGGCCCTCTGTTTTGTAGTGCAAAGTCGAAGACTTTAATAAACAAATTTGTATCACACAGAAAAGTTTACGGTAATAGAAAAATCTGTCTCCCACAGAAACACCTACGAGTTTTTGTATGTCTTTCGATAAATCAAGGTGAACAGGAACCAATTGACAACCCGGACTTATATTCCCGAAGAACAGCCTAGAATTATCAATCACCTCACAATAATCTTAATCGACTAGCGAAAGAAGATATTGCGGAATCACAAACGATGAGACGAAGATGTTTGTGACTTCTTTTATATCTTGCCTATCGGAGAAATCAATCTCAAGTCAATCTTACGATTGTACTTAGTAAGACAGAAATAGCAAGATCAGATCACGCAACTACAAAGAAAATAGTTGGGTCTGGCTTCACAGTCCCAATGAAGTCTTCAAGTCGTTAACCTACAGGGTCTCGGTAGAAACCTAAGGTTAAAACAAAATTGACTCTAGCTTATACAACTAGTATCACACAAGAGGTGTGGGGATTAGGTTTCCAAGTTGCTAGAGTTCTCCTTTATATAATCTTTCAAATCAGGGTTTGCAATCTAAGTTACCTTGGTAATAAAGCATTCAATATTCACCGTCAGATGAAAACCTGATTAGATTCAAGCTAATATATTTCAACCATTAGATCGAAACTTAGCTTGTTACACACAAATGAAATGCACGTTTATTTAAGTTTGTGTAACCGTACCCAAACATGTACATTTAGTTGGTTCAACAATAGTTAACCAAATGGTTAGCCATATGAGCACTTTCATATCAGCCATATTCTTCTTTACCATAACTAGTTCAAATGACTCAAATGAACTAGTTAGAGAGTTGTTCAATTGCTTAGATCTTATAGAAGTATACAAGACGTAATCGAAGCAAAAGCGATTTGATTCACTCGAATTGATTCATGAACTTTATAGCCACGGTTTGCAAAATGCATTCCTTAGTTTATATAAGTTTAAGTTCACGAATAATCGTTTTTAGAAAATAACCAACCTAAATACGCGTACTGGTACGCAGAATTAAGTACCCGGAATAAGTTTGTTTTCAGTTCACAAACTCCAGCAGATTTTCACGGGACGTGAACTTCCGATGGTGCGCGTACTGGTATGGTACTTTAGTTCTGGTTTCCCTGATCAGCAAAGTACACATACTTTGTTTCAAGGAATAAATACTTACACACATATGAGTTATCACACAATGTTTATATCCAACAATGGTTATATATTCTAAACTCTCATTTCAATCATTGAAACATTCTTAGAGGACGTTATATAGTTGTTATTCACAAACCATTTTTCTTCAAAGCAATTTTCAGGTAATTGAAACTTAATATGACTTTCGTCACTAGTAAAGATGAACTTGGCCAAAGCGAAAGCTTACCAACACATATTTCGAGAAACAGATAAGTGAGATAAACTCAGCTCGAAATAGCAAATGTGTGTAATCATAGTCTATATAACAATACGACTTTTGTCTCAAGATATGAGATAGAGTATATGGAATTTTGAGTGATAGATAAGTTCAAGTCTCCACATACCTTTTAGTCGATGAAGTTCCACCAGTTCCTTGAGTAGTTCTTCGTCTTTGTATGATGATCGCCATGGAGTCTAGAGCTCAACTACACCTTTTATCCTAGTACGAGACTTAGCTATAAGTAGACTAGAAATCAAGACTTATAGTTTCGATCACTAACATTGACAAACATGCTTGAGATAGCAATGCATGCGATTTCGACCAAGCAGTGCTCTAACAATCTCCCCCTTTTTCAATTTTAGTGACAAAACTATTAATACATATGGAATACAAAAATAGATAAACAAACATTTGTAGCTTCTCTTCCACATGTCTGATCTTCTTGGTTCTTCAACATTACTCGAAATCTTCGTCACTTCCAAGTACTCCAATGATCCCAAAGGTTGTAAGTTTAGCATCATCGTTGTTAAAAATCCGTAGTCATAACAATGAGAAAACAAGAGTTCTCAATCATTGTTACACAGTGTCATAGTATTATTACACAACATCAAAGTTCAATTGTATCATAACTTCGACAACAATACTATGGGGATATGTATCACTCCCCATTAGTCAATACTCCACTCACATGGAAAACACTCCCCCTTACATAATGATCCGAAAACCATATGTTTTTTTAGTGTGAACTACACATTAATTCTCCCCCTTTTTGTCAATAAAATTGGCAAAGGTACGAAAACTAGTGGGATCCTAATGAAATTTCCATAGAGACATTTCATGACCAAAAGTAAGAACATATCAAATTTTTAGATGCAATCATATAGCCGAAGCTAAATGCTTTCATCAAGGAGTTTATAAAGACACGAGATAATTCCTATAATATTCCACACCCGCACTCCCCACAAAGATTTGACAATTAAGCACAAGTTCAATTAAGAACTCTCCCCATAAAAGTCATTCCCGAAAGAACAACAAGAGCGACCTTACTTTCACAAGAAAAGAAGGATTTATTAAAAACCAACATCTAACAGAGTAAATAAACTTATGAAAACAAATGCAGAATTGAAATAAACACTAACTGGATTCCAAACTCAATTTCCCAAAAGATCGAGATAAGAACAGGGGAAAGAGTTGTAGGAAACTAATGAACCAAAATAACACCAATAGACTGCCGTAAGTGTTGAAATGTAGCAGTGTCTAGTGGTTTGGTGAGAATATCAGCCAATTGTTGTTCGGGAGGCACAAATTCCATATTTATGATACCATTTTCATAGAGATCTCGAATAAAATGGTACCCTATATCAATGTGCTTTGTTCTTGAGTGCTCAACGGGATTCTCAGTGATTCGAATCGCGCTAGAGTTATCACAGAAGATCTTCATTACTCCAGTATCAATTCCGTAATCAGCCAACATTTATTGCATCCATAGAAGTTGAGTACAACATGATCCGACAACAATATATTCTGCTTCACATGTGGACAGGGATTGTGAATTTTGTTTCTTGCTATGCCATGCCATGCCACAAGATTCAGACATACATAGTAGAAAGCCCCTGCTGTACTTTTTCTGTCTTCTACACATCCTGCCCAGTCAGCATCTGAATACGCAGAAAGGTCAGTGTTGATATCAAAAGTATAAGGTAAATCATACCCAGCTGTTTGATTCACATATCGTATGATCCCTTTTACAGCTGTAAGATGAGATTCCTTTGGATTAACCTGAAATTTAGCACAACAACCACCAGTGAAAGCAATGTCAGGTCTTGTAGTTGTAAGATATAAAAGGCTACCAATAATAGGTCGATACAATTTTTGATCTACACTTACTCCTTTCTTATCTCTGTGTAGTTTACCAGTGGTGGGCATAAGTGTCAGTTTTGGAGTTGACTTATCCAAGCCGAATCTTGAAACAAGATCCTTAGAATATTTTTCTTCAGATAAGTAAATTCCATCCTTATGATGTTGAATTTGTAATCCTAAAAAGAACTTTAATTCACCAACATTGCTCATTTCAAATTCCTTCCGAAGAGATACTTGAAAATATTTTGCAAGTTTTTCAGAAGTTGAGCCATAGATGATGTCATCTATATAGACTTGAGCGATGACGACATCTTTCCCACTCCATTTGGTAAACAAGGTTTTATTAGCTCCGCCTCTCGAAAAACCTTTCTTAAGAAGAGATGTGGTTAGTTTTTCGAACCATGTACAAGGCACTTGTTTCAACCTATAGAACTCCTTATTAATCTTAAGGACATGATCTGGGAAATCAGGGTTTTTAAAACCCTTAGGTTGAGCGTATTGATGGGGCAAAACGAGTTGCTGGGTTTTTAAGGAATTGAGGAGACGATCGTGCATGAGGAAACTCCTTGAACCGAGCGAACTGTCTAACCTCACACGGATACACTGCAAAAAGGGAGTGCTTTGAATTTGAGAGATCAATCTTTAGGACTCCGTCTTAAACCAAGACAATGGTCGTTCCAGAGTCAATTCATTCACAAAATAGGATGGGTCGATCTGTAGGAGGGAAGATGAGAAATGTGTGAGATCAATGGTGATCAAGGATTGTGAATGTGTTTAAGGTTTCTGCAAGTTTGAAGAACTGTTGAGTTTGAATAAGTTCTGATTGATTGATCGAATTCCTGAGAGTGAATGCTCGTGTGAAATTCTTCTGTCAGACGAAATGTTATCTTCTTGTTCAATCATGGATTGAGAGACTTATTTATATTGCCGAAAGTAGTAGGCACATTAATCCCATGAAGTGTGACAGTTGCTGGAATCAAAGAGTGGGGAAGTGGGAAATCGTGTTAAAACCAGTTGCTCATCGTGCGGAGACTTGGTTGATTGTCCACCCACTACTTTGCTAACTCCTTTAACTGTTTGCACGACTTGCTCACATTCTCATCGTGGGTGAACACATGTGTTGTAAACCGCCAAACCAAAACCCTAGTTGATATCCCCCATGTGACACGTTTGATGTCTCGTGATTTTAGTTAGTCAGTTGTTGACTTGATGAGACAAAAAGTCTTTGTATTGCTGAGTCGAACATGATTTACAAATGTTTTAGGACTCATGAATTGAACATGTCTGTTGAGACAGATGTATAATTGTCGAATAAACGTTGATAGTTAAGGTGAGCAAATATTGCTCATTTGATGAATTGTTGAATATTGATAGTTAAACCAATATTCCTTATTCTGAGAAAATATTGCTCATCTGAGCAATGTTGCTCGTTTGATGAATTATTGGTAGTAAAACCAAATAAAATATTAATTTAAGATACTGACAACTGAACCGAGTATAATAATTAAAGTGTTGATTATGGGATCAATATAAAATTATTAGTGTTTGAATCTGGAATTATGAACCTTGGATCTGAACCCTAATTTCGATCAATTTCCGATCAATTGATGATTTATTGAAAATCAACCACGAAGTGAAGGAGAGACCGGCTACATGGGATGATGAGTCGACCATGCAGCGCCCAGCTGCTGAGTTAGTCAACACCAAAGTCTCTTGAATACCAGTTGGTGAAAGGATGATTAAACCATTTATTGAAATAATGCTCGTCTGAGCCTTAAGTGATAAAACCTAATCATGATGGAATGAGGGACCAACCAAGGGATCATGATTTGGTTTGAACATATTGCAGAAAAACATGACAAGTTGTTGACAAGTGTTGGATAAAGTATTCAAATATAATATCATAAGGTTTGCAGCGAAAAAAAAAACCCTCAAAAAGGCATCATTCATCGCAAAAGCTCCAGATGAAGTCTAGGAAGTAATATAACCTAGCAAAATGCCCTCTTTAATAAAAGGAGGCATAAAAGAACCTACAAAAAATGATCGATGGGAACAAATTTTCACGTGTAAGATGCAGTTTAAGACGTTATTGATAGATGCAAGTTTGGTTAGAGACTGTGACATGTAATTGATTTGATAAGGTTTTCACAATAGTGCTCAAGGACACTGTGATTGTGGATGAATCTAAAAACCAAAATGGTGAGATTTATGTTATAACCATGAGAGAAAAATATGTTGATGGAATAGTTTATGAGTTCAAAATGTAATTGGTTTGGGAAGATTTTCTCGATAGTGCTTAACGACATTGTGATTGTCGATGAATCTAAAAACCAAAATGGTGAGATTCATGTTGTAACCATGTGCAAATAAGATGTTGATGGAGTATTTTATGAGTTAGAAAATGAGTTAGAATGAAGCCCATGGATTAAAAAAAAGTCAATAAATGTTTCAGGGGAACACGGTGTATCTCACATTCATCATTAGCTACTAATCAAAAAGAAGCTAAAGTTTTTTTGTTTGCAATAAAATAGGATTTAGAATTACGTCCGCGGAAGGTATGTGTTGAAGAAGAGTGTGAGTAGTAATCCCTTCTTGTAATAATTATGTTAATAGGACCTACAACTTGGGTGCTTAGTCAATTGCCAAATATGGTATAAATAAGGTATAACAATAACTTGGATAGGTACGCCACCATATTTTTTTGTATTTTTATTCAGGAAGAACATATCACTTAGTTTTATTTTACTGGTGTTCCAATGAAATTTTATTTATTATAAAAAATACATAAGAAGATTAACTAACAAGTAGACGTTCTTTTGGATAATTTATCATTTTGAGAATTGACATTTTTGTAATTCTCTTATTTTTATGTAGATTCAACTAGATTACACAAATCACCCTAAAAATAACACTGATAACTAGTTTATAAAATATTAACCTTCTTTGTGTCGTGGATTGATCAGACCAAACTTTTAAGGAAATAGAGCGAGAAGACCAAAAACATGTACCCTCTGGGTGAATAACAAAGCGGTAACTCTTTAGTGGTAAGGTCGAAATGATATCTTATTTTATGAGCAAACGGGCACCAAAAATAACAAGTTAGATTAGCTAATGAAACAATGTTGTTTACATTTTTTTTCTTCTGATATTCAGACAATGGTACGACGCTTATAAATACTACTTCGAAAATTTTATTTAATAAATTACCGAGAATAAATAATGTGTATATATCACTTTTTGACATGTTTTCCAAAAATTATCTTATTTCTATGTTAAATGTGTTATTAAGGATATCTTGTCGAGTTTTGTTAAAATTTTTTTATAATACTTATATATGTTAAATTAGAATATTTAAACTAAAAACTTAAGAGTGTACAAAATATAAAAGAATCGTATAACAACTATCTCTCTCCATTAATGAGAGCAACAAATATTAAAGCTCCACTCGTCATATCTGTTAGATATCCATAATTTAGTGGTTATCCATCAAATTTGAAACTTTTTCGAAAATAATTATGTTTGAACTTTTGATATTGTTCGTTGGATCATATGACTGTTAAACTCGGAGTTTGTTTGAGGCCGTCTACATGATAAGGAGTTCGGTACAATATGTATGATATTATGATGCTAAATTCATAAGGACCTAAAAGTAAAACATATATAAGAGAAATCTTAAGCAAAAACTTTCATTTCTCTCTTTCGATCCTTCGAGAAAGGTTTAGAGGAGGAAAAAATTTAACACAGCTGAAGACGATGAACATACATTCATATTCATTTGATTAAACCCAATCTTCGGTCGAAGTTTTCTTCTTCAACTTCAATTCGATCTTTGTTCACCAAATTTACTCAATTAGTAAACTTTATTCATTTCCCAAGGTTTTTCTTTTGAAATTATGATTTCAATTGAGTAACTTCAACCAGTAAAGATTGAACTGAGAACAAAAGTTGAATTATAGAATTGGATGTGGATTTCCCAAAAACTTTAACGATGGTGATAAAGATGGTGGTTTGGAGTTAATCCAAAATTGGTTGGGTTTTCATCTTTTTCGATAAGGTATGTAATCCTGAAATCCTAATTACTAATTTTTACTGCAGTTATTTGGAATTACGGCAAAAAATAGGACTTTTGTTTTTTGATAAATTATTTGTTTGTATAGGTTCTTGGATTTGATTAGTTTTAGGAATCTATGAAGTAGTATCCCAATAAATTAACACTTAAAAAAGTGCTCATTAAACATGAAATGTGTTTAAACTATAAACTGAACATGCCAGAGAAGCATATAGAGAGCAAGATAAAGAAAAGCAGTGTAATTTTGTGTGTAGGATTTTTGGTGGGTACAAGTTAATATCATGTTGTTTTTCATTTGTATATCAATGATTTTAGTTTTATGGCTTGCATAACGTTTTTATCTATATTTTGGAAGTTTTATTATTCGCATTTTATAACCAATATCAACTATTTAAAAAAAATTGTTGCAGGGTGTGGGATTAACTGCGAATGAGAGTCACTCAATCAATATTTTGAAGGCAAATAGAGCTTTCATTGACTAGATCCTTGCAATTATGCTTGTCTGTGTATAAGAATTTTTTTTCTAGCTGATCAGATGTCAATGGAGATGCTGTGTAGAAATGGTTTCTAGAAATTAAAAAATTCAATTATGTTTTTCTGTGTATAAGAAAATTTTTTCTTACCGTTTTGTAATTAACAGGTTGTAGGCGATTCGCCGAATTCAGAGGAGGTCCTGATAAACTAGCCGGTGGAGGTGGAACGACAACCATAATCTGCAATTCAAAATCAAAATTCCCTCTAAAGTTAAAAAATTTTGGTTTTGGTTTTGATTTTTTTTTTCCTTCTAAATCTAGAAAGAAAGACGGTTACATCTCAGAAGGACTATCAATGATCAAATTTGGTTTCTCTTCAAGCTACTTTTTTGAATAAGCTATCAAATTTCATGTTTTCTCAACATAATGTGGAGCTGATATTTTTGAAAAACCATACATGTGGTGTTTATGCTTTTGTAAATAATTTTTTCCCTTTGATTGTTGGCATGTTGATCTTGACGATTAACAAAAATTCACTTCAGGAATCCACTTATGCAGATATCATCTATCATTCTTGGTTATAATGGGATATCTTAAATAAGTGGTCAGATATATGAGTTGGTTCTGATCTCAATTCATCATCAAACATTAAGTTCCTTTCGATCTTTACTACATGTTTTGCACAAAAAGGTGTATCTATAGTTATCCCATTTACAGTTCCTTACGTATCTAAGAAGAAGCAAGCCTCTTACAAATATGGTGAAACAAAACTTTTTACAGTAATTTCAAATAAAAAACACACAAATAGGATGTCAATATTTTTATGTACGTAGTATTATTGATTTGATGGTACAATATCTATTTTGATTGCTTCATACCGTTTTTATTTGGAATTTGCTTCATGCCTTGAAGACATTAGCTTCCTCCCCTAAGAGAATTTGGAATTTTTTGGATGTGTTCAAATTTTAGCATGAAAAGTTAATTCTTTAGAGAATTATATGTTTATTGATGTACCCACTAATATTGGTCAATATGACATGAAAACAATTTATGAGTTTTTTTCCATTACATATATTAGTTAACTTTAGAGCAATACTGCAATAAGTATCGATGAAATACATGTTCATGTGTTATACTCAGCTCGACATGCAAGGTACACAATATATTTTTTGTCTAACTTTCGGTGGATGTAGGTTGCACTCGACATGGAAAATCTACACGTGTTGTGTTTGCTGATGTGAAACGCACGTGCTCCCTACTTGTTTATATTAGACATTACGAAAATAACGAACTCTTATTAAGAGGTATTAAATTAAAAACAAGTATGTCTTTATGATTCTCTAATGTTCCACAGAAATAGAAAAAAAATCATTACTTTTTTTAGAAGTTAATAATGCAACTAAAATCCAAAATCGATGTTTCCTCCAACAACCAGCTCACAATTTTGCATATTGAACCTTCATCCATTTTTCAACTACACTAATAGATTATTAGTATAAAAAAATATGAATAAAAATATAGTCAAAAAATGATTTACCCATGCTTGCCTCTGTGAGTGCTGAAGTTTTAGAGGAGATAATCTTGGAATTGGATGAGTTTCATAACAATCAGCAGCATAACCAAGTATATCTAGAGGTTATTAGAGGATTCTATTTGATCCATGCCGGTGTTAGAGTCATACTGTAGGAAATTCCACTTTATAGGCAAGATTTCGTATGTGACTGTCTCCAAGAATGGTATGGCAGGAAGTTTGACTCCTAGCTTATATTAGGAATCAAGGTATAATCGATCCCTCTCTATATTGGAAGTCAAGGTAGAACCAATCCTAACTTGCTTTAGGTATCATGGTAGAACCAGTCCCAATAGGAAAAATCGATTATTATAAGTCATGCACACTTAAGGATTTGTGCGATTTGGAAATTGGGTTTGCAAAATAGGAAAGTTCATGATGTTGACATAATGAGTAATTTCAACATGTGTTGAGATCCTATACATGTGCTGAGATCCTATACCAAAATAGTAGAGAATCTTTTGAGATTTTCGAAATTAATATGTTTTGTTTTACCAAAAATCAAAACATATCTATGGAAAAATATATTAGTTAATTGCTAGCTAATATTGAGTTGTGCATTGAGATTTCGGTTATACAGTCGGATATTGGTTAGAATTCACAAAACCAAATTTAGGTGTTTTATTGCATATCTTTTGAATGTCTTTGGTTATGGAAATTCCTTATTGTCATCCATGAAGGATTCCGGTATATTAGTTAGAATTAGACAAAACCGAAAATTGGTGTTTATTTCATATCTTGAGAATATTTTTGGTTATAGAAATTCCTTAGTGCTCAATCTACCTTCTACAAAATTTGTTCTTCTTACAAACTCATCCTGACGCAAACACTTTATTTTGTAGTCATTGCAGTAGCCAACTAATAGTATTACTTGTAATACTATCTTGGAGTGAAGAATAACCTAATTGAGTGAAATCTCTTACATCCGGTAGTTTAAATATTTATGCGGGATCAAGAAGTGTTTAGATAGTATTTCCCATAGGAAACTAGAATTTGCACTGTTTTTAGTTTTTGAGTATTGATTTGATTGACTAACGGTAGGTAGATATTGATTGGACCTACTTTGATTATTCTTAGGAGCCTTTTCTTATGACATAAGGTCACTCAAACTAGATCAAGTTTTAACGGTATTGGAGATATGTGTTTAGATCTGACGGTAGACATGTGATCATCCATTGTTAATAGATTTTGTTTTGTGCGTGATTGATCATAAATGGAATCAAGTTTATTTGTGCAGGTACATAAAAGACTTTGAAAATTTGAAGACAATAAGATTTCTTATTAGTTTCCTAGATTTATGATTTACTTCGTGCACATACTTGATCGTCTGGGATCAGACTCAGCTTTGTTTATCTTTTGATAGATATCTTATTTCTAGTTGTATAGATCGTCAAGCTATCATTTAATGGTATTCTTTAGTATCTGAATTTGATAATTTGTATACTTATATCTAATTATCTTGATAATCTATATCTTGGTAGATCTAAACTGAACAAAGAAGTTTTTAGATTAAATGAAAGAGCCTTTGTTTGGCTCAACTAAATTTATGATTTTCTTCTTGAGATTGATATAGCATTTACCGAAAACAAATTAGTCTTATAATATTTTGGAATTCGATCCAAAGGAGTTGAGTGCAAGAAGTCTTCAATACTTGTGAAGAAACTTAAGATAGCGGACTCTATCTTAGGAATCATGTGCATAAGGCGCGGAAATGCTGAGCAAACTAGGCAACTAGGGATAGTTTACTTGGATGAGTGATCTTATTCTATAACCCTTTCTCTTAGGGTGGGGAGAGAAAGTTCCATATTTAGCGGTTTGTTATTTTTTTTAAAGTAATTACCGGTATTTACCATTTCACACTAATCAGTATGTTCAGGACTCCCAGACTGTATGAATCATCCCAACTTCATGCGAAATCCTGTTATAATGAATATATGTGATTACAATGGAGATTTCTCCAATTATTTGTATCTACTTATTTATATTCTTGAGGCTTTTACGTGCTGTAACCTCTGCTACTTAGTCCTTAACGCTTAGTTTATGGAGAATTTCTGCTTTTACGTGTTGTAACCTCCGTTGCTTACGCGTTAGCGCTTAGTTTATGCGGTATTTTAATTTATTTTTATCAAAATAAATTGAAATACATTTTTTTGCGTAATTGAAATTATTTGATACTCTAGAGGAAATTGAGAAAAATAAATATAAGGGAAATTCAGTGTTTCTATCATCTTATCCAATTCTGATTTAAAATGTCAAGCTAAAACAAATGCCAGTTTTCATGTTATACTTTTAGACATTGTTATGCGATGAGGCAAGCCTGTGACATACTCAATCATGGAATAGATTGCAACTGGTACATGAAATAGGGAAGATAATTTATTGAATTAATCAATGCCCATTGAAACATATGACTCTTTATTGAACTAAACATTGTCGATTGGACCATAATGATTAACAATCAAGTGTTGGTTGAAACCATATAAATAACTACTCCCTCCGTCCCCATTATATAGGCGGAGAAGTGAGTTTCTCTTAGAATAAGATTTTTTTTTTATTTCCTACGTTCCCATCCTCTTTCCTGTTTTATTCTTTGTACAATTTCCAACATTAGAAACATTAACTTAATTGTGGTGATAACTACTTATAATAAATAAGGGAAATATATGGAAAAACTCATCTTGGAATTGAAAGTTTGCCTATCTAATGGGACTACAAATTTTTACAACTCCTCTTTTATAATAGGGACAGAGGGAGTATATATCTGATAGAGTCTTTTGTGTAGTAACTTCAATGTGATTAATTCGGTTCTCTCTGTTATCGTGTACAATATTTTTTAAGCAGTTTAAATTTAAGACTTAGGAACCATCTTCCATTTCTCTTGATTAACATGCCTCACTATTTCCGAAGCCAAAGTAACTTATTTTGGTTGATTCTAATAAAAACGAACACAAGTAGTGCAGAAATTTACAATGTATGTATCTAAATTTTAAAACAGCGTTGATTTGAACCCGAACACAACAAATGAAGCAAATAAATCAACGGACATATATACATCAATGAATAGATCTGTCACACAATCCCTAATATACATATATAAATCAATGAATAGATCTATCACACATTAATCCACAAACAATTGAAAGTGAAATGTAGAAATGGGGCTTAGTGCAAATGCATCCAACTAGCCAATATTCATTTCCCTACCTTATAATTAGCACTTTAATTAACTAAAGTGCTTAAACCTCATAAACAAAAAAAAACATATATGCCCTTCATTCTTCAAACTTGTACACCTTTTGATTTTGCAATTACTTTCGAAACCAAAATATAAAGTTTTATTTCATATCCAACCAAGAGAAGTACATCATTTTGCCCCTTTCCTACATTCCTTCAGTTGCCGACTTGTCTTTAATTGCTTTAACACAAGACTTATTGCTTCCTTAGTAGTTGCTCTTTGGTTTTCTCTGACATTCCATATTTCTCTGAATGGTTCTCTATCACTTGGATTGTATTCATTAAGTAAGCTCTTATCCGAACTCATCTCTTGCACATTTCAACAACTCATCATCCACATCTATAACTTCCTGCAAGCACTGTCACAGTCGTTTTATCAATCAATATTTCTCTTAAAATCAAAATACCAACATGCGCAATAAATTTTTCTATGCGTGCCTCTCGTTTGCTATCCACCTCAAAAGGGTACCAACTATGATCTCTAAGTTTAATCTCCCAAAAGAACAAAGTTGAACGAATTCAATGAAATCAGTGCAGTCCTTAGTGCGACTATCGACGAGACTGAATCCTTTACCATCATCAAATGACTCCTTAGTACCACCTTTACCACCATCAGCAGAGTCCTTAGCACCACTACATCCTTTACCACCATCATTTTTATAAAACACACCATTAAAATGGTTTGGGACCAAGTTATGACATTCTCTTTAAGCTAATTAAGACTGACCTATTACAATCATCACCCAATCCCTACAGACATTATCACATCACATTATGAATAATTATTCTATTCAAGCAAGTAATTAGATATCAAACTTGAATATTAAGAAAATATTTGCCCAATAACATATACGAATCAGTTCTTTGCGAGCTTATAGTTAATCGGTTGACAGAACGCTCCTGAACGATCAATGCTGTGGTAAAAGTATCCATGTCTTCAAGTTCAACTTATTTCTCTTGTAGCTTGCGCTTTAGTTTATAGATTGTTTGCTTGAACTCCATCCTTGTAACAACCATGTTTTGTACTAGCTGATGATTTGCATCTTCTTTGGTAAGTAGAAGTAGTATATTAATAATATGCAAATATCCATTTTTTTTGGAAAAACTAACGAACCAAATGATCTAAATCAAAAACGCTTTACACAATATAGAGGATGGAAATTTAAAAATAAAAATAAAATCGTAAAGCCGATATCGTCTTAGTCATTACTCAAGCAATCATATTGATATCACGACAAGCTACTCGAAGCATCAAACATGTCTTATAAAATTCTCAAACACTTTATTTCATCAATAGCACTTCAAGCTAGTTGTTGATGGTGGTTTTTATCTTAGAGTTAAAATTGTAAAACCTTGCATCTGATGTGACGTCACTCTGTAAGGAAACGGAGCCATGAGTGTCAACCTCTCCACTGGCATATTTATTGATTCATTCAATATATTTATATGAAATTTATCCGGACTGGCGCATGTAGCAACCATCCCAGATGTTCTGTAAGTTTTGGTGCCTTGCCTATATTCGCTTGATATAAGTTTCTTTGAATGCTTTCTATGCTATGTTCCCCGGCTGAATGCTTAATATTTATATGGCATGACAATTTGAGTTCACTCGCAACAGAGTAGCACGAATTTCCAAATATCAAGGATAAGGTCTTTGCATTAGGTATTCAATAAGAAAGCATGCTTCTCTCTGGCAATGAACTTAAAGAACTCTTTGTCAACTCATAGGATTCAATCAATTACTTTTGCGCCTTGCGCAATATACCAGACCTTGCTTGTCGAAAGTAAGCCTAGGCAAACGAGAAATTAATCCGTAATGAATTAATAGGTGCAAAACCTTGCCCAGAATCAGAAAAACAAGGAGCCGCAACAACAAAGGGAGGCGTGGCCATGCCTTAGGCCAGCTGGTGCCGCTTTCCATTGGCCACGTCCCATCCTAAACCGGCCCTATTTCCCTCGACCAATCAGGTCGCTTTAAACTCGCAACACGCACATAAGTTGTGGCTGGGCCCATACTTCTCGTCCCTATTTCCCATCGACCAATCAGGTTGCTCTAAAGCCGTTACACTCACACCAGAAGTGTAGCCACATCCATGCTTGGACGACCCCTCTCCTTCCTACCGACCAATCGGGTCACTTTAAATGCGCCACAAGCACTAGAAGTGTGGCCGCACCTTATATTTGACCGACCCCTTTTCTCGACCAATCAAGTCGCTATAAACTTGCCGCCATACATTAAAGGCCAAACGCACCCTGCCGCGCCACCATACTAACTGGAAAGCCAAACGCGCCATGCCACAATAACATGCCACTATGCCGGAGTAACATGCCACGAGCCAATTTAGACTTGGACATGCCGCCAAGCCCTAATTTTGGCCACGCCGTCAAGCCCTAACTTTGGCCACAACGCCAAAACCTAGCCTTGGCCACGCCGCCAAGCCCTAACTTTGGCCACGACGCCAAATCCTAGCCTTGGCCGCGTCGCCAATCCCTAACTTTGGCCACGACGCCAAATCCTAGCCTTGGCCATGCCGCCAAGCCATAACTTTGGCGACGACACCAAATCCTAGCCTTGGCCACGCCGCCAAGCCCTAACTTTGGCCACGACGCCAAATCCTAGCCTTGTCCATGCCGCCAAGCCCTAACTTTGGCCATGGCGCCAAGCCCTAGCCTTGGCCATGCCGCCAAGCCCTAACTTTGGTCACGAAGCCAAATCCTAGGTTTGGCCATGCTACAACGCCACCGGCGTGGCCACGCCACGGCTACGCCACGGCTACGCCACGGCTACGCCACTGGCATGCCGCTATGCCATGGCTATAGAACGAGATATGGCCATAATCAATGTCCATCCTTCCTCATGAGATGGAATCTCAGCCATCCAAGTTCACCACCGAACTGACAGGCTTGTGGCAAATTTCAGGCGACCAGCTACCTAAATCTAGTGGCCATCCATGGCTACTCCGGGCGCCACTTGCACCACTGGAATGCACAAGCAACGCCATCCATGCCACATTGCCACTGGCGTACATCAAAATACCACTGCGCCATCATCATGCGCCAATAGAAGGTAGCCATAATCGACAGCTACCCTTCCTCATAAGATGTAATCTCGGTCATTCGAGTTCTCTACCGAACTAACAGGCCTGTAGCAAGTTTTAGGCGACCAGCCAAAACAATCCTAATAGCATCACATGCTATTTTCCTGCGGTAAGTCCCTTGACCTTGACTTGCCACACGTAGCAAAGTGCTACATGTTTTCCACGAAAACACTCGAGACATCAAAACATGTCACAAACTGGGGGATACTCATCAGGGTATTGGTCTGGCGTTTTACATCGTGCGACGTGCAATGCGCCCGTTACAAGAAAGTTTCATGAAGCGGGACAATTAGTGGTGGTGAAAAGTAACGGTGTAAACAAATTCATTTCCTTCATCATGGAAGCATAATGTCTGACGGTTATACGAATTCACTTCCTTCATCATGGAAGCATAATGTCTGACGGTTACACATTACTCTATTCTTCCACCACTCAATCGTTTCCGCTTCCTATGAGACCAGGGTACGTTTCAATATGACTTTTATAAATAGGCTTCACCTATTTTCACCAAACAACAAGTTTTTGGTCGACAACAACATAGCATTTATAAATCACCAAGAACTGATAGCTTTTCACTCTGCAAGTCAGTTCCACTTTCTGATACAAGTCATAAAACAAGCCACATCTTCAGAATAAACCATTCTAGTCTCAACATTCTTTTCGCTTCCCTCCCTAAGACCAACCCTTCTCCTTCACTTTGTGACCGAAGCAAGCCTGGAACGACCATTTCTTGGTTTAGGCCAGGATTATACAGATTTATCTCTTGAATCAAAAGTACTCCCGTGCAGTGCATTATTTAGGGTTTAGATTCGTTTCTTATCCACACACCCAAAATTACCAAAACCAGCAGAAACAGTTTTCACCCACAAACACTAGTAAGATCTGAAGGTGAACATTTTTTTTATAAGTTGGGTACGATTATATATATGTTACTCAAAAAATTCGCCAAATTTTAAGAAAAACATAACATGCTTATACTCATCACTAACTCATTCATGTTCCAAACATTTAAAGTTCGTATCATGTTATATATGATAACATTATAATTTTAGATTCAACGATTAAATTTCATCCATAACATATCAGTTGCAGTAGTCCAATGATTAAATTTAATAAATTTCTAATCTCAACTTATCATTAGCGGAAACTAGATTCTTTCTCATTTCGGAAGTATGAACAATTATAACAAGATAGTTTAACCTGAAGTAAACTATTGAGACAACAAATAACAAGAATCCTAGAGATGTGAGTGTATCTCAGCGCCACTTTCTTCAAAAGATTCAGTTCAACTTTTGAACCATAACCTATCAAAACAAACATGGTGTAAAACGCCAATATATATCAACATCTCACCCTATCCACAGTTTACATTAATATAGCTAGAAAAGCATTGTTAGTAACATTTGATATAACTAAAATGATGATTCATAAGACTTGGTTTAATACAAGCATAACAAGTAACTTCATAATCAAGATGATGTCAATTTCTTGGTGAAAGTTGGTATTTACATTTGGTTTACTAGGTTTCTAACTTTTGGTCTTGGTTTGGTTTCAAATTATATCTCATAAGTTTGAAACTTTGTAGAGTCACATTTTTATTGTCATAAAATAGTAAATATCTATTCCTAATATCTTTTTTCCATGCAATTCATTCTAAGATTGAACGATCAATTTATTTATAATATATAATCCAATTATTTAATGATCACTACAATAACTACAAATATTTTCTCAAACATATCTCATTTGCTTTGAAAGCTCAATTAATCATATGCCATTGACCACTCTTTTCACACCAACAAAGAAATCAGCAAAACCACTGGTCCACACATCGATCAATCTACGTATTTTCTCGCAATTTTTATTTCACTGGATTGGAAAATAAAAACTTGCTTAGTTAAGTGAATTCTCACCTGTCATAATCATTTACATGTGAGCATTTGCAAAAAAAAAATAAGTAAGGTATACACTTACATAACCACTTTAAAATCGATTAAAAATTCGTACTCCAAGCAAAAAACAAATATATAAAGTTTTATAGTTATAACATCATATATTTATAACTTTCTATTAAGCATACTATCAAACATATGTGGTGTACTTAGTTTGATTTCCAACAATGATATTATTTTTCATTACTAAAAAAATAATATGAAGTACTAGAATCAAAACACGATTTTTGATATAATTTCTAACATCTCTAATCTTTAAGCTCAAGTATCATGTCTCATACTTTTGGATGTATATACACAACGGTTTTGAAATCACCACATCTCTCAAACCAAAAATCCAAATAGAAAATTTGAAAATGGGTTTCAAAGATAAGTTCCTGATATACAAGTTTTATGTTATACACTATTTCAAAATACCTATACAAAAATCAAGAAAACAAATTCAACCAGGAATAAAGTATAATATTATCAAATTCGTTATTCCTTATGTATTTAGAAAATCTCCTGGAAGGAGAATTTCATCATTTTGTTTTATTCCATATGTTTGGTCCAACCTCATTTTTCATTTTTGACCAATAATGGGTAATTTCGCGGGGATATGTGTCCACTTCGTGCAATCGTGTAAATCAGGAAGTCATTTAATCTTCATAACCTTAAACATTTGATGAACAATTCATTTATACAGTTGAGCGTTGAAAATTTTATAGCCTCGTTTCCAAATTTTATGTTCATTATTCCATATAGAAAACAAATTTTTATACCTAATCATTTCAATAACATCTTTTAAATCGGAGTAAAACTCAGCAGGATAACAACTCATTGGTAATTTTAGAGTTGCAATATATAATGCTAGTAATTCATGGGAAAAAAAAACAGATTGCTCATCGTCATTTCTCGAATTTTAGTCACCATCTAACCTACCTGAAATAGTCATTGTAGGAAGTAAATAAATGTTTCTTACAGAAATACCCAATCCAGCCCTTTTTCATGTGACCACAGCAGCATCAAAGGTAACCTTGCTGATATAACCTTTCGGATGTGGGAATAACCGACATACATAATCTCGATTTATTTCATTGATAATTGGAGGAGTCAACCAGTAGTCGGTAAATGCCAACTTTGAATTAAAACAACGAATTCGGTTGGAACAATTACTGAATTATGCCGAATAAGTGAACATGGGATTAAATGAAAGATATTATTAAGAGGTTTATTAGCATTGTTAACCCATTCAACAAAAAACGTTTCAAGATTAACATAAAATAAATTTACTCTTTAATAGAGAGAATAATTGTCATAAATCAATTAATGTTTTTAAAACATATATTCCCAACAAATTCCATCTAATAAATCCACCATTCCGCCATGATCACCATGGACTACATGAATTGAACCATTTAATATTGCATGATGAATTTGATGGTGTTTCACTAATTTCAACCAAGATCTAATACGGTTTTTGACATATACTAAAGGGTATTCAGAATATGGGAAAATGATAATAAAGAGTGAATGTATGAGCAGCGAAAGAGGGTTTGATGGTGGTGCTAGAGAGTAATGAAGAGGGTTTGGTGATATGATGTTTTTGATAAGTTTTTTACAATTTCAATGTTGAAAAAAGTAAGAAATTGTATTTTCAGGAAGAGGGTTTGATGATACGAAGCTTAATTAATAAGTTTTTGTGATTTCATTGTTTGAACAAAGCTAAGAAGTGGGTTTACAGTAAGAGGGTTTGATGATATGATGCTTATAATGAGCTTTTTGTGCATTAAATGTACAAACAAAGCCAGGAAGTAAGTTCAGGAACATGGTTTAATGATATGATGCTCTTATGAGTTTTTTTCTTCATTTTTTTTGTATGAAGAAAGCTAAGAAGTGGGTTTTCAGGAAACTTTTTGATAATATGAAGCTTCTGATAAGTTTCTCTGATTTGATTGTATGAAGAAAGCTAAGAAGTGGGTTCTCATGATGAAGAGAGCATATGCACACAGTGATGAACAATTTTTTTCTTTTAACCGTACGACAGGGTTATTTTAGATATTTTCTTTTGAATCAATGGATGTTGACTACTGAATCGTTTGGAAAAAAAAGAATAAGATAATGAATGAGTGAGTGAATCATAATCATTTTTTGGTTTTAACCATCTCTTTTTTATATTTTGTTTTTTAATGGATCTTGCCCCGTAGTATATAGGATAAAAAGAAACGTACATCAAAATAAATATACACAACACATTTTTTCTTTTACATTTTCATTTTTATTTATTATATAAATTAGAATACTAGTGGTGAAAATTGGAAATGTCATGGCACCAAAAAGAATGTGTGAAAATTTAAATGGGTTTGAAAGGCGCTGTCTAACCATAATCATGAGAATCAATATTTAATCAAATACTTTTGTGTATGCATTTGGTGATCTTCTTCTCGTAAAAGGGAAATAAAATTAAATAAATAGTTTGCATATAAAAACTTAGGAATATCATTTTTTGTTTGAGGTAAATTTAAAGATATGAATTATTTCATAATACAAATCAATACAAATTATACTAGATAAAGTAAATTTCCCAGATTTCGATTAAAAAAGTTGTCCATAGACTCGAATTCGTTGTTAAGACTACAAAAAGTATAGGACATCCAAAATCTATCTGTTAGCCATGATCCTGTGCATTTCAGTTTTACACCTAAACGATGTTAATCAGAAAAGATATGTGATAGACGTATTTATGTGTCTAATATATCTCATTTGTATATACTGTTAGTGCCCGTTTTTGTACTTATTGTGTTATTTTATGTCTTTGTAGGAAGTTTTAGAGAAATAAGCCCTTGCGGCGAAATGGGCTCAAAAAGCAGTGTTTTACACCCCAGAAAAATTACTAAAGCACCCAAGAAATGCACCGGAAGCGTCCCAGAAATGTGCCGGAGGAATCCAGAAAAATTACTATTTCCACCTCAAAATTACTATTTCCACCCCAATTGCTATTCGCACCCCCAGTTTGGATAGGAGGACACCATCTTCTTCATTTCAAAAACTGAATTGTGGCGGGAAAACATGCATGAGAACTGGCAGAAGTTTGATCAAATTTTTTAACGTGTTATAGGGAGATTAAATGGCTGATACTTGGCAGGAAGATGTGATTAAGCCTAAGGAAGATATTTTGGGTGTCGGGTCCGATCGAATTTGGCTAGAATTGGCTAGGGAAGCCACGAACTCAAAACAGAGACACACGTACAGGGAGGAGAAAAACACGAATTTTGGAGAGTTATGGACGTGTTTCGATCGAGTTTGATGGCTCCAGCAACACTCTGGGTGATTACAACATGATTTGGAGCGTGTTGGAAGAGATTTGGAGCGTGAAGAAGTTATTTTTGGAAATTATTCTCCGAAATAAGAAAAAAAATATTCCGAGTAAAGAAGGATTTTCACGAGTTATTGCGGGGAATTGATGATGCATGTGAGTATATAAAGGTTCTTTGGGTCGAGTAGAGGGGTTGTCGAGAGTTTGGGGAAGCTTTGGAGGCTACAGAGTGAAGAAAAATCGAGTTGCAGAGCCACCATTTCTGCTGCTGCAACTCAAGAACGTGAAGAACATTAGACAACCAGAGATAGTCGTTCATACTACAGTAACAACGACTGTCACTTGAGGGTCGTAGTATTCTGTATACTACAACACTTTTCATTTATCGTTCTTTGTAACGGTGTTTGCAACAATTATAAACGTTGCAAACACCCGATTTTCATTATTATCTCCATTTCATCATTTGTACACCTCTTTTGAGCAATGAAAAATTCCTTTGAGCGTGTTTCCAATATGCGGAGTTAGAACCCATCACTGGGACGACGGAGGAGGCCGAGCTTCATACATGGGTAATTTTGTTAATTCTTTTTAAGACTTTTGCATTAAAAATTAATTGAAATATGATTTAATTAAATTGGTTGTTATTTGATTAGATGTGTCATGCTTAGCTTAGGTGATTTGATGTTCCATGCTTAACATTTACAATCAATGTTTTGAGAATCTACTTTGGCAAAATAAGAGTCCATATAATTTATGTTTTGAGCGATTATTGTTGAGAATAAATCATTGAGCCCTATGTTATGAAAATTGGCCGAATCATTAGTCCCAGTACCTCTCACCATTGTTAATATTTTATTGTATATATTTTATCTTTTTTATTAAGTCTAAAAAATTATCCTTCACAAATCCGAGAGTTTGAACCTCATTACTACAACCACAGAAAATATTTAATCATTTTGGCGCCGCTGCCGGGGATTTGTGCTTAGGTAGAATTTTTAGGTTTATTTTTTTACTATTATTTGTTCCTTTTTACGTTTCTTTTTGTGTCTTTGATTTACAGGTTCGAAGTGGAATACTAAGGACTTGGGAACAAAAAGCTTAAAGCTAAAAGCTAAAAGAGAAGAAAAAAAAAGACATAATTTTTTTAGGATTTAATTATTATTATTATTATTATTAATTTTTTTTATATAGCTTTTATCTATTTATTTTTTTAGAATTTGTAAATAGGCTTTATTTTTCATAATTTTTGTAATTTTTGGACTTTTTATTTGGACTTTATTCTGGACAATTGGACTTTATTCTTTCTTTTAACCCTACGGAAGGGTATTATTATTAAAAAAAATAAAAAAAATTATATAAACTGTGTGCAGGGAAGGACGACGATTACTATATCGTCTCGGCCCCTCGGGTTCGTACATGACATAGGAGTCGTGGCCCGAGTCGACTTCAACGGTTCATCCCCCGTCTGGTACGGGAGGTAAGTCCATCGAAACACTCGTGAATCTCCTGTAAGCGAGTTACTGTATTCCTTAAGGTGATTCATTGATTGAGGACGAATTTGGACTGTTTTTAAATTCCTAGTAAAGGGCAAGGCCTGGCCAATACAAGATAAGGGTTTGGATTTCATCACCGCTCCCTTCTTGCCCGCCTTAGGAAAACGAAACCTAACGCGAACCCAAGCTTAAAATTTGGAATAGAACGAGACCGATAGGGTAACGAGCTTAATAGGAAACTCGTTCGAAAAATATTGGTTGCTCTTTAAGCACACTCCAAAGTTCATGATGGTTTCCGTGAGTTGAATGCGTGACTGCGCCGCCTTGTGATAGTTGTGAGGCCTTGGGTATCAAAGATCCACTAAGCTTCCCTCGCCTCTATTCAACTTACTTTGACTCGGATTGATTCCAGAGGGGTTTACTCAAATTGCAACGAATTCCCTTTCGAAAGATAGAAGCTGGTCTAGAAACAATCTAAGTGGAGCCTTCATGCTTTTTGTTTGCTAGAAATCTTTAGGTTTGTTTTGGTGGAGTCGAGTCAGCCTTGTTTGTGATTATGTAGAATTCCCTTGCAATTAAGAATGTCGAACTGGTATGATAGAAGCCAATACAATGAGTATCGACCTGAATTTGATTATGAACATCATCCTTTTTATGACCATGTTGGGAATAGTGGTTGGGAACACCATCCTTTGGAAGGATATGGGTCATACCCTGGTGAGCCCAATTACTATCCACACATGCATCAGTCTTACGAGCAAGAAGATTATAGTACTAGTTCTTCGTCCCTAGAGGATACAATCAAACTATTGAAAAGTAGTCCTTTTTATGATCCCTCTGTTCCTATTCCTCCTTTAGAAGAGTCCCTCAGGAAATTACAAGAGTCGACACGTAAGTTAGCTGAGATGAATAACTTAGTTTATGATGAAAGAGAACTTTCTATAAAGGAATCCTTCAAGGTGATAGCTGAGACGAACGAAAGAATTGCTCAAAATAATCTTAATTTCCAATACAGTGTTTCCAATAATACCCTTGAAAATGAGGATAGTTATTTGCATAATCAAGATGACGAGGATTGGATTGGTAACACTACTTTAGATTAGGTTCAACCATTTTCATGCTATTATATGATGATTATGATGTAGATAGTGTTGATGAAGAATTTGAAATATGTAGGCATAGTGATCAGGAATTTGTTATTCCAACTGAGCTTTACAATGATAATATTATTTCTATTTCAAATCCAAATAATTTTAATAATTATTCACCTATTCAAAATGACGAGTATTTGACTAGAGATACCCTCGTTTTAGACGATGTAGTATTTCTTGTCTACGAAGCCGATGATAGTTTTGAGGAACGAGTTTATTCGGAGAATATTGTTTTAGAGTCTAGAAGTTTAGAAACATTAGACTTAGAAAAAAAAATGAACTCGTAGAAATGAGTGAGGATGAACCCGACTTAGAAGAATCAATGGACCATTTTCAGGAACCCGATGACCTAGAAATTAGGGAAGTTGTGACTAGTCTTTCTAGAGACACAGAAAACTCTAAGTTTGGGGGTGATTATCAGTCTCCGGGTTCTTTAACTCTTAGAAAGTTCCCTCGTGTAGGACTTGACATTTGTGCCTCAACCATCTTACAAGATTATCTTCGTACACTTTTACCTGAACCTAATGAGTCCAGAGAGAAGCTCAGTTGTTAGAAACCCATCCTCTGGTTGATGTGGTTAACCCAGGCTATGATACCCAGATTGACTTTCTTTTCCCACCAAATAGTTTTCTTCCAACTGTAGGAACGTTTATATTCCAAATGTGTCGAACATTAAGTTGTGAGACTAAACCTAAATGCTTTAGGAAATTAGAATCGACACATTTGCTTAAGAATGACCACTGCTCTCATTGTGGTCAACTTTGTAAGTCATATCTGATTGACTTAGAGGATCCGCAATTATTTAGGTTATTACTTCGTGATTCTAAGTTCGTATTTGAGTTTTTACAGACTCTAAGACCTAGTGATTCGGATCCCGTCTATGAAGAAATGCAGCCAATGAAAATATTCTATTTAGACCCTTTCATAGAACCTGAACCTGAACTGCAATTAGCGATAGTTTTCAGGAAAATAGGTAAGGGCATGCTTTTCTTGTCCATTTTCTTGGTTCACTGCAGTTTCCTATGGTCAACTCTATTTGGTTTTGAAGACCCACAATTATTTCGACTGTTACTTTATGGTTCAAGTTGACCAATCCTTTTCTAAGTCTGGCTGAAGACTTTAAACTTAGCACTTCTTGGGAGGTAACCCAATCTCATGCAACACGGTAATATCCTTCCTTAACTCTTTTGCTTCAAATGGTAACAGTTTTCCCTTATTCATGCTTTTAGTTTCATCTTTAGAACATTGAGGACAATGTTAGATTTAAGTTTGGGGGTATGGGAGAAACTTTTTAGTTGCAATTAGTAAACTCCAGAGCCTAGAAATTTATGCCTATTAAGGATTGCACTAACCAATCTAAGTGGATGGAAACATTTTTGTTTTAGGAGCTGAGGAACCAATCTGACTAGATGGAAACATCTATAGAGTCTATTCATAAAAGCACAGAGCTCAGGTGTTAGAATTAACATGATAGTTTCGCCATATCTCGTCGAGTCCTTTTCACTTTCTATTTTTAGTTTTCTTTTATTTCAAGTGATTTGGTGGGGCACACGATTCAAGTTGTTACCTTTGCTAGGGTGAAATAGAGTGACTGAGTTACCTTTTCAAAAAAAGAAAAAAAAAATTTAGACCAGACCAGACCAGTAGACCAATCGGAATAAATACTAACACTTGGATAACAATATGTGTGTGTTCTCCCTGTCTCCGTCTCCTAAACAAGCGTGGAATGCAGGATCCACGGGAATCACCATGTAATCTGCTGACAAGAAACATGCGCTTCGGTCCACAAGGTCCAACCATGTTGTTAGTTCTTAAATAAATGTGTGTTTAATAAAGTCGACCACTGGTACCCTTGTATATGCCAGTTATGTTGACCTAGAGTTAGGATTATTAACCACTGGTTCCCTTGTATATGCCAGTGTGTTAATATTAGTCAGACCGGTATCTCAGTCATTTAGGTTAGGTTCACCTTGGAAGAGGCCTTCAGACAGATATGGGAAACATCGTTCACTTTTCAACCATCTACATTTTTCTTTTTCCATCTTCTTAATCTTTTCATCTGATTAGTCTGACTCCGAGTATGATGTCCATCGTGAAACTATCTTAGTAGAGCTCTGTCACTTATATGAATTTTAGTATGCTTGAGTGCAAACTCGTATACAGCAATTGGAATTTCGCGTCAGGGTACTTCCTCCTGTAATTAATAAGTATGCCAACCAAGGAGGTTCTTTAGTGTTTTCCAAGATTTTTCGTAGATAGTTAGGGTCTGGAGTGGGTATATCTCTGGTAAGCCCTCCTGAGACTATAACTCGGCCACTAGGGCCACCTAGGGGTTTAAAGGATTATTGCATATGCTAAATGCAATCGAAGATGCCTGCGAAAGTGAGTTAGGATTTTATTTTGTAGTTTTGATTTTCTCGGGACTAGCAAATAATAAGTTTGGGGGTATTTGATAGACGCATTTATGTGTCTAATATATCTCATTTGTATATACTGTTAGTGCCCGTTTGTGTACTTATTGTGTTATTTTATGTCTTTGTAGGAGGTTTTAGAGAAATAAGCCCTTGCGGCGAAATGGGCTCAAAAAGCAGTGTTTTACACCCCGGAGAAAATTACTAAAGCACCCCAGAAATGCACCGGAAGCGTCCCAGAAATGTGCCGGAGTAATCCAGAAAATTACTATTTCCACCCCAAAATTACTATTTCCACCCCAATTGCTATTCGCACCCCAATTGGTTTTTGTGGGTACACCTCTGATAAACCCACCCGAGATTAACTCGGTCACTTTTCAAGAATAATTTTTGCTCGAGGACTAGCAAACAATAAGTTTGGGGGTATTTGATAGACGCATTTATGTGTCTAATTTGTCCTCAATGTTTCGTATTGTTAGTACTCGTTTTCGTCCTTATTATGGTGTTTTGTGTATTTGTAGGTATTTTTATGGAAATAAACATTTTTGGAAAAATCGGCTGGAAAAGTTGTCCGGGGCACCCTTTGAGGACATTTGTTATCAGACTCTCATTTTGGTTAAGGGGCAACCAAATTACTAAGGGGTACCTCAGTTGGGCATTTGCTATTTGCACCCCCATTCTGGATAGGGGGACACCATCTTCTTCCTTTGAATTCTGTTTTTTGGCGGGAAAATGGAACACTAAACTGGCAGCGCTTAGATTCACGAATTGGACGTGATTTCATGAGATTTAATGGCTGATTTTTGGTAGGAAGTTGTGATATGGCCTATCAAACATGTTGGGGGCTTTTGGTTCGATCTAAATTGGCTAGAATCGTCTAGGAAATTCACGACTTGGGAACAGGGCAGTTCATGTCTGTCACGGGTTTGAGAGAATTTTTGGAGGAATTCGAACGTGTTCTGATGATGCATGGAGGACTCTAACACACTTTTGGACCGTGTAGAAGACAATTAAGGTGAGTTTCCATGAAATTAACAGCTGCAGATACGTAATCGAAATAAAAAAGGAAAAAAAATATATATTATGAACTTTCCGAGTAATGGAAGATTTTTGGGAGTTATTGCAAAGGATTTCGTCTACCTGTTGAGTATAAAAAGACTTCTGGGGTAGAGTAGAAGGGGGTCGAGAGTTGGGAGAGAGTTAGAGACGTAAAAATCAAAGAACCAGACGTTATGAAGAAGTTCCTGCTGCTGCTGGAACTTAAGAACACGAAGAACATTGGACGAGGCAGGAAAGTCGTTAAAAACTGTCACTTTATTGCGACACTTTTCCACTCCTTTCCGCGACTGAGTCGTTGTACCAACAACACTATCTCTGTGTCGTTGATTCTGGACGCCTTTTGTGGGTCGCAGAATCCTGTTTTATACTATTTACTTATCTTTCTCTTCATTGTAAAACACTTTTGAGCATCAATGAAATTCTTTGAGAGGTTTTCCAATATGATGAGCGACTAATTCCCTCGTAACCAAGGCAATGGAGGAAGCTATTCACGGAACATAAATGGGTAACTATTTCATTTAATTATATAATTCACCTAATCGCTGCTTTTGCGGAGTTTTAAATTATTTGAATGATTGTCTTAATTATTTGTTATTCAGTTTGATAGGTTATGCTTGGTTTAATCTCTTGATAATCTATGCTTAAGGTTTACAAATAATGTTTGAGAATCTGTATGATTGATAGTGAATTAAAGATAAAAGAGGACTTAAGAATTGAATAGAGTTTTGAAATATTTATCATTCAATTTTGCATAATAGTGGAATCTAGTGTCTTGGTTACCTCTCGCACCCATTGTTAATATTTTTGTATATATAATTTTATCAAATCTTTAAATTTAATCTTCACAAGTCCGAGAGTTTGAACCTCATTACTACAACCACGAAAAATCTTTAATCAATATGAGTAAAAAAAAACCGTAGTATATATTATATGAAGTTGATCCTCTGCCAACACACTCCAAAGGACCATCAAACCAAGTCTGAAACATCCGGTAAATACTCAATTTAATTCTATTTGTGTCAATTTTAGTCAACTCTATATTTGTTTTATTCAAATTTCTTATATTTTATTTTGTATTATTCTTATTTTATTTTATTTTATATTGTATTTATTTTCTTTAGGTGAATAATCAGAAATCAATAGAAAGGGTGTTGAAAAAAGCTAAGATAGGCAAATAGTTAGGCTTCAAATGGAAAAGGTAGATGAGATGAACGGATTTTGAAGATTTAACGCACATGAAAAAAATTTGCTAGGTTGAGATGTCAATAACTTGGGGATTACAAAGTAAAGATTGATTATATCCTAGGAAATAGGCTAAGTTGATGAGCCCAAAACCTACTTTTATATTGTAGAGGATGAAAATGTCATTTTACTGGAGAAAGAATGAGGTCATTCTGATACAAAACAAAAAAAATTAGGAGCCAAATGGTAAAAAAACGCAAACATTCAGGAAAAAAATGGCTAGGTCGTGTAGGAAAAACTAGCGGATTTCATGACCGTTTAGGACAATTTTTACTTAGCCAACATGGTTAGGAAAGTTAGGCATGGACCTATACAATTCTTATACTTTTGTGGACGCGAAACTGAGTTCTAAATTGAGAAATCACATTCACGAAAGGACTCAAAATACTTAACTTTGTCAATAATATATAATAATACTCTCAAAACATTAAGAAGACCATGCTTTGCAAGTTTTAGAAGTGAATGAAAACACAAGGAGCTAAAGCTAAGGTTTCGAAGTGGTTTCACCATTTTAACGATATTTTGTCTTATGTGTATCATTGGTTTTACTAAATCCATGAGTATCTAAACATATAAGTGACCGAGGATGATATTTAAGTTCTTAGCACGACTTAGATTTGTTATATGAATCCATTCCCATTTCTTCATATGATTATATCTTGTTTCATTTACTATAAAATATATTCATGATTGATTGATTGTTTAGATGGTCAACTAAGTCAGTTTGCTAATTAATTTAATGCTAGTAAAATGTTACGAGATAAGTAATAATAGATTAATTAGTACGCGAGACCATGTACAATGATTCTGTCAAACAATCGCGTGAGATATGATTTTAACTAGTAGGAACAATTTGTAAATTTAAAACATATTTCTTAGCCTATTAACCCATAACGATTTATGATTTTGCATAGATATTCCAAATTTTAATTAAAGAGTTGATGACAACATTAAATCTCTTGAGACAGTTTATGAAGACATTATAAGAATCTGAACCAATCAAAGATGACTTATGTGTTTCCATCTATTTTCTTACTTGTGTGTTTGATACGGATTTTTATTGACTAGAGATATTAAAATAACATTTTATTGACTTTGAGCTATTAAAATTGTAGGCACTGCGCACTTCTAAAAGAATCTAAGATATACCCTATAACAATTTTAATGGATTTAATATTACTTCTTGTACACTACATTCTCAAGTTCAGCATATTGCAGCATTTTCAATCAAAGTTGGTGTTTATTTGCGTATGTAATTCTGACTTGCGCTGGTTAGGTGCCTTAGATACTGGAAAATATGGATTCACTAGTTATACTATATTAAGAAAAATTTGTTTCAGATGAATCCGTTTCTTGATTCTTCGTTGATTGAGATGTACAAAGTTTGCGGGTTGTTGAACTGGCTTTAGAGGTTTTATGGATATTTAAAAGGAAATGAGAACCGGTGGGGAGTTCTAGACCTGATAAGACCTATTTGTTGGAGTTCTTTTAGCTAGTACCCATAGAGAATTTATAGACGAATATATGAATCATTTCAATTACACTATGGAGGAGTTTTGAATTACCCCAATTGTTGAGCCTTATGCTTGTTTTATAGATCTTCCCGGGAGGTTTGGTCTTTTAAATGAAGCTCAAAAGTTATTAAAAGTATGTTGATCCTGGATAGAGTTATTTGGACAACTATCTTCAGTGTTTGTAAACTTCACTTGGATGTTACATTTGCAGAGTGTTTTTTTTCTTTTCAGAAATGAAAAATTCAGAGTTAAAAGCGGCACTTCCTGCATAAACTCGCACTACACTTCCCAGCCTGCTAGCTATTAACTCCAACATACTTGTACTCCAGTTCTCATGTTTAGTATTTAAAAAGAGATTTACTTAACGAGATCACAAGGATTTGTTACGGTTAAGACATTTCCTAACGGTTCAGAGTCCATTTGAAGATATCCAAAGGAACTCCTCAATAAAGAAGTTAGAAATTATTTCCTTGATTTGGAATAGTATATAAACTCCCCAAAGATAGGCTAGTGGTCTCCTAATCTCCCAAGGCTTAAAGCAGCGTGGCTCTGATGTGGTCGGCCACGTACTTGAAGTATACGGCCATATTTATATGTTGACAATAAGTAGAATTATTTTCCAAAAACAACTTTATACGTTGACACGTTTTATAAAATTAAATTATTTTCCAAAAACAATTTTAATACTTAACGGTTTTCCTTTATTTTATTGTTAAGTTCCTACGTCTTAAGCATTTAAAGGGATTTGGAGGAGACAAATTCTTTAATTATATACTCCATATTAAAAACATAAATGTAGGTGGCCCGGCCACATCTTAAGCACAGAGAGAACTCTGGCCAGACGACTGTAGTTTTTGGTTCCTTGTGATTATGAACATGGGTTTGGTAAAAATCCTAGAAATATATGCAAACAGGAAATGCTTATATCCCACGAGATAAACACCATGTATTTCGGAGCGGATTCCCCTACCATACTTATTCCTACCCTCTTGTAAGAATCAACACGGCACTCTCAAACGTAATCCAGCTCTTGAAGTTGAAGCCTAGTAGTGGTTCAATACGTATTGAATGAAATAACTGCTTCAAAGCACAAAATATGTAAGGTCTTTTGTGAAAAGACAGATACGAATAGAAGCAATTTTCCCTTTTCCCACTTCAATTACGTAACCAGCTGATGTCAGTATTGAGAATGTCAGCAGATGCTTCAGTAGCATATTTTACCAAGACGTACTACCACTGTCTGTGTTTTACAGTTGACGAGGACCTGGTCGTACCTCGTACGGCTCATGTATAACCAAAGGATCAATACTGGTCTTAGTTAGATCATCTAAACGTGTAAGCAGAAAATGTTGAGTAAATGCTTAATGGACATGAAGTCAATTACTACCTTGCAGAAGACAAATTCTCAGTGGACCTATGTTCGTCCAAGCGAAAGTATATAATTTGGGGAAGTTTAAATCAATGTAAATTTAAAAATGAAATGGAAGTCAAGTCAAGTCTTTCCCAACGTCTGAAACTGAAACCCGCATTGCACCTATAAAAGTGACCCTATCGCTCTATAAAAGATTGGGATAAGTAGCGCCACAAAATTTGAGACAATCTAATCTTTTTCTGGGAGGTTTTTGCGACGGTTACAAAGGAACCTGAAAAACCACTCCATTTGGCTCCGGCAAATATACTTGGTACAATACTACAATCTCCAGAAACTCGGATTTCAGTCGGCAAGGTAATCAATTCAATTTGTCTCTTTGTAAACATGCTTAATATGAATATAGTCAATTTCGTTAACCTTGGAACAATCTTTTTTTCATTCACGGATAATATATTAAAACTAATGAAAAAATAATACAGTTCTCTTGTGAGGAAGTTCAAAATCATCCCATACAAATACATAAAAAATCATCCCACACAAATACATAAATGTGAAGATAGACCTGTAAATTTATTAGATTTTTGTTTTTTTTAGAAAGAGAAAAGGCAAATTGGATTCAAAAATAATAATCATCAAAGCGATGAATGCTAAAAGAAATAAAGAAAAACCGGAAAAAGAATACAGAAGTTAGCCGTGCATAATAGCTTCCCAATTACATATTAAAGTAGCCAGAGTGACTCTCCCAAAGAGCTCAGAGTGGATGCTCCGATTAAACAACACATACTTGGCAGAAACAATTAATTGATTAATGCTTTGCTTTCGGTTTTTAAATAGCATGCCGTTGCATTCATTCAATATCGCCCATCAGATTGCGAAAGGGAAGAGATCCCAAATTTTCTTCATCATATTGTTACTCTTCTTATTTGGCCATTCACAAATGTTAGCTTTAATACTTTCCGAAAAAATCCAGTTAACTCCAAAACTATCTCAGAAGTATTTCCAAACTTTCCTTGTCTCATCACAGTGAAGAAAAAATGGCTCTGCGTTTCTTGAACATCATCACACAAAATACAATTATTTGAGTTTACTAAACCAACTCTATGTAGCTTATCCAAGGTAGGATCTCCCCTGTGATAGAAGGTCCAAACAAGAAAAGACACTTCAAAGGAATTTTTGGGTTCCAGATGTGTTTATGTGGAAATGTAATGAAACCATCCGCATTCGTAGAAATGTAAAAGTTAGCTACAGAAAAATCTTGACCAAAACTCCACCTTCTACTATCATTTTCTAAACATTTATGGATTTTAGTAGAAAAACCTTCTAATACTTGAAAGATTCCCAACTTCACCAATTTCTGCTTCATTCAAGTTCCTCTTAAAGTTAAAATTCCAAGACCCTTGATTAGTGAGCATGTCTCTGACAGTGGAAGACTTACACCTTCATAGAGCAATGCTCCTACCATTGTGTCCTATTAGAGAAGTGTTTGTCTTCACATAATCCCTTGATTTAAGAATTCCATCCCAAAGGCTATGACCCACAGACTTTTTGAAAACATTAGGGAGAAACGAATCATGATGACCTCCAATTTTTTCATGAATTAACTGCCCCCAAAGAGCCTTCTTCTCTCCTCCATATCTCCAGATCCATTTGCAGTGAAGTGACTTGTTGACCAACTTTAACTTATTAATTCCAATGCCACCACTTGATTTTGGATCATTAGCTTTAGACCAAGACACCTTGCAGCTTCTTTTCGTTTTAGAGTTTGAAGAACCCCAAAGGAAATTGTGCATTATTTTCTCTATTTCCTTGTCCACTGTCATTGGAATTTCAAACAGAGACAAATAATAGATTGGCATTGATGCTAGAACACTATTTATCAAGATAAGGCGCCGACCTTTAAAAAGGTATCTTATTCTCCAAAAGTACTTAACTTTTGTCCGCATCTATGAATCAACACGTCCAAACAGATTTGGATTTTGATTTACTGCCAAAAGGGATTCCAAGATAATTGATAGGAAACTCCAGTAACTAATAATCAAAGAAATCAGCGCAAGCAAGACCATCATGGTTGTCCCCCATACCAACCACGACACTTTTACTGAAATTAACTTTTAAACCCGAAACCAGTTGAAAAACAAACAAAATATCCTTCAAAGCTAAAATCTGATCTTTCTTGTCATCAATGAAAACGATTAAATCGTCTGCAAACTAGAGATGATTGATAATAGAGCCATTTGTAGAAACTTTAAAACCTGACAGAAGACCAACTGAAGCAGTTTTTTGGATCATCTTCGAGAGAATTTCAGCTACCATAATGAATAAAAAAGGTATGTGATCGCCTTGTCTAATTCCTTTTTGACTCTTGGAACAAGGAGTAGTTTCATCATTAATAAGAATGGAAAATCTTGCTTGATAGATGCACCACTTTATCCATCCTCTCCATATATTTCCAAAGCCAAATATTTGAAGAACGATGTCAACACAACTCTAGTTAATGTTTTCAAAAGCTTTTGCAAAATCCACCTTACAAACTAAGCCAGACTTATTCTTCCCTTTTCTTGAATCTATCAATTATGTGCAATCAATGTACCATCACTGATTTTAGTGATTAGAAAGAGAGATACTTAGGAAGGTAAAGCTAACTTCATTATATCTGTCAGTAACTTTGAAAAAAATTTATACACCCCTCCAATCAAACTAATGGGTCTAAAATTATGAAGGGAAACAACACAAGTGCATTTAGGAAGCAACTTAAGTTGGGAAAATTGATTCTCTCCAATCAAGCGAACCCCTAGATTCAAATTCTTTAATTAACTGCATCAAATCCGGTTTAATTACCTCCCAAACAACTTTGAAAAACTCCATAGTGAAACCGTCCGGTCCCGGAGCCTTATTGGTGCCAAAGTGCCAAATAACATGCTTCAATTCATCTTCAGAGAAAGGATTTTCCAGAGTATACTCTCGGAAACAGAAATAGAAGGTAGTTCAATATCATCAAAACCCGGTCTTATAAAATGATCTTCAGTGAAAAGATTAGTATAAAAGTCTGTTACTTCCTTTGTAATTTTCACTTTATCATAGCAAAGATCTACACCAATGTTTAAACAATTAATATTGCTACAACAATATTTATAGGAGGCCATTTGATGTAAATACCTTGAACTATGCTCTGCATCCTTCACCCATCTCTCTTTGGCCCTTTGACCCAATTACCTTGCAATATTTAAAGATAAGGAAGCATGTTTTTCTCAGGCCTCTTCCCTGAGATTAGTAGTCAACTGAGGATGTTCTTCCATTATATCCCAAGACTCGGTAAATTTCTCAAGTTGAACCACTTGTAATTGCAAATCACCCATTGATTTCTTTCAAGCTTTAATAAAAAAAATTAGTGACTGTAGTTTTTTTAGCAAAAATAAAGCTAGGCTTTCCAGTGAAACTCTGGCTAGACCACCATAAATTCAAATTTGGAAGAAATGAAGGATGGAGAAGCAAATAATTTAGATTTAGTTTTCTTAGCAAAAGTAGCAAGTTTGTCCGTAAAAGAAACCTGGTCATTTACATAAATTATTTTGACAAAATCATAAGCCAAAATTTCTTCTTAACATCCTTAGATTGTGTTTGATATGAGTTAATTCCATAGAAGTAACTATATTTTCATGGAAATAACACGTTTTCAGGCGTTTGATTACAAATTTATTTCTATGGAATTATGGATCCATTTACAAAAAGTATGGTCCAAAGTATGTTTTAAACTGAGTTCCACAGAAAGTATTTCTTGCCTCCACCAGGATAATCATTCCACGAAATAAACTTTTCATGGAATTGTTTCCTTTCTCTGTTATCAAACACATCCTAAAAATAATAATAGATTTCCACGTGTTGTTGTTGTTGTTGTTGTTTTCTCCATTCATGAAGGAGGTAATGCTTCTAAAGTGAACCAAAAAACTCTTGCCAAAGAGAAGGAATTCGTTAAGAGTTGGAATAGTTTTGTAGACTAGGTCGGCTTACATATTTTAAAATAATTTTATATGGCATTCTATAAACAAGTGACAGTTAGTTTTTTTTAAGCATACTAACTAGTGGTTTCTGGCACAAGTACATAAGAAAAAGTGCATATCACATTTTTTTGAAATATACCAACTATTTTTAGCATTTAAAGGAAAAACATTAACAAGCATTTTCCAAACAAACAATTTGATAAAGCGAGGGTCTAACAACCATACCCAAAATTTCATTAGGCAATTTGGATGGACTAACTCCAATACAATTCCAAGAGAATCAACTAGACAATCAGACTCAATCAAGGAAAATATATCCAAGAGTTACATCTATGTTTCTCAATGTAATCAGCAAATCAAACAGATAGGAATCCGCGAGCATGATTAATATGAGAAACGACTTGAACGGTACCAAAGACCAATGTTCAAGTGTCAATCAATTTCAATCTACAACCAAAGGTTGGATTTACCAATTGATTAAACTACGCACAACCCGTGATATTTCAATTATATAGAAAATATAATGCGGAAAAATAACACAGACACAAGAAATTTTGTTAACGAGGAAACCGCAAATGCAGAAAAACCCCAGGACCTAGTCCAAATTTGAACACCACACTTTATTAAGCCGCTAAAGACTCTAGCTTACTACAAGTTAACTTCTGACTGAAATGTAGTTGAGCCCTAACCAATCTCACACTGATTAAGGTACATTCACTTTCCTTACGTATCTGAATCCCAGCAGGACTTTACGCACTTGATTCCCTTAGCCGATCTCACCCACAACTAAGAGTTGTTACGACCCTAAGTCGAAGACTTGATAAACAAATTTATCTCCTACAGAGAAGTCTATTATGATAGATGAATCTGTATCCCACAGAAATACCTACAAAGTTTTTATTTTGTCTTTTGATAAATCAAGGTGAATTTTTTTTAGGAACCATTTGATAATTCGGTCTTAAATCCCGAAGAACATCCTAGAAATATCAATCACCTCACAATAACTTAACTATATGGTAGTAGAACAAGTTATTGTGGAATCACAAAGAATTAAACGAAGAGCTTTGTGATTACTTTTTATATCCTACCTGTCGGAGATAAATCTCGAGCAAATCTTAGAGAAGATAATACTCAATACGATAAAACAAGTAAGATCAGAACATGCAACTATAGAAAAAATAGTTGGGTCTGGATTTAGAATCCCAATGAAGTCTTTAAGTCGTTAACCACTAATGGTTTTAGGAAAAATCTAGCTTAAAGGAGAATCGACTCTAGTCGCAACTAGTATCACACATGAGGTGTGGGGATTAGGTTTCCCAGTTGCTAGAGTTCTCCCTTATATATCCTACAAATCAGGGTTTGATAACTTTGAGACAAAGCAATCAATATTCACTGTTGGATGAAACCTGATTTAAGATTTAAGCTAATATCTTTCCGCCATTAGATGGTCTTATCTTGTTATTCACAAATGAAATATACTTTCATTTAGATATGGGTAACCGTACCTAAACGTGTATATTGAGTGGACTCAATAACAGTTAACCGAAGTTAGCCACATGAACGTTTTTGTGTTAAGCACATTCATCTTAACACTTCTTGATGAAATGATAATCAAATGAATCTAATTGTGTTTCTCATAGAGTTGTTTAATTGTTTATATTCTCATAGAAGTATACAAGACACAATTGAAGCAAAATCGGATTGATTCAAAAAATTCAGTTCATGAACATTTTAGCCACAGTTTGCAAAGGTTGCATTCCTCAATTTATAAATGTATTTTTTCATGAGTATGAAATCACACTTAACCGATTTTAGATCTTAACCACATAAGTTTGCAAATGGGTACGCAAACTTAATTTCCGGACTTTGATCTTTTCCAACTGTTTTCAAACGGGTACACATACTGTCATTCTGGACTGAACTCAGGTGAAACAGTTTGCAAACGGGTATGCAAACTTAGTTCACGGACTTTGACAGATAAAACTGTTCGCATACGGGTATGCATACTTGGTTCGCGGACCTGAATTATTCTTACAAAAGTTTGCATATGGGTATGCATACTGTGTTATATCTAGACAAAGATTAATTGTTCTAAACTCCTATTTCAATCATTGAAACATTCTTAGATGACGACAATAATTGTCTCACACAAACTATTAGCTTATAAGAAATTTTCAAGTGATCGAATGATCAATATGAAACTTTCCGAGTCTACATCAATTGGCCATCTCACACAAATCATGTAAGATGTTACCAGGCGATTTTCACATGATCATCTTTTGACTTCCGTCAAGAATAATAATGAATGTAGTTAAAGAAAAAAGCTTTCCGATACATATTTCGAGAAAGATATAAGCGAGGTAAACTCAGCTTGAAATATCAAACGTGTATAATGTAAAAGTCTATAGAGTTATACGACTTGGTCTCAATAGGACATAGAATAAAATATACTTCTGAGTGATAAATGAGTTCAAGTCTCCACATACCTTTTGTTGATGAAGTTCATCCAATCCCCCCTTAGTAGATCTTCGTCTTCAATCGATGAACGTTGTGAAGTCTAAAACTCAACTACACATTCTATTCTAATCCGAGACATTGCTATAAGTAGACTAGAAATCAAGACTTATAGTTTTGACAACTAAACTTCACAAATAAGCTTGAGATAGCAACGCTTGCGAGTTCGACCGAGCAGTACCCTAACACAATTGTACAATAAGCATTTTCCAAACAAGCATTTATAACTTACAATATCCGCAAATTTTTCCTATAACTAAAATCTAAGGTAATGTAATGATCGCCAGAAATAAAAGAATATGCATGTTTTTTAGTAAGCTTATCATACTTGGTACCAGTCCGATGTAAAATATCTTCCCCATTCTTAGTGATGTACACCGACTGAATATTTTTTGCAAAATGAAAACCATATAATAGATTAAGGATAACACAACAACTAGATTCATTGATCAAATCTTTAACCAACCTTGGAGGATTGAGTTGGATAAAAATTAAGTTAACACCACCTGGTATCCAGTTATCCTCAAAAATTCTAACAGAAGGATTTACACAAACAGACCACATACAGAACTTTCTGATTATTTCAATTGCTTCACAAATACTAAACTTAAGAAATATATTCTATTTTATGTTCGCGGAAAGACATGAGACATCGTAAAAAAAAATTCTTTAAAATTTGAACCCACAATTAATTATGATTTTTAATAAGTCTCTAAACTGACCTAACTAACAAAGAATAATTAAATTCTTAATTCCAAAACCACCTTGAGACTTAGGAGTACATGTAGGACTCCTTTGGGAAAAATATTAGGGTTTACTTTATTCCAACGGAAATTTTTTGGTGTTTTCTCAAATTTATTTGGCACTTTTTTTTTCCTGGGAATGAACAACACATCACCGGGTTACTAAGGGTAGGCCAATAAGTTGGAGTCCTAGAAGCTTGTGATAGGACCTTTGATTGCCATCCTTTCAAAGAAGTATAAGCCTTTTCTAATAAGGGTTCAAAATCCAGTGTTTTGGATTTTTAGGAAAACCTAAACATTTTTCAATTTTTGAACCCTGAACCGCAAAAAATAAAATAAATTAAAATAAAATCAAAATTTGTCAACACAGACCACGCATGTTAAGGGGTACCCTCCACCAAAAAATGGAGCTCCCTACTAATCCATGAGGCTGCCCCACCATAATGTGAGAGGTCGGTTTGTATACTATTTTTTTCGGGCGTTTGTGTAGAACCATTACATTCCCTTTGGTACATAACTTTAAAGGTGAGATATATGGGTACAGGGAATTTGGTGGAATTGTATTTCCCTTGGCACGTATGGTTGTCCGAGTCTCCGAAAATCACGTTTTTTATGAGAATCACTTTTCCAGCAAATCCTCCATATGGAGTCCGACCCCTTCCCTAAGATTTACTAAGAAACTTATCAAGGAATTTGTTGAACCACATTTTTAATTTTGAAATTCCATATTATGTCCAATTTTAATATTCTGAGGATAATATTAAACGATACATGGACTTTAAAACATTGAAACTCTATAAATCCTAGCTATTTTAATTGAGTTACCAAATATACAAGAGGCCCGAATGAATTGGGATCATAAACTCCTGGAAATTGTGAATTCTACATTCACACCCACTATTAAGGATTTCAACGAGACTTTAGAGTGACTATTATGTACATTTTTACTGAAGTAAACCCGGAGAGTAGCCACTAAACATATTAGGCAAGTTAGTAAGATTTTTTACCTTGGGAATTATAGCTTTGGAAAAAATAAAGCATTTCTTACGAACTTCCTCCTAATTTTTAACCAAAAATTCAGAAACCTGGTTAGTAAATAAATCAAATAAATATAAATACCCTTCGATTTTTCACACACAAACCCTACCTAGATTGTATCGAACAGTGAAATTCTTGCAAATTGTTTTCATTCAGTTTTCCCCATATTCATCGAAGTTTTCAGGTTGATAATGGGTGGGTGTTTATCGGATGTTCGAGGAGGGCAACAAGCAATTGGAGGTACAAAATCAGCAGGTCCTACTTCTTCTGCTACCACAACGACAACAACTAATGATGCGATTGACCACTTCTACAGATCTCATGGCTGCCAAGGTCTTTTTACTCTACTTGAGGTAAGGTCACTCTGGTGTGGAGAGACAAAAAAAAAAAGATGCCCTAATTTTGTTTGTTTATTCAATTTCTCTTTCTTTTGTGTGTTTTGAGTATATTTATTTATATATATTCTTAGTCTTCCCTTGACTTACTGTTTTGGATAAGATTCTGAAATTATTCTTCATATTTGATTTTAAGGGTTTGTCTCTGGGTTCTGAGAAGATGATACAAAAAAGGGGAAATTCATGATGATTCGAAAGAAACATGGGAATATTCTATAGTCAGTTTTCTTGTTGTTGTGTTGATTTGGTGTGGTGAGAGTTTGAGTGAATATGATTCCACAGTGGGAGTTATATTATTTATAAACGGCCTATTTGGTTGTCAATGGAAACTTAGCCATTTAGTGTTTTGATTTCTTTGTACTGATGGGATTGTTTAGGATCAACAGGCATCTGTAGAGGAGGTAAGATAGTGAATGGGATTGCGTTTGTCACTTTAGGAATACAACAGTGTAGCTACAAGTTGGCATAATACTATACTACCTTATCTTCATGTGGATCTATACCCATTTTTTGAAAATTTGGGGTGCAGGGGTTAACCCAATCAATTCATACAATGAACAATTGTGCAACAGCAGGTTAAGCATGGTACGTTTTAGGAAGAAATTATCATAAAAATCTACATAGTCTTGGTTAGGAACATACACATACACAATGGTGGCACCTTTATGCGGAAGAAAAACGTCTTCGTATATTGTCTTGTCAAGTTGCATACCTTTGAGGACTACTAGTTTTCTTGTCTGTGGTCCTGCTTTTGGTTCCTTTTTGAGGTTGCTAGGTGGACCCTCCATATCTACTTCCGATATTTTTGTTCCCAATTTCTTTTTCTTCGGATGTACGTACGGCAACTTTTTACCAAGTCAACAGAAAGTTTTATTCAAATCACTGGGATTATGTTACCAAGATGAAATAGCATACTGTATAAAATATGTCACCAGGTCTACTTGCCCTGGTTGTTGCTTGCAACTTTGCGGCTGCTTTAAAATTTGCTTCGTTATTTTTCAAGTACCAACATTAATCTTATACAAACTTTTATCGCAGTTATCATTGTCTGCCAAGCAGTTACGTAATATGGATGTGTTTTCGAAGGTATGCATTCCTGTCAACTTCTATTTATAATTTATGCTGAGAGTTTATGTTCAGTTATGCTGGGTTTTTAACTGGACTGTAGCAATAGTTCTGTTTTCACGGTTGTACATAGTTTAATTCGTTATTACACTTATATTGTAGAGCGACCCAATGACAGTAGTTTATGCAAAGAAAAGTGATGGGAATCTTGAGGAAATTGGCCGTACAGAAGTAATAATGAATTCGCTAGATCCTGCTTGGATAACAAAGATTTCCATTGCTTATCAGTTTGAGATTGTTCAACCGTTGGTGTAAGTGACTATCTTTCCTTTTGATGAACTTTAAGCAGACATTTTATGGATACAGTCATATAGTTCACTTGTCTACTCTTTACTGTTCTACTTGTTTCAGGTTTCGAGTGTATGACGTTGACACCAAATACCATAACATGCCTCCGAAGGTATTTAGATTACATGTCTTTCTTCTCCTGATTCATGTACTAGTTCCCTTCAAGATGGTTTAGTTCATTAACAATAAATCATTGCAGATTCTGAAATTGGATGAGCAAGACTTCCTAGGAGAAGCTACTTGTGTTTTGTCGGAGGTAATCTGGCTGAACTTAACCAGCATACAAATTTGTAGTAAAATCATTATGAAAATCCAGTAGCTTTAGGGTATCCATACAGACATTCATGTTCAGTCCCACATAGTGAAGTTCCATGTCTAGTGTTTCTTATTAAGGGCTCAGCCAGTAAAAGAAGAAGGATATGTATATCTTATTTTTATGTTGCAAGTCATTTGCATGACTATCTCTATACTTAATTTGTCTCTTTATTGTTGACAGATTGTAACCAAAAACAGCAAGAGTTTAACACTCAATCTTTCAGTTAGAGATGGGCACGGAATCATGAGAAGTCAAGGGACAGTTACTGTCCATGCAGAAGAAACAGTTGCTTCAAAGCAAGCTGTTGAGATAACATTTCGCTGTTCCAAGTTGGATAACAAGGATCTATTTTCTAAAAGTGTATGTATTCTTAAAAGTATCTGTTTGATGCTTGTGCTCTACTAATCATTCATGAATTCATATGTATTTAATTTCTCCCAATCTAATTTTCTCATATTTCACTCATAGGATCCTTTCTTACGACTATCTAGAACAGCGGAAGGTGTGACTATCCCAATTTCAAAAACTGAAGTGGTGGAAAATAACTTGAATCCAACTTGGAAACCATTATGTCTGACTTCACAGCAATTTGGCAGCAAGGCAAGCTTTGTGCAGTTCTTTTTTTCCGTATTTTAATAAGCGAAGGACATAGTGTTAACATTCATCATTCTGCTACTTGATGCAGGATACCCCTTTAGTCATCGAGTGTTTTGATTTCGATAGCAGCGGAAATCATGAACTTATAGGGTACCAAAATTGAACCTCTTCTTCTGTTAACTGTATGCCTGTTTTCAGCTTGATCTGGGAGACAAACTCTAACTTAAACATTCTTCTATTCTACTAGAAAAATTCAGAAATCAGTTGGAGACCTTGAAAAACTATATATTGGGCAAGTTGGAGAACATTTTGTTATACCATCAACTTCCCGGAAGGACTATATGAAGGTAGTTGTATTAACATGTTCAATACAAATCCTACAACCACTTTTGGGACGGCTTTGGGACGGCTTTTAATGTCTAAACTCTGCTGGGATTCAACTTTTTTTTTTTTTTTTTTTTCAGAAGCTGAAGGGACAGCTACATGTAGATAGATTCATCCAGAAAACACAGTATAGTTTTTTGGATTACATCTCAAGCGGATTCGAGCTTAACTTTATGGTCGCTGTTGATTTTACAGGTAAGCCCTTGTCAGTGGCGTGGAAGATACTAATTTGATTCTTGTAGCCTTTTTATTGTAGTTGACCAAGCAGACCCGATCCTTTTTTGCAGCTTCAAATGGAGACCCTCATTCCCACACGTCTTTGCACTATATCGATCCGACAGGTCGATTGAATTCCTACCAGCAGGTTAAATATACATCACATACTCTATCCTATTCGAACCCTTACTAAGTTCTTCTACCATGTTTGTTAGACTTGCCTCTGTTTTAGTTGCTTATTGCAATCGGTTTTTGTAATTGCAAATGAATGCAGGCTATATATGAAGTTGGAGAGGTCATACAGTTCTATGATTCTGATAAGCGTTTTCCTGCATGGGGATTTGGCGGAAAGACAACTGAAGGTGTTGTGTCTCATTGCTTTAACCTGAATGGAAGCCGTTATGAATCTGAGGTAACTTCAGCTACCGCTTTTCAGTAGATTCTCTTTGTATCGTTTAAGATCATACACTATTATCCTTGTGAAAAAACCCATTAGTGAATGAAAAATGTATGTGTTCTCAGACGCCACACATTTGAGCCTTTTCATGCTTTTCTGCTCTTTTCTTTTGGTTGCTGAATTTGGACCTACATTTTTGTTATAGGTTGAAGGAGTAAATGGTATCATGTCTGCCTATTCAAGTGCCCTGCATAGTGTTTCTCTTAACGGTCCTACTTTGTTTGGGAAAGTCATAGAAAAAGCTACACAAATTGCTGCGGAGTCATTGCATAGCCCGACAAAGTACTTTGTCCTACTCATCATCACAGTAAGTAGAAGGATATTTTTGTTGAAAGTATTTTGTTCCCCTTTTATAGTTCCTATCTCAGCTAATCATAAACTGCTTTACTTTTTAGGACGGTGTTGTTACTGATCTTCAAGAGACAATAGACTGTTTGGTTAGAGCTTCTGATTTACCCTTATCAATCCTAATCGTTGGTGTCGGTAATGCTGACTTCAAAGCCATGGAGGTAATTATAACTTTCTTACTGAACACTCCAATCAACAAGTTCTCATATCACTGTTACAGCCAGATTCTTCTACAGAGTAATTGGATTGATTTCGTTCCTTAGAATTGTTCTCACTTTTTTAGTTTCTTCAAATTTTGAAATGGATGACAGTAGATTTTCAGGCTTCTTATACTTATTTGGTTTGGCAGATACTGGATGCTGACAATGGCAAACGTCTACAGAGTAGCACTGGACGAGTGGCTACAAGGGACATTGTGCAATTTGTGCCTATGCGCCAAGTGCAGGGTGAGTGTTAAGCCTTGAGCATAATTTCTCATGACCGTATTTTCAACAGAAGAAAAGAGTCCCCATCATATATTTGATTAATCTGAAGGTTAAGAAATTTCATTTATCTTCGTTATTCGCGGATTAACACTTCAATTGTGTCATGAACAGGTAACCAGCTCTCTGTTGTTCAATCTCTTTTAGAAGAACTTCCTGGGCAATTCCTGACATATATGCGTAGCAGGGATATTAAGCCACTTTACATCAATGAGCCCCAAACTTCTGGCATTAGTGTCGATGGGCCTCAAGTTCCGTATCTTCCATCTCAAATGTAACACGTGTGAATGAAAACCCATCAATTACTTCTAACCAGATTGATCGAAATACTAGTTAGCCAGAATATATGAATTACTAGAATTTTCCTAGGACTTTCTTTACCAGTAGCTACTAGTGATAGTTATGGTAAACAGGGTTGCTGCTCTACATTTAAAAAAAAATGACAATCATCTTGTGAATATTATAAGTACTTAGCATTGGCACATTTTAAATGGGTTTATCTGTTTAGTCCACCTACTTCAGCAATAGAATAATCAAATGCTGACACATGATTGTCCAGCTTCGTATACAAACCAACACAAGAAGAAGATGACAGGGGACTGAAACCATTTGTCCACTGGATGGAGATTTTAGATCCCCAGTGAAGAGCCAAAAGAATAGAAAAACAAAATGAGAGACCATGTCTTTGCACTTCCTTTTTATTCGGTTTTTTCTGCTTCGAATTTATTGGTGAAAATTGTTTATATGTTTTTCTTTTTTCTCTTTTGTTTTTAGATAGAATTTATATGCTGAATTCAGCTAGTTGGTTTTCATAGCTCCACAATTAGAATGAGTATATTATAGGCTCACAGCCTCACATTCTAGAAGTAGTCATCCAAATGAGACCACACCAACCAATGTGCATTTTTTTTAAACTAAAGAAAAGAAGATGGGTAGGTAATAGCAAAGGCCGCAGGACAACCAGTGACATATTCCTACTTGACTTGTTAAATTCTACTCTAGTCTAATGCAATCTAAATAAAGAAAGACGCAAGACGGCAAGAGGGAATTTCAAGTTGTATAAAGCTAGTAGTATTTGAGTACCTGGATTCCTCCTAGTCCTCAAACTAATATCAAGTCTGTATAGAAATGGATTGGAGGTGTCACAATGGTGTTAATGATATCTCTCCTTTCCTGCTTTTTGAAGCCATTGGCGACTCCGAAGATATTGACGCCGATCTTGCAACGGTAGGCAACGAATATCACCGCGATGATGATGCCGGGTCGTGTAGTTCCGAGACATGTGATGTCATTTTTGTTGATGATGATTCTAGAAACGTTAATAATTATTTTCAAGATAGGCATGGAGATGTTGATGTTACAGATGAAAATGGGTTCGTTTACAAGAACACAACAAGTTTATCGAGTTTATCATCTTCGTCTGTATACTTGGATGGTGATAATCATCAAGAGTCAAAAATGGTATACAAGAACGGTAGTAGTACTAGTGCTGTAAAGGATGACGATGAAGATATTGAGGATGAGAATATGAAGGTAATGAATGAAATGGAGAAGAACAAGCTCTTCTGGGATAGTTGTTTAGGCTATTAAATTTGTATAGATACATAATCCAAATGTTAATTAAAGAGTTATTGACAAGATTAAATCTTTTGAAACTGTTTTTAGAAGACATTTGTAAGAATTTAAGAATCTGAACCAATTAAAGGTTACTCACGCCTTTCCGCTGATTTTGTTACTTTGTGTGTCGGAATAATACTGGTTTGGTGGATGTGTGGTACTTAAGTTAGTTAAGTTACATAGATGGACAACAAAATACAGTAAAACCTGTTTGGGCTATCCCTTCCTTTTGGCCCATCAGTATAGCTACCCCTTAACCATTAAGGGGGAACACCTAATAAAAGTCAAGCTAGGTCGTATGTTTTTCTGCCATTGAAGTATATGATGCATATCCTCCGGAAGTTGTAATGCAACCAGGAGGAGGGTTAACCGTACATTGTTTAAACTTTCGACTTTTGTACGTTTAGAAAAAAATACCTAATGTCTTATTCATCTCTTTTGGTATTGAAAATGTGCGGGTATAACAACCACACCCAATATTTTGTTCAACAATTTGTAAGGACTAAAACCCACTATAATTCCGAGAACATCAACGTAAAAGTTAGACTCAATCAAGAAAGATATCAAAGTGCTTTATCTCTTTCTCAATACAATCAGTAAATCAACTAGATAGAAATCCATGAGACTGGTTGATATGAGAATAACTCGGATGGTACCAAAGACCAATGTCCGAGTGTCAATCAAGTCCTATCCAACAAACAAGGTTGGAATTATTAACTATGGTTGAACTACGCACAACCTGTGATATTTCAATTATATAAACAAATATAACACGGAAAAGAAATAACACAAACACCAAAATTTTTGTTAATGAGGAAACCGCAAATGCAGAAAAATCCTGGGACCTAATCCAGATTTGAACACCACACTATATTAAGCCATTACAGACTCTAACCTACTACAAGTTAACTTCATACTGGAATGTAGTTGAGCCCTAACCAAGTCTCACACCGATTAAGGTACAATAGTGTTCCTTACGCCTCTTGAATCCCAGCAGGACTCTGCGCACGTAATTCCCTTAGCTGATCTCACCCACAACTAAGAGTTGTTACGACCCAAAGTCGAAAACTTATAAACAAATCTTTCTCCCACAGATAAATCTATTCTGGTTGTTGTTTCCATCTTTAGATAAATCAAGGTGAACAGGAAACTCAACTAATAATCCGGTCTTATACTCCCGAAGAGAAGCCTAGAAATATTAGTCACCTCACAATAACCTGACTGATTAAGAGAAGAAGTCATTGAGCAATCACAAGAGTCTGAGACGAAGAACTTTTTTTTATTACTTCTTATATCTTACCTATCGGAGATAAATCTTGAGAAAACCTTAGAGAAGATTAAACTCAATACGATAGAAAAAGTAATATCAGAATACGCAACTACAGAGAAAATAGTTGGATCTGGCTTCACGAATTCCGAATGAAGTCTTCAAGTCGTTAACCTAATAATGGTTTTGGAAAACCCTAGGTTAATGAAGAATCGACTCTAGTTTGCAACTAGGACACACGAGAGTGTCGGGATTAGGTTTCCAAGATGATAGAGTTCTCCCATATATAGTCTTTCAAATCAGGGTTGCTTACAATCAAAGCTAAGATAGCTTAGTAAAAAAGCAATTGATATACATCGTTAGATGAACTCCTGATTTAAGATTCAAGCTAAGTATGCTAAGTAACTAAGCAATCAATCTCCACCGTTATATGGTGTTAGCTTGATACACACAAATGAAATATACCTATGCTTAGATATGGATGAACCGTACCTAAACGTGTATAACCATTGGCTCAATAATAGTTAACCGAAGTTAGCCATATGAACACTTATAGCTTAGCCACATTCATCAAACACTTCTAGATCAAATATGATGATCAATCAATCATGATTAATAAAATGAATCTAAATGTGTTTCAAATGAGTTTTTCAAATGTTTACTATATCATAGAAATATATATGAACCATTTGAAACATAATTGGTTTGGTTTGTAATTGTACAAAGTAATATACAAGAACCAATTCATGAACATAATGCCACGATTTTCAAAACAGTTTCGCATACTTTATTTCTTAAAAGTTCCAGGGACTTTAGTTCTCAAATGAACCTGAGTTCATGAGTATAAATTTCATAATTACCGATTTTAAGAACCTAACCACTGTGTTTGAAAACTGAATATGCGGAGCACAGTTCCGGACTTTGGCCTAACCTTGCCGTTCGCAAACAGAGTACGTAAACCACAGTTCTTGACTTAGACTTGTCTAGTCATTTGCAAACATTGTTCACAAACCACAGTTCCGGACCTGAACTAGAGCTTTAATGTTCGCATACATAGTATACAACCTGAAAAAGCGGGGGTCTAACAACACCACCCAATATTTCTCTTAGAAATCTGTATGGACTAACTTCGAAACACTTTCTAGAGAATCAACTAGATAGTCAGACTCAATCTAGGTAAAAGTATCTCAAGGAGTTAATATCTCTCTCTTGTTTTGATTTACTCAAGCTAATAGAAATCAACGAGTCTTTAATCAAACACAAGGAATAACTTGGAAGGTACCAAAGACCAATGTCCAAGGATCGATCAATGATAATCAACAACCAAAGGTTGGATTAATCCAATTGATGATCTAAACGCACAACCTGTATTATTTCAATTATATAAACAAATATAATACAGAAATAGAAAAAACACAGACACCAGAATTTTATTAACGAGGAAACCGCAAATGCAGAAAAACCCCAGGACCTAGTCCAGATTGAATACACACTGTATTAAGCCGCTACAAACAATAGCCTACTCCAAGCTAACTTCGGACTGGACTGTAGTTGAACCCCAATCAGTCTCCCACTAATTCAAGGTACAGTTGCACTCCCTACGCCTCTGATACCAGCAAAAAACCGCGCACTTGATTCCCTTAGCTGATCTCACCCACAACTAAGAGTTGCCACGACCCAAAATCGCAGGCTTTGACAATAAACAAATCTGTCTCACACATACAAGTCTATCAAAGGATCAATCTGTCTCCCACAGAAAAACCCTAAAGTTTTTGTTTCGTCTTTTGATAATAATCAAGGTGAATAGGAACCAATTGATAATACGGTCTTATATTCCCGAAGAACATCCTAGATAAATCAATCACCTCACAACAATCTTAATCGTATGGTAGCGAAACAAGATGATGCGGAATCACACATCGATGAGACGAAGATGTTTGTGATTAATTTTTTTATCATGCCTATCGGAGATATTAAATGCCAATCAATATGATTGTACTCGTACGATAGAAGATGCAATATCAGATCACACGACTACGATAAAATTAGTATCGATCTGGCTTCACAATCCTAAGTATTTAAGTCGTTTACCTGGTTTTAGAAGAAGAAAACCAAAGGTTAAAGGAGAACCGGCTCTAGCACGCAAACTAGTATCACACGTAAGGTGTGGAGATTAGTTTTGCAGAGTTGCTAGATGTCCCCTTATATAATCTTTCAAATCAGGGTTTCGCCTTGGCCACAAAGCAAACACTATCCACCGTTAGATGAAGACATGATTTAGATTCAATCTAATATTTCTGAACCGTTAGATCGAAAACCTTAGCTTGTTATACACAAACGAATATGCACGCTTCTAGGTTTGTTAACCGTACCCAAACGTGTACATTTTTGGTTCAACAATTGTCAACCAAAAGGTTAGCCATATGAGCATTTCATACCAACCATTTTCGTCTTCACCATAACTATTTCAATTGACTCAAATAAACTAGTTAGAGAGTTGTTCAATAGCAAGGAAATCTCATGTACTATACAAGACACAATTTAAGCAAAGATGATTTGGTTCACATGAATCGGTTCATGAAATTTATAGCCACGGTTTGCAATTGAATTCCTTAGTCTTTATAAGTTTAAGTTCAAAAATCATCTTTAGATATATAACCTTCTTAAGTTCGCACACTAGGTTCGCGGACTTATGATACTGGACAGAGTTTACAAACTCCAGCAGAAATTCTCAGGATGACAACTTCGCCGGTTCGCGGACTTAGCTCACGCAAGTAGTTTGTCAACTCCAGCATAAATTCTCGGGTTTGATAACTTAGGCAATTCGCGGACTTGGCTACAAGCCATTCTTTCAGTATAGGACTTATGCACATATGTGTTTCCGCAACAATACTTATGTCCACATTGGTTATGTAATCTAAACTCTCATTCCAATCATTGAAACATTCTTAGAGGACGTTATATAGTTGCTACACCATTTCTCGTCAAAGCAATTTCAAAGCGATTGATACATATTATGACTTTCATCACTATGTAAAGATGAACACGGTCGAAGCGAAGCGCTTACCAACACATATTTCGAGATATAGATAGGCGAGGTATACTCGGCTCGAAATACCAAATGTGTATAATCTAAGTATATATATACATATCATACGACTTTTTTCTCAAGAAGTACGAGATAGAATAGATAGACTTTTGAGTGACAGATAAGTTCAAGTTTTCACATACATTTTTGTCGAGAAGTTCCACCGGTTCCTTGATTAGTTCTTCTGCTTGTATGATGAATAGCCATGAAGTCCTTGAGCTCAACTACACTTACTACCCTAGTCCGAGACTTAGCTATAATATACTAGAAATCAAGACTTATAGTTTTGATCACTAGCATTGACAAACATGCTTGAGATAACAACGCATGCGAGTTCGACCGAGCAGTGCTCTAACACAACCTGTGTTATATCCAGACATTGGTAGTAGTTCTAAAATCTCATTTAATCATTGAAACATCCTTAGAAGATAACAATGGTAATCTTACACATACCACTTGCTTCAATTAATTTTCAAGTGATTAATCGATCAATACGAAACATCCCAAGTTAGCATCAAATGATTGTCTCACACAAATCATGTAAGATGTTCAAGGTAATTTTCACATGATCATCTTGACTTAATATTTAGTTTCCAACAAATAAATTGTCTACAACTAAACTCGTCAAGTATATGATGAAGTTTATGTTAAAGGTAAAAGCTTCCAACGCGTATTTCGAGAACTATATAAACAAGATCAACTTGGTTCGAAATTTCAAATGTGTATAATGTAAAAGTCTATATAGCTATGCGACTTAGTCTTTTTAGAACATATAATAGAATAAACTTCCGAGTGATAGATAATTTTTAGTCTCCACATACCTTTTGTTGACGAAGTTCCTCCAAGCTCTTAAGTATATCTTCTTCTTCAATTGGTGAACGTGTGTCTAAAGCTCAACTACACATTTCTATCCTAATCCGAGACATAGCTATAAGTAGACTAGAAATCAAGTATATAATTTTGATCAACTAAACTTGACAAACAAGCTTGAGATAGCAACGCTTGTGAGTTCGACCGACCAGTGATCTAACAGGTATATAGTGACAAGATTCTTACCTAAATTCTCTAAAGACTAGGATAATGTCCTTCAGTAAATTATGGAGTCTCCAATTTAGACATAGATTTCCACTATTGACAGCATCAACTACTAGTTTTAAATCAATATGGAAGCGGGATTGTCTCCAGTTTTAGTTCATTTTTCAAGTATACTCCCTCCCATAGATCTCTGCACTACGCTTTCTCACCACTCTATAATTGATTCAAATAGATGCATTTTGTTCCCTGCTGCGACCCTTCAAAATTTTTCATAATAAATCCAATGTCACCAGCTTTTGTAATATCATGATAAAAGCCATATGCATTTATAGCAAAAACACCCATTGAAGGAGGTAGAGCTGGCAAACGGGCGGGCCGGGGCTTGCCTGTTGCGGGTTCCACGGGTTGAAACCCGCGGGTTGAAATTCTTCACGGGTTGTTATTTCTTCAACCCGTGCCCGTAACGGGCTTAACCCGCGGGTTCACGGGTTAGCCCGCCCGTTTCAGAAATAAGTTAAGACACCGCAGTGACCGCACGTGGTGGAGTTCGGAGAAAACAAAGGCAAGAGTAATGAGGATAACTCTTATTTTCTTTTCTATTACTTCTCTATTCTTCTTTTCCTCTTTCTTCTCGTTTCTTCCTTCTTTTCTTCTGCTGATTTGAGAGACGACTGTGAGGTTTGATTTGAGAGTATCGATTGAGGAATTTGTATAATCAAAGAACTCGTGTAGTCGTGTTGATGTGTACGATGAGGTAGGTGGTGTTGTTGAATATATTTGAACTCTGGAAGAAGAAGAAAGAAATCAGTTAATTAGGGTTACAGAATTGATTATGAGATTGAGTATATAACTGTTGATGGACGAAGAATTATGGGTCTTTTACTTAATTAACGTTTTGAAGTTTTGAAGATGATCTGGTAGTGAATTGGGGAATTTGGGTTATGGTTCCGGAAAGATGAAATTCATTTAGGATTTGTGTAAAGCTGGGGATAAAGTCGAGTAGTAGATGAGGGGTTTTCATTACTGGGAATTAAGAAGTGGAATTGATAGTTGATTTTCAGATTCGTGGAAGGTATGGAGAAGTTAGGGTTTCTGTGATGAAATTGAGAATTAGGAATTCATGTAAAATCTCAAGGAAGGATTTAAAGATGAAATTGATGTTTTAGGAAGGTGATTACTTCTTACTGTAAATTGGAGGAGTCTGCTCATGCTACAAAATCAGTAAGTTGATATAAAATTAATTCCTTGTTGTTTCTTAATTTAGTTCTGTGATGGATTTATAAAAAAAAATGTGGAAATTAGACTATTTATTCTTTTCAATTTCAATGAATTCTTTTTTGGAGAATCAGAACTGTTCACGGATGTATTTGATTGTTATCAATAGAAATATTCAATAAGATATTGATTTTGTTAGCTCCGATCGAGTTTGATCGAGATTTTATGATAAAATATGGAATTGGACCAACAACAAATTGATTGATTTTCTGGGTTGTAGAAATTGATTAAGAAAATGATTTTCATTTAAGTTGATTCATTTTTTATGGCTTTTAAATGATGTCTCTGGGGTGCATACTCATGGTGTATCATAGTATTGATAGTAGAGATTAATGGAGTTGAAGAATGGTTTTACTAAACTTTGACAGTGATATGAGATAGTGCACGGAGATAGAGAAAGAGAATAGTCTTCACGGGTTTACGGGTTGTACCCGCGGGTTCACGGGACGGGACGGGTTAACCCGTTTACTCACAAGCCGACATTTCTCCAACCCGAACCCGGCTTGTTTTGAAACAATCCGATCCGGGTTCGGGTTTTCACGGGCCGGGCACGGGTTAACCTGCGGGTTTTGGCTTGTTACTGTGATTTTGTCTTATTATCTTCTCTGAACTTTAACATTTCTATTACTATGTTCTTAAATAAACTTTGTGCACCCAAAAGAGATCAAATCTGGGGAGCAATCACAAATTTCAAACACCTTCTCACACCTTTCGGACCAAATACACCATGTTGCAATAACTCTTTTAACAAGATCAAATTCAGAGATATTATTTTTCTATAGAGTGTCAAGCTAACAAATACAACCCTGCCACAAATCTTGCTGCAAATCAAAGAGGAACAAATTATAAATGAAAAACATTTAACAATACCAAATCAACTATCAAGAAGCAAATGTAGGGAACCAACTTACCTCGTCTGGGTGCACTCAAACTGGATAACTGCTAAGTTCCTTTCACTTCTGACATGCAATACCTTACTATAGGGATCAAAATCTCACAGGTTTAATTAGAATGATCTACGTTTTTGTTGTTAGCTAGGAACTCGTCATCTTGGCCTTAGAGAACGAGTGCACGTAAAATAGATGATATACAGCCAATAAAACAAAAAGTAAAGAAGATAAAGGTACATAGAGTGAGGGGGAACAAATTGTTTGTATACCTTTACTGACTTAGAAAAGGCCCTGATAGACCGTAGAATATTGACCATTGATTGGGTCACGGTATTTTGGGAAATCTTGTAAAACATGTATAAACTATTTTATGAAATAAGGAAAGGGTGGCCAAAACCCTAAAATTATTATCGTCCAATATGGTATCAGCCAAAACTTGATCCATCCATCCTCTTCTTCTCCTTCTTCTCTAAACAACGTCAATGGCGGGTGATAAAAAAACCCTACATCCGGCCTTTACCGTCACCAATATCAAAAACCTCATACCCATATTGTTAGACATCAAACAAGATGAATATTCGTCATGGGTTTTCTTGTTTAAACTCCATCTTCAAGCACACAACCTAATGTTTCTTATTGATGCATCAACCCCGCCGTCGGATATAGACGCCTCTACTATTCTTCAACTGGATGCTCTCTGCCGCCAATGGATGTTTTCCACCATGGCCAAAGATTTGATGCTCACTGTTCTCAAAACCGGAACCACAGCAAAAGAGATTTGGGATCATCTTCAACGTCTTTTTCAAGACAACAAAGGTAGTCGTGCCGCAACCCTCGAAAGTAAGTTTGTAAATCTCAAATTTATTGATTGCAATGATATTGATGACTACTATGATAAGCTAAAGGCACTTGCAAATAGATTAAGTGACCTTGATTTTCCCATGAATGATCAACGATTGGTAATAGAACTTGTCAACGGCCTTCCGGAGGAGTATAATACCGTTGCTTCGTTTATTCAACAATCCATGCCATTGTTTGACGCCGCTCGGTCTCAATTACGCACTGAAGAAATTCGACGTCAGCAACAATCTCACTCCAGCTCACATACAGCCCTTGCTGCCACCAACACTTCCTCTCCTGATCATAGTCGGCAACGAGGTACGCCTGCTGCACAGCCCAGCTTCATCACACAGCAGCGTCCGTTCTCTCCTGATGCCCAGCCCAGCTTGCCTATGGGTCGTCAGGCACCTCTTCTCCCCACTCCAGCAGGCCCAAGTTTCACTACCCAGCAGGCCCAAGTTTCAATTACACGTCTGGTCACAGCAACTGGCCTGTAAACTGGGCCTCTCCACCGAGCCCATACCCACTGCACCAAGCCCAATAGCCACTGCACCTTATTGGGCCTCACAACATACATTTTCTGGACGTGGCCGTGGTCGCCAGCAGCGTGGACGTGGACGTGGCCGTGGTCGTGGCCGCGGTACCCTGCCAGCCCGTTCACCACAAGCTTCCCACAACTGAATACCTCCAACCAACTGACATTGCTGAGGCCTATAGTTCCATGAACCTACACACTCCGGATAATGCTTTTTACATGGACACGGGTGCGACATCACATCTAACGTCCGATCCAGGTACTTTACAAAATGTCTTTCACTCTAGCAGTATTCGTTCTATCGTGGTAGGAAACGACAATAGCATTCCAGTCTCCGCTAGCGGTTCTAAGTTTCTAAATCTTCCATCCCATCCTCTTGTCCTCAAAGATACTCTTGTTGTTCCTTCCATCATCAAAAACTTAGTCTCTGTTCGTAAGTTTACTAATGATAATCATGTGTCTGTTGAGTTTGACCCTTATGGTTTTTCTGTGAAGGATTTGAGTTCGAGGAAAACTATCCTTCGATGTGATAGTTCTGGGGAGCTCTATCCTATAACCACTTCTGCCGTGTCTGCCTCATCTTCGCCATCTCAGCACCACCTCTCTCTTGCCGCCTGTTCACCTGACATTTGGCATCGTCTCATTGGTCATCCTGGCAAGGCTGTTTTAGATAACTTACGATCTCAGTCTTTCATTCAATGTAATAAAGATCATTCTCCTGATCTATGTCATTCTTGTCAAGTTAGCAAACATGTTCGTCTCCCTTTTTATGACTCTCAGTCAAATAGTGTTGCCCCTTTTGATATTATTCATAGTGATTTATGGACGTCACCGTTGAACATTAATACAGGATTTCGTTATTATCTTCTTTTCTTGGATGATTTCACAAATTATTTATGGGTATTTCCTTTAAAACTAAAATCCCAGGTTTACATCAAATTTCTAGAATTTCGATCCTTTGTTCAAACACAATTTGTACGTCCCATTAAATCCTTCCAATGCGACATGGGTCGCGAATTTGATAATTCATCTTTTCACACCTTTGCCAACCAAAATGGTTTGGTTTTCCGTTTCTCTTGTCCTCGCACCTCTTCTCAAAATGGTAAGGCCGAACCTATGATTCGTCGTATCAATGACATTACTCGTACTCTGATGTATCATGCTTCCGTTCCCCCAAAATATTGGGCTCATTCACTACTTATGGCAGTCTATCTTCACAACATTCTCCCAACTAAAATTCTCCAATTTCGCTCACCCGCATCAATTCTCTACAAACGTCAACCTACATATCATCATCTTCGCACTTTTGGTTGTCTTTGTTATCCCAATCTCTCTTCCACAACACCGCACAAGCTAGCTCCTCGCTCAACTAGATGTGTATTTCTTGGTTTTCCACCTAATCGTCGTGGTTACCGTTGTCTTGATATTGCCACACAAAAATTTATTATTTCCAGACATGTCACTTTTGATGAAAATGTCTTCCCTTTTTCCGAATCATCATCCCCAGAACTGTCCGCCTCTTCCGACCACCTATCATCTCCCATCCATCCCGTTTTGCGCTCACTGACAAACATTTCCACCTACCCCTCTAATACTAGTTCACCAGCCAACAACTCCCTTTCTCCTCCTACACTGTACACACCTCCTCATCGGCGTGTCAGCTCTTCCTCAGGCTCTTCAGCGCCCACTCCGTCTTCCTCGACTCTGTCTCCAGTTTCATCGTCTCATGTGTCCATCCAGTCTTCACCAACGATAGCTGCTGCCACTCCTCCGACTGTTCTCCCGTCCACATGACTATCTACTCGTGCTTCTCATGGTATTTTCCGTCCCATCCAGCGACTCAACCTCAATGTCCAACATACCTCTTCCATTTCTCCCCTTCCACAATCTTACCTTCATGCCCTTCGCGATCCAAACTGGAATCCTTCCATGAAAGACGAACACACTGCTATAATTGACATACATACCTGGGATCTCGTCCCTCGTCCTCGTGACGCTCATATTATTCGATCGATGTGGTTATTTTGTCACAAATTTAATTCCGATGGCACTCTACAGCGTTACAAGGCACGACTAGTGGCTAATGGCAGATCTCAACAGGTTGGAGTCGATTGCTTTGAGACGTTTAGTCCGGTTGTTAAACGTGCGACTATTCGTACTATAGTATGGCAGAATTGCTTCAACCCCACCAAAATACAGTTCCGGCTGAAAAACACAATAGTGTCACATCGAGTACAAATTGCTTCAACCCCAATTACAAATAAATTAGCAATTGAAATTACCTCATCCAGGTGTATAATTCTTGCAACTTCCACCATTACTTGCAATGCGACCAGTGGGTCTTCTGATGATGAAAAAAGAATTTGTATCTCAGGTCCATAGCCCTTGAGCTGCAACAATTTCTGTCAAAGCAGAGATAATCAAGCTTTGCCAATTCATTCTAGGTACTAAGAAGTACTAGAAGCAATCCACCCAATCATATTCACAAAAAATCGATCAAAACCATAAAATTCTCACCTTTTTCTTCTCAAAAAAGGCATCATCATTGGTTAGTGTTAGCACTAATGAAAAATCACTAAACCCTTCCATGTTCTCCCAGTCTGCAAATAAAGATTTTTTTTTTTGAATGTACACAAATTTAAGGGCTTGGGCTCACTTATTTTCAACCGTTAGATCTAGGTTTTGCAAAACACATTCCAATCCAAAACCTTTAACTTAGTCCTACATAAAGCTTCAACCTTTTTGTGAGTTTCACTACAGAATCTGAAATTCCGAATGGGTTTGAAGAAGAAGGGAGAAATTCTTCACATCCCAGACAAAATTCCATTGAAACCCAATGAGCAACCAACCATTGATGTATTTGCTTCAGTTATAGAGCCAAAACTTACCAATACCCTTGTAAAGAAGTTGAGTAAAATTGCACCCATGGAGAATTACAGACACATTAAGAGAGTTTGGAAGAAGAAATATGTGGGAGAAGGAGGAGGAGGAGGGGATAATTTTCCGTTGATACTGATTTTATGCATTGCTGCTGAGAATGGTGGGAATGAGTTGCTGCCAGATGATGTTGCCGAGTTGGTAAATGCACACCAGTTGAGTCCTTTTATTGCAAAAGTTCACAAGTACGCCGCAATATCAAGAGAAGAATGGATTGAACAGTGCAAACTTTGGCCAACATCTTATCATCCACCAACTTACAATATTGAGGGCATTACAGGGTTCAGTGAAAAGGATTCAAAATCAGTATTCCAGTTTATGAAGATGGCTCTGGAGATGACGGAAGTGGGTGGTGCGGGAGTTGTCAATGCAGCGGTTATAGTAGATCCTTCAATTAAGCAGGTGATTGCTACTGCAAATGATCAAACATGTCGGGCAATTAGTGCATCCACAGTGGATGCTGGAGTTTCTTGTTTGTATCCATGGAATTGGACTGAGCAAGACACTGCTGCTGCAGGAAACATAGATTGCTCTTGGCATCCGTTGCGACACGCAGCTCTTGTTGCCATTGAACAGGCATCCTCCAGGGATAAGAAGCTATATCCTGCTGGATTGGAGGGTTTTGAAGATCAGTCTATTGATCAAGTGGATGGTACAATGCCGAAAAGACAGAAAGTTGATTCTGTGAAAGATGAGAAGGTTTTGAAAGCAGCTTGCTCTAATGGTGGTTCTTCTGAAAGGGGTGAACGGCCTTATTTGTGCACTGGTTATGACATTTTTGTCGCTTGGGAGCCTTGTACAATGTGTGCAATGGCACTTGTTCATCAGAGAATTCGGCGCATATTTTATGCTTTTCCCAATCCTAATTGCGGTGCACTAGGCAGTTACAGACTACTAGGAGAGAAAAGCTTGAATCATCACTATGCTGTTTTTAGAGTTCTATTACCCAAGGAGGAATCCTCGGATTCTAAAATTGTAACAAATTTTAAGATACAGTATTAACAATGAATGATGGAAAAGCCGGAGTTTCTCGGTTTTCCCACAACACTAGCTAGTTGCTTTTTTACTTGTTGTTTCTGCAACAACAAAACTGCGTGGTCGTGTCTCTTATAGAGAAGAGACACATTTGTCATCCAGCACTTCCTGCAAATCCCCTTAGTCTTTGCAAAACAATGCAGCATTTGATCTTGCAGATGTAAGAACACAAGGGTTTTGACAAACTACAAAGTCGAAACCTCCATATTGAACCATAATATTATGCCATCCTTAAGTTGCTCAGAAACTTTTACATATGTCCCACTACACAACAAGTACTAACACAGAAGCAAGATTTTCATTTGGAGGCACAAATGTCAAAAGGCAACCACGTCAAACATAATACCCACTCTAAATTAAATTTCAATACACACGATCAATAAGACTGTAGTTTTTCTCATCCGGGAATAATCCGTGACGGCCAGCCTTGAATCCTCCACCCGTAGGATGCTGGACATTGTAAGACTTGCAAAAACAACAGCCATTGTTTTTATCTCCTGCAAGAAGAATTTGTAGATTAGCCAATACAAGAGTCATGAATCATAATATAATGTTCCCCGGTTGACAAACAAATCATTTAGCAGGCAAAACAATGCACCTAACTGTAGCAGTAAGAGACGAACAAAACCACATCTACTTGTCAGATACACACCTGTAATTAAGTTCTTTGGCCCCATACATTTGCAAAACGTGACATGACGAACATTGTCGGTAGTCGTCAGTTCAGCAAAAAACATCTCCTCTGGAGCATCAGGAACATCAGTCTTCTTAGCCGTGAAGTCGACATGGTGAAGAAAGCATGTCGCAAGAAGCACAGGTGTATGGTTACCAGGCTCCACCAGCTCATATTTTGCACCCTAGGAATTTGAGGCCAAGGCAACAAAACGAAAAACAAAGATTAAGGGAATCAAACAAAAGGGGTGATTTGATTTCAAGAAAAGCGATAATAAAGATTCAGAAGAAAACTCACTGCGTTTCTATCGTTATAAAAACTAATGGCCTCAGTTGCATATGGCCTTACGATATCCTGACATTCTTTAAGTGTGTACAGACGTAACTCATTGGGTTTATCCATACGCCTGAAACAGCAAGGATAAAAACCAAAATCATTCAAAAGTTTGAGCAAATCAAAAGTGTTCAATTGAGTTTGCGATAACAAGATGTGTCAATAACCAGTTAACCATGTCTATGTTTAATAAAATCATGATCAATTTCAGACCCCAATTTGTTAGATAGAGAATAGTTACAGAAAAAGAATGACTTTATTGCTTTGTTTGAAAGAGTTCTACAAAGTTTCCCCTTCTTCTTCTTCTATTCTCTTGCTAATTTTTTCTGCCTTCCTACAGATACTCTCTTGCACCCTATTTATATGTAGCACTACTTCCATTATTCTAGTCGTCCAAGGAATGGAACCTGCCCTATGTCTGTAATCTTCTAAACATAGAATTCCTAAGTCTTCCTTCTAGGATTAGGAGGAGTTATTATTGTAAGAATTACAAGGACATCATAGGAGCACCAAGAACAAATATATAGGAATCCAGGATAGCAATCCTGGCCAGGATGAAACTGTCATGTTATGTGTCAATTAGGCTCGCAGCCAAAATAGCGATGTGATTGGAAGTGTTTAAAATGGATAGCACGTGGGGTACCACAAGATAAGCAGCAAACATGGCAACAACAACAAACATTGTACAGTAATAATAGAAGTTAAATCGAGCATTTGGTAAACATCAATTTCAATATTTGTCACAGACCCAATAATCAAACAAAAGAGAGATGATTATAACAGTTAAAGGGGCAATATCTACTAAAAGGATGAATCAACAAATAAATAGAAAACAGGGGCTCCAAAATCCCCCAAAAAAATCCGCAATTTATAAATCAATTAGGGATTTCAAAACCCCATCCCAGATCAATTAAACAGTCGTTGAAAAAAATAAATAGATAGTGAAATTACGATTTTTCAGAGTTGGATGAAGAACTAATCCTCAATCCCTTCGAACTCCGCAGGTCCCCCATCGTTTTACCCTTTCCCTCTTTCAAAGATGAAGAACTAGCGCTCAATTTCTTCGAACTTCGCATACCCGACGTCGTTTTATCCCCTCCCTCTCTCTCTTTCACAGATGAAGAAATAGCCATCATTCACATCAACCTCTTCGAACTACGCAGATCCGTCATTGTTTTACCCTCTCTCTCTCTCTCTCTCTCACGGGACTTCGACACCTTTACGGCTCTACCTTCACGCCTGACCCTAAATACATACCAGTGAATTTGGTATTTAATGTCATGGGCCTTTTTAATGAACCGTTTATTGGGGACTACTCGGAAAAATGGGGGACTATTTTGTGATAAAAATGTCCACTCTTCATTATAAGGGGTGTCCTAAAAGATTAGGAAAGACTAATCTGCTCTTATCCTAATTTAGGGTATAAGTAATCTTAATACCCTACTAATCTAACACGTTACCCACTAATTAAAACCTAAACTTAAACAAAACCCAAAAATCAGTTTCAAATTTTTCATCTCCTTCTTCTTCTTTTTCTCCTCCTCTTTTCCTCTTCTTCATAACATCGACGTTAATCGTCGATTCTAAAAAATTTCATCGTCGATTAATCAATCATCATAAACAATGTGTTCAAAGAAAACACCCAGACTTTCAGGATTGAGTCAAGGACTCCCATATATAGTGAATCTCCCAAAAGAATTGATGCTTCAAAAACCAGTTGAAGCACCCTTCAGAGGCAAATTAAATCATCTAACAGCAACCAACACCTCTGATTCAAGTGAAATGCAAATCCGCGGGTAATTTCCTTTATACCCATTCTTTTTAATTCGTTATTTGTTGAAGAAATCGATTAGAAATCATGAAAACTCATTGAAAATGGTAGTTACAGTGTATATTTCGGTTAGGAGAAATTTTGAAAACCCTAGATTTTCTGTAACCGAACTTTAACATGAAGAATAGTTCGACAATGTCGCGTTTTTTTTAAATTTTTTAGTTAACCGAACTCTGTTGTTCGGTAATCTCGATTCAAAAACTTGCGTAACCGAACTCCTTCTTTATATGCGAAATTAGAGTTCAGTGTAGTCGATAAATTTATATGGGTAACCGAACTCTTGTGTGATATAGTCTGGTGACTGAATTATATAGTTCGGTGTGCTCGCAAAAAAACTTGCTTAACCTAACTCCTTCTTTTTATGGGAAATTAGAGTTCGGTTTTGTCGATCAATTTATATGGGTAACTGAACTGCACAGTTCGGTATGCTCGAAAAAAAATATGCCATCACCGAACTAGGTTTGTCCTTTGAAAATATGAGTTCGATTTGGTCGATAAAAAATTTTTCTAACCGAACTACTGATCATGTTAGCTCCAACTGTTGTGTTTACTTTATTATTTAGTTCTATTTGTTTACATTATTATTTAGCTAATTCTTTGGTTTTTGTTCATTAGAAACAAAGGAAAAATGTTGAAACTACAAGTAGATGAGGATTTGAAAACTCCCACCCCTCGTGTGGCAAAACATTTAGATTTCCGAAACCGTGGTGCCACAAATGCTAAACATGGAGGGGGCTCGTTACCGGAAGTGAACCAAGAGAATGTTCGTGATGCAAGACAAGATGTGAATGAAGAGGTGATGGAGAATATAATTGACAATGATGGAGAGAATGATGATGAAGAAGAGGAAGGAAATGAAGACCAAGAAAATGAAGAGGAAGGAAATGGAGACCAAGGAAATAAATAGGAATGAAATGAACAAGAAAGAGAACAAAATGTATAGGAGGAAGAAATAGGACCCGTCAACGAAGGAGAAGGACAAGAGGAGGAAGAGGAGGGAGAGGAGGAAGAGCAATAAATTGTCCATGCTAAATAGAAAAGGAAGCTGAAGCTGCCTTATCCTAGATACTCACACATTCCCGCTAATGATTTGTGTTTGTCACCAGTGAACCCAACTTATGGTACTACAATTGATGAAGGGACAACATTGTTTGGATACAAAAATCATGGGCTGCGAAGATCTATGCGACAAAGGTATTATTTTAAGTTCATTATTAACTAAGAAAACGTTTTTTTTTGGGACATGTTTCGTCAAGTATTAATAGTGTTATGTTCTTTTCGTAGGATCATAATGATGCATTTCGTGTCATTAAACGTCAAAAGGCGTCCACAAGGGATATTTCTTTGGAGTGTGACGAGTTTGTATCCAAGGTTAAAGAATGTGTGTTATGGAGAGTTATTGAGTACGCACATGTGGAATTTGACTCTGTTGCCGTATCCGCATTTCTCGAGAGGCATTATCCCGAGACATATACTATGCATCTTCCATTTGGCGAGATGGGAATTACTCCCGATGATTGTCATAAAATCACCGGCTTACCAGTGGAAGGTAAATGTCTTCGAGAAGGCTACAACTCCTCCATGAGTTATGAAGCTCTTGAAGAATTGGCTCTAAAATGTCTAGGATGGGATGCAAGAAAGTGTCAATGTGAGTTTAGACGTTATGTGAAGTCCCTTGTTCGTGGCGATGAGTATAATCCAACAGATGCTAAGGGAACAATGAAGAAGAAGCTCAAGAAGTTCAAGTTGGTAATGTTGAAGGCAGCATTTTCTGGGACCAAAAAGAAGGTGAGAAAAGGATTGTTGTTGATGGAACCAGAGACCCTTAGGCATCATGTCACCGCTTATTGGTTATATATGCTAGGAACTGTCATTTTCCCCGACACTTTTGGAAATAGGGTGGATGTACATTATCTACAACTTTTGGAGCATCTTGATGAGATGAACAAATACTCTTGGGCCACTGGGGTGCTTGCTTTTGTTCTACAAGAGACGAGCAAAGGTTCGAGGATTAAGTGTAATCAAATTGGAGGTTAATTAACTCTTGTTCATGTGACCTTCTACATTTTTAATTAGCAAATTTTTCGCTAAATTGTTCCGCTTCCAATTCAATTTTCATATACGTGGTTAATATTTTTGTATTTTCGCATAGGTTTGGATTTACGACCACTTTCCTTCATGGGTCTTGGCTAAGGAAAAGACACCTTATCCCCATGACCAACCTACAACATGAAATGGTTGTTTTTGGACGCACAAAAGAAGTCTAAAGAAGAGAAGTTGGCTTCTCCGAGGGAGGAATTGGATAAAGTTACGGTGAACGATGTGGTATTTCATCCATACGTTGTACCCGATGATGTCTATGTAGATGAAGACGACTTGAATGGTTTTTCTATCGTCTCTCCTTACTATGGACCAATTTGGAATCCTAACGGCTACGCAATATATAATCCAAGGAGAATACTAAGACAACTTTTTTGCGTCCAAATGGATCCCGACGTGGAGAATGAAAATTTCACTTTGTTGGTTGAAGGAACAAAGAACACTGAGAAATACTTTGAGTCCAAACATGAACCTACTCCTGCGGTAGCACATTGGAATGCACTTCAGAACTACCACATACCTTTAGGTGATTGTGTACCTTGTCATGGAGATGTGAATGCATGTGATGATGCTTATATGTCGTTTTATGAAGAAATTAGTCATCGTATTGTGATAAATAAAGAACAACAAGTTAAGACTGATGCGGCGAAGGCTAAGGCAAAGGAGAGGGAGGCTAAGAGAGCTAAGAAGGAGATTCCTATTTGTGGAGAAGAAGATAAAAAGTTATGGGATAATGTGGTAAGAAAATTTCTTTATCTTATACTTTTCGGTTGTTTCAAAGTATTGAAAATGTATTTACTTGTGCTTATAATTGGAATTAGGTGTCGAAGGGTTCGAAATTGTTGAAGAAATGGATGGATAAAATCAAAAGTGGAGACACGATGTTGACCAATGAACAAACCGATTATTATAAGCAGTGGGAGGGTCTTATAACTAAAAGAATGGTGGATCCAAGTAAGTCTAAGCAATTGAAGAAGGGTCGATAACAAGGAGAATGTTCAAGTCGCGATGTGGAGGAGATGAAACCCCAAGTAATGAGGAAGTTCGACCTAAAACTCGTGGTAAACAAGAAGGTGGTAAGAGGGGTCGTAAAAGTGGTCGTCAGTGACTTCTTATGCTTTTAGTTTCAAAAAACATATTAGTTATGGATTCAAGTGATGGTTTAATTTCGTGTGTTTGTGTGTTTTAAACAATTACTTAAGGATTTCGTAGTTTGGTATGTATAACACTTTTATATTTGTTTTAGAACCTTGTTTGTGTTTTCAATTTTAATTGGGTGTGTCTTTCAATCTAATAAGCCTACAAGTACGATGTTTTAGTAGGTTGTTCGGTAACCTGTTACAAATCCAGGGTCACCGAACTGAAAGTTCGGTAATCTGTCATAAAACCACTGTCACCGAACAAGGTGTTCGGTAATCTGTCAGAAAATCAGGGTCACCGAACAAAGTGTTCGGTAACCTGCAAAATCGTACCAGGTTGCCGAAGTTGTGGTTCGGTCATCTCGCAGTATTTTCACGGGCCACCGAACTTATCTGTAGGATGAAGCAAAATATTCACAAAAAAGTTCGGTTCCATACTGCAACTTTAGTGCCACCGAACTATGGGTTCGGTTAGCAGGTCAAAAATATTGAGATAACCGAAATCTTCTCTGCATACTCAAAATTATGTTGTTGAACATGTTGGAAAATTCATTCTCTTGATGCGGAAACCACTTGAACCAACTCTTAGGTTTGTTTTAAAGTGTTTTTGGAATGATATATATGTTTAGTTGGCCTGTGAGCCTTCACAAAAAAGTTCGGTTAGAAGGTGTATTTTTCAAAAAACCGAACTCCAAGTTCGGTGTGCTCGCAAGTTTTAACTGACTAACCGAACTTTTTGTTCGGTTAGCAGATCAAATTTTCTGAGGTAACCGAAATCTTCTCTGGATACTCAAAATTTTGCAATTAAACATGTTGGGAAAGTAATTCTGTTGATGCAGAAATCACATGAACCAACTCTTAGATTTGTTTTGAAGTGTTTTTGAAATCATATATATGTTCAATTTGCTTGTGAGCCTTCACAAAAAAGTTCGGTTGGAAGGTGTAGTTTTTGAAAAACCAAACTCAGGGTTCGATGTGCTCGCAAGTTTTCATGTCCTAACCGAACCTCTAATTTTGAAATTAAAATGTTCTTTATCTGACACAATTATAGTACATAATTTTGAAATTAGAATGTAATATGAAGTAATGGCTAATTTTATGGCCGTTATACACCCAAGTGGTGTATATATATGTGTCATACTTAACATTTTGTTTCAAAATCTTATAAAAATGGCAGCTACTAGTCCTAAATTAACTTTATATGAAGATCTTTCTCTTTGCAGAAACTACACATTATACTATCCAAGGAGGGGTGAAGAACGAATAATGAATGGTATTATGAGTCAAAGTTATTGGGGGGAAATTCATGAGAAATTCTGCTCCGACACAACAAACCCTCATAATCGTGATCATGTAGCTTTGTTCATTCGGTTTGGAAAGATTAAAGAGATGGTTGTGGAATTTATGGATTTATTTCGTATTGTAAGGCGGTATCGACTTAGGGGTGAAGGATTCGACGAAATCATTTTAACATCAAAAAACGAATGGAGAAGATGGAAGACAAAGGATTTCAAATATGAATATCATTTCTGCATCCTTAAAGACTTCTTCATAACGCGTTTCGTATATTAGATTTTATGTAATTTTATTTTGGAAAGTCCTGTAAAAGTTCGGCAATGTCCTGTAATTTCATATCCTAACCGAACTTCAATGTCAAACTCAGAATTTCATATGTTAGTAATGTTCGGTAACCTGGTATTGTACACCAACAACACCAAACATTTTGTTCGGTTACCTGGAAAATATTTTTCTTGATACCGAACCGTTGTTCGGCTACCTGAAATAGTTGAGCTGGTAACCGAACAAGGCTTCGGCAAACTCGATACTAATATGTCCTAACCGAAATATTATCTGGCAACTATATAAAATACTAATATTTACTTCATAATTAATACCACTCTTCAAAAAACATAGTATTCCATTGATAAGACGAATTAGTTCCATTACATGTGTCATTTAATCATCCCCAAGTGAAATTAGACCTTCATGTACAATTTCTTCCGACTTCTTCAAAGCATTCCACATCTCCATGTTAGGCTCATACATGATACACCAACCCAACATTCTATCCGGATTAAATGCATGCCAATAAGAGGTTACACATATTGGAGTCAATGGACAATCGGGTTTTAACCGGAGGCCTATAAAGTGGTTGTTGTTAATTAGCCATCACACATCTCCTTCGTTTGAGTTTCTCAACACATACGGTTGTTTTCGGGGTGTAGGTGAAACTAACATATTTTGAGAAATAATGAACCACACAATTAAATGCCTCGGCGATTAAGTGTCCACATATAGGCATGCTCATCCAATAATCCGATGTCATCGGATGGCCCCCATGAAGACGAAGTTGATACCTAACATATTGCTCATTGAGACTACCCTCCCCATCGCACAACATTGTCTTGTAAAAGGACGGATTCTCCTTTAGTTTGGACAACAACTTTTGCCTTATATGAGTGATTGCACACCCATTATGTTGTTTCGCACCTTCGATGAAAGGCCCGAGTTGTTGATTGACAACATGAAAACCACAATTACCATCCGGAGGAACGTCGCCGGTGGATATAACGTATTCTCTAATGTATATAGGTAGCTCATTCAAATAGTCTAGATTTGGAGCCTTAAACTTGACGTCGCCGGAAGATGGTTGGGTTGGGAAAATTGGAGACTTAAGCTTCACGTTGCCGGAAGATGGTTGGCTTGGTTGTGATGGACACATCAGACCTTTTTTCTTCAAATCTCGCTCATTTGTTTCGCCTTTCCTCTCAATACTCCTACCCCGTTTCTTTTCGTTCTCCAAGTAACTTTCCGCGGTGTACTCATGGGAACAAGGATATCTAACATTTGCGTTTTTCTCACTTTTCTTCTTACCTAACACCTTTGCATATTCTCTTAGTTGTTTTTTAGTTTCTTTTTTGCTTGGCGTACCTTTGCTTTTGCCTTTTGACGGTTCATAAACATTCTCCGAAGTTTGTGGATATATTATCTTCCTCATGTCATCCCAAAATATTTTTTTCTGGAGTTTGTTCATGCCTGGATACATCTCTACATTGTCACCAAATTCTTCTCCGGCTTCTTCTCCTTTTGGAAGAGGGATGAAACTTAGATGCTTCCAAAATGGACCAATCTCGCTTTAAGGGATTACGCCATGCTCGTAGTTGATGATCATATGGCGATAAGGGAGTCCCATAGCCTTCTTCATTTTACAAATATATACCTCATCCCGCTTGGTTTCCCACTTATCAATTAACTCACTTCTATAATCAAAAACTTCATACATTCCGAGACACGTTGTAATGAATTCCCTTGAACAATGGGTGATTAGCATATTTTCCGCTCATTCTGAATATACTGATTTTTTGGAACTTCTCCTTAATTCTATCAATGTCTCGCTTGAATTAATTTCCATAGCATTCTACACGGTTACGAAATTATCAACACATCCAAAGAGATTCTTCTTCAACCGGTGATGAGTCGACTCTACCAAACTTGTAGCTTGATTTCCCAAGTGTGTATATTGGTTGGTATAGGCATAAACAAACCTCTCTTTGTGCGGTACTAACCATTGGCGAAGAACATACGACACAACATCGGGGTAATCAGGAGTATCCCAATGGGAGATAAACTGTGCAAGATTTAAATAATACTCTTCCTCGTAAGAGACCAACACAATGCCTCTCATTCACCGTTGAAAGCAACCCATTTAGCGAAATTGAGTTTGTATTGTTTATCAACTTTCTCTTTTGCATCCGCTCTTACATATTGCGGTAGATTCTTAATCTCTCGATATCCTTTTTTCTTAGGTGGACAAATTATTGGCTTGCACCTATGAATCAAATTACACCATATATGGAACGTGCAAATCATTTTATGTGCTAATGGGAACACTACCTCTGTTGCATTCATCAATGCAACTTCATTATCGGTCACTATAACCCCGGGAATTTCATCACCTCGGAAGATTGCCTTAACTTGTTGTAGTGCCCAAATATAACTAGGTTCTTGTTCATCTCTTAAGAAACAAAACGCCACGGTAAAGGGTGACTTCTTCGAAGTACGCCCAAGAATATTAAATAATGGCATCTCGTACTTGTTCGTCTTATAAGTGCAATCCATTATTAGAACTTCATGAAAGCATTGAGCCAATTGAACAGTCGTCTGATGCGCAATAAATAGTTGTCTTATCTCTTCTTCCAAATCCACATCCTTTTGAACCGCGTAGTTTTTCTTTTGGGCCAAAAAAATAATTGTTGCATTACTTGTCTATCCATCCATTCCTTCCTTCTAATTGTCTCAATTGCATTGTAAATTGTGGACAAAGATGAGTGGTTATCCTTGTTATCCTCCTTTAGTATTTGGAGCATTTGAACCGGTGAAATACCCATTGTCCTCATTTTAGCTACCTTGTCCATCTCTTTAGAAGTTAGCTTTGTCGCCATGAAATGTCCTTCAAGATGCTCCGGACGAGGATGATTATGACAACCTTGCATAACCCTATAAAGAACCCATCCACCCAAATCTTCGTTGTAATTAAATGCAATCTTGAATGGGCATTTAATCTTCTTTGAGAAAGTTTTGTTCTTCTTTTTTGTCTTTCCTTTATAAACATAACCCTTCCTCTTGTGGCTTTTATCGGGATCACTGCTTCTCTCACAAACCATTTCAAAGCGAGTTTTTATTTCTCTCACATTCAATACTAATACGCACATGTCTTTTTGCGCATGTCGTCTAGCCCAACACTTTGCCTCTTCCGGATCTTTAAATTCCAAGTCATTCATATAGTGATGGGATGTGTCATCGTAAAAATTTCAACTGGGGAAGGTTTATTTCCCATTGGTTCTATTGAATCACGTTGAACCTACAAGTAATAGCACAACGTCAATAACACAAGAAAGAAATGCTTTTGGGGACGCAAAGTTCGGTAATGTGAAAATTTTATCGACCCTACCGAACAATGTGTTCGGTTATGTAGAGTCAAGAATTGATTTTAGGGCCTTACCGAACTAAATCTTAATATTTTATATGGTAAAGTTCGGCAATGAAGTTGAAAAAATCGATTTAACCGAACTGAGGAGTTCGGTTTGATACACTTTATACCATTATTTTACGACGTTACCGAACTTAAAGTTCAGTTACAACTTCTTGACGCTGCATAATCGAACTTTCAAAAACCTCCATTAACGTGTAGTTTGGTTACCTGCGTCTGCTAGATTTAGTAACCGAACCACACATTCATAAAGTTCGGTTTACCTAATCTGCAGACTAGTTAACCGAACTATGTTTACCTAACCGAATTTTTTCCCTGAATTTCCAGTTTCGCCAAATATTTGCACAATTCAAGCTACATTAACTAAATATGAGACATACCTGAGTACCTATAGCTTCATATTCAAGTTGTGGCTGATAAAATCCATCATTTGGTACGTTTGCTTGAGTTTGGGGTAAAAAGTTTTCATCATCTAACAAATAACTCATATTTGGATCATTAGAAGTATTGACAAATATACTAGGAGGTGAAGGGGGTTCTGATTCTGATTGTGAGGTATCATCACATGAATCACTCATATCACAATTACTAAACTCAAAAAAATATTTTTTGGGTTCACCCATCTTCTTCTTCCTCTTCCCTTCTTCTTCTTCATCTTCTTCTCTCTCAAAATAATGTTTATAACAAAACAATCCTATTAATAACTCACTAATCACTAACTAATCAGTTATTAATCATTACACTAACACTAATTAATCATCATATTAACTAAGTTAATCATCAAGGGTAAAGTAGGTATTAAAAAAATCAGTTAAGGGGTGACTGAAAACTACTTCTAATATCCACCCCAAAAAATTGAGAGTAGTCCCCCCATTTTTTGAGAAGTCCCCAAAAAACAGTTCTTTTTAATGTCATCATGGTCTTATATTTAGGTCCAATATATCATTCTTTATGGTAATTTGGGTTTGAAGCTTGATATTTCTCAAGCCTTTGATACTGTGAGTTGGCCTTTTATTTTGGAGGTGTTTCGAAGATATGGTTTTCGGAGGATTGGTGTATTTGGATACACAATATTCTAAAATCATCTAGGATTTTCGTTCTTTTTAATGGCAGTCCGGAAGGTTTTTTCAAGATTAATAGGGGTCTGCGGCAAGGTGATCCTCTTTCGCCTCTTATTTTTGTTTTGATTGAAGATGTTCTTAGTAGAAACATCACTAAGCTCTTTCAAACTAAGAACATGACCCATATGGTAAGGCGTAATGGTATTGATCCAACTCATTTATTCTTTGTTGATGGTATTATGATATTTTGTAAAGGAAATATGAAGAGTTTGATTAATCTGGTGAAACTCCTTGAAGATTATCAAAGTGCTTCTGGTCAATGTGTTTGTAGAGAGAAGAGCAAGATTTATTATGGTGGAGGGTCTTTAAATAGGCATCAAACCATTGTGAATTTCTTGGGAATGAGGATTTCCTCATTTCCAGATCGTTACTTGGGTGTTAAGGTGATGCAGGAGGTGGTGAAGTATGGGCATATCAGCAATGTTGTTGATAAACTTAAAGATCAGTTATCAGTTTTGAAAGGTAAGATGTTTTCCTTTCAAGATAGATTGGTTCTTATTAAAACTGTTCTTTCTAGCTATTCAATTCACAATATGGCTGTTTATAAGTAGTCGGTTAAGTTTATTCAACAATGTGATCGTGTGACTCGTAATTTCCTTTGGTCGGGAGATTCTAATCTTTCGAGAGCTTTTGTGGTGAGTTATGATAAGATTTGCAGTCCGGTTAAGGAAGGGGGTCTTGGTCTCACTAGTTTGAGGACTATGAACAAGGCTCTCCTCATGAAGTTGTGGAGGAGTATAAAATCTTCTAATAAGAAGTGGGATAGGTTCTTGGAATCAAAGTTCACCTGTAGAGATGGGCGTATTAAGTTGGCTGGTGTTAAATCAACTATCTTGCCTGGAATTCGTTGGGTTCAGCAGGATATGGAGCGCAATACAAAATCTTTAATAGGTGACGGGAGAGCAACATCTCTTTATTAGGATATATGGTTCGGTAATGAAGCCTTGGATGTGGTTTTAAATAGCACATCCTTGGATAGGAGCGCTCGTGTTTGTGATATTATTGTGCAGGGTATTTGGCAGCTTCAAGGGGATCATTTTCATAACCTTATAGGTGCAGGAGTGGAGCTGGAAGGGCTGCCAAGATTGCATAATGGTCAGGATAGGAGGATTTGGATGTCGGACTTGAAGGGTGAGTTTTCAGTCAGATCAACAAGGGAGACAATTATGACTAAGTATCCTATTATGGAAGAGGCGAAGTTGTTATGGAGGAGTGTTATTCATCCTTCTTTAGCAGCGCAGAATTGGAAATTTGTCAGGGGAGCTTGTGAAACCTTAGACAAAGTCCGTAGCAGGTAAAGATAGAGTTGGCGTCGAAGTGTTGTGTATGCCAAAACGCGGAAGAATCATTAGAGCATGTTCTTTGGAGCTGTAGATTTGCGAAAACAGCTTGGAATTGGATGGAAGGTATTTTCAGTATAAAACCTCATTATAATCTGCTTGTTTCTAACAATAATGCTTCTCGGCGCAGTGGCATTGTGAAAGATTTGTGGCTGTTATCAAATTTGGTGCTGCGTTCTGAGCTTTGGTTCACCAGAAATAAGAAGGTTTATGAAAAGAAGGTTCCCTGCTGGTCCTTTTTCAGAAGCGTGTGTTTCATTTAATTCATGAATATTCAGTGAGATTGAAGAACTATATCCAAAACTCTATGAAAGATTTGAGGTTACTTGATTTCTTTCGTGTGAAAGTATAGAAGGGTGAAGTTTATGGATCCTAAGGAATGTTTTTGGACTCCTCCAAATCAGAATGAGCTGATGTTTTGTTTAGATGGTGCCTCTAGTGGAAACCCGGGAGTGGCAGGGGATGGAGTTGTGACAAGGAATGCAAGCTGTGATGTAGTGGGTGTTATGTGCTTTGGTCTTGGCATAACTACAAATTATATGACGAAGCTGTATGGTATTTTGGTTGGACTTGAATGGGAGACTCAATGGGGTTATAGAAAAATTGTGATTTTTTCTGATTCGTCTAGTGTGATTAAATATTTGGAGCAAGATTCAGTTCCTTGGTGTGCTATTCAGAGATGGTCGGATGTGAACAATTTATATGATTCTATTAGATTTGTTCACACTTATCGTGAAGATAATTTTGCTGCGGATGGAATGGCAAAACGTGGTTGTTTGCTGGAAAACGGAGAGAGGGTGAACTTTTTAGGTCGTCCTTTTTTTCTTAGTTCGATTGAATATCCCAATGTATCTTATTTCAGATTTAAATAGTCTTATGAGTTTTTGGGGTTGCTGTGACCTATTTTCTCACAATTCTATCTTGTAAATATTTTTCCCTTTAATTCAATTTTTGACTTATCAAAAAAAAAAAAACCAATATATCATTTTTGGGCCGACCGAGCGAAGCGAGGGGACCATTATATGACCCTTTTTTTTGGAAAATTGTAAGTGATCAATTGACACAAAAAGATTGGAAATGGTTAGAGCCGAAAAACCAAAAATGCCCCTTCCTTTTAATCCAATTACTATAACTCCTTGTGTGTCCTATCTTTCCAGGGGTATAATTGGAAAGCAAACTTTAATATAACATATCTAAAAATTCGTGCCTTGAAATTTTACAAATTTTATCTCGTTGGAAAGGTTATAAAAAACTCTACGCAACAAGTACAAACAACAATGTCAAATTTAGAGTTTTTACGAAAAAAATTGGAGGTATTTATCATTTTAGGCATAATTTTAGAAAATTTGTATATCCATTATACAAACCACAAATGATACATAATACTTTATGTAGCAAAATTTTGGTTTGTGCATCAACTAATTTTCCGTTGCAACTAATAAAACGATGTACTCCCTCCGTTTCAAGAAAATGATATTTTCGTTTTAGGCACAGTTCTCGAAAATTGAATGCATAGCAATTACGCAAACCACCACAAAGGATGCATAATACATCATGCAACCATATTTTGGTTTATGGATCGACTAATTTTCCGTTTCAGAAAAAGTGATACTTTCACATCCCGTTTCAGGAAAAGTGATACTTTGCCTCCGTTTCAGGAAAAGTGATACTTTCGCTCCGTTTCGGGAAAAGTGATACTTTCGCCCCTTTCGGAAAAAATGATACTTTGGCTTCGTTTCATAAAAAGTATCATTTTTGTCAAAACAGGGAGAAAGTATCACTTTCTATGAAACGAGGCGAAAGAGTCATTTTTTCTGAAACGGGGTGCAAGTATTACCTTTTTTAAAAGGGACAAAAGTAGTCGCAGACAAACCGCATCTTCAGATTCTTCTTCGGTCATCCTTACCACAGTGGCAACGGTTTTACTAATTTAGGTCTATCATACTATCACATTTTTTTTATACTAAAAAGATTTTATTTCATTACGAGTAAACATTAGAATTGTCTTTCTATACTTCTAAGTAAATATCAGGTGGTAGATTTCCTTCCAAAATGAAATTTGAGTTTTCCTCCCTAGCTTTTTTTTTTGCTAGCAAATGAGCTACTTGATTACTTTGTCTGTGTACGGACTTACTAAACCAGGATTGCTTTGTTTTAAACTTATTCTTAACTTGTAAAAGAGTACCCTGATTAAACCAATGTACCTGCAGCTCTTCCTCATTTAATGATCTAGCTACAGATTTACAGTCCACTTCAAAGATTTCATAAGTAATGTTGAGTTCCTCCCGCAATTCCACTGTTATTTCTAGAGTTTTACATTCAAAATATTCAGCTACATACTCCTCTGCAACTGTCTCTCACAATTGTATTTCTTTTGCACCTAAGAATTGACAAGCACAATTTCGAATGATTAGTCCAATGCTTCTTTTTTTTGTACCTGGCATATAATACCCGTCAATATTGATCTTAATATAGTCCTTATCAGGAGGTAACCATTCTTTAACCTGCAAAGTATTAGCATTGCTATCACAGTCTCTGGCTAAAGTTCTACTACATTGTTGCAGAAGATAATTAATTCTAGAAATAGTTCCTTGATGATGATGTTTGGTATTCTGAAAGATTAAGGAACACCTATCTTTCCATATATACCGTAAAGTACACATGAATCTGTGTAGTGTATCTTCCTTCAGAATGTAAAGAGGATAAATATTTTGATCTACAGAGAAATACCAACTTATGATCCAGTTTATCAAACTGGAAAATTGCTCAGAAATATTGACGTTCATACCCAACCAAATAGTTCTAGAATAACTGCATTCAAAGAACAGATGGTTAATGGTTTCAACATTGTTATTACAAAAGGCACACTGAGTAGTCATGTTAGGATTTATATCTAGCAAGGAAATATCTAACAGGAACAATTTTTTTAATGTACTTCCAAATGAACAGTTGCACTCTATGTGGAACTCTTGTTTTCCATAAATGTTTCCATATCTCAGTGGGAACAGTGTCACAAGCAATCTGAGCATTCACATAATCACTATGTAAAGTATTATAGGCATTTTTCACAGTGAATTTTCCTTTTATATCTGGTTTCCAAATGAGGCGATCCTACCACTAGTTGGTACATTCATGCTAAGAATCATGGCAACACAATCCTGTTTGATAAGGGTGTTGATAATATCAACATTACAAACTCTAGTACCAGGTAAGAATAAATCACAAACAAGATTATAATTTTCAAAACTAGATGCTCCAATAACTGGAACAGGTGGGCTATCTAAACCAGTAACCCAACAATCTAGCCAAATACTAATTTTTGTGCCACATCTAACAGACCAAACTGAATATTTTTGAATCACTTCAAGACCAGCATAGAAACTTCTCCACAACCAAGAACAGTCCTCTTTTAACTTATCAATATGAAGAAAACTACCATTTTTAGCATACTTGTCTCTAAGAATTTGAACACAAAGAGTATATTCACCACTACAAGCTTTCCAAGCTTGTTTAGCAAGAAGATCAATATTGAAATTTTCAAGATTTCTGAATCCTAGTCCTCCCAGAGCTTTAGGATGCTAAGTTTGTTTCATCTTATAGGATTATAGCCTTCATTTTTGTTATGACCCAACCAGAAGTGTCTTTGTATAGAGTCTAGTGGAGCCAAAGTATTTTTGGGAAGTTTGAAGCTTCCCATCTGATGAGTAGGCAGAGCATTTAGAACATGCTTGACCATAGTAGATCTAGCAGACTGATTCATGGTTTTTCCTTTACGGTTCTTTAATCTAGAGACAAAAGAGTGGATGATGGGATTAAAACCTTTATTTTTAGCTCTGCCTAATAACAAAGTGACACCAAGATAGATGTCAGAGTCTTGCATTTCAGATATGTTTAAAGCTCTAACAAGAAACTGCTTATTATTAGGACTCAAATTTTTACTAAAATAAACACTTAGTTTATTATAGTTAAGCATTTGTCCTGATTACTTACCAAAATCACTAATAACTTTCAAAATACCTGAGATGTTATGCATGTCAGCTTTAGCAAATAAAAGAATGTCATATATAAAAAAGTAAATGAGTGATTGCAGGAGCATTTCTGGCAGCTTTCACACCTGAGATGAGATGATTATTAGTAGCAACTAGCAAAAGTCTAGAGAGATATTCCATGGCTATGATGAACATATAAGGGGATAAAGGATCCCCTTGTCTTATTCCTCTAGTAGGACTATACTCATGGGTAGGAGAACCATTTAGCAGAATAAAGATTTTTGTAGTAGTAATGCATTGCTCAATATACCCACAAAATTATGAAACCTATTTTATTAAGCATACCCAAAATAAAAGGCCATTCCAGCCTGTCAAAGACTTTAGAAAGGTCTAGTTTAAGAGCCATAGTACCATTATTTCCTTCCTTATGTTTCATGGTGTGTATCATCTCATGAGCTATAACAATGTTATCATGTATAGCTCTACCTGGCACAAAAGCAGATTGAAAAGATGAGACAATATGCTTTAATAAAGGCTTCATTCTATTAGCTAATATATTAGAGATGAGCTTATAAATGGTATTACAAAGACCTATGGGTATAAAATCCGTAGGCTTTTGGCAACATTTGTTTTTGGAAATAGACTTAAGTAGGTTTTGTTAAATTCTCTAGACATTAGACCAGTTTCAAAAAAAAATTGCACATCACAAACCACATCATTACCAACAATCTCCCAATTAGCTTGGTAAAAACCATCTTGAAAACCATCAGGACCTGGAGAACTCCAAGAGGCCATATCCTTTATTGTTTTGTGAATTTCCTCAGCTGAAGGAATATCAGTCAACCTGCCATTATCCTGATCATCTAAAACAGTAGGTATAATGTTAAAAATATCATCAGTCAAGACAATAGTAGAGGAGGTACTTACAGTTCTAAAATGATCAACAAGCAAATGAGCAATATCTTCTCTTTTATCAAACCAAACACCATCATCATTACACAAACTATCTATGTTTTTCCCGAACATCATTCTATTAGCAAGAGTATGAAAATACTTAGAATTATTATCCGTTTCCATAACAAACTTACCACCAGATTTTTGTTTATGAAACTCACTTTGTATTGTAAACCAATTTTCAAGATGAAAAGTAATGTTCTTGAGTTTGTTATACTGATCATCTGAAGGCTGCTCATTTTGGATTTCCAAAAGTTTAATTTGAAGATTATTGATATTTCTATCAATGTCTCCAAATTCCACTTTATTTCAGTTAGAAAGTATTTTCCTAGTTCTTTGATGTTTCATAGGAAGATTAAAAGCAGGAGAGCCAGTAAGTTCATTTTTCCAAGCTAAACTTAACTGAGTTTTAAAAAAAGCATGCTTCATCCACATAACAAAAAATTTAAAAGGTCTCTATATTTTTTTCATGCAATTCTCAGTTTGAAGAAGAATAGGACAATGATCAGAACCAGCTTGCACAAGATGAAATAACTTAGCATGGGGAAAATTTATGTTCCAATCTTGGTTACCTAAAGCAAGATCAATCCTAGATTTTCTAACTCCAGTACCCATGTTATTGCTAGACCAAGTATAATCTCTACCTTTGAAACCTAAATCCATAAGACAACAATTATTAATCTGTTCTTGAACGTATTTATCTTCCATAGTAATATTAGATAAATTTCTTTCATCATAAAGATGAACATTAAGATCTCCTATTACTAACTAAGGCTGACTAATGTTTTCACCTAATCTATTCATGTAATCTCATTTAATCTTCTTAACCTCAAAGTAAGAAGAGCCATACATAAAGGATATTAGAACAGCAGGCTTAGCAGGGTGCAAAGTAGCAACAACATGAATTATGTTATCATTGACATATTGAACTTCACGGACAATACCATCTTTCCACATTAAGATAATCCCTCATGCAAGACCAATTCTATCAATGTAAACATGATTACAGTAATTAAGAGATCTAGCTAGCATTGACATTCTGTTAGAATCAATATTAGTTTCAGAGAGAAACAAGAAATCAGGTGACTGAGTTTTAACAAGAACACACAACTGGTCCTTAGTACTTTTGAGCAAGCCCTTGCACATTCCATGCAAGGATCTTCATAGCTGGCAGACTTTTAAAAATGATAGAAAAAATTTCAAAAAATAAATCAGAGTTAAGATTTCTAGTTAAACAAATTTGAGGATAAAATTTTAAATTGTTAGGTGTTGTGTATACCTGAGATGGTCCTTCATTCATGGGTTCTTCTGAAATGGGTGCAGATGAAATATCTGAATCCATCATTGAGGATTGATGTTGGTTCATATTAGTAGTTATCTCATTTTGCAAGGTACTTGGTGTCTGAACATGAATATCACGAGGATTCATCGCAGGAGCCTGATCAATAGAAGAGTTTCTTAACCTTTTAACATTTCTAGGTCCATCATTATCTTCATCACCATTTATTTCTGCTTCCGTAGTATATCTTGTTCAACATTTCCTTCAGTAACAACATCTTCTTCTTTCATCAGAGATTCATATTCCTCAAAGAACAAACTATCCAAGTGAAGTAAATACTCAGTTTGAACACAAGTTTCATCCACATGATCAATAACATAACATTTAGGACATATATTCTTTGGTTGAAGATTCCAATGATAACGGACCCAAACAACTTTACCATCAATAGTTTTCCACCATCCACCACGACGAAGAGATTTTTTGAGATCAATCTCTATTATAACTTTTACAGTGTTTCCATACCTTGGTCTGCAATTATCTGGCTTAGTTTCGATCTTTCTTCCCATGAAGCTTAAAGCCTCATCGATGACTGCTACATTCATGTGCTCCAACTTGAGATAATTAAATTGCAGCTGGAATTTCTGATGTGTGAAAACATAATTATCCAAAGAGATATTGGATTAATATTTTTGCACCACAAATAAGACACCATCAATCAGCCACGGTCCTTCTGAAATAACTTCATCTCTTTCTTCTTCATTATTCAGCTTGACTAGCATAATATTATGACCCATAATCCCAATTTCTTTGTTGTGATATTTCCTCCATAAAGAGTTAATTTCTTATCTTATGATTCTCATTTTCATCTTTTTCTTCTGAAAAAGCTTTCCTAGGATACCAAAACTCCATTCTTCAACTGCTTGAGTGATGGTTTGGGTAGAAACAACTGTTCTTCGATTCTCCGGAATCTCAATATTTACTCTTCTTAGTTGTCTTGAGTGGAGATTAATGTTATTGCTTTGTGAATAAGACATATTGTGGTTTTTCCTGGCTTGAAGCTTGGATCTTCTAAATCTATGTTTCAAAGTTGAATATGCAGTAATAAAACCATAAGCTGTGGTAGTATTTATCCTGATAAGACTTTCCTTTTGACTCAAACTAAAATTCCTACAATCAGGAATATAATCTTCTAAACTTCTATCGAGAGTAACATAATTATTCTTATAATCTTCTAAACTTCTATGGAGAGTAACATAATTATTCTTAACATAATTTTCCTTCTTATTTTTAGGCTTAAATTTCGAACTGATTGAGGATATGCTGGGTAACTTGATAAAGAAGGAAATAAGTCAAAAATTTGCATGTAACTTAACTTCCTGCATTGAATACGCAGACTGATTGACTTGAGATTAGGAGCCAAATTTTTTTTCAAATTTTGTAGTTGACTTTCTTCCGGATGAAGAACATCATCTTGTAAAATCCTGAATGATTTTTGATGCTGACAGGCCTGCTGGTATATTCGGGTAGCCATTTGTGTTTCTTCCTTGTTGTAATTTGCCATATTTTTAAGGACTATTGATCTACTAATATGAACCATCATAAAAAATAAGACGGTTTGCACCACTGCTAAAAACACCACTGTTATTCGTTCAGCTGCACCATGATGCAGGCTGAGTTCCACCACTGGGTTCCCCATTGAATGATTATCTTGAGACCTAAAAAGAATCACACATCCATAAAGTGAGTAAATTTTAAAAACCGAGTAAAAGAAAAATTAAAAGGAGTGAAAGAAAATATAAAGATAATTCCACAATATCTATAGATTTTATAAGATGTAATTCAGAAAATACATAGTAGAGATCATGAAAACAAATTGAAATTACAGAATCGAAGAAAAAATTATCAGATTGAGATAATAGAATCGAAGAAAATTTTCCTAAATTTTCGGTGCTTCTCACTACCAAATTCTCATACTATCACACATGTTTCTAATTATTAAGGGTCTGCAACGGACAGAAGGATGCGAATTAGGGTCACCCGTATCCAATCCGTCAAAGTTGTGGATTTGAAAATCCAATCATATCTGACCTAATCACCCACTAATTTGACATATGCGGATCAACGGGTGATACGGGACGGATACAGATTAACCGCGGGTAATATGGTACTCAGAAAACAAAGTTATCAGTGAAGAGGATATTGCTTCGATTTTAACAAGGTTTAAGGAAGTTGCTCAGTTTGCGGATGTGAAAATTGACTGGGAATCAGAAGTTATGGAGACAATTTCTTATTGCGATAAACTGTCAGAAATTGTAGAAGAAAATTAAACCTGCGAAACAACCATTGGAAGATGACGATAGTGAGTTGGAGTATGAATTAGAACCTTTTCCTCCTGCTAGTGAGGAAGTATTATTAAAGGCTGCATATTTTGTCAAGGTGTTGTTTACTTTTAGTTTGCAAGACGACCAGGAGGAGGTTCGACCACTGTAGAGGCTCCATTGACTATAAACATACCTAGTGGAAAGGATTCTCAGAATCCATCATATAATCTCAGAATATTATTTTTCCAGTATCTCTACAAAAAAAAATTTCGTCAACTGCAGTTGAAACAACTAAAGGATTTGGTAGAACATGATCAAATGCTCGCAGCCAGCTTCAAAAAGAATAAAGGAAACTTTGGACACCATAAGAGGATAATGAACTCATTGTTGATGTGAAGAAATTTGGTGAAAGGAACTGGCTAAGATTCATAAGAAATATTTCAATTGTGGTAGGACTTGTTCACATTTAGATCAGAGATGTGGCATCATATGTATGAGTTTTTAAGGAAAGCAAATTCAGTTTGAGTTACCTGCAACAACTGTTTTGGGTTAATGCTAAATTAATACTGACTACCAATAACCAACAGTAAACACACTGCCCCACGGTCGGGTGAATCCGCGGATTCTAAAATCCAACCGCAACCAAACCGCTAAGCGTGAGGATTTGAAAAATCCAACCGTGTTCGTCCCATTGATCTTGCGGATTGGGTTTCAACCGCAATTTTTCGGACGGATACATGTCATGAAATCCGCGGTTCCGGACTTTTTTCTCACCCCTACTAATTATCCGGTAGTAAATTCAGAATCCCATTATCCAATTATTTTTTATTAAACTGCACCCGTTTAGGTTATGATATATTATCTAAAAATACAATAGAATGGATTTACAAGACCCCTTTTTTTATTTTAAAGATTAGAATAACACTTGATTTTATAACTTTTTGCTGAAGTTGGGATGACATATGTAGAAGTTTTTGTGTTCGAGTTTCTTTAGTTATGTAGTCGCAGTTGAGTTATGATTTATATCTATATACTTAACCTGAGATGGTGGTAGTTTTTTCAGAATTAAGAAGGTTTCATGTATGGTACTTTTCATTCCACGGAAAATCTTTGCTTGTCATGTTAATTGTCGTATTTTCCAGGGATTAGCAGTCCGTTATTATGGATACACTTGACAATATGTTTTCTCCTAACCATATAGAAGCCATTATAAAAAAATTGATTCTGCATGAAATGCCGAAAAAGCCCACATTCCCCTGAGATGTGTGCATGAAGGTCTTGTTGTCCATAGAGTAAAGTATAAAAGCATAGCCCATGGAGGAGTCTTCTTTCTTAAATGCAACATCAATAATTTATATTATCCAATCCGAACTTAAGTTTGACCATTTCGGCTTGGATATATTTCTTCTCTGGGCCATAATTGTCTTTTGGACCTTTTCCTGAGGAGTATGTTGCATGAATTTCTTGATTTTTTATATAAGGTTTTTTGGATTTGGATAGGTTTTGTCAAACACTCGAGCATCTATGTTTCCAAATGAACCAAGAGATGGCTGCAATTTTATCTGATATTTGCATGAAGTTCGGTATCGTGATCCATTCTTTAACCCTAGTTTTTATTATATCCGTACATATTATTGTATTAACGGCTTTTATAGAGAAACCAAATCAGATAACTCTTGAAAATGGGAAAAAGCCCGGGATTAGATGTTGTTCCATTTCTTGCTTATTTGAGTTGCACATCGGGCATTCCGTATTTATGTCTGTATTTTGTGCCCCGAGTATTGAATAAGTTGGAAGAGCTTTCAGAGCTAATTTCCAGATGAATAATTTTATTCTCGGTATTGCTTCAATCTTCAGTATCTTTTTCCAAGGTAATTCACCTGATTTATCATTTGCTTGATACTGACTTATGAGAAAATATATGTTTTTTCCCTTAGAAGTTTCTTGAGGGACAATATTCCCATATAATTTTTTCTTTCTCTTGACTCTTTGGGGATATAGCTAGGATTTTTGTTTTAATCCCTAAAGTGAAGTAATCATCTAGTTTTTCTTGGTCCCAACTATTTTCAGGGGATATCAACTCATTAACCTTTGTGGAGACGGTTCTTGAATATTCATGGGCTTTGACATTATAATTGAATTAGGAATCTATTTATCTTCCCAGATTTTCGTGAAAGCTCCATTTTTGACTTGCCAAACAAAATTACCTATAATAAGGATTATTTTTGAGGATAATTCGAGGTGAAACATGGAGAGATAAGAGGAAGAAGAAGAAAAGCAATATTATTAGGAGAGTCATGTAGAATAGTTATATAGTTTCCCTTATATACAACCCTAGGAATCTAGTTGGACCGCACATCCATGGGCCGTAGACCCTGTAACACTCCCCCTTGCACGGTTCAATAACAAAACTTTATACATAATGCTTTACATATAGTTCTTCAAATGTCGTTCTCCGTGATGAATTGTGTCGGATTCCATTGCCTCATTAAAACTTTGATAAGGAAAAAACCCAGTGGGGAAAAACCTTGGTACAACTCTTCACATGTAATACTTCACATGTTGTCTCGTATTTTACATGTAGTTCATCACATGCAATACGATCCTGAAAGATCGACTAGTCTAAGTTAATTTCTTCTTTAAGACTTTGTTAGGATAACCCAGAGGGACAACACCTAAACTAAAGAAAAAAAGTACAATATTAAGAAAACTTAGAACATAGTTAGATGTGTATACGTTGCCTCATTAAAACCTTGACAAGGAAAAACCCATTGGGACAAAACCTTGACGAAGGGAAAAGAGTACAATGTGAAAGATGCAAGTAAATGTGATCTGTTGCAGATGATCACTTTGCTTTGTTGAAGTTGACTAGTTGCTTCACAACTTCTAAGGAAGAAAAACCTCGTGGAAAAGACAATAGCCTCAGCTGGGAAATTACATTCTCGGTGTTTATTGTTGTCTCATTGAAAACCTTATCGAGTAACAAAACCCTGTGGAAAAAGTAACCCCGGTGAAGGAAAAGAGTTCAACACACCATTAGATGCTCCCCTTGATGTCAGACAATTTTCATTAGTCTCATGCAGTCAAAAGGAGTTTATCACACTTTAATTTGGTGACTTGAATGTTTATAAGACCATGTTGTTGATTCTGGAAGTTACATTGCTTAACAGACTATCGCGTTTCGTTTCTTTGATTCAGATATCTTCAGTAATATCAACGGTGATCTTTATGTCTTCAACGTTCAACATACTTGATGTTTTTAGTGTTGTCTCGCTAAAAACCTTGTTGAGTAACAAAATCATTTGGGGAAAAATATTCTCGATCGAAGGGAAAAAGAGTATAACACGGCTTCAATTTCGAAGTAAAATATGTGGACATCATATCCTTGGATCCTCCCCTGATGTCGGCATATCCCCTTGATTACTTTCAGAGTTGTTCCAAACAGTTCATTTAGTCATGTATTTTTCGAAACTGAATATTGGTGATGACTTCGAAAATAATCTACCATATCTCCCTCCGATTACTTTAGTCGAAGAAGAGATTATTGTTCCTTCATAATCAACAACTTTTGTATTGCACTTTCATTAGCATTCCTTTTAATGTCTTTGTAGGGATAAAACAAACTCATGTCAATGGTTACTTTTAAGTATATGATTACTTGCATTATACCATTCCAATGACGTTGCGTTGGCACTGAGCTATATCTAGATAACAAGTTCCCTGAGGATGTAAAATCTAATAGAGTACATTATTATACTAAGTACAACAATGCATCTATTGTACTCAGATATGGGAATTTCATCTCTCAACACATCTTCGTCATATCCTTTTGGACGAAATGGTTACTTACTTACATTTGAACCTCGACTAATCATGGGAATGCTATAAGGATGCATGTCTTTGTTAAATTACATGAAAACTTTAGACACATGCAAACTGGTGTAATAATATACCACAAGCTCAGTATTCGGTCGAGCTTTTACTAGATTTTTCATCTCAAAATCGGATCTTAAATAGCTTTTAAGGTCTCTTATTAAATAAAGAGTACATATCATGTATGTACCTGATAGACGCATTTATGTGTCTAATGTATCTCATTTGTATATATTGTTAGTGCTCAATTTTTGTACTTATTTTGGTATTTTATCTCTTTGTAGGTGTTTTTGGAGAAATAAGATTTTGCGGCGAAATTGGCTCGAAAAGTTGTTAAAGGCACCTGGGAGGACATTTGCTATTCGGACTCTCGCTTTGGATAAGGGGTAACCCATTTCTAGGCATGTGCTAAATGGACACCGAGACTGGATAGGGGGAGGTCACTTTCTTCACGATTTGAAATAAGAAAAATTGGCGGGAAAACAGCGTTTTACGCTGTTGATTTTGGAATCGATTTCTGGAAGAGTTTCAAAGAGATTAAAGACCGGAAATTGGTTGGGCTTAACTTGATATGGCATCACAAGTTTAATAGAAGCAATTGGACCGATCAACTTGGGCTAGAATAGCCGGAAATATAAATTAAAGTCAAATAAGGAAACACGGCTTCATGGGTTCGAATTTGGTCATTCAAGGAGATTAAAGGCAAGTAAACCATCCAAAAGGGTTATATTCTATCTAAGGAAGAATTTTATATAAGTGGGAGAGCTCAGAAACGCGTGAAACGAATGAGGGAAGAGATTATTGCCGTGACTGCCAAGTAAGGAAAGAGGAGACTTCGAAGAGGTTTGGGAGAGATTAAATCGTCTTGTGGTGTATAAATAGGTTGCTTAGGGTCCCAAGAGGAGGTGTAGAGAGTTTGGGGTCGAGAGGAGAGCTCAGGAGGCGAGAATCAGAGATTACAGGATGCCCGTCTCTGCTGCTGCTGCTGCCATTGAAGAGCACGAAGAACAGACTCTCACAGACAGTCGTTCTTCTACGGTAACAAGGACAGACACTTGACGGTCATAAAACAACAACAACAGAAGCACTTCAGTTTTATCGTTCTTCTATGGACGCCTTCTGTGGGTCGCAGATTCACTGATTTTATTCTTTTCACTCTTTTAATCAACTTTTGAGCTATAAACATGTATTTTGAGCAAGTGATTAATATGAGTAGCTAAACCCCAACACTGGGATGATGGAGGAAGCCCTATTTCACGCATGTGGTAATTCTAATAATTCTTTTATGAATATTTGGATAAATATTTAATTGATTTATGATTTTTATTGAATGGGTGTGACTTCGTTTGATGATGTATGCTTGGTTTATGTATTTTTGATACATCATGCTTGTGATTTACAATCATTGCTTTTCAAAAATCTATTTTTAGCAAAGAACAAGAGTCCATATTTTTATTATTTGAATTATAGTTGATTGGAATTATTATTTGAGTCACACGAATGGAATTTGGTGGAATCCCGAGTCTTAGTATCTCTTGATCTTGTGACATATCTTTTGTATATATTTTTATTTTTAAATCTTTACAAGTCCGAGCAACGAACTTTTACTTACCACTTTAAAATTACATCAGTTTTTAAATCTATTTTTGTTTGATTTCAAATTTGGAGCCGAGCTAAAGTAACGAAAAAGAGAAGGTGCTGAAAAGAAAAGTGAAGCTAAAGAACAAAAGAAAATAGGAATCCAAAAGGAGTGAAGCAGAAGTTTTGTATATAGCTTTTATTTATTTATTTTATTTTATTTTAGAATTTGTAAATAGGTTTTATTTTTCGTAATTTTTTTGTAATTTTTGGACTTTTTCTTTGGACTTTAAATTTTGGGACATTATTTTTTATACCCTAAGAAAGGATATATTTAAATATTAAAATGTTTGCAGGGAAGGACGACGATTACTATATCGTCTCGGCCCCTCGGGTTCGTACATGACATAGGAGTCGTGGCCCGAGTCGACTTCAACGGTTCATCCCCTTCTGGTAAGGGAGGTAAGTCCAATCGAAACACTCGCGAATCTCCTGCAAGCGGGTTACTGTATTCCTTAAGGTGATAATTGTTTGAGGACGAACCTGACTGTTTTTATATTCCTAGTAAAGGGAAAGGCCTGGCCTAAACAAGATAAGGGTTCGGATTTCATCACCGCTCCCTTCTTGCCCGCTTTAGGAAAACAAAACCTAACGCGAACCCAAGCTTTAAAATCTGATTAGAAAGAGACCTATAGGGTAACGAGCTTGTTAGGAAAAATTTTCGAAGGATATTGGTCACCTTTTAAGCAACTTCAAAGTTCATGATGACTTCTGGGAGTTGAAACAAGCCACCTTGTAACACCGGTGAGGCCTTGGGTATCAAAGCTCCATTGACCTTCCCTCGCCTCAGTTTCATCTCACATTAGCTTGGATTGATCCATAGGGGTTTGCTCAAACTGTAACGAATTCCCTTCGAGGGATAGAATCTAGTCTAGAAACAATCTAAGTGGAGCCATCATGCTTTTTGTTTGCTAGAAATCTTTAGGTTTGCTTTGGTGAAGTCGAGTCGGCCTTGTTTGTGATTGTGTAGAATTCCCCTGCAAAACAGAATGTCGAACTGGTATTATAATAGCCAATACAATGATTATCCCACTAATTTTCAAAATGAACATTTCAACTTTGACCATAGTGTAAATAGTGGTTCGGAACACCAATCTTTTCAAGGTTATGGCTCGTACCATAGTGAGCCCAATTACTATCCACGCGCCCACCGTTCATACGAGCAAAATTCTTATAATTCCTCTTTACTAGAGTCTGCTTTTCAGTTAGCTGAGTCAACACAAAAATTACTTGCGACAACACGTAGTACAACAGGAATGAATAATTTAGTTATGGACGAAAAAAATTCAACGTGTGAACCTTCTTTCCTAGATAAAGTCAGGAGGTCATGTGAGTCGACTCAGAAAATGTTGTTAGAGTCCCAGGAAAGAACTGCTCAAGATAGTCTTAATTTCCAATATAGTGTTTCCAATAGTACCTTTGAAAATGAGGATAGTTATTTGCATATACAAGATGACAAGGTTAGAATTGGTAACACTACTTGTTGTTTAGATGAGGTTCAATCATCTTCGTACTATCAAGATGATGAGGATAGTAGTAATGAAGAATTTGAAATATGTAGGCATAGTGATCAGGAATCTAGTAATCCATTTGAGCTTTATACTGATTATATTATTTCTAGTTCAAATCCAAATAATTTTTATGATTATTCACTTATTCAAAAGGACGAGGATTTGATTAGGGATACCACCGTTTTAGACGATGTAGTATTTCCTTTTCATGAAGCCAGCGAAGGTTTAGAGGAACGGGTTTATTCCGAAAATGCTGTTTTAGAGTCTAGCGACTTAGAAACAATAGTGTTAGACGAAGAAGATATACCCGTAGAGATGAGTAAAGATGCACTACCTGATAATTACTTAGAAGAATCTCTTGAATATTTTAAGGACTCTGAAGATACAGAAATTCAAGAAATAGTTAGAGGTCTGTCTAGAGACAATGAAAACTCTAAGTTTGGGGGTGATTATCACCTTCCTAGTGCCTTACCTTTAACTCTCAGAAAGTCCCTTCACTTAGGACTTGACATCTTTGCCTCGACCATTTTACAAGATTACCTTCATACTCGTTTTCCCGAATCTAATGATGTCCAAGAAGAAGTTCAGTCGTTAGAAACCCATCCTCTGGTTGATGTGGTTTGCCCAGGCTATGATATCCAGATTGACTTTGTTTTCCCACCAAATATTTTTCTTCCAAATGTGGGAACGTTTATATTTCAAATGTGTCGAATATTAAGTTGTGAGACTAAACCTAATTACTTTACGAAATTAGAATCGAAACATTTGCTTAAGAATGACCACTACTCTCACTGTGGTCAACTATGTAAGTCATATCTGATTGACTTAGAGGATCCGCAATTATTTATGTTATTACTTCGTGATTCTAAGTTCTTATTTGAGTTTCTACAGACTCTAGGACCTAATGATTCGGATCTCATCTATGAAGAAACGCACCCGATGAAAATATTTTATTTAGACCCTTTCATAGAACCTGAACCTGAACCACAATTAGATATAAAATTATTAATCAGGAAACTAGGTAAGGGCATGCTATTCTTGTTAATTTCGTTGGTTCACTGCAGTTTCCTTTGGTCAGCTCTTTTTGGTTTTGAAGACCCGCAGTTATTTCGGCTACAATTATACGGTTCGAGTTGACTAATCCTTTCCTATGTCTGGCTGAAGACTTTAAACTTAGCACTTCTTGGGAGGTAACCCATTCTCATGCAACCATTTATTATCTTTCCTTAACTCTTTTGCTTCAAATGGTAACAATTTCTCCTTGTTCATGCTTTTAGTTTCATCTTTAGAACATTGAGGACAATGTTAGATTTAAGTTTGGGGGTATGGGAGAAACTTTATAGTTGCAATAAATAAACTCCAGAGCCTAGAAATTTATGCCTATTAAGGATAGCACTAACCAATCTAAGTGGATGGAAGCATTTTGGTTCTAGGAGTTGAGGAACCAATCTGACTAGATGGAAACATCTAAAGAGTCTATTAATAAAAGCACAGAGCTCAGGTGTTAGAAATAACATGATAGTTTTACCATATCTCGTTGAGTCCTTTTCACTTCTGTTTTTATTTTTTTCATTTTAAACTATGTTTCTCTAAGTGATTAGGTGGGGCTCACGATTCAAGTTGTTACCACTTCTAGGGTGAAATAGAGTGATTGAGATTTCAAAAAAAGAAGTTATTATTATGAAAAAAGAAAAAAAAAGAATTTTTTTTTTGAGACCAGACCATTAGACCAAAAACGTAATAAGATTCAATAAAGTCGACCACTGGAACCCTTGTATATGCCAGTTGTGTTGACCTAGAGTTAGGTTTATTGACCACTGGTTCCCTTGTATATGCCGGTGAGTTGATACTAGTCAGACTATCTCAGTCATTTAGGATAGGTTTATTTTGGCAGTGGCCTTCAGACAGATATGAGAAACACCGTTCACCTAGTTAACATCAAAACCATCTATGTTTTTTCTATATCCATCTCTTAATTTATCCATGTGATTAGTTTGACTCCGAATATGATGTCCATAGTGCAACTATCTTAGTAGAGCTCTGTCACTTATATATGAATTTTAGTATGCTTGAGTGCAAACTCGTGTACATCAATTGGAATTTCGCATCAGGGTACTTCCTCTTGTAATCAATAAGTATGCCAACCAAGGAGGTTCTTTAGTGCTTTCCAAGGTTCTGCGTAGATAGATAGGGTCTGGAGTAAAGATTTTGTGGGTATATCTCTGGTAAGCCCTCCCGAGACTATAACTCGGCCTCTAGGGCCACCTAGGGGTTCAAAGGCTTATTGCATACGCTAAATGCAATCGACGATGCCTGAGAAAGTGAGTTAGAATTTTATTTTGTAGTTTTGATTTGCTCGGGACTAGCAAATACTAAGTTTGGGGGTATTTGATAGACGCATTTACGTGTCTAATATATATCATTTGTATATATTGTTAGTGGTCGATTTTTGTACTTATTTTGGTATTTTATCTCTTTGTAGGTGTTTTTGGAGAAATAAGCTTTTGCGGAGAAATTGGCTCGAAAAGTTGTTAAAGGCACCTGGGAGGACATTTGCTATTCGGACTCTCGCTTTGGATAAGGGGTAACCCATTTCTAGGCATGTGCTAAAGGGACACCGAGACTGGATAGGGGGAGGTCACTTTCTTCACGATTTGAAATAAGAAAAATTGGCGCGAAAACAACGTTTTACGCTGTTGATTTTGGAATCGATTTCTGGAAGAGTTTCAAAGAGATTAAAGACCGGAAATTGGTTGGGATTAACTTGATATGGCATAACAAGTTTAATGGAAGCAAATGGACCGATCAACTTGGGCTAGAATAGCCGGAAATATGAATCAAAGTCAAATAAGGAAACACGGCTTCATGGGTTCGAATTTGGTCATTCAAGGAGATTAAAGGCAAGTAAACCATCCAAAAGGGTTATATTCTATCTAAGGAAGAGTTTTATATAAGTGGGAGAGCTCAGAAACGCGTGAAACGAATGAGTGAAGAGATTATTGTCGTGACTGCCAAGTAAGGAAAGAGGAGATTTCGAAGAGGTTTGGGAGAGATTAAATCGTCTTGTGGTGTATAAATAGGTTGCTTAGGGCCCCAAGAGGAGGTGTCGATAGTTTGGGGTCGAGAGGAGAGCTCAGGAGGCGAGAATCAGAGATTACAGGAAGCCCGTCTCTACTGCTGCTGCTGCTGCCATTGAAGAGCAAGAAGAACACGAAGAACAGACTCTCACAGACAGTCGTTCTTCTACGGTAACAAGGACAGACGCTTGACGGTCATAAAACAACAGCAACAAAAGCATTTCAGTTTTATCGTTCTTCTCTGGACGCCTTCTGTGGGTCGCAGATTCACTGATTTTATTCTTTTCACTCTTTTAATCAACTTTTGAGCTATAAACATGTATTTTGAGCAAGTGATTAATATGAGTAGCTAAACCCCAACACTGGGATGATGGAGGAAGCCCTATTTCACGCATGTGGTAATTCTAATAATTCTTTTATGACTATTTGCATAGATATTTAATTGATTTATGATTTTTATTGAATGGGTGTGACTTCGTTTGATGATGTATGCTTGGTTTATGTATTTTTGATACATCATGCTTGTGATTTACAGTCATTTCTTTTCAAAAATCTATTTTTAGCAAAGAACAAGAGTCCATATTTTTATTATTTGAACTATAATTGATTGGAATTATTATTTGAGTCACATGAATGGAATTTGGTGGAATCCTGAGTCTTAGTATCTCTTGATCTTGTGACATATCTTTTGTATATATTTTTATTTTTAAATCTTTACAAGTCCGAGCAACGAATTTTTACTTACCACTTTAAAATTACATCAATACCATCAACATAAATATCTACAATTCCAAATCAGGAACTTTCTTATGAATACGCAAGGAAAAATAACTTACTTGTTTATCCCCTCCAAATCAAATAGCCACTTAGACGGGTATACCACATCCGCCTGATTGCTTGAATCTATAGGTGAGCATTCTATTTAACTGGAAACGCACTTTGTGGTTTAGAGTCATTTTATTTGGGAAACAAAAGTCTATCAAGTACTTTTGTAAATATCTTCTATCTCTTGATTCTTTTAGAGATACGTAACAACCACACACATATGCTGCATTTCAAGTGATTTGAAATTACCAAGCTAACTAAGTAACAAACTCTATAACGTTCATTACAAGAGAAAAGTTCCAGGGCTTTATGAGAAACCTCGCACCACAAGGCGAGTCTTTGTACTTTAAGACTACTTTCTTCTCATTATGCTTTATGACAAATTAATTATGTATGTCCAATAGGCTTCACACTTGGTTGGTTAGCACTACCACACCAAATACCCGTATATTTGCCAAAGAACTAAGTTCTACCTGGATTGTGTAGGCCAAATATGCTATTTATTTGAAATTAATCAAAATAAAGCATGGTTCGATCTAATTCTGGAGCAACTATTTATGGATTATATCATCACTGTGCACGCATGATCCTTCCATTGACTCATGTGCATTCTCATAATCTGTCAGGATTTCATTGTTCTCTAAAATCATTTAAAACTTCGGAGCGTCCTCCAGTTTGATTCATGGACATATACAGAGACAATCTTATGAGATGATTTCTGATGATATAAATAAGTTGTGCCTTACTCACCTAATTCCTTTCTAGGCGAGGATTGGTCGAACTAAGTGGTCTATCCAACTTCCTTTATGGAGCCACAGCCTCAACCACACTTCCACTGAATGTAGTTGCAACACCTTAGTCTATGGTGTATATTCTTTATTGAGAATTTGTAACTGATAGGCGTTTAAAACACCTAATTCTAATATCGGTTTTCAACACTTTTCTTAATAGTTTTCTTGTGAGTTTGTATATTACGTTTGCTTTTCATGTTTTTAGGTACAATGGAATAAACTCGCATAAAAGAAGGAAGAACCAAGCTATCGGTGTTAATTTGACTACATGGCAGCAAGTTTGTACAGGGAGTGGATTGCTAACTGCATTTCCAATTGTGCAAGGTAGAACAAAGTCTAGTGGCCCATTAAGAGAACAACTCAGTCCATCAAAGGAATCCATTTAAAAGTCCCTGTGTTAGTGGCACATGTGCGCTGTGAAGAAATAAGACCTAGGTTTCTTTTGAAACCAAATTCAAGTAGCAGAGAAGAAGACCAAGTGTGTTGTAGCTGCAAATTGAGTCTGCAAGTTAGTTCGCCGGTGAGCCATTTGGGTTTACTGGCCAGTCGAATTGAGCTGGGACAAGCTAGTACAGGCAAGAAGACCACAGAGTCAGCGTTAGAAGGTGAAGGTTTTGGTCGAGGAGAATCCATTGTAAAAGAAGGTCTTCCTGTCATCAATTTGTGGCTGTTCAACCGAGAAGATGAAGAGTATCAAGAAGCTAAGATCTGTGGGAATGATGGATTTCTAATTGAGGAGCACAAGGTGGAGTTTCAAGACTATATACCAGCTGAGAGTTTGGGTGAAGTTGCAAGACTGGAATCAGTGGAAGAAAGGGGATCTGAGCCTGTTAAAGAATGGGTTTTGATAGCTTGTTCGAATTGAAGAAGATGGAGCTGGTGGTATGATTTAACATCCAGGGAATGAGCTTGATGAGATGTATAACTGTGTTGCTGGAGTCGAGATGTGTGCTGTGGTTGATTATAGCAGTTTTTGGACAGAAAGGTTGAAGCTACAAACTAATGAAGAACTGAACTTGAAGTTCAGTGACTAATGGCGGAAATAAGAGTGGTGATTGGCCAATTTGCAAGAAATGGAGTTATGGGTCTGTGATGAATTTTGATTAACAGAAGTTGAAGAGCTAGAGAAGAAGATTTCTTGATGCACAGAGACACCAGTTTCTGCTCAACAGGTGTTCGTGAAAATGCTTGAACTATCAAGTATTGAGCTGCAGTTTATTATTGCTGCTGTACAGAGGAAGACGGAGTGGTGGTATTGAGCTCATAGAGAAGAATGGACTGAGTTTGGTGGTACTTTAAGCTGAACTACAGTCGAAAGAAGTGATGGCAGTTAGGTGGAGAAGTTGGATGTTCTGAGAAGCTGCAAAGGAAATGAAGAAAGGCTGGAATACGCTGGCTATTTGGGTTGTTTTCCAGCCAGGAAGTCAGTGAAGGAAGGTAATTGAGCAGATGGTTTTCCATGACTCAGTAGGAATGAAGGAGGTGCAATTCTGGCAATCAAGACCGTAACCAGCAGCAGTTGTCGACCAAGTCTGTGCGAGCTTCTTGGACCATGGTAGATGTTTACAAGGGTTTACTGAGGAGACTGAATACAAGACGGGACAGAAGTCAGTGGCTCGAGAAGTGTTGGAGAGTAGAATAAGGTGGAATTGGTGGTATTACAGGTCGAGTCTTGGCAGTCGAATGGAGTGCTGCTAGCATGGATTCTGTGATTGCAGTCAAGCTGAAGTGTTGATGCTGAGCCATGGAGCTGTGTGGATTACAGGGTATGGTGATGGTTTGAATTTCAGTGATCGTGTTGATGGTTGATGGAGCTCGAGTTGTACAGGGAAGATGGCAGACGGAGGACAAATACATTGTTAAGGTTTTGTAGTGGAGTTGTGACTTGTAGACTGTTTACAAGGGCTCAAAGATAGTTATTTCTGTAACTATCTATGAGAATGGAAGAGAAATAAGGGTTGCTGCTGGTTGGCCGTGACCAATAGTTGGCTGCAGTTAGTGGTTGGGAGGTTCAGGTAGAGTTATCGGCAGCGAGCAAGAAAGAAAATACCAGTTCGCTGTGCAGTGGCTAACCAATGTTGAAGGTTGAGTACAAGGTGTGTTGGGCAAGGGCTACAACCTGATTAGAAGTCGTGCAAAACATGGAAGTTGGTTACCAGTTTTGGACACTGTTTGGGTCCGTGAAAACAGCCACAAAAGTGCTGTCTTGGCCATCAGTTTTATGAGATGGAGGGTTGAGATTTTGAAGTTGGTAGAGTTTGTATTGAACAAGGATTGGAGTTTGTCTAGGTCAAGACTTTGGAGAGACAAAAGCTATATAAGGAGGCGCAGCAAAACAGAGTAAGGACTTTTTTTTTACCACCAGTTTTTAGCGCCTGCAACCTGTTCTGCGGAATCCCTCAAAGAGAAGAAGCTGCACAGAAACACCCTGAACCTGATTTCTCCAGCTGCTTAGTTCATCACAGTGGTTTGATTTCACAATTGTTTAGACTTTGAAACCTTATTTATTTTGAATATATTTTTGTGCTTAAACCAAAACTGTGAGTAGCTAATTCTAATATTGATTGGGGAGGATTTCAAAACTCCGAACATGTTTTATTAATCAATCTTATGCAAGTTATTCTCCGGTAAAAATATTTTGTTGATTGTCTTTTACCGTTTATATGACCATGAGGTGTTCGCTAGGTATCTAAGTGCGCAATTAGATAACTCGTTCGCAACTCTAATGCTAGTATTGAGAACTTTGATCCGTAATTGTTAGAGTAATCTTTACATAAGTAGCGGTGCACTATTTGTCGCAAAGGGATTTTGTATGCAATGGTGTGTAAAAGATAACCCTATGTTAATGTGTCGAACTTACGAGCATGTGACTAGGAACAACTTGATTCATAAATCTTAATGCAATTGTTTGAATTACACCTAGAGAGCTTATTTTGGGTGGTTCACTTAATTAGAATCCGCTAGAGACCTTATTATATGTGGTGATTTTTGGAGTCTAAAGATTAGTTGAACTTATAACTTGTCTTAAGGTTGTTAACAATCGAAATTAATTGGAAGTAGAACTTGTATGATTAATAATATCTTGTTTGGTAGTGGCGAATGAATCTATAGTCAATTCCATCTCATAATTTGAATTACAAACTTTGTAATTTTCAGAATTTGTGTTTTCCAACAACATCAATTGTCCTACATAATAACTTAAAACTCACACCTCCATGTGGATACGAACTCAACTTGCCTCACTACTTCTTTATAGATTTCTGTAGCATAAGAGAATTATTATTTGATAGGTTGACAACCACATCAATAACCTTGCAGGTAGGTTTGCAGCTGGTATGTGTGATCTCATCACTTTAGCGACATCAATATACATTCTGAAAATCGATTATTCTTTGTCACTTCACATTTACATTTGTGGAGTACAAGTATCAATATGATACACAGTGGGAACACACCACGACAATTCGTGCCATTCCCTTAGAAAATACTTTTTCTTATATCTCTCCATAACGACGGGAAGACTGTCTCATAAAAGTGATAACCCGCAAATCTATCGGTAAGAGATCTCTTGCCAAAAGTTTTAAAATGCTGATAATTTTTGGGAACTCATTTCCAACGTAACCACTTAACAGTTTTGAAGACCCATTATAGTACGATGTGGAGTCGTAATGGCACATAAATAGTGCAACCAAAAATGCATAAAAACACGAATGTCAGGCTTAAATCCAGTACCAACTGGTATGCAGAAAAGGATGACTAATATTGGGTTCTAAAACGAATTAAGTAAAGATGCGTTAGTATTGCATATTCCCCAAGCATTTAAAGGTTGGTTTGCATGCATAACCTATTCCTTAGACACCATCTGTAACCTTTGATGGTAGCCTCCGCGAGACCATTGGGTATAAGATGCGCTATATTGATCCTATTAAATATGCAATATTCATCAATTCCTTTTGATGTAAATTCTCTAGCATTAACAATGGTGGTGAGCATTTGCACTTTGCATTGTGTAATATGTGTTAAGAGTTTTTACAAAAATTAAACACATCGTTTGTTGTGAGTTATAATTGATTCAACGCGTCGAATCATCCACCAGATCCATAAATTACTTGAATGGTACGCATTATGCATGGATATATGTTCACTAACAACACTTTATTTCTTTGAAGAATGAGTTATTTCCATTTGCATCTAAGTAAAACAGGATGGTCTCAATCATGTTTTACTAAAGAAAGACTTTGTAAGATGAGTGACGTACTTTCTTACTTTAAAGCATAATAGGGAGAGGAAGTGCAAATCTAGTAACTTTAGAAGTCAATGATTGTGATAGATGTCGTAACTTCGCATTCTACTAGTTCATTGTCTTGTACACTCAAATGAAGTGATGCCCGTGTTAGTACTTTTAAAACGGAACATCGTGTCACAACCAATGTGCCTTATGGTTATGCCAAAGTCTTTATGAATAAAATCCCAATCGATACATTGTTGGGGTTAAAATGGATTCAGTAATTCAACTCCAGTGATTTGCATTTCACTAGATTGACATATTGATTTTCTAATGCTTCCTTCCACATTTAATAGAAATAATTTATAGATGCAACCAACTCCATTCTCAGTTTTCCGAAAGGTAGGTAATAGTTCACTCATGAACACCCTTTGCACTTAATAAGATGTGATTATCCTTTAGTACATACATAGATTAGACATTGAGTCTTGAGAGATTTAATAAGTGGTGTGGTTTTATTATGTAACAAAAGTCGGATTCAACTCAATTATTAGAATGAATATTGTTACATCTCATCCAGATATATCCCAAATGCTTTAGAGAAATTATGTCTCGTGGGAATGATGTACTTCCCATTCCAAAAGCGCAGACATTTGATCTAGTTCAATTAAATAGTTAATTGGCTAGGCAAAGTTCTTGTTGCCATTAAAATTGATGTGAAAATTGGTTGCTACCATGATATACACATTACATTGTATATATCAACACCTATGACTAGGTGCATTTCCAACTCTTTCATTTATGATGGGAGCTAAAATTACATCTTAGCTTCATCCCATATTCAGCTGATACCTGTACTTTGGTGTCATTACCACTAGAAAAAAATACATCTTTGTCTCATGATATATATGTCCTTTTCACATGTTTTATATGAGTCATTACGTCTAACCCTTATATTACTTCGGGGTTCTTTCCATTTTCAATTTTGCTACATTTATCTTAATTTGAGAAATTTCTTTATCTCAATAGGCCAAGAGAATCTCACTACATATGTCAACCACTTACTTTAGGTTGAATAAATTACTAAAGATAATTGTCTTGTTGTTATACTTCAACATATACTGGTTCGTTAGTATCATGGATGTGAGGAATGGAAATTTTATGACTCATATTACCTTTTGTGAGTTTTTCAACAAAAAATTAAAATACATGTGATTTTATTTACAACGTATCTTTTGAAATTACTGACTTTATAATAGTCAAGAAAATGGATTACATCCCACGGAACACTCAATTTTTATTTATTTATTTTTTGGGAAAAATATCAATTATTCAATAATGGTGCTCAAGTACTTCTAAGCCCCAATGAATACACTGGAATCGAGTTGGTACAACCAATTGAACAAAAAACATCATTCAACTATAGCCAATATCATATTCAAGAGAACAAAATAACAATAAAACCAAAATTCTTAATGGTCTAGATCAGCAGTCATAATTTACTTTAACCGTTTGTATGATATGGACTTAATTTAAGAGAAACAAAACACAACTAACCAGGCGTGTTCTCAAAATAAATATACAAGCCCGACAATAGCTAGGCATGTTCCCAAAATAACTATGTAATCCCAACTTACATACCTCAAATCTGGGTACTCCCAAATTACACACAAATCCCACAAGCACGCCCGGATAATCAAAACGCGATAGGAAATGATTGGGTAGGCCTGGCCCTGGTCGAACGGGTTGGAACGGACCAGTAGGGTCGGCCGAGTTGGAGCGGACCAGTGGGGTCGGTCGGGTTGGGGAGGATCATGTTGGACCTGGCCGAACTAAGGGTGCACACGGTACGGTTCGGCTCGGTTCTTGTCGAGACCGAGTACCTGTACCTCCCTAGCCTCGGTTCCTATTTTTTGGACCGGTACCTGTACCCTGTACCCCGGTTCCGGTACTATTCGGGATCGGTACGGTACCATATACGGTTCCGGTACCAGTCTCGGTTCCAGACAAATTTTTTCAAGCAGTGAGTTATACTGCCAGACTTCCTTTCTTGTCCTGGCCTATATGACCAGTGGAGCTCATGAAGGATGATGTACTCAGGACAAAAGCAATACCACCCGTACGGTAGCACATGAAGGTTGTTCATGAATAGGGTGAACTACCCTGCAACAAGTACATGGACAAACATACAGCTTAGCCAATTAAGTTGTTTGGATTGTAAATGAAAAATAGTAAAAAAAAGTTTTAACATTACGAAGGTCACCTTACAACTGAAAAATAATAGGCGGTTGGTGGAACGGGAAACTTCAGAGCAACATTAAAGCATGTTTGATGCTTTTCCTGATGTCGTCTCGTGATGAACTGTACCGCCGCACCATACTTTCAGTCTTCTTCAGCTACAGCAAGAAAATATGATTTGATATCAATGACAGGCGCAAGCAAAACGACCATTATACTAAGGTCTACATTAAAACTGACATATAAAACAAATGTAGTTACTTGATTTTGAGAGAAAGAGTGGTTATGAAGAAATGGAATCACCTGTAACCAGTAATAGTAAGTGATTAGTACCATTTGGTGATATTTTTGGCGCATAACAACAGGATGGATCAACTCACCAACAAAGTGATCTTTGAGTTTAAAATGTCCTAATATCCAACGTTTCTCTGCTAGAAACCAATTAATTGAATCTTGAATCAAAGCCTTCATATTCACAACACCCAGAGTCAGAAACACTGAAAAAAGAAAGGTATATGACTGCTAAACTGTTTCCTAAATCTAATGGCTATTACTACTCGGTACATTCGGTCCGGGACGGTCCGGGACTTGGATGGGACTGTGTACCTGTACCTCCGTAGCCTCGGTTCCTATTTTTTGGACCGGTACCTGTACCCCCTTCCTCGATTCGGTACAAAAACAGGTACGGTTCCACCGGTTCCGGGACGGTCCATCGGTCCGGCTCGGTTCCTGTGCACCCTTAGGCCGAACCGGTTAGGTTGGACCAGAAAGGACCGGTTCATAAGATCTGTTGACCTTTCCTTCTTCCTCACGGACGAGAATGGGCGAAGGTAATCAACCGCCGCACGAATAAAAAAATACGACAAATGAAAAAAAAGAAAAAAAGAGATTAGAATCAATCTTCATACCCAATACATCATTATATATATATATATCATGTGAATATATATTATTGATTATAAATTATAATTTCTATAACAAGTTCAAAACAATTTTCACAGTAATTGATTTGTACAAAATAGATCATGAAAAGAAAAAAATAGATCATAATATAGAGTATAGATTTTTTTTTTCTAATAAATCAATATGGTGTAAAACAGATTAAAAAGAAAATCAAATCAAATCCTAGTGATTTGATTATAGGGAAAAGAAAAGGAAAAATAAAATAGGACAAAATAGATCCAACTTATCTGATTTGACGATGATGATTCAATTGATTCCAACGCAGTGTATTTGATAGCAACAATAAATAAATAAATCAAAACCCATTGTCGCAGGTAGAGCTCGTGCCTGATAACGTGTTTGAGGAGAATTAGAGGTGAAACATGGAGAGATAAGAGGAAGAAGAAGAACAATATTATTAGGAGAGTCGTGTAGAATAGTTACATAGTTTCCCTTATATACAACTCTAGGAATCTAGTTGGACCGCACATCCATGGGCCTTAGGCCCTGTAACAGATTAACCTTTTTTGTATGTTTGTCCAGATCCAGGATAAATTAGATGAACTAGAGAATTCTAGTGGACAAGAGTTTGGGAAGTACTTAGCTTTAAGAAGTTGTACCCAAAGTCAGTCCTGATCTACGATTGGCCTACTGGACAATTTATAAGTAGAGCTATATTAAATTGGTGGGGATTGTTTATTCCTAGACCCCCTTAATATATGGGCTTGCAAATGCTGACCCAGACTTTTTATGTATCCTCCTCAACTCTTGGGATTATCTTTATTCCACCAGAAGTCTCTATGTATTTTCTCCAACTGATCTAGAGTTTTTTTCTAGGAAGATCTAATACTTGCATCTGGTACGTTGGGAAACCTTGGAGAATAGATTTTGTTAGAACTATTCTACCTGCTTGAGAAAGAAGTTTTGACTTCCATCCTTGAATGGTAGCATAATATTTTTGGATAAGTAGTTCGAAATATTTCCTATTTTTATCAAAGAAAAGTGGGATTCCCATATATCTATCATTTTTTGTCATCAAAGGGACTTTTAAGATTCTTGCAAGTATTTTTCCCATGTTTCGGGTGAATTTTAGGGATGAAGTAGATTCCATATTTCCGAAGATCGACCATTTTTTTCGTAATCTCACCAAATGTAGATAAGATATCTAGTTTCTTTTTCTAGGATCCTAGTAGGCTCAACGTTCATATTAAAAAAAAAGGTATGGAGAAAGTGGATCACCCCGTCTTAAGCCTCTTGAAGTGTAGAATTCCGGTCCCATCGAACCATTTAAAATGATGACGAAAGATCTGGTTGAGATGCATTGCATGATAATATTTACCCAAGGATTACGAAAACCTAACGCCAAAGGATTCGATTTTATGAAATTCAACTCGAATCTATAAGAGGCTTTTGTTATATCTAGTTTTAGCGCTAAATTTCTTTTTCTTTTTTTTTTGTCTTTTGAGGTTTTCATCGAGTGAATTAGTTCATGGTCTATGACAATTTTATCGGTGATTTGTTTCCCCAGGAGAAAGGTTGATTGATTAGGGAAGATTATTTGGCTTTAGTATATTATCTAATATCTTAGATATGATCTTGTAAATTATGTTACTTAAGCTGATGGGTCTGAAATCTGTCGGGGTTTATGGGGTAGCTATTTTTGGAATTAGGATTATGAAAGAATAGTTGAACTCCGGATATAGGATTCCCGATCTTTAAAAAAAAAATGAACTGCGAGAATTATGTTTATTTCCAAGAAATCTCAGTTACCCTTAAAAAGACTTGGTTAAATCCATCTAAGTAGGGGGTTCCCCACTGATTCATATACATAGAAGTATACATAGATCCAAGAGTTCACTGATGGAGTGAATATCATTGATTCTTTTCCTACTGGATACTGATGCATGGAAATATTATGTGTTTAGTTCATCTTCTTCGAAAAATTTATCCCTCGAAATTTGATTGTAATAGTCATTTCAAATCTCATACCATTTTCTTAGTCCCGTTTGAAGATTTATTATTTTATTTTTATTGGCAGAGATATTTCTGATTATATGGAGGCTCTCAATCTTATTATTCAGGAATTTTATATTTTTGTGAATATTTCCAAATACATCAGAATTCCACTGAGATATGTCTGAAGATAATAGTTGTAAGTTCAAAGAGAAGTTTTTATACGAGAAGTTATTGAAGTGAATATTCCATGAGTTAGTTATAACGTAGATAACGTAGGATGTGATTATCAATATCTAATAAATCTGAATGGATTTTGGACATTATGCTTTTCCGGATTTGAATCAATAAGGAGAGGTGTGTGATCTGAACCAATTATAGGAAGATGACTTACCTTTGTATCCGAGAAGTTCTACCTCCAATGAAAAGATATTAACGGTCAGTCGATCCGTTCACAAATATTGGCATCTTTTCTATTGTTTGACCATGTGAATGCCACTCATTATTATCCCGCATATTGAAGACCCAGCGAATATATTATTTGTAATATGAATGTCTTGATACTTGAGTTAGACTTGGTTCTGCCTTATTTATATTCTGGATCAAGAATAACATTTAGGTCAGCTATTAAATCCAGGATTTAATGACATGTTGCGCTAAACTATATATATATGACCATTTTTTGAATTTGTCATTCTGGTTCGACTGTTACATATACACATGTAATTATAATTTCTACCTCTCCTCATTTTGTTTCAAAGTGGCACACATTGATATTTGACGATTTTAGATGCAATTTTATATTACTGTGTCACATTATAACTAACCTTTTTATAATTCCTATAGAAGGAAAAATAAACCAATTAGAGAAATGAGATTTTATAAAGAAAATTTCTGTTTGAGACAATGGGCTTTTGTCTCGGCTAAAAAATTTATGTCGGGTTTGCAATAATAATGAGGCAGTTAAAGTAGTCCTTAGTGATTGGGGTCCAATACCTTGGATATTCCAAAAGTGCAGCCTCATAATGACTAGAGGAAAAGATATTTTAGTTCGAAATTGAAAATACTGGGACCGAAGAACAAGGAAAGAAAGAGAAGTCGAGACGAGTTGAGATAAAATAAATAAAGAGGTCTACATATGCACCAGGATTTTAGCAGAGGGCAAAAAATTTAGGAAAACAAAACAATCAATGAAGACAGAGGTAATTTATGTTAATTTTTAATTTGGTTACAAGGGAAAAACTACATACAGGTTCCACATTGATGGAGTCGCCGATAAAATCCCAAAAACCAAAACTTTTTAGTGCCTAATTTTTGTAAGGCCGCATAACTAATGACAACTGAGGAGATGAAGAACATTGTAATAAAAACAAAGAGGTTGGAGATGAAAATGGTGTGCATGAGAAAGATTATGTGGATGCTGAACAAAATGGTGAAGCAATGAATGATGTTGAGGATGGAAGGTCTGTCAAAAGAGAAAGAAACCAAACAGTGATGGATAACGAATCTAACCCTTCTATTCAAGGACCTATTCTTGTTGTTCATGGTAGGGAAATGGGTGATTTCATGGTGAACTCAAATGCTGTAACAATGGATGGTATGGAGACTAGAGGAAATGAAAAGCATTGTGTTGAGGCAGGGAAGAATCAGATGCACAATCAAGGGGAGCATGCTCTTGAGGTAAAATCTTGCTTTTGTATACATACTTCTATTCTAAATTTAGATCATTTTTTACATAAGTTTTTTTTTTTCGATTTTTTCTTATCACATCTTTTTAAGTAGTTATAACTCTAGTTACACTAGCAACATGAGGATTATAGCTTGGAATTGCCAAGGTTTTGTTAGTAAGAAAACTAGACCATCTCAAAGACCTTATATCTAAATATGACCCTAATATAGTTTTCATTTCAGAAGCTAAAATAGGTGAAGACAAAATTTTATAATTGATTAAGCGATATAATTACCCAAATCATAAATTGATCTCCTCTAGAGGATTAGTTGGTGGTATTATATTAATATGGAAGGATGTCGTCCACTTAAATGTTATAAATTGGTATTATTGGATTATTAACTGTTTTGTGCAGGATGATCCTTCTAAATCAATTTGGCTCTTAACTTGTATGTATGGTTTGTCATATCCAAATAACAAAGAGAAGCAATGGAACTGCGAGAATTATGTTTATTTCCAAGAAATCTCAGTTACCCTTAAAAAGACTTGGTTAAATCCATCTAAGTAGGGGGTTCCCCACTGATTCATATACATAGAAGTATACATAGATCCAAGAGTTCACTGATGGAGTGAATATCATTGATTCTTTTCCTATTGGATACTGATGCATGGAAATATTATGTGTTTAGTTCATCTTCTTCGAAAAATTTATCCCTCGAAATTTGATTGTAATAGTCATTTCAAATCTCATACCATTTTCTTAGTCCCGTTTGAAGATTTATTATTTTATTTTTATTGGCAGAGATATTTCTGATTATATGGAGGCTCTCAATCTTATTATTCAGGAATTTTATATTTTTGTGAATATTTCCAAATACATCAGAATTCCACTGAGATATGTCTGAAGATAATAGTTGTAAGTTCAAAGAGAAGTTTTTATACGAGAAGTTATTGAAGTGAATATTCCATGAGTTAGTTATAACGTAGATAACGTAGGATGTGATTATCAATATCTAATAAATCTGAATGGATTTTGGACATTATGCTTTTCCGGATTTGAATCAATAAGGAGAGGTGTGTGATCTGAACCAATTATAGGAAGATGACTTACCTTTGTATCCGAGAAGTTCTACCTCCAATGAAAAGATATTAACGGTCAGTCGATCCGTTCACAAATATTGGCATCTTTTCTATTGTTTGACCATGTGAATGCCACTCATTATTATCCCGCATATTGAAGACCCAGCGAATATATTATTTGTAATATGAATGTCTTGATACTTGAGTTAGACTTGGTTCTGCCTTATTTATATTCTGGATCAAGAATAACATTTAGGTCAGCTATTAAATCCAGGATTTAATGACATGTTGCGCTAAACTATATATATATGACCATTTTTTGAATTTGTCATTCTGGTTCGACTGTTACATATACACATGTAATTATAATTTCTACCTCTCCTCATTTTGTTTCAAAGTGGCACACATTGATATTTGACGATTTTAGATGCAATTTTATATTACTGTGTCACATTATAACTAACCTTTTTATAATTCCTATAGAAGGAAAAATAAACCAATTAGAGAAATGAGATTTTATAAAGAAAATTTCTGTTTGAGACAATGGGCTTTTGTCTCGGCTAAAAAATTTATGTCGGGTTTGCAATAATAATGAGGCAGTTAAAGTAGTCCTTAGTGATTGGGGTCCAATACCTTGGATATTCCAAAAGTGCAGCCTCATAATGACTAGAGGAAAAGATATTTTAGTTCGAAATTGAAAATACTGGGACCGAAGAACAAGGAAAGAAAGAGAAGTCGAGACGAGTTGAGATAAAATAAATAAAGAGGTCTACATATGCACCAGGATTTTAGCAGAGGGCAAAAAATTTAGGAAAACAAAACAATCAATGAAGACAGAGGTAATTTATGTTAATTTTTAATTTGGTTACAAGGGAAAAACTACATACAGGTTCCACATTGATGGAGTCGCCGATAAAATCCCAAAAACCAAAACTTTTTAGTGCCTAATTTTTGTAAGGCCGCATAACTAATGACAACGATGAGAGATGAAGAACATTGTAATAAAAACAAAGAGGTTGGAGATGAAAATGGTGTGCATGAGAAAGATTATGTGGATGCTGAACAAAATGGTGAAGCAATGAATGATGTTGAGGATGGAAGGTCTGTCAAAAGAGAAAGAAACCAAACAGTGTGATGATAACGAATCTAACCCTTCTATTCAAGGACCTATTCTTGTTGTTCATGGTAGGGAAATGGGTGATTTCATGGTGAACTCAAATGCTGTAACAATGGATGGTATGGAGACTAGAGGAAATGAAAAGCATTGTGTTGAGGCAGGGAAGAATCAGATGCACAATCAAGGGGAGCATGCTCTTGAGGTAAAATCTTGCTTTTGTATACATACTTCTATTCTAAATTTAGATCATTTTTTACATAAGTTTTTTTTTTTCGATTTTTTCTTATCACATTTTTAAGTAGTTTAAACTCTAGTTACACTAGCAACATGAGGATTATAGCTTGGAATTGCCAAGGTTTTGTTAGTAAGAAAACTAGACCATCTCAAAGACCTTATATCTAAATATGACCCTAATATAGTTTTCATTTCAGAAGCTAAAATAGGTGAAGACAAAATTTTATAATTGATTAAGCGATATAATTACCCAAATCATAATTGATCTCCTCTAGAGGATTAGTTTGGTGGTATTATATTAATATGGAAGGATGTGTCTCCACTTAAATGTTATAAATTGGTATTATTGGATTATTAACTGTTTTGTGCAGGATGATCCTTCTAAATCAATTTGGCTCTTAACTTGTATGTATGGTTTGTCATATCCAAATAACAAAGAGAAGCCAAGCGGAAGGAAGCGAGAATTATGTTTATTTCCAAGAAATCTCAGTTACCCTTAAAAAGACTTGGTTAAATCCATCTAAGTAGGGGGTTCCCCACTGATTCATATACATAGAAGTATACATAGATCCAAGAGTTCACTGATGGAGTGAATATCATTGATTTTTCCTATTGGATACTGATGCATGGAATATTATGTGTTTAGTTCATCTTCTTCGAAAAATTTATCCCTCGAAATTTGATTGTAATAGTCATTTCAAATCTCATACCATTTTCTTAGTCCCGTTTGAAGATTTATTATTTTATTTTTATTGGCAGAGATATTTCTGATTATATGGAGGCTCAATCTTATTATTCAGGAATTTTATATTTTTGTGAATATTTCCAAATACATCAGAATTCCACTGAGATATGTCTGAAGATAATAGTTGTAAGTTCAAAGAGAAGTTTTTATACGAGAAGTTATTGAAGTGAATATTCCATGAGTTAGTTATAACGTAGATAACGTAGGATGTGATTATCAATATCTAATAAATCTGAATGGATTTTGGACATTATGCTTTTCCGGATTTGAATCAATAAGGAGAGTGTGTGTGATCTGAACCAATTATAGGAAGATGACTTACCTTTGTATCCGAGAAGTTCTACCTCCAATGAAAAGATTATAACGGTCAGTCGATCCGTTCACAAATATTGGCATCTTTTCTATTGTTTGACCATGTGAATGCCACTCATTATTATCCGCATATTGAAGACCCAGCGAATATATTATTTGTAATATGAATGTCTTGATACTTGAGTTAGACTTGGTTCTGCCTTATTTATATTCTGGATCAAGAATAACATTTAGGTCAGCTATTAAATCCAGGATTTAATGACATGTTGCGCTAAACTATATATATATGACCATTTTTTGAATTTGTCATTCTGGTTCGACTGTTACATATACACATGTAATTATAATTTCTACCTCTCCTCATTTTGTTTCAAAGTGGCACACATTGATATTTGACGATTTTAGATGCAATTTTATATTACTGTGTCACATTATAACTAACCTTTTTATAATTCCTATAGAAGGAAAAATAAACCAATTAGAGAAATGAGATTTTATAAAGAAAATTTCTGTTTGAGACAATGGGCTTTTGTCTCGGCTAAAAAATTTATGTCGGGTTTGCAATAATAATGAGGCAGTTAAAGTAGTCCTTAGTGATTGGGGTCCAATACCTTGGATATTCCAAAAGTGCAGCCTCATAATGACTAGAGGAAAAGATATTTTAGTTCGAAATTGAAAATACTGGGACCGAAGAACAAGGAAAGAAAGAGAAGTCGAGACGAGTTGAGATAAAATAAATAAAGAGGTCTACATATGCACCAGGATTTTAGCAGAGGGCAAAAAATTTAGGAAAACAAAACAATCAATGAAGACAGAGGTAATTTATGTTAATTTTTAATTTGGTTACAAGGGAAAAACTACATACAGGTTCCACATTGATGGAGTCGCCGATAAAATCCCAAAAACCAAAACTTTTTAGTGCCTAATTTTTGTAAGGCCGCATAACTAATGACAACTGAGGAGATGAAGAACATTGTAATAAAAACAAAGAGGTTGGAGATGAAAATGGTGTGCATGAGAAAGATTATGTGGATGCTGAACAAAATGGTGAAGCAATGAATGATGTTGAGGATGGAAGGTCTGTCAAAAGAGAAAGAAACCAAACAGTGATGGATAACGAATCTAACCCTTCTATTCAAGGACCTATTCTTGTTGTTCATGGTAGGGAAATGGGTGATTTCATGGTGAACTCAAATGCTGTAACAATGGATGGTATGGAGACTAGAGGAAATGAAAAGCATTGTGTTGAGGCAGGGAAGAATCAGATGCACAATCAAGGGGAGCATGCTCTTGAGGTAAAATCTTGCTTTTGTATACATACTTCTATTCTAAATTTAGATCATTTTTTACATAAGTTTTTTTTTTCGATTTTTTCTTATCACATCTTTTTAAGTAGTTATAACTCTAGTTACACTAGCAACATGAGGATTATAGCTTGGAATTGCCAAGGTTTTGTTAGTAAGAAAACTAGACCATCTCAAAGACCTTATATCTAAATATGACCCTAATATAGTTTTCATTTCAGAAGCTAAAATAGGTGAAGACAAAATTTTATAATTGATTAAGCGATATAATTACCCAAATCATAAATTGATCTCCTCTAGAGGATTAGTTGGTGGTATTATATTAATATGGAAGGATGTCGTCCACTTAAATGTTATAAATTGGTATTATTGGATTATTAACTGTTTTGTGCAGGATGATCCTTCTAAATCAATTTGGCTCTTAACTTGTATGTATGGTTTGTCATATCCAAATAACAAAGAGAAGCAATGGAATTACATCAAAAATATCAGTGCAACAGTCCATCAGCCGTGGGTTATTATTGGAGATTTGAACCTGGTTTTGCCTAATGAAACAAAATCATCCTCAAACAGCATGGGTAGACTTTCTTTTAATGTTTCTTCTTCAAGTACTTTTATATCAAGGGATTTTTCTTACATCAGTCTAATACAAGAAGCAGGGTTAGAAGATATGAGTTATACTGGGAAATCATTCACATGTTCTTCTAATGTTCATGGTAGTAGAGTTCGATGTTCAAGACCCGATCGAGCACTTACAAATGAAGATTGGATAATTCATTTTCCGGATGCTAAACTTATACGTCTTCCCCAACTAGGATCATATCATTGTCCAATTATGTTTGATTCTTCTCATTATGAGGGTTATAGAAAACGTAACTGAAAATACTTCCAATGTTACGAAGGGATGAATCCTTAAAACCTAAAGTCTGTGTGGAATCACCAGATAAATGGCTCTCATGCATTCAGATTGTCCAAGAGATTGATCATAACTAGAAAATACGTCTCAAAGTGGAACAAGGATAAGTTTGGTAATATACAAATCAACATCTTTCTCTTGCATCAGCAAATTGAAGTTATCCAGCAAGATAGTGAAAATATTGAAGCTAATATCGAGTGCAGCAGTTGGAAAATCAAATAGAGCATTGGCACCAAATACAAAATGAATATTGGGGACAAAAATCCAGAGATATTTATTATTTGGAGATGGATAGAAATACGAAGCACCATCATGCAAATTCAAACAAAATACGGTCAAAAAATAATATCACAACTCTAAAATATGAAAAATGGTATTTGGTGTACAAAGAGATTAGAACTGGAGGATTTGCTGACGAGGTATTATGGTAACTTGCACACCAGTATGAATCCAGAGAAAAATGAACAAATTTTACAGTGCATCCCCAAAACAATATCAGCTGAAGATAGTATGGAGCTCATGAGGTTACCAGGTGACATGGAGGTTTTCAAAGCGTTAAAAGGAATGGAATCTTGGAAAGCACCTGGGCCGGATGGTTTTCCACCAGATTTTTTCAAGATTCATTGGAATATTGTTGGAAAAGATGTTGTGGATACGGTACAACAATTCTTCCGTACAGGTTTCTTGCTAAAAAGTATAAACTCTACCAATGTGTCTCTAATCCCAAAGACGAAAAATAAACAATTTCCGTCTGAATTAAGACCAATTGCGTTGTGCAATACATCCTACAAGATAATCTCGAAGATTGTGTCCTCAAGAATGAAGAAGCTAATGTACAAAATTATCTCTCCACTCCAAGCAGCATATGTCCTGGGAAGGCAAATTTCGGATAATATCCTACTGGCACAAGATATAATTCACACCATGAAGAGTAAGAAAAAAGATACTAAGTTCTTGTCTTTAAAACTATATATGGCTAAAGCCTTTGACAGGATTGAGTGGTTTTTTATAAATGATGTGATGATTAAAATTGGTCATTCTCGTGAATGGTGTAATCTCATTTCGCAATGCATCACTACTACAAGGATTTTTATTCTTCTTAATGGAGCCCCTTGTACTGCTTATCAACCAACACGAGGAGTACGGCAAGGTGATCCGTTATCACCTTATTTGTTCATAATTGCCATGGAATCATTTTCAAGGAAACTTTACCATGCAGAATCTCAAAGTCTCGTAGAAGGTATCATAATTGCACCTAACGCTCCTTCTATCTCACACTTATTTTTCGCGGATGATTGCTTACTTTTCTTGAAAGCTGATTTGCATAATGTGAATAATGTGTTGAAGTTTTTGGGAAAGCATCAGGCCAAATGGTGAAATTTACTAAATCTAGTGTGCATTACAGTGCTTGGGTTCCTTATAGATTTCGTTGAATATTAACGAGAAGACTAAAGGTGCCTATGATGCTTCCAACTGAAAAATACCTTGGCATTCCTCTTATTATTGGAAAAAAGAAAAAAGAGTCATTTTCTCATCTACATGATGGAGTTAAGAACAAACTCTCATCATGGTAAAACCATGTCCCAATGTGGTAAATCATTGATGGTAAGAACTATAACTAATACTATTCCGACATATTTAATGAGTTGTTTTCAGATCCCTACAGAAATCATTAACAAAATTGAAGCTGCACAGAGAGACTTTTGGTGGGATTTTGAGGAAATAATAGGCACATATGTTACATCATGGAAGAATCTGAAGATACATAAGGATTGTGGTGGTCAAGGCTTTAGAGACTTGAAGATATTAAACAAAACTTTACCGGTCAGAGCAGCATGGAGGATTTGCACAAATACTGACACACAGTGGGGGAAAGCTATTCCGGCAAAATATTTTTCATGTAAATCTTTCTTCATGCAACAATCAAAACAAACTGTTCATGGGCATGGAATGGTTTTCAGAAACAAATTGGCTTCATTAAACAGAATAGCCAACGGAGGCTGGGAAAAGGCGATCAGATAAAAATATGGCTTGATATTTGGGTGATAGGGCTTGAAGTACCATCATTTCCAAGAGAAGGAATTACAGACAGTGAGTCTTATGTTTGGGTTCAGGATTTAATCCTTCAAGACAGCCAAAACTGGAACACTGAGCTGATTGAGCATCTCTTTGAAGAACACACAGAGAAGTTAATAATAAGGATGAGGATTCCTTGTTTTGCTGAAGATAAACTGATTTGGAAGCTCACTAATAATGGAGATTTTACGTTGAAATCAGCTTAAAAAAAGCTGTTTGAAAGCAGTTTAGGAGATCTACAGACCTCTCCAATAATACAACATACAAACTTGGCCACGAATAAAACACTTATTTTGGAAGTGTTTTACTGATATTTTGCCGACAAAAGTTAGGCTATCTAGGTCAGGTCATTATTTTAACAAGCAATGTCCCCTCTACAATCAATTCGAATAAAGCATGATGCACGTTCTTTTCTCTTGCCCTTTCTCAAGGGCAGTATGGATGCTAATACCTGGAGGATCTTCAGTTCTTTCTGGCACACATAACACTTTGGCAGAACTTTTTGAAAAACTTTATATGCATATAGAACTTTTTGAAAAACTTTTTGAAAAACTTTTTGGATGCTAGATATATAGAAAAACTTCATGGTAGACAACAACATCATAGCCTGTTAAAGCAGCCTTCTATGCATATAGAACAATCATGGAAACCACCGTATTTTCCCTTTCTGAAAATTAATTCTGATGCATCGTATGATTTAAATAATGGTCTAACAGGAATAACTCTCATTCTTCATGATGATGCAGGAAACTGGAGAGGAGGGCTCTCAAAGTACTATGTAGGAATAAGAAGCTCTGAACAAGCATAGTGCCTAGCTTTCTTGGATGCTGTGAACTGGTGCGTGGAATTACAGCTTTCTGAATAGTGGAAACTTATCTCAAAGGAATTGAAAGTTATATTAAAAATGATGGTCCAGTTATATCATGGGAGAGTGAAGCTATCTTGCTCGACGCGAAGAATAAACTTAAGTATTTTCTTAGATGGTCTTGTTCTTTCGTTCATAGGATATGTAATAAAACGGCTGATAAACTTGCTAAATATTGCAGGAAGCATAGTATATCCAGGGCTTGGCCAAATAGTCCCCTTGAGATTATAGAGTCTTATCTAATGTCAGACATGTCTTCTACTTCCAATTAATAAAAATCCTTATTCATCATAAAAAAAAAAAAAAACCTTAAGGTATCAATTGGCTTAAGCCCGAGGTAAGATTTTGGTCAAACCCGGGATAAGAATCATTTTCATTTCCATTATTTTTTAGGTTGTGTTTGATAAAAAAGAAAAGAAATAATTCCTTGGAAATTGTTTCCATGGAATCAGTTTCCTGGGGGTGTAAGGAAAGACTTTCCATGGAATTCCATGGAACTGAGTTTAAAACGTATTTTATGCCGTGCTTTTATTACAATTTCATGAAAACATATTTTTGATCAAACGACGGAAAACATAATATTTCCATGAAAAGATGACTAATTTCATGGGATTAACTCCTATCAAACACAACCTTAGTTACATAATTTAGTCTTAGTAGTAGTTGTTAAGTCAAACTAGTAGTGAATATAATTTGTAGCTAGTTTGAAAAAAATTGAGTTAAAATTTTTGAAATTATTTAAAGGGAAAAAAAAACCCTTATTCTAAGAAAACTAGCATGTAGCTCGTGCTACGCACCAGGTATGATGGGAATTGTCTATAGGGGGTGACGGGGTTTCGCCCTACACCCGTTGCTTAATTTTTTCTTAAATGCGGTATAATATGTTCAAAAGATTCTTAATTAATATGATTATTTTTAATGGATAGAAAAGTTTGATGGGAAAAAATATTTTTAGCCCATTTTCCTAATATTATATATATAACCCATTATTAAGATGTTCAATATATGGAACCCGTAACTAGTAATATCATTATTACTTTACATAATTAACCTTTTGCTTTTTGAATGTGGAGTTAAATTTCGCATTTTTCCATATTAAAAGAAAATTATAACTGTAAAAATATGAATACAAGAATATTCTTGATAATTCCCAAAATTATGGTCACCTTTGTTTATCACGTATGTCATCTTTTCTAGATTCAAATTGTCCCTCCTTTTAAACGGAAGCTAAAGAAATTATAGTTGGAAAAAAAAACATTTATTACTCTATAGTTCAGCCAATGCAAGTTACACAAGCAACGTATTTTAGAGCTTCAATTTGTTGTTGTATTTCAGTAGATTTGTTTTGTTGTTATTCTTTACGGTTTGTTTTTTTTACATTATACCTATTTAAAGATTTGTTTTGATTATCATCATCCGTGATTCGCGATCAACCAAAAACCAGTTTTCAACTTATTTTGAGGTATTAGTTTGGTGTTTTTTGATGGGTTATTTTGTTTTTGGTACTCAAGTTTTGACCAACTTTGTTGTTTGGTCTAACATTTGTCCAGCTTGGTGTTTGATACTTGAAATTGACGTTGACCCGCGTGGACTCGGTTTGACCTTGACGTCTGTTTAGTAAAAAAAAATCAATTTTTAAAATACGTAATTACTTAACGCCATTAGACACGTGTCTGCATATAAGTCAACTTATTTTATTTGACCGAACCTAGGGGTGAGTCTTGCCCTTTTGTTTGGTACACTACCACCTTGTTCTTGTTCTGCAGCAACATTTTGTTCTTGTACTGTATAAATATTTGGTTCTTGTGCAACAGCAGCTGCAAAAACCTAAAGACAGAAATTTTGTAGTTAGTACTTGTCTCCCAATGCATGAAATACAATAGTATTTCTTCTATGTCTATTCTAGCATGAAAATACAATACAAAAAACAATAGAGAAATCACCTGAGCCTTAGTAGGATTCCTTCTATATCTTGGAACTTCATCTACCCTCCCTGCTAAAATCCTATAACCAACTATCTCACCTCTTATTCTGTGGACCATATTAACACCTCTACCTGCACCCCTTCTACCACCTCTACCCGTACCCCTTGCAGCTCTTGTAACACCTCTACCAGGAGGAACCCATGCTGGAGCAGGTTCTATTGGTTCTTCTACTTGGTCCCCAAAAAGTAAGTACTCTGCTCCCCTTGATCTTCCAGCTGCACAACCTCTGCCATATGTATTTCCACCTTCCCTTCCACCTATGCCACCCCCCTTCCACCCCTTCCACCTGTAATGCCACCTCCCCTTCCACCTGTGTCATTTGGAATGCCACCTCCCCTTCCACCTCTGCCAGCTGTAACGCCACTTCCCCTTCCACCTATGCCAGCTGTAATGTCAGTTGTCTTTCCTCTTCCTCTTCCCTTACCAACAGATACATCAGGTTCAGTTACTCTATCTTGATTGAGTTGTTCACAATATTCTTCAAAATCTATAGCTTGATTCCTTGGAACATGTGGTACTGGACCTTCCACACATAGACATAAAATAAAGTTTAAGTTAAAGGTACAACAAGACATATAGAAAAAGTTAAAGTTTAACCAAAAGATAAAGATAAGGTACCCTAAAGATAAAATATTATTACCTTGTTATGTAGGAGGGTTATACTTTTTAGGATAAGTCCTCTGGTTATGTCCAAATTCACCACAAATTTTACATTGTTTCTTCTTTCCATCTCTTGCTTCATCTGCATCTCTTCTCCTTTGGAATCTTGGTCTGCCTCTTGACATCTCAAGTGGTGGTGGCCCAACTTTATGAGCTATGTCAGCTTTTGCTGCCCATTTAGATTCATTGTCCAGTGGACCAACCATTCCTGCATAAGTGGTTGTGTACTTATCCACAAAATGGTATTCATCAAGCAACCTACAAGATATGAACCAAGACAAGTTCCAAAGTTAGACATAATAAAAACAAGACAAGTATGCAAAAAACACTAATAATAGAAATTGAACAGTCTAAAAAGTGAGATACTTACTCTTTCCAATCTCCATTTTGGTTAAAAAAGAAAGCATTAATAGCATGCTCACAAGGACTTCCCGTGACATCGCAATATTTACATGGACACTGGTGCTTGGACAATGTCACCACCCAAGAACCTCCCTTATTATCAAGAATTGTCCATACATCTTTACTGGTAGGTACTCTTTGAAAAGCTGGTGTTATTGCCCTATTCAGTTTGTAGATACCTTCTGCTCTTGGGACAACTCCTCCTACTTCATAAGTGTCACCTTGTTCTCTCCTACCAAACATCAACCTCGTAATCATCAAGTGATACTTCACAAGAATATTGCATAAGGGCAAACCTCTTATGTGTAAAATCCAAGCATTAAATGCCTCACAAAAGTTGGAAGTGATGTGTTCACAACTTGAAGAAGTGTCAAAAAATGCTCTTGCCCACTGTGCTGACTGTTCTCTCTCTAGATACTCTCTTGCTTGTGATCTTACATCTGCCATCTTATCCATGTTGATGTTAAAATCTTCCTCTACATATGACTTGGCTGCATTCCAAGCAAGAGCTTCCAAATGCTGCCTGGGTGATATCTCTTCATATTCTTGTACATATGCCTGAAACAATACCTATGATGATCGTTCACATCACTAAAGTTTACTTCAACAACTGAGATTAGTCATTTCTCTCTGTCTGATATGAAGGTCAGAGCTCTTGGATGTTCTTTCAAGTATGGAGCAACAATCCTAAGGAACTCAGTCCAATTCTCTTTGTTTTCTTTTCTACAAATAAATATGGCAATTGGAAAGAGTCCATTGTTTCCATCTAAGGATACTATAACTAAACAAACACCACCATATTTACCTTTAAGAAAACACCAATCCAAACCTAAAATAGGTCTACAAAATTTCTTGAAACCATCCAAAGAACTCTTATAAGCTATACATAGGTGCTTGAACTTTCCAGCTTCATCTGTTTCACAACTTGCAATACTGCCATCATTCCTCTTCAGAACTTGATTGCAGAATTCAAGGGCCATGGCATAACTGTCTTCATAATTACCATGAATTCTCTCCATACACATATGCCAATCTCTCCAAGCAGTCCAGTAACCAATTGTCACTTTGTGAACCCTCAACACTTCATCTATGAAATCCTGTGGTTTGTACTTAGGATGAGCTTTATAAGTATCCAACATAACTCTGAATACCCACCTACAAAACAATAAACTTAAAGAGTTAGTCAACAATTTACATTATATTAATGTTAATAGCTTAAAAAAAAGAGTGAACAGTCAAGTCAAACATTGCTTTGGCTAAAGGATGGTGGATTCCATGTTTCCCCTGGCATGTATGCTCAAATTCACCTTTCTTGCACCTAAAAGTGACTTTATCCAAAATTATAGAGCAATAAACATTCCACTTACAATGTGGTGCCTGCTTGCATTTATATTGTTGCTGAATTTGGGTATTCTTCACTTGTTGAATATCAAAATTCTGGAAGATGTTTTGATATTTAATGTAATCTCTACACTCATCTGCTGAAGCCCATTCTTGCCCTATAAACATCTTGTCCAAAATAGATACATTACTGTTCCAAGTCTTCAACTCTTCCTCTTCATACACTCTGCCTGTCTCTTTCACATAATCTTTCCATTCAGCAGTCTTCTTGATAACACTTGCAATCTGCTCTGTCAAGTCTGCCTCTTTATCAGCCTTATCACATTCAGGGACTTCTGTCTCTTGTTCTGTATCAGACTCACCAGCAGAAACATACTCCTCTTTAGGGTTATATTCATCAATGTTTTGGACCACTTTATCAGTTGCTTGCACCTCATCTGTTTCAACTTAACTGACTCCACTTGACTCAAATCAACATCAACATCATACCTCCCTGTTATATCTACAACACCACCATTCCCACCTTCATCATTTACACCACTACTAAAATCTACAACTGCATCTGACACAACTGCATTCACACCTTTACTAACTTTTCTTTTACTACCACCTTTACAAATTTTTCTTGAACTGCCACCAACCTTTTATACATCTTTACTACAAACAACAACATTAGCACCAACACCACGATCTGCACTTACACTTGCATTCAAGTTCACATTTACTTCTCCCACCTGACTTGTAACTGCTTCAGGTTCATGTCCTGTAGTACTTATTGGATTGTCATACTTGTTTAATAATGGCAACCAATCTAACTCTTTTTCAACCAAACAATCATGCCTTTTCACATTTTTACTAGTGTCCTTTTTAGACCTACTTGTACCCACCAGATAACCATTTTCAGTGGGGTAAAACTTTGGCAACTCAGACCCATCCATTCTGCATCAATAGAACACTAAAAGTTAAATTTGTACATAAAGTCACAAATTAAACAGTTAGTCATTGCATACTAAAGTAATCAAAAAAAGCAGCATAGCAACAAAACCCTAAAATATAAAATTTGTCGAAAACATACAAAAATCGACAGTCACCGTCAAAAAGACAAACCCACGTTATTTTCCCATTTTCAAGTATTAAAAAGTACCAGATTCGAAAAACCCCCAATTTTTTAAAACCCTAAATTATTCAATCGAAAAAAAGATAAAATTAAACAACATAAATCTTGAAATCTTACCACTTACAACCTAATAATAGATAGATTAAGGAAGATTAACAAAATTATGTAAATTTTATACACTTACCACTGGAAAAGATGAAGAACGGTTAAAATACACTTCAATCTCCCCAAAATCTTACATGTCTACTTCCAAATCCACAAAACACCAACAATAACACTTCGATTTGCAACTTTTTATCGATCTACAATAATTTCAAGGACAAAGTCTCTGTAAACCTTAAACACTCTGTGTCTGCGGCGAGAATAAACTGACTCATGAGATGGGTCGATAAATTTTAGGGTTATAAGTGTTAAATTTAGGAGGATTCTCCACCGTTGAGATATATGAAATTTTGAGTGTACACGTGTAACGTTAGGACTTAGCAGGTCATTGTTACTAAAGTTAATTTTCTTTTAGTAATTTTATAATTAATTAACAGAGAAGTGGACACGACAAGGTCAAACCGAGTCCACGCGGGTCAACGTCAATTCCAAGTACCAAACACCAAGCTGGACAAATGTTAGACCAAACAACAAAGTTGGTCAAAACTTGAGTACCAAAAACAAAATAAACTTTTTTTTGATTATACTCATCACTTGATTTTTCAGTGTAGTTATTTGCTGCGACATCTATTATCACCATTGAAGTATTGATCATATTGTAATCTTAACCAATTAGAAAATGGATTAAGTCAACAGGTATGCCGGTTTGGAGTGAAGGAATGTTGAAAGGATTACATCCATTATCACCTTTTTGTCCCTGCTGTCCAGGATTAATTATTGTTTTTCTTTCATGCTTTATCATGTTCTTTGATGCCATATTTAGGAAGTTATTGCTATTTGTTTTAGACTTTGCACGATAACTAAAACCGTGATTAATCCATGTTTGTATTTTAATTTATGATAAAACGACTCATTCAGCGAAAATAGTTCTAAAGTAAAACAGGTATTTGCATATCTCTATTATGAACACATTTTTCTTATAAAATTGTTGAGTTAAGATTCTTTAGTTATGATGGAGCTTATCCACATTATTGCAAAATGAATGTTCCCAGGAAGGAAGATACACATTATCATTGGTGTTGATATTCGTGGGTTATAGTATAATTTGGGTTTGATGTTACCAGTGAGAAAGTAATTTATTTTTGACGCATACGACAGCAATCACCAGTCCAACCGATATGGTATATGGGTGGCTTTTCCACCCTATAGGAGCCTGCCTAAATAATACAAGAGTACTTCGTCATATTTTTGCCACATATGACATGAATTAGGGTCTAAATAAAACCTCCATGTAGGTTTTTTAAGACTTACTATTCAGGGAATGAATATCTTTGTATAAGAAACATTTTCGGGTTATTTGGTTTTTGGTACTTGCATTTTGTCCAATTTTAGTGTTTGGTCTAACATTTGTCCAACTTAGGATTTGGTACCTGGACTTCACGTTGACCTCTGTTGACCAAGTTAAGTCCAATTTTAATTTAAGAAAATTCAATAATTGTTTCGTTATTTATTTAAACCGTTGATCCTAGGTAGGCGGACGACTGCAGATATCTCATTTTAATTTATATCATCTTCCTTCCCCAAACATTTTCTTCCTTCCCATACACGAACAAACAAACTAAAATCAAACAAAAAATCTTGTTCATCTTTACCGGTGCCATAGGTTCTGGTGGGTCTTCTCCGATCGAAGTGCTTATGCAGGTGCTCAAGATATGAATATTACAGGAGAAGAATTAGGATGTTTGTTGAATTAAAACACGATGGAGAGAGAGGGGGAAAGAAGCATGGGTGTTTAAAATGGAATCAGAAGGTTTAGGTTGCAATTGAAACTTAAATTGGAAGATATGAATTGAATCAAGTGGGTGACGATGTGAAGATGAATTGTTTGCTCGAATGATTCTTTGTATTGATGCGACAAAATTAATCGGAAATGTGGTTTATTTTGACTTTGGACGATAAAGAATGGGGACGTGCCTAATCTCGTGAGAGAAATTGATCTTAAAGAGCAATATAGAATTATGGAGTATCGAGCCATTTCGATCTTTTTGCTCCCACATATATCCATTGTTGTTGGAATTCAAATGGAAGGTTCGATCTGAGGTTAATTTTACATGCGAATTCGATGGGTCTCCTCCTAATTATTACCTTGAGGAGGAGGAGGAGTTTTCAAAGTTGGTGTTGCTTAAGAAAGGGATAAGATTGTCTTATATGATCCGAAAGAAATTACCACTGAAAGAATGTATGATATATCACCACGACAAAAAGGCAGCTCATGTCAATATATTGATTCGCTCTCTTTTGTTCAGTAATCAATTATCTTGAACTTGGGTAGCTTTCAAGTTTAGGTAAGGTGTGGTCTGGTTGGGATCGAGGTTTAGCAATTATCATTCATAAGGACTGGATTTGTTTGTTGTTGATGATATATGGAACTGAATCACGAAAGGAAAAACACGGAAGGAAATGAAACAAGTGATAGGAGAAAAAATCAAATTGATTTGTGCCAACAATAAATCTTGCGCAAATGCTGTTTGACAAAATTCCTAAGTCATAGTTATAAAACTAATTTTATTTATTTTATAAAAATAAATTAAATTCAGGTCAATGACGGTCAAGTAAGTCAACATCAATTTCAAGTACCAACCACTAAGTTGGACAAATGTTAGACCAAACACTAATATTGTGCAAAATGTAAGTACCAAAAGATAAATAACTCAAACATTTTCCCAGTCATTTTACATGCATTAGGATTAGCTATTGGTAATTATCGTTATGTTTCTGTTACTTTTTTTGGTTGTATTGATTTGTTAAAATATTGACAAATTTGCTCATTTAGACTTACCACTCACTTTTTTTTAATTGATAAAGCAGGTATTAAACCTGAAGATACAAGATGACACAAACACAAAGTAAATACATGACCGACTGCAACTAACTTTCACACAAAATCATATGATGAATATTCAGTAACAGAAACCAAATTCACATATACCAGGATCTAGTAACATTAGTAACGCCCGAGTAGTAGTAGGACTTAGCCTAATGTAGGAATTACTGTTTATTCCAGTTTTTCATGACCCAGTTAATGGCTAGTACACCCGTGAAAAACATTTACTCGCTAGTCCAAAAACATGTTTTTGGACTAGGTTGTTTACTCGCTAATCCAAAAACTTTGTGAAGATTATAAAGTGTGTTTTCTAAATGCCTAAAACACCCTTCCAGATCTAATTAGTATGAACACATGTAAATGTTACTGGTAGTATGTTACTACATACTAGTAGTATCAATATGGTGATATTAAATATTAATATGTACTGTATTAGTAGTAACAAAAATATGTTACTAGTAAATTAAGTAACTACTTTACTATACTAGTAGTAATATATGTACTAGTTTACTAGTATACTAATAGTAATATGCAGTACTAATATTAATACGTAGTATACGAGTAGTAACTAGTAACTAGTTTACTAGTATACTAGTAGTAATATGTAGTACTAATATTAATATGTAGTATACTAGTTTAACATAACAATATTAATATGTAGTATCAGTACATAACTTAACAGTATTGATATGTAGTACAATACATATTTATACTACATATTAATATGTAGTATCAATACATAATATTTATTCATATGTAGTACATAACATATTGATACTACATATTGATATGTAGTGTCAATATTTAAATACTACATATTGATATGTAGTATCAATATATAAGATAACAATATTTATTTATATGTAGTACATAAATATTGATACTACATATTGATATGTAGTATCAATACATAACATAACAGTATTTATATGTAATAACATATGTTAATGTTATTAGTAACATATGTAGTAACATATACTACTAGTATGTAATAACATACTAGTATACTAGTAGTAACTAGTAACAAATGTAGTATGTAGTATTATATGTTAAGGTTAGTAGAGTAATTTGACAAAATTAATCGGAAATGTGGTTTATTTTGACTTTGGACGATAAAGAATGGGGACGTGCCTAATCTCGTGCGAGAAATTGATCTTAAAGAGTATAGAATTGTGGAGTATCGAGCCATTTCGATCTTTGTGCTCCAACATATATCCATTGTTGTTGGAATTCAAATGGCAGGTTCGATCTGAGGTTAATTTTACATGCGAGTTCGATGGGTCTCCTCCTAATTATTACCTTGAGGAGGAGGAGGAGTTTTCAAAGTTGGTGTTGCTTATGAAAGGGATAAGATTGTCTTATATGATCCGAAAGAAATTACCACTGAAAGAATGTATGATATATCACCACGACAAAAAGGCAGCTCATGTCAATATATTGATTCGCTCTCTTTTGTTCAGTAATCAATTATCTTGAACTTGGGTAGCTTTCAAGTTTAGGTAAGGTGTGGTCTGGTTGGAATCGAGGTTTAGCAATTATCATTCATAAGGACTGGATTTGTTTGTTGTTGATGATATATGGAACTGAATCACGAAAGGAAAAGCACGGAAGGAAATGAAACAAGTGATAGGAGAAAAAATCAAATTGATCTATGCCAACAATAAATCTTGCGCAAATGCTGTTTGACAAAATGCCTAAGTCATAGTTATAAAACTAATTTTATTTATTTTATAAAAATAAATTAAATTCAGGTCAATGACGGTCAAGTAAGTCAACGTCAATTTCAAGTACCAACCACTAAGTTGGACAAATGTTAGACCAAACACTAATATTGGGAAAAATGTAAGTACCAAAAGCTAAATAACTCAAACATTTTCCCAGTCATTTTACATGCATTAGGATTAGCTATTGGTAATTATCGTTATGTTTCTGTTACTTTTTTTGGTTGTATTGATTTGTTAAAATATTGACAAATTTGCTCATTTAGACTTACCACTCACTTTTTTTTAATTGATAAAGCAGGTATTAAACCTGAAGATACTAGATGACACAAACACAAAGTAAATACATGACCGACTGCAACTAACTTTCACACAGAGTCATATGACACCAAATTCACGTATACCAGGATCTAGTAACATTAGTAACGCCCGATTAAACACGGAAGAAACGAGTAGTAGTAGGACTTAGCTTAATGTAGGAATTACTGTTTATTCCAGTTTTTCATGACCCAGTTAATGGCTAGTACACCCGTGAAAAACATTTACTCGCTAGTCCAAAAACATGTTTTTGGACTAGGTTGTTTACTCGCTAATCCAAAAACTTTGTGAAGATTATAAAGTGTGTTTTCTAAATTCCTAAAACACCCTTCCAGATCTAATTAGTATGAACACATGTAAATGTTACTAGTAGTATGTTACTACATACTAATACTAGTAGTATCAATATGGTGATATTAAATATTAATATGTACTGTATTAGTAGTAACAAAAATATGTTACTAGTAAATTAAGTAACTACTTTACTATACTAGTAGTAATATATGTACTAGTTTACTAATATACTAGTAGTAATATGCAGTACTAATATTAATATGTAGTATACGAGTAGTAACTAGTAACTAGTTTACTAGTATACTAGTAGTAATATGTAGTACTAATATTAATATGTAGTATACTAGTTTAACATAACAATATTAATATGTAGTATCAGTACATAACTTAACAGTATTGATATTTAGTACAATACATATTTATACTACATATTAATATGTAGTATCAATACATAACATTTATTCATATGTAGTACATAACATATTGATACTACATATTGATATGTAGTGTCAATATTTAAATACTACATATTGATATGTAGTATCAATATATAAGATAACAATATTTATTTATGTATTACATAAATATTCATACTACATATTGATATGTAGTATCAATACATAACATAACAGTATTTATATGTAATAACATATGTTAATGTTATTAGTAACATATGTAGTAACATATACTACTAGTATGTAATAACATACTAGTATACTAGTAGTAACTAGTAACAAATGTAGTATGTAGTAATATATGTAGTATTATATGTTAAGGTTAGTAGAGTAATTTTACTCTTTTCAAAAATTTTTGGACTAGCGAGTAAATATGTTTTCCCGCTGGACTAGCCATTAATCCGGGTCGGGTTTAGTGGACTAAACAGCGTTCCCTATCCTAATCAAAGAGTGACCCGAACATAAATTACCCGTTACAAAGAAATACAAGATCCATGAGTGAAAAAAACCCAAGCAGACTTAAAAACCCTTGAAAAAAGACTAACAGCTAAAACAAAACATGATCTAATTAATCTTAGATCAAAGAGAAACCCAAATAGAGAAATATGAGGATATCTATAGTTAGGGGGGAAAATCCGATCTAAAAGAAGACGCCGAATTTATTATTGACGATACGATTTTCTTGTATATCCGAATTGTACTTGCTAGTATGCTTTGGTTTCTTATCTTCAACAGATCCCAACCCATAGTTGCAGTACAACCCAAATCCTATACAAGCTATTCCACAATGGCAATACAACACCAAATAAACCATAAAAAACCGAAATAAAAACACCACATAAAGAACCGACTATACAAACAAAGAAAATAAAGAAGTTTTTGATCGTTGCAGTTACATGGATGCTCATATATGCTCCAAAAGATACGATCTGAGCAGGAGGCGACCGACGAGTCAAAAAAAATCGCTGACCTGCTGGCCACTCACATGTCAAGTAATATTTTTTTCATAACCTGACCTACTGGCAGGTTTACCACTATTTCGCCTATTTATGAAATTTATTGGATCACTCTTAATCATGATAAACCTTAGAAAAAAGAAAGCATATGAACATAAACATTTTTTTCTCATTATGTACACTTATCTTTGTTAGACCAAGAATTTTTTCTGTTTTCTTTATGTCCATCGTCCCCCGAATTATATATATTTATTTTTGTTTGATTATGAAATTCCTTTACCCTCAATGTTCATGGGGAATGAAATACTGACCTCCCAAACACTAATTTTATATAGGTACCTTTTTCATTTTGAAGTGATAAACCGCAGTCGACAGCACCATATTTGTTGTGCTGGTTAGTAAAGTGAAATGCAACACCATATTTTCACTAATTTTATGTAGGTACCTTACCTTCAATTAAGTGAATGTAATTTTAACAAGATATATAACTTCAAAAAATACGAACTATCGACTATTCATAAAACGCGGTCAAGATATACATGGGATGATTAAAACGATAACGAACATTTTTTGTCGTTATCCATGACATTCGTAAGATTATCTTCAATTACTCCCAAATACGACGCCTTCAACTAATGAGGTGTGCTTATTCGATTTCTCAAAAAATTATACCTCAAATCCGCCCTTAAATGAAGTCGTGTGTCATGATGTTTTATTTTTACGTCCGTTAAATATAATATATTTACGTCAATGATTTACATACTGGAAAAAAATCAAAATGAAAAGTTATCTCCCCAGGTCCCAGAATGGCGTTTAAAATTTTGGTATTCATGAAAAGATCAGATTATTGATATTTGATCATTATCACAATATCCTAAACTTTTTAAGGGGAATATGACGCTAATTGGATTCCATCATAATTTCCCCCCAAAATAAAGCCACTAAATTATCTAATCACAACGAAAATATAGATCACATAGACTTTAAATAGAGTGTTGGTGGGATGACATAGTTACAAAAATATAAAAGAAACGCGTTGTGAAATAGGTTGGAGATACCATTTTTGCGTATCATGCAATGGAAATGACATGAAGTATTACTGGAATGGAATCAGCAGAGCATATGGATAACAAACATAAGACGACAGTATCAGCAACTGAGAAAAAACTTTTGGGAGGGAATAAGCACATCTACTGCTCATCTGATGAAGATACAACATAATGGTGTGCCGCAACTATCAGATGATACAAACCTTTTGGGAAGGAGTATAAAAATAATTTCAAGCCACAACAAAGCAATTTAGATCGCCTTAGTTTAAATAAGGATTCTATTCAACTAATGAGGTGTACGCTTAATCAAACGAAGATTTCAATAGAAAAAACCTCAACAATCACTTATTACTGACAACAATCAAACTCCTGGGTTGTTACGGCACTGGTCATATGCTAGTCAAATACTACAAAAAACCAATCTAATAAACAACGTAATAAATAGAAACGCTGAAATCGTTGTAAATTGTACCATGTGGTAACACATAAGATTAAAATTTAACTATGTCATTGTATTGAGGTGATCCATATATATCTAAACTTCGTATCAAATCAAATATAAGTACAATATCATAAGGGAAAAAAATATAACCAAACCATAACCTCCGCAATCGGCTACTACTAAAAAAATACTTCATTTGGATATTCAAAATTTCAAAATCCAAAATTAGAAAATTAACATTGGAAACTTAAAGAAAAACAAATACACAATAAAATAGTATAAAGACGATCCATAAAAACCTTGAAACCTGACAATTTCATGAGATTTAAATTTATTATAGAAAAATATATATTTTTTACATAGAAAAGGAGATACATTAATAAGAATTTAAACTTAAAATTTTAATTTACATTGGTGGAATATTTCATGAGACTTCGTCTACGTAGGAGGGGTAGGGAAGTGGCTTACCGGAAAAAAGAAGAAACGGTTTGTGACTTTTATTGCACACGTGTCAAAGAAGGGAGGGGGTGGAGTCTTCATGTACTGAGCCGTCAAGACAAAAACTGTGAACTAATGGCCCCTGCTAAACTCCTGCGGGGTTGGCCCACAGGGGACCACAAATCCAATATATTTGGGAATAGCGGTTTTTTGTGCGGTTCGCGCTGAAAGGAATTTTCCTTCAGGTTCCCAAGTTTAGTTATTATTCCATAGAAGTCCTCCAACGTTTTTATATCTGGTCTGGGCGCCCCTGTTTAGACGCGAATTTCTTTTTTCAACCGCCGAGATTGTCCTTGGTTAAAAGTGACACCTAGGGCTGTTCATGGTCGGTTTTTAGCCAAACCAAAACCGAAACCAATATTATTGGTTTCTAAAAATCTAAACCAAACCAATCCATTAACCATTGGTTCGGTTTCCAAATGGTTCCAGTTGGTTTCGGTTTTTCCCAGTGGTTTTTGGTTAACCAATAATTGTGTCAAACCAAAAAAAAAATACACAAATTTACAGATAAAAAAATCGTAGTTGCCGATAGTATTGGTTTACACAAATATACAGACAAAAAAAAATCAAGAATAGTTAAAGCTTACTCTAATTCTAGAGATCAAAAGAAGATATATAATATATCTTAATTTAGTTATTGACAAATAAAAAAGAAGAAAGACGGGAAGAAAAAAGTCGAGTAGCAGCAGCTGTAGTTGGGGGTGGAGAAGGGAGGCGGATGAGAGAAGGAGAAAGAGAAAGAGGGAGAGTATCATAATGAAATATTAGATTTAGGGTTTCTATTTATCCTCTAAATCAATGGGTAGAATCTAATACTTTTAAATCGACGGTAGAAACTAAGTTTAAAAATTAATCGGTTCCCCAATGGTTTTTGGTTCGGTTTTCAGGTCAAACCAAAACCAAACCAGTAATGTCGGTTTTTCAACTTTTTTTACCAAACCAATCCAAATCTAAATGGTTTGGTTCGGTTTCTTGCTTATTGGTCTGTTTCGGTCGGTTTCCAACGGTTAACCGACACCATGTTCAGCCCTAGTGACACCTGCGTTTGTTAGCCTCTCCTTGCTGTTAAGGGGTTAGATCAGATAGATATTATATACAGTATATACCAAATTCGAAGAAAGAAAGAAAGAGAGAAAGGGCAAAACGATGGCGGGTCTGCGTAGTTCGAAGAGATTGAGCGCTAGTTCTTCATCTGTGAAAGAGAAAGAGAGAGAGGGTAAAACGATGGCGGATCTGAGTAGTTTGAAGAGATTGAGGACTAGTTCTTCATCCAACTCCGAAAAATCGTAAACTCACTATCTATCTGATTGATCTGGGCTGGGGTTTTGAAATACCTAATTGATTTATAAATTGCGAGTTTTCTGGAGGATATTCCCACTTCATTTTCTTTTTTTGTTACAATTGTTGAATCTAGGGTTGCCATTGTTAGTTTCTGGGTTTTATTCACAATTCATATTTACCAAATGCTTGATTTAACTTATACCATTACTTTACAATGTTTGTTGTTATGTTTGCTTATCTTGTGCAATCCATCTTAAACACTTCCAATCTAATTAACGCATAACATGACAGTTGCCAGCGTTCATCCTGGCCAGGATTACTATTCTAGATTGCCAAATATTTGTTCTATGTGCTCATGTGATGTCCTTGTAATTCTTACAAGAATGATTCCTCTAAGAGGTTGTGTTAAGTAGGTTAGAGTTTGGTGCATTTTCTTCTTCCTTACCTTTTCCAGACAGTTGTGTTAAGTAGGTTACAGTTTGGTGCATTTTCTTATTCCTTACCTTTTCCATCACATGGACAGTTGAACTCGTGTACGTAGTAATATATAAGAATGTTCCCTTATGAAGGTTTGCTTGTTTACTATCACAGTCATGCTCATTTACCTTTTGTGTAGTATGTTTATGCTTTACAGTCAACTTAGTCACTACCAGTTGGTCATCATTTTAGACTTCTGAATGAATTTCTGTTGGAATTTTGTTTTCAAGTATTGAATCGAATGTCCTGGGCAAAGCTTGTTTTATGAACATATGGCAAGTAGGGGTTGTGATTTCCGAAGAAAAACTTAAACTTGGACATGGTTAACTTGTTATTGACACATCTCTTTATTGCAAACTCAATTGGATGCTTTTGATTTGCTTAAACTTTTGACTGATTTTGGTTTTAATCTTGGCAATTCCAGGCCTAAAGCTAAACCCAGAAAGGGATGTAAGTCCACATCTGAAGATGGTCAAGATAGCGTAAGGCTGTATGCAACTGATGCCATAAGTTTCTATAACAGCGATACAGTGAGTTTTCTTCTGAATCTTTATTGCTTTTCTTGAAATCAAACACCATTTTGGTTGGATTCCCTGTATCTTTCTTATTTGTGCTGTTGCCTTTGAGTCAAATTCGTAGCGTCCAAAATATAAGCTGGTGGAGCCTGGTAACATTTCAAATGTGGATCTTCCGACATGCTCTCTTCACCATATCGACTTCACAGCTAAGAGGACTGGTGTTGGTAATGCTCCAGAGGAGATGTTTTTTGCTGAACTGACAACTACTGAAAAAGGTCGTCATGTCAAGTTTTGCAATTGTATGGGGCCAAAGAACTCAATTTCAGGTTTGTATTTAACATGTAGATGTGGTTTTGTTCGTCTCTTACTGCTACAGTCGTTAGGTGCATTGTTTTGCCTGCTAATTGATTTGTTTGACAATCGAGGAACACTAAATTTTGATTCATGACTACTTGTATTGCCTACTTGGTGAATTCGTCTTGCAGGAGATAAAAACAATGGCTGCTGTTATTGCAAGTCTTACAATGTTCAGCATCCTATGGGTGGAGGATTCATGGCTGGCGGTTCTGGATTGTTCACGGATGAGAATGACTATAATATCGTCTGACTGTGAACTTTTTATATGAACATAAATGTTAGTTTTGTGTATTCAAACTTAATTTAGAGTAGGCCTATGTTTGACGCATGCATAGTTTTGCCTTTTGATATTTGTGCCTCTGAATGAAAATCTGGCCTCTGTGTTGAGGGCGTTGTACTGGTTGTGTCAGACATATTTCAAAGTTTGCGAGCAACATAAGGATGACATAATATATCTTGATCATTACTACACCCCTATGTCGTCCAATGTTATCTTACATCATGTATCTTTTGGTTGCTTTATTCCTTTATGCTGTGAGGAAAGGAATGGCTTTTTCTTTCTTGTGACATCTAAATCGACTAGACCATTATAACATTCTGGTTTCTTCTGCTTTCTCCTGGTGTCTCATGAGCTAGTTGGTTCTGCCCTGTTGGATGTTTCATCTCCTTGTCGTTCGTGGGTTTCCATGAATTTTGTAAGGTGCTAAACAGTATTTACGTTGTACCATGAGTCAATCTGATCATATTTACTATGTAACCTAGATGTCCGATCCACGTTGTGCCATAGCCATTGTGTGTCAATCTTGATCATCCATTCTGTAAGTGAGTCAATCTGATCATAGTTACGATGTACCTAGATGTCCGATCCTCAAGTTCAGTGCCATAGCCATTGTGTGAGTCAATCTGAACATCCATTGTGTAAGTGTGTCGAACTGATCATAGTTACTATGTAACCTAGATGTCTGATCCTCAGGGGTTTTTTCTTCCTGGAAGTTAGACATGAACTCATAGTTACTATGTAACCTAGATGTCCGATCCTTCGGGGTTTTTTCTTCCTGGAAGTTAGACATGAACGACATAAAAACTCGATAACATCCCTCATTCCAGAATACAACTAGCACTGGTGAAGCTTACCACATCAACAACCTAAAAACACTGGTGGAGTTTACCACATCAACAACCTAAAAACTTGATAACATCCCTCAGTCCAGAATAAAATTAGCACTGGTTAAGCTTACCTCATTTTTATTGGCTGGTGAGCGTGACCGCATTTTTATCGGCTCGGAAGAACCATTCGTGTTTGTTGAATGAAATTCGGTGGTATATGGTGCATTGATGGGGATACTTGTGCTGCAGGTTCGGTGGATGTTGTTAGAGCATTGCTCGGTCGAACTCGCAAGCGTTTCTATCTCAATCTTGTTTGTCAAGTTTAGTTGATCAAAACTATATACCTGATTTCTAGTGTACTTATAGCTATGCCTTGGATTAGGATAGAAGTTTGTAGTTGAGCATTAGACTTCACGGCGTTCACCAATCGAAGTAGAAGATCTGGAGGAACTTCGACGACAAAAGGTATGTGGAGACTATAACTTATCTACCACTCATAAGTTTATTCAATTCAATCTTTTAATGAGACCAAGTCGTATATCTATATAGACATTTAAAATTTTGGGTCGAGTTTATCTCATTTATATAATTCTCAAAATGCAAGTTTAAAGCTTAGAATGCTTCATCATCTACTTGTCAACTTTAGCGTAATCTATTCATTTGTCGGAAACTAAATATTAAGTCAAGATGATCATGTGAAAATATTTGTGTGAGACAATCATTTGACGTTAACTCATGTTGTTTCATATTGATCATATAATCATTTGAAAATTACTTGAGGCTAGTGGTATGTGTAAGATTACCATTGCTGTCTTCTTAGGATGTTTCTAATTGATTAATGAGAGTTTTAGAACTGTTACCAATGTCTGGATACAACACATTATGTATGCGGACTTTGAAGTGCTAGTTTGGGTCTGAATCTCTTGTTTGCGAACATGTTTATATATTTGTGTCCGAAAATGTAGTTTGCGAACGGAAAAAACTAGGCAAGGTCTGGAACGGTAGTTGGCGAACTCGGTAAGTATGATAACTTGTTCACATGCTTTGTATGAAACTATTATCTATACTCATGTTCTCAGGTTTGTTTGCGAACTAAAGTCCCTGGATTTTTAATGTGTTAAGGTATGCGAACTTGTTTGCAAACCATGAAATTATGATCATGGGTTGGTTCTTGTATATGTACTTTGTACACTTACAAAACAAGCCAATTATGCTTCGTGAAAAAACGGGGTCTAACAACCACACCCGATATTTTGATTAGCAATCTGTATGGACTAACTCCAATATAGTTTCAAGAGAATCAACTAGACAGTTAGACTCAATCTAAATAACGATATATCAAAGAGTTAATATCTCTATCTCTTAATTTAATCCGCAATCATTAAATAGGAATTTGTGATCCCGATTGAATATAAGAGATGAAAACTTGAATGGTACCAAAGACCAATGTTCAAGGATCAATCAATTTCAATCAACAACCAAAATTTGGATTTCACAATTGATCGATACAACGCACAACCTGTGATATTTTAGTTATATAACAAAATATAATGCGAAAAAGAAATAACACAGATACCATAAGTTTTGTTAACGAGGAAACTGTAAATGCAGAAAAACTCCGGGACCTAGTCCAGATTGAACACACACTGTATTAAGCCGCTACAAACATTATCCTACTACAAACTAACTTAGGTCGAACTGTAGTTGAACCCAATCAACTTACCACTTACTCAAGTTACAATTGCGCTTCTTACGTCTCTGTTCCCAGCAGGATACCACACACTTGATTCCCTTAGATGATCTCACCCAGAACTAAGAGTTGTTACGACCCAAACTCGAAGACTTTAATAAGAAAATATGTATCACATAGAACAGTCTACGATAATGGATAAATATGTCTCCCACAGAAATACCTACGAGTTTTATTCTGTCTTTTGATAAATCAAGGTGAACAGGAACCAATCGATAACCCGGACTTATCCCGAAAAATAGCCTAGAGTTATCAATCACCTCAAAATAATCCTAATCGATTGACGAAATAGGATATTGCGGAGTCACAAACGATGAGACGAAGATGTTTGTGACTTCTTTTATATCTTGCCTATCAGAGATATTAATCTCAAGCCAATTATACAATTGTACTCGTACGATAGATACAACAAGATCATATCACTCAACTACAATGAAAGTAGTTCGGTCTGGATTCACAATCCCAATGAAGTCTTTAAGTCGTTAACCTACAGGGTCTCAAGAGAAACCTAAGGTTAAAGGAGAATCGACTCTAGATAACACAACTAGTATCACATAGGAGGTGTGGGGATTAGGTTTCCCAGTTCTTAGAGTTCTCCTTTATATATATTTCAAATTAGGGTTTGCAATCAATGTTAGCTTAGTAACAAAGCATTCAATATTCACCATTAATTGAAAACATGATTAGATTCAAGCTAATATCCGTTAGATCGAACTTATATTGTCATACACAAATGAAATGTATTTCATTTAGGTTTGGGAAACCGTATCAAAACATGTACACTTACTTGGTTCAACAGTAGTTAACCAAATGATTAGCCATATTGAGTACTTTCATATCAACTGTATTCATCTTTACAACAACTAGTTCAAATGACTCCAAATGAACTATTTATAGAGTTGTTCAATTGCTTAATTATATCTTATAGATGTATACAAGACACAATTGAAACAAAATCGGTTTGATTCACTTGAATTAATTTGTGAATATTATAGCCACGGTTTGCAAAGATTGCATTCCTTATTAGTTAAATGTTTAAGTTTATGAATTGACCGATTTGATAAAGTAACCAGCTTAAGTATGCGTACGGATATGCGTACTTAAGCAACCAGATTTGATTTGGTTTGGTTTCCAAAATCAGCAGAAATTCTCGGACGAAAACTTCCGCCAGTATGCATACGGGCTTACTTAAGGTGATTGGATATGAGTTTGTCAATTTCCAAACTAAGAAGAAATTCACGGACGTGAACTTCCGCCATTATGCGTACCTTCAACCATTTTGCACACACACAATATGTATACACTTGGTTCCCGGTTTATGGACTTATACACTAATGTGAGAACATACAATGCTTATATCCAAAGATTCTTACATAATATAAACTCTCATTTTAATCATTGAAACTTTCTTATAGGATGTTATATAGTTGTTATTCACAAACTATTTTTCATCAAAGCGATTTTCAAGATATTGAAATATCAACATGACTTTCTTCACGAGTAAAAATGAACTTGGCTAAAGCGAAAGCTTACTAACAAATATTTCGAGAAATAGATAGACGAGATAAACTCGGCTCGAAATAGCAAATGTGTATAATCGAAATCTATATGATTATACGACTTTTATCTCAAGAGTAGGAGATAAAATAGATAGACTTTTGAGTGATAGATAAGTTCAAGTCTCCACATACCTTTTAGTTGATGAAGTTCCACCAGTTTCTTGAGTAGTTCTCCGTCTTCATATGATGAACGCCATGGAGTCTGGAGCTCAATTACACTTAACTATCCTAGTCCGAGACTTAGCTATAGTAGACTAGAAATCAAGACATATGGTTTTGACAACTAGAATTGACAAACAATCTTGAGATAGCAACACTTGCGAGTTCGATCGAGTAATGATCTAACACTTCAAATGGTTCATATATATTTTTTGAGACAGTAAACACTTGAACAACTCTCTTGTAACAAATTCAGATACATTTCATTATCTACCATCATTGATTGATTATCAGATTGAGTCTAGAAGTGTTAGATGAATATAACTAAGCTAAAAGTGTTTATATGTATAAATTTGGTTAATTGTTGCTGAGCCAACTTGTTATACACGTTCAGGTAAGGTTCATCCATATATGAATATAAGTATATTTCTTTTGTGTGTATATCAAGATAAAACATCTAACATTGGAGATTGATTGCTTATTTCTAAGCAAACTTAGCTTGAATCTTAAGTCAGGTGTTCATCTAACGGTGGACATTAATTTCTTTGTTAAAAATCTATCTTATCTTTGATTGTAAGCAACCCTGATTTGAAAGACTATATAAGGAGAATTTATAGCATCTAGGAAATCTAATACCGACATGTTCGTGTGTCCTAGTTGCAAACTAGAGTCAACTCTCTCTTAACCTAGGTTTCCAATTCTTTTGAAAACCATTATTAGGGTTAACGACTTAAAGAATTCGCTTGGGATTCATGAAGCCAGGTCTAACTATTTTCTTTGTAGTTGCGTATCCTAATCTTACTTTTTATATCGTATTGAGTTTAATCTTCTCTAAGATTTTTATATCCAATAGGTAAGATATAAAAAGTAACCACAACTGTTTTTTCCTCTAAGACTCTTATGATCTGCAATAACTTCTTCTGTTAATCAGTTAGGTTATTATGAGGCGACTAATATTCCAGACTGCTCTTCAGGATTATAAGACCGGACTATTACTTGCATTTCTTGTTCACCTTGATGTTTATATTAAGACGGAAACAACAAATATAATAGACTTATCTGCGAAAGACATTTTTTTTATAAATCTTCGACTTTGGGTCGTAGGAACTTCTAGGATGTAAAGGACATCATCTAGGGGAATTAGTACGCAGGGTCTTGCGAGATTCAAGAGGCGTAAGGAACGCAAATGTACCTTAATCGGTGTGATACTTGGTTAGGGATAAACTACATTCCAGTTCGAAGTTAAGTTGTAGTAGGCTAGATTCTGTAGCGGATTGAGACAGTGTGGTGTTCAAATATGGACTAGGTCTTGGGTTTTTCAGCATTTGCGGTTTCCTCGTTAACAAAATTTCTGGTATCCGTGTTATTTCTTTTCCGCACTATATTTTCTTTATATAATTGAAATATCACAGGTTGTTCATTATTCAATCACAATTGATAAATCCGACCTTGTTTGTTATACAAAACCTTATTGACACTTGGACATTGGTCTTTGGTACCATCCGAGTTATTCTCATAACAATCAGGTTCACAGATTCCTATCTGTTTGATTTACTGATTTTGTTGAGAAAGAGATAAAGCTTTTTAATATCTTTCTTGATTGAGTTTCATTAAGTTGATACTATCAGAATTATATTGGAGTTTAGTCCATACAGATTTCCGAACGAAAAAGTTGGGTATGGTTGTGGTACCCCCTTGTTTTCAATTGGTATCAGAACAGGAAAACACGCTACTACATCATAAGTCTGTGTTTGTAGCAATCTGACTGTATAGACAAAAGTGTTATTTCTATAAACGTACCGCTAGTCTTCGATGGATCGAATTATTTATGGTGGAAAATTGATATGCATGCCTTTCTGCAAACTCGTGATTTTCAATCATGGGTTCGTGTTGTAAATGACGACAATCCTCCAACAGTTATAGTAGACGACGTAGTGAATCCGAGATTAATGGTGTTAAAAAAAACTCAGAAGGGTTAAACGCTATTATCCACGCCACAACCCCATATCTTCACCACCATGTGACTACATGCACTAAGTCTAAAGATGCTTGGGATATCTTAGCAACCATATTTGAAGGGAATACCTCTGAGAAAGAATCTAGGCTTCAAAACCTAAATTATGATTCGAAAAACTTTCGTATGGCTGATGAATATTCTTTTGATGAGTTTAATCACAAAGTGTCTGAAATTGGTAATGCATCATTTGCTAAAAGGTAAGACTATTCCTGAAAAGGGTATTGTGATGAAAATTCTCTGATATCTACCAGCTAGATACGATTCTAAGAAACATGCCATTTTTGAAGGAAACAACCTTGAAAATAATTAACAAGATAAACATCCTTTGTATTTGGGTACCCTCGTGTTTTCATGTTCTTAAGCTTAGTCATTCATATTTCAAGAGTAATTAATAAGACAAACTTCACTTGAAATTTTATTGTGCAATAGTATACTTATCCGTGCGGCTAACTCTCATATATAGAATAGTGAAAACTTAAGTAATTGGATGGTTCAATCATTCACATACCTTTTGTAAATGAAATTCTCCCACGTCTTCAGTTGATCGTCGTCTTCAAACGGTACAACGCGGTGATGTCTGATGCTCAACTGCACACTTCTAATCCTAATCCAAGATTTGACAAAGTGTACACTAAAAATCAAGATATAGTTTTGATCAACTAAATTTGACAATAGTCTTGAGATAACTGATGAGTGCTAAAAAGTGCATATTTCTATATATTTTTCTTGGCATTTAACTCATCTTTTGTGCTCTAATTCTCCATTTTAACCCATATTCTGTATTTTCATTGTTTTCAAGAATAAATCTTTTTATTAATTAATTTTGCATTTTTAGGTACCAAATAAAGTTTGGATGAATAGCGGAGCGAAAAGAGCAAAGACACGGGAAAAAGCCGGAGGAAACTCTAGCGGAAAAGAAGTGCAGAACGCGGTATGGAAGACTCAAGGATGAAAATGGGCTTAAAAAGGAAGAAATTGTTCTTAAAGAAGAAGTGGGCTCAAGATTACCTAATCCCAAATCCAATTCCTAAACCCAAACCCATATCCTAAACCCAAAATTCAATACCCAAACCCGTTTTCCTTCTTAACCGTAAGATTGGATCCACTCCATCATCCAACGGTCTCTGCGTCATCGTGCATCAAATTTCGATGCATCTGACCAACACTACAACACCTAACCCCATCTGGTGCCGTCAGGTTTGTTGTATCACTAAATCTAACGGTCGCTCAGAGCTTGTTTACATCGTGCCGTTCGATTTAATTAGTAAGTGATTATCCAACGGATCTCCTCGCTGCGCATCAATTTCAGATGATTCCGCTCAACAACCTAGCAACCGAACCCTTATACCCCAAAACAAACAGTGCCTAACCCATTCTTCTCTCGAGCTCTTCTTCCCCTTCTTCCCAAAATTTGCAGAGCCTGCAAATCCCTTTCCCCGACCATGGCAGAGCTGCTCTCTTCCTCCACCTCGAGCTTCACCACTTCCACCTTCACCCAACATCCCAGAAACCAAAACCCATCACTCTAAACTCTATCTCTCTCACCTCTATATCATTCACCCTATGAGATAAATCTAAGAGAGCTAGGGTTTGAGTATCAGTCGACAGGAGCATCAGAGAGTATGGGAAAAGAAGGAGAGGACGAAAAGGAAGCATGGGTCGAGCACAGGGGAGACAAATTCAGAGAATCAATGAGTTTAATTTCCAATTTAAAAATTAGGGTTTCAAAATTTAGGGTTTCTAAAATTTGGGGAAAAACATTGTACTATAAATTGAGAACATTGGGTGAATGTTAGAATCATCTCTGGGCTAGCCAGTGAACAATATTTGCAATCAATTTTCATTTTCCAAATTCCATTTTAGCTACAGTTGATTGTGTGCAACCTGTGTTCATGTTGCATCTTAATTTAGCTTATTTGATGAATGCTGTTGTTATACTCATGTCTAGCATGAGCTAATTCACTGCAACTAAGGCTCTGATGAAGCCTAGTGCACTGTTAGATGATGCATTGTTAGGATAGTTTTCTTGATGCCTGTTTTGCTTGAGCAATGGGAAGTAATCAGTGCTCTGGTATGCCTGTGATTGATTGTGCTGTCAAAAGACAGTCAATACTAGGGGCATATCAGTGAGCAAGCTGATTTTCCTCCCATTCTAACATATGCTCAAGGTCTTCAACTCAACCTAGATTGCATTGCTTGATTAGGGCACAAGGTGGATTCAATTGCCTTAGTAACTTCACACAGTTCTGCATCTTTTTCCTTTTCTGTCACTGTTGCTCAATGCCTTTGCCTTAGGCTGCTGCCTTTGTTTCACTACTACTGTTACCTCATTGCTATTCACTGCCTTCATCCATTACTGCTCACTACCACTCTAGATCATTGTCACTGTCACCATAGTTACTACCCTTAGCTCACTGTAGGATAACTTTAGCTAGGAAGACTTCATCACACTCACAAGTCCCTGTGGACAAACCCCTACTCATCCCTATACTATAAAGCTTGGCCTTGTATACTTGCAAGTTTTGTGTGCAACCCCATTTTCAATAACAACACTTATGAGTTCGACCAAGCATGCTCTAACATGGTCGACTACTGAATATTTCTTGCATAACACGATACACTTTGGTATTACACATATTCTGTCGAAATATGTATCAATTAACCAAATATCAGAAAATTGATTGAAAATTTTCATTAATAAAAGATTTGTTTACGAGTCTCAGTGATAGTGTCTAAAATTTCATTTGAAATTTGATATAAAAGATAACTACTTTTTCAAAGTGGTTAACCACTGAAACTGGTCAAACCCATTAGGGTATTATATAGGATATGCGGGTCCGTAGACTCTTTTTCTTGTTATCAATAGTTCTGTATGGTAATTGGAGGAATCACATAAGGTTACCAAATCAGTCATATCTCTCTTTATTTTGAATTGAATACTTCACAAGTTTGAGTAGGATACTCTTAGATTGCTGCAAAACATATGACAAAATTCTAGGGATCCTAGAAAATAAGTTGGTCAATGAATAGGGTTTTGATGATGAATTATTTTGTTTTGTGAAATATAATCATGATTACATCTTTGATGTTCATGGTGAAGGAGTTTACATTTTAAAAAGTGTCTTCTATGCAAAACTTTCATGATGTCGATCTTGAGAAATTGTTCTTGAGATCCATGAATGGAAAGAAAATTTTTGAAGTTGATAAAAAGTTGATTGCGAGGATCACTAATCTTCCAAAGGGTAATTTTTTCTTTATTAGACTAAGGGATGAAAAACCCTCTTGGAAAACCATTTCTTCTAACCTCGTTGGAAATGGTTTTGGTTGGAAAGATGAGAAATTCCCAACTAAATATCTTCATATATCCTTGAATATTTTTGCTAAGTTTGGCATCCCAAACGTTTTCCCTATACCATTGAAGATGCACGATAGAGTCGTCAAATTATGGAATTGGTTTACTTTCTTGAGATGGGAGCTAAAGTTCTTGATGAGTGAGGTTGGATTATCCAAAAATAGCTAATATGACCTAAACCGGCAAGAAATTGGGTATTCCTTATCTAATTAAAAGCATTTTTCGTTCCTTATATATTGATCCAATTGGTACTTCTATTGGTACTCCCTCTATCATTATATCAGATACCTTCAAGCGTATGAGAATGAATGGTAACAAACGAAAAAAGAGTCTAACTCGTTCCTTTGTCGGTTCTTGTGATCATATGTCCTTGGGTCTTCTTCAACAAATTCAAAAGGACGTTCTTAAGGCCGACAACAAGGTAAAATCTTTGCAATAAAAAATGTGCGTGTTTACAACAAATTTTTCTAAGATCAAGGATGAGCTGGATAAGAATCAAGCTTCTTAGATTTTTTACGAAGATGAAGACAATGAGTAGCTCCTTTATTTTGCTTTTCTTTTGTTACTAGGTAACTTCTTTTGAGAATTTATTGTTGTGTTCGAGAAGGAGAACTAGGGTTTGCGATAGTATATTATATGAGTACACAAGTTATTTTGAACAATTTTCATCTTGCGTGTTTAAAGTTATTTAGTTAAATTTTAGTTTCGGAAGATGAACTTGTTGTACCTAATATTTATTGATTATATATATATATGTTGCATTATCTTATGAAATTTATATGTTCTTTGGTATCATAGTTCTGGTGATTAGAACTGATATCTCACTCTCACATATGCTTAAAAGTTAAGCTCTTAAATCTTTTTTTTCGTCACTGGTAAAGAGGAGTAAACTTTTTGAAAATTGCAGTATAGATCTCTCCACGATTACACTTATTATGGAATAACTGCAACTGGATTCCATAAGACACTAGTACAAACAAACCCTTTTGCCACGCCAAATTGGCGTATCCATAGGGGTTTTTACACGCCGATTTGGTTTGGACTTAGCGTGGCTTATGCTTGCGTGGTTTTAGGTAAAACGGCGTGGTTTTAGGTAGCTTATAGCCACGCCTTCTTGAGTGTCTATTTCTACATGAAATAGACACGCCAGAGCCATATATGTGTTGTTATATAGTGTTCCAAAAACTTAAGTACTGGTACTCTATAGACACATGATTTATTGTTTTGGCGTGGCTATTTGGTTCACTATAGACACGCAAATTGCTTTTGGTGTGGATATTTTATTCACTATAGACACACAAATTTCTTTTTGGCGTGGCTATTTGTTTCACTTTAGACACGCAAATTTCTTTTTGGCGTAGCCATTGGTTATTCGATAAACACGCCATATAGGTTTAACGTGGTTATATGTTATGTTTTAGCCACGCCAATTGCAGTTACCTTCATCCACGTGGATGTATTAGGAACCGTTGAATACCATCCACATGTAACGTTATGATCCATTCATTGGATATCCCATAGACAAGCCCTATAGAGCGTGGATATATGTGATATTTAGCCACGCCAAATTCCAATTACCTTGATCCACGTGGCCGTAATAGGAATCGTTGGATCTCATTTAAGATGATGCAATATTGACCGTTAAATTATATGCATCCTTCCCCGTCCACATATAACGTTGTGAGCCATTCGTTGGATATCCTATAGACACGCCCCAAAGAGCGTGGCTATATGTGATATTTAACCACGCCAATTTCCAATTACCTTGATCCACGTGGCCGTAATAGGAATCGTTGGATCTCATTTAAGATGATGAAATATTGACCGTTCAATTATATGCATCCTTCACCGTCCACATGTAACGTTGTGAGCCGTTCATTGGATATCCTATAGACATGCCCCCATAGAGCGTGGATATATGTGATGTATAGCCACGCTGATTTCCAATTACCTTGATCCACGTGATCGTATTAGGAATCGTTGGATCTCATTTAAGATGATGCAATATTGACCGTTAAATTATATGCATCCTTCATCTTCCACATGTAACGTTGTCATCCGTTCATTAAGAACCTATAGACACGCCATATAGCGTGGCTATATGTGATATTTTGCCACCCCAATTTACAATTACCTTCATCCACGTGGATGTATTAGGAACCATTGGATTTCGCTTAAGATGATGCAATATTGACCGTTCAGATGTAACATTGACCGTCCACATGAAACGTTGGGAGCCGTTCATCGGGAGAACTATAGACACGACATATAGCGTAGCTTTATTTTATATTTACCCACGCCAATTTATATCTGCTTAATGTGTCTTTATGTTATGTTTAGCCACGCCAATTAATCTCGAAGCGTGTGTATTACGCATGTGACGCCTCTAAGCCGTTCAGATATGACACATCTAAACCATCCACCTGGCACTATCCAAATTATCTTATACTTTATAAATTGTGGTTAAATCTGAAATTCATATATTCAAAAATTCATATTATTATTAACAACACAGTTAAAAATGTTGAGCTTTGGTCTAACAGTTTGCAAAAGAAAATGTTAAAGAGCATTTATCCAAAAATCATCAGTTTTTCTTCAACTTTTTTGATGGTGGTGTCTCTTCAAGCAATTGATTAGGTTGTGACATTCTCGACGCGGCAAACCTTGTCATCCTCTGTTTCCCATCTGGAAGTTGGTATGCCTGATCTACATTTTGTACATATAACTTTCTCCGCGCCTTTTTAATCTTCTTTGGAAGCTTGTCAGAGGCTGCATGACTCCCCGAATTTGGATTAACTGCTAGGTGCTCCTCATTCAGTTTATCTTCTGCAAGGCTGCTTGTTGTTCTTAGGTCACTGTCCAATTTCTTCTCAGAATCTAAAACTGGTTCTGGTTGCTTATGAGGTTTTCCATGCTGTGGAGTTTCCTGCAGCAAGAGATTAAATGTATTATATATATATATATATATATATATTCTAAATCCAAGGCGAATTCATCTGTCATGTGAATTCTCAACAAGAGACAGACAAAAGTCATTTTTCCAACAATGTAATAAATCCAACTTCACTGAAGGCCGCGACATTTTTCACAGCTGACGCCCATAATAAAATCCGTAACTAAATATCAATTGTCTAATTTACACTGGCATTCATGTTCCATTTAGGTGTTAATATAATTTTATCTCGTACTTATTCTTTAATCAAACTGAATACACGATTTATGTAAAACAATTTATATACTTGATTAACAAAGCAAAACAGCTAAGAAACTAACCTTTTCATCAGAGATGGAACAGTTATCTTTCGGCCATGCCACAAAACCATTTTTAGCTTCCCCTAATAACTTAAACTCACCACTTGGTTAGGTTAACACGAACTATGGAACTATAACCTCCTGAATATTGACAACATAACAGTTTTTAGGAAGATCTTGTCCATGTATTTTCTGGTTAGGCAACGTAGGTAAAATATTGCCTCTAGCAACGACGTTTCCCCTAGATCCATTCCAAAAGTTGTATTTTGCTTTCTGCAGAGATATGCCATATGAACATCATATAAAAATAAGATGCTAGAATTAGCAATATAGATTTACGAAGAAAAAAAATCAAAAAAAACATACTCCATTAGATGTCTTAGCCGGAGGTTCTTTCGTATATGTGCACGACTTCTCTAGAGATATTGAAGGATTTGGTTGGAAATTACTGGTAGAGTTCTGCATAAGATTAAGAGACTGCTTCTTAGATCCATCAGAAGGTTTTCTACGTGCAGAAGACTTCCGCGGAGAAGTAGTTGGTTGTTAATTACTGGTATGGTTCTGCATAAGACTAAAAGAGTTATTAGTTACTTTTGAAAGTTACACATATTTCTATTTTTTTAGGTTCTCTAATTTACACTTGGATCGGTGATTCATATAATTGATAGACTGGTTTATGTATATTCGACTTACAAATCAAACAAGACAAGCAACTAACCTTTCTAGCAGGCTCGGTAAGCTTAACACCATACTTTGGTCAAGGAATCGCTTTTCCAAGAGTTTGTCCTAATGTTTCCATACCATCAAATCGTAAGGGTACACAAAAATTCGGTTTTATTACTTCCTCAATCAGGATTTTGTGGCAATCAACCTCCACCATATCCTTTCCATGTAATTGTTGTTTTTCTATTAACAGAAAAGCTCTACCTCTAGCAAGGACGTTTTCCCTAAACAGCTCGTCAAAAAGGTAGCATCGTCTACCCTGTGGAAATATATGGCATATGAACATCTTCAAGCGAAAACTTCAAAGCAAATTTGAGATTTAAAATGCATGTCAAAATAAAACAGATACCAGATGAACTGCGAAATTTTTCGTGATCTCAGATTTGCTCCGATTAGATGTAGCTTTTGATGTCACATCCAGAGTCCCGAATTTTGTTGAGTTACCTGCAGCAGTAGAGTAATATTCCATATTCGGGTAACAAATATACCAAATTCCACCGTGAATGCGAAGACACCGATGAATTGAATATGTAACAAATATACAAGGTTCTCCAAAATATGCCCTAGCATCCGTGATTCATGTATTTGATAGCATATTTCAGATTCATATGGTCTTAAGATCATGTAACTGGTTTAAAACACATACCTTCGGGACTTTTTCAGATATTGCGATACGAGATGGGCTTCCGTTGAGTAGAGCCGTTGATTTCACAGTCTCATAATGTTTTGGTTGACTTACCTGCATCAGAAAATTGAAATGAAAGATGTAACTTCTTCTTGCAATGAAACCATTTAAGCACAATGCACAACTGACTCACAATCAAATATCTAAACACATATCTCGTTCTATAAGGTTCTCTAAAATATACACTAACGACCGTCATTCATATAGCTGATAACATATTCGTCTCTTATATCAAACAAGATATATATATAAAACTAGTTTGTGTAAAAATATATCCAATGGCCAAAAAATTTCAGCATCACCAACATCTTTTAAAGTTTGTATCCCAGGTTTTCCAAGGGGTAATTTGATGGTTTCATTTAGTACTTCACTAACCCGGACGCTATAGCATGTAACTGAATCCTTCATTCTTGACTTCGTTTTATAGAGTACCGACTTTGTAGAGTAAGCTCTACCAATGGCAACAATGTTGTCCTTTTCTCCAAACCAAAGTTTGCATCCTATGCCCTGCAGAAACACAAGGCGCATGAGAGATAATAAATGGAAGATTAAAAATTTAAATGCGTTGGAAAACCATACATCAATGGTAACTTTTTCAGATGCCATATTTTGAGATTCCCTGGTGGATGAGGAGACGGAGACTTCTTTTCTGATACTAAAGGGGATTCAGTAGAAATGGTCGGTGTTTTAGTACAAGGAGAGTCCCGCTTCACGGACCTTTTGATGCTTTCATATGGATTCTGCGGACCGGATTTCCCATTTTTTTTGAAAGTTGCTTAACTGATTCTAGACCTATGTTATTCTTAGATCGATTGGAGGCGTTGCTAGGTCCTGCATCTTGTGACTGTAGTTAAAACATTATTTGAAAAAATCAGATACTGTCTGCCAGTTTTTTTTAAAAAATAAACAATCTAATCAAAACTCAGTTCACTTATCTCTCCTCCAGACTTGCTGATACTGTTTCCCACAATTTTCGCAATGTCGTGACCTTGAGATAAAAAGTTATATGTTAATCTCTGATACACATTTTTAGTAGACTCTAATTCTTTCTCCTTAGCTTTCAGTATTTCACGTTGTTCATCATTCTCTTTCGAGTGTTTTTCTTCCATTCGGAAAGTAAAGGGTTGCCGTCACTCCAAAGCCAGCCCCCTTGACATGTCCACCCTTATTCGGGACGATCACAACTGTTAGAGCATCCTTGTTATGACCAACCGTTAGATTTCCCTCTCGAATCATCTTCCGCTTCTCTTACTGTTCAAATAATGTGTTAAATTTTGATTTAAACCTTGCGCACTTACTTTGGTTAAAAACATGAGGATTGTAAAGTTTCTGCTTTCTCACAACTTCAGTTGTCTTCTCCCTGACAAAGTTGTCTGGTACAATTCCGTCTTTGTTTTCGCATGTTTTTCCCACATAAAGCACCGGTCTTCAAGATCTTCTTCGGCAACCTTTCCCTCTTTGACCTAGTAGTTACCAGAAACAAGTAAGGATTTACAACCCCACATATATTAACTGTGTAAAACAGGAAACCTATTCCAAAGCATCTAATATGAAAAAAATTACAGATTGGTGTAAGAAGACACATCCCTATACCATTATAAGTTTCTGCATATACGAGACACGCAAAACGACGTACAAAACAGAAGTATCTGATATGCCTGGTTTTACTGTGCAGTCTATAATAAATAAGACAACAGACTTACTAATTTTAGTTTTAATCCCGAGTATCCTCCTAGTCCCGTCCGATGTGGGAACTTGGATTGTGATATTGCCTCTTTTCCCTTCTCCGAATTTTTCTTGCAGAGGAAATAAAAATAATTTCATTAGTATGATGGGATAGACAATAAGAACGAAACACAAATCATAAAAAGCAATGTGTATTCCATACCTTAAATATATGCGATTTTAATACATGATTAAGGTAATTGTCCCAGTTTCTTGATCCATTACCGTTTCGTACTTTTTGGGAAAGTTTTTAGTTTGTCCGGTCTTTCCAGGAAGGGTTTTACATGATTGTTGTACAATTTCCTTCTGAAGTCCCGCAGCTGAACAGGTAGACGCTTCATGACCACTCGCTTATATTCTTGGGGCACCTCATAATGAAGCTGCAATAACAACTAATGTATGTTCATCACAGACTCAAAGTTAGGAAACAAAAACGACGAATTGATAACCACATGTGCATACCAGAATTTTCGCCCACATATTTTCTTTTGTTATTGGAGGGACTTCCTTCCAACATAAATGTTTTATGCCAACCATATCACGGGCAAAATAGCCTAGGTAACTACTGAATTCAGTTTTATGGCCACCTATAGGCCAGAACATTTTTCCAAATTCAATATCCCTTCTTTTGGCATCAGATTTCGAGAAGTATTTATGCATCGTCAACATTCTTGTCATCCCCCTCTCTTTTTTGATCTCTTTTGTAGAGTCTTCCTGTTGTGGCTGCATTTCTGCTTCTGGAGCATTTTCCATTCTTTTTCTTCTAACACTTGGAGAACATTATTTTCAGAATCGCCTGACTCTGGAAATAACAGAGGCAACATATGAAACCATGTGATATTTAAGTAGAAACAAGTAAGTACAAGATTTCGAACATTACCTGTTAATTCTTCAAATTTATCAGTGGGGACCATATCTTCACCATCATCGTCATATGATTGTACAATGTCATCATGACTCTCATCTAACTCCATCGTTTCTTCATCAGAATCCCCCTCATCATCCCACTAGTCATCCTATGGGGACACGTTGTAATCATCATCTTCTCCCATGATAAAAGATGTGTAGGTACGTGCATCTCAGTTAGGAATTTGAGCTTATTTTGGAAAATTTTAGCTAAACCTAACAGGATAGGAAACATGTGTTACACCTATTTTATATTATATGAAGAGAAAACAAACATGAACTCATTGATGCATGTAACTTGAGGCTAAAACGTCACTACAACATACAAAATCTCCTCATGATTATTGTGTTATCCACAAAGCGAAAGGTACCGGTTGAACGGTTTTATATAAATTTTTGTTACAAAAGCCAAGAGCACTAAAGTACCACATAATGATTATCCATTTTTAGCTTGAAGATGATAGTCAAATTGTCCTACCAGCAACATGGTATTGTTAAAGGTGGAAACTTAAAATGCAGAGGTTACAGGCTTGCCAAGTAACAGAGGCTCAAATGATTAAATCTTGAGAATCCTTGTATATATATATATATATATGATTGACATAACATCGTCGATCAAAGCATATTTATTAACTCTCAATCAAAATCCAACCCAAACAATAACAAAAACCCTAGAAAACAATTAGCATCGTTAAGTTTTTTTTTATTTTTATTTTGTAAAACCTAACTAACTAGTAAAGCCTAACTAAGTAACATGAAAGAAAGATACTTACCTAAATATTATTAATAGTTCATGCATGTAACTTAACCCTAAAACATTATTGTTGTAACAAAATGAAATCACATCTCATCGTACAACCCGTGATTTTCATTAACTTGTTCTTTGACACAGCCGAATAAAAACCCTAATCATGCTTTAACTAGTAAACTTATAAGATCTAACATCTGATTCCATGAGATCAAACAAAAAATCTAACATAAATTTAATATTCATTCGATAATGGGTTGTAGAAATTATTCGAGCAACAAATATTGAGGGTAAAAAATTTATATTCCTTGTAAAGATTAGAGATAGTAATAGAATAAAAACCCTATTAATGCTTTAACTAGTAACACATATAATAAGTAATAGAATAAAAACCCTAGTCATGCTTTAACTAGTACACCTATAAGATCTAACATATGATTCCATGAGATCGAACAAAAAATCTAACATCAATTTAATATTCGTTCGATAATGGGTTGTAGAAATAATACCAACAACAAAGATCGAGTCTGAAGAGGTAGGTTCCTTGTAAAGATTAGAGATAGTAGTAGAATTATGATTTCATAGAGAGAATGAATTGAGTAATAAAAACTGAAAAAGTAGATCGAACTCATCTTTCTTTTTCTTTTTGGAATTTAACCAAACCATCAGGCGGGAATTGACTTTCCTTTTGAAATCATCCCTCCAAGTAAAATTCATTTTCAACACCCGCCAAACAAAAGATTTTTGGTGTTTTTCTTTTTTTATTTCCAAATTTTTGATGTGTAACCAATATGGTAGTTTCCTTATTTTATGAGATAATATATCGTAGACAGTTATGATAAAATTGTTTTCCAAAATTTTCGAAATTTAGTTTCCTATCTCTAACCAACTTGAGAAGAGGCCATAGAAAAAAATTACTTTCCTATTTCGGATAATATTTTCCTTAATAATTTTAAGCTGGGTTGTCTCCTGTATTGTTCTTGGTTTAGGGAGGAAACATATGAATTATTAGTGGCACCTATATAGGAAACATATTATTCTAATCATACAATAAGATACTAAAGATAAATAAACTAAACCCATCCATTTTCATGTCCATCATTTCCAAAAAACATAAAAGTTCAGCATGAATCATTCATCACATAAATGTCAACCTATCTATCAACGTAAAAAGCCTGCATCTAGTACAATACTTAAAAAGTAAAACAGCACACTACTGAAACCAAAATGGTCAGACGAAATGCTTTATATTTAAAAATACGTAAACTAAAAGTTCACACATCAAAAACCCTGTTTAAAAAGCAAAGAACTTGTTAGATGAGTCTGGTTCTTTGTCAGATTAGTCTGGTTCCTTATCAGATTAGTCTGGTTCCTCATTCTCATCCAAATCCAGGCAAAGATCATTATCATTAACATCGTCGTATAACAGTACTTTACTTTCAATATCACTTTACTTGTTCAAACTCGTATTTTTGTTAAAATGATTGGCAAGGAAATAATAAGATCAGGCCTAAAGTGATAAATTGATTCTTATTGTTTACAGAGGGGGGAAAACTGTATTTTTCTACATTTCCTTCGTTATTTCAGCTAATTATATTTATTTTTCCAAAACAATGCACATCTCATAAATAAATAAATTTGCAAGAGTATATTGCATTTTGTAAAGTCTGTGAACTTGTAAATAATTACCTGATTTATTTCATGATTCCAATACCTAAATAATAAAAGAATTCATAAACATCACCTTCTTCTAAATGACAAAATTAGCAAACGAAACAAGAAATGAAAACAACTTTCAAAGCGTCCACAAAAAGAAATCGATAAATCAAACCCTATCATCAAAAAAAAATCATATCAAATGAACCATCCCCCATCTTCAAACAATTCTTCTCGCAATGCTGAGGTGAACTTGATCACTCCAACCAGCAGGCTTGTGCACCTTGTCATCCTCAGATTTGGCATTTTCTGCTTCATCAGGCTCCACATGCTTGTTAAGATCATGTCTGTTAACTTTTGGATCCTCTGCCATATCAGGAACATCGGGATCTTCATCAATAATAGAAGCAGGAGCATCATCATTCACAGTAGGAACATCATCATAAGCAGGAACATCAGCATTCTCAACATTAGTGATTACAACGTCCAGAGGCACACTAGGAATAACATCAGCATAAATAGACACATCATCATTGTCGACACTACTGACTACTAAACTAATTACAACGTCAAAAGGAACACCAGGAAAAGTAGTTACTCCGTCCACAATAATGAATAATCCTCAATTTACGAGGACCAGCCATCAGTCAAGGACATTTTTGGATCCTCTCTTCAGCTTCATCTCTACAATCCCTCTTAGCAGAAATAATTTTCTCCTTAATACTCTGTGTTAATTTTTTTTCTATGCTTGGTGGAATTTATATATATTTTTAAGTAAAACCCTAATTTTTTAGGTTTTCCATCACTATCTTAAATCACCTATTCTTGGTATTTACACCGAGTATTGTAACAATATAATGAGATATGGAATGAATATTTTCATGTTTATCCAATTTCCTTTTTAATGCAATGTACATTAAGAACATAACAAACTAAAATAAATCACGATCTCATGATATATGGAATGAATATTTTTATATTTATCTAATTTCCTTTTTAATTTAATATACGCGATCTCTTAGGAAATACCAAATAATTTTTCTACTTTTCAACTAATTACCTAGGTCGGTTGGGGTGGCCCGGCCGGCTGGACCATAGGTGTAATGCAAAAAAAGGAAAAAACCGAAGGTTGGCTAGTTAAACAATGACTCAACATTTAATGGAAACACTATCATGTTGATACACGAAATTGAAAATTTCAACATATATAGAAAAAAATCCAAACGCCAAAAAAAAAAAACAACACAATACAAGAAAAAAAACGATAACCCAAGTAATAAATTGTACATTTCAGCATAGAAAAAAATCCAAATACCAAAAAAAAAAAAAAAAACAACTACAAGAAAAAAAAAGCTACATAGATAAGCCAAGGAATGTGTTAGAGACATGGACATCATGAGTACACGTTTCCGATTGTCCACCAAAATTCTTCAACGAGACAACCCTCCTCATGTGAGGAATAATTGCAACCCTTGTTTCCCATGGTAGTCCCCCCCAAATTTCCGTCCAAGTTCTGGTGAGTGTATTGTAACACAATAAACGCCTATTCTGTCAAAATAAGAGGTCTTTGTTATTTACAAAGGCTATCGGGTTATAAGTCGTCCATTCATCCTCTTCGAAGTAAATGATTATCTTATAATTCCAACTCCATTCCCCGTCAGGTTCCCATGTATGAATATTATCTTCAAAAATGGGATCCCAGAAATCTATCCGGGGCCGATCAATACCCTCATGGATGTAGTAAAATAAAATACGAACTCCGAACATGACCATCCCAAGTGATGGATAAGTATTTATCCAAAGTTCACTCCCATGAATATGATGTGGGGGTGGCGAATGTTGATGGAACTTCTCAGTGTCCAAATTGAAATATATTATGCCAATATCCTGCTGACAACAATCCTTCCAAAAAATACAACCATGTGCGTACACACCTGAACTCCGAAAAGTAAGGAATCTCCTCTACTATGTTCCTCCATCCCCTCTTGTCTCATAGAGTGTGTATTTGAACTTTACCATCCATGTAAATTAGAACTACCTTGTACTTATTGATATGTTGACAGTATCCGAATCCCCCAATTATGTTGTATCGTGGATACCACGAAAGTACTGGATCTGGTGCAATTGGGATGCATAGTTGTGGCAGATGGAGGTGCTCACCAGTTTCTGGATTCATAATATATGCAGGATCTTGTATGTCGTGGTGTGACACATAAAAACACACCAGACCATTGCAAGATCCAACTATTGGGTGCAATATATTCCAATCATCATGGGTTCCATCATTCGGGGCGTCGTGATTGTTGGCTGTTACGATAGGGATGAAATCTTACTCTTTATAAAAGAGTTAGGTAACTTTATCTTTCCCCACTCTTGGTGTATCACCAAAAAGGAATCCAATTCTTTTGTCCCAAAGGATAGTATTCCATTCTTTGCATACACATTTGCTTGCTAAAACGCTTTCTGCAGTTTGGATGCGCTGAAGTATCTCGGTAGTTAATTCCGGAAACATATCCATCACTATTATACTGATGAAAGATTATCAAATATTTTTTTTATAAGATTTTAGGATTTTCTTATTGTAGAATGCTACAAGCAGATACGAGTAAAGCTTATATATATATAGACATCCAATACACCTGTTGGCTAATTTTTTTTAGGTTTTCCATATTAAATCACTATTCTTTGGTATTTACACCGCATATTTCAATTTTCATATTACTAAAAAATGAGATATTGTAACAGTATAATGAGATACGGAATGAATATTTTCATGTTTATCTAATTTCCTTTTTAATCTAATATACATTCCGAACATAACAAACTAAAATAAATCATGATCTCTTAGGAAATACCCAAATAATTTTTCTACTTTTCGACTAATTACCTAGGTTGGTTGGGGTGGCCCGGACGGCTGGACTATAGGTGTAATGCAGAAAAGGAAAAAATCAAAGGTTGGCTAGTTAAACAATGACCCAAACTAATTAAATTGTACATTTTAACATAGAAAATAATCCAAACACCCCAAAAAAAAACACAACTACAAGAGAAAAAAAGCTACATAGATAACCCAAGGAATAAATTATACATAGAATAAAATCCAAATACCAAAAACAACAACAACACAACTACAAGAAAAAAAAAGCTACATAGATAACCCAAGGAATGTGTTAGTGGAACGGACATCATGAGTACATGTTTCCGATTGTCCACCAAAATTCTTCAATGAGAGTGCTCCTCATATGAGGAATAATTGCAAACCGGTTGTTTCCCACAATAGTTTCTCCCAAATTTGCGTCCAAGTTCTGGTGAGTGCATTGTAACGCAATAAACGCTCATTCTGCCACAATAGGAGGTTCTTTTTTTTCCAAAATCTATCGGGTAATAGGTACGCCACCTTCATCCTCATCCTTTTCCAAGAAAATACTTATCTCATGATTTCAATTCCATTTCCCGCCAGGTGCCCATGTATGAATATTTTTTTTGGAAATGGGTGCCAAGAAATCTATCCGGGGATGATTAATCCCCTCATCATAAGCCTCATGGATGTAGTAAAATAAATGTAGAACTCCGAACATAACCATCCCAAGTTCTGGGAATTCACTATCAGGAATATGACGCGGGGGTCGCGAATGTCGATGAAATGTCTCAGTGTCCAAATTGAAAGAAACTATGCCACCATCCCACTGACAACCTTCCAAAAAATACAACCACTGACAACCTTCCTTGGGTTATCTATGTAGCTTTTTTTCTCTTGTAGTTGTGTTTTTTTTTTTGGTGTTTGGATTATTTTCTATGTTAAAACGTACAATTTAATTAGTTTGGGTCATTGTTTAACTAGCCAACCTTTGGTTTTTTCCTTTTCTGCGTTACACCTATAGTCCAGCCGTTCTTGTCTCCTAGAGTGTGTATTTTTACTTTCCATCCATGTGAATTCGAACAACCTTGTACTCATTGGTACGTTGACAGTAGCCGAAACCCCGAATTACATTGTAAATCGTGGATACCACGAAAGTACTTGATCTCGTGCGATTGGGATGCATAGTTGTGGCAGATGTAGGTGCTCACCAGTTTATGGATTCATAACGTATACAGGATCTTGTATGTCGTGGTGTGAAACATAAAAACATACCAGACTATTGCAAGATCCAACTATTGCGTGCAACTTAATCAAATCTTCATGGGTTCCATCATTCTGGACGTCGTGATTGTTGGCTGTTACGATCGGGATGAAATCTTCCTCTCTATAAAAGAGTTGGGTAACTTTATCTTTCCTCATTCTTGGTGTGACACCAAAAAGGAATCCATTTTTTTGTCCCCAAGGATAGTATTCCATTCTTTGCATACACATTTGCTTGCTAAAACACTTTCTGCAGTTTGGATGCGCTGAAGTATCTCGGTAGTTAATTCCGGCAACATATCCATCGCTATTATACTGATGAAAGATTATCAAAAAAAAAAAAAAATTTACAAGCTTTTAGGATTTTCTTAATATTGTAAAATGCTTCAAGCAGGTACGAGTAAAGCTTATATAGACATCCAATACACCTATTGGAGAATGGTCGTGTCCTTGATGAGCATGAATTATTTGAATGTTCGTGTCCTTAATGAGCAGGCAAGTAACGCATATTTTCCCGTTTTATCTTATAAGCGGTTAAAAGGGAAAAAATCTAAAGGATAACCATTACGTCTTGAAATAGGTCTGAAAGGACATGACATTTTAGTAGGGTGTTATTATTTCTTTGAATTCAACCGCTGCATGCGTCTCTTGGGAATAGGTCTCAGAAGAAAAAAGAAAAAAAAATAATAAATGTGAAAGAGGAATTAGGGATTATATTCATTTTCCAGAGAGAAAATTAAGCCAAGAGAGGAGAAAAAGAAAAAAAAGTTTCAGAGATAACAATGGCTTCGAATAACCCAGAAAAAGGGAGTGGTTCCAAACCATCAAAAGGCAAGACCCCAATGACAGCGGAAGAAGTTGATAATGAGGAGTGATTGAAGAGAAAGGAAATGATGATGAGGTTCAAATTAGCAGTATGTGAAATGAATTTGGAGCAACTAGAGAAATCTAAGTATCATATATGGAAAGCAATAATATTGAATAAAAAGAAGAAGAAAGAAGAGGCAAGGAATATGAGAGAAGAGGAAGAAGTAGGTTTGCAAAACAATAACCAAGATGATGATATGGATCTGTTGTGGAATGAGTTGCATCATGCAAAATCAATATGTGAGGCAGAAAATGAAGAGACAAAGAAGAGAAGCATAGAGAAAGTAAAAGATGAAGAATACCCAGAAGAATTTTTGCAGTTGTTGCAGAAAAGGGAAAGGAGACAAGGTGTGTTGGATAGAAGAGTATCAATTTATGCTGGAAGATATAAGGATTATATAGACCACCCTGTGAATGAAATCAGTGTAGAGGATGAGTATCAGGCGTGCCTATCACGAACAACACATGAAAATGAGGTCATACTCAATATAGTGACTGATTCTGAAACTGATATGTGATCGGATAGGGAAAAGTCGGATTACGACTCCGAGTGATGGCCGGAAACAGGTAAGGCCCTACCAATTCCAATTTTCTTATAGCTGGTGGATTTTTTGGGTTAGTTGTTTTAATGGAAATGATGATACATATTTTGCAAATGGTTACACAAGTTACTATTTTGAAGAAATAAGTATCATCAAACTACAGAGAAAAATTGGAATTAAGAGTGGTCTAATGGGAAATTGTGGACTGTGGATGACTAAATCTTCTTCTGTTTTTTGGATTTTATGTTTTGGATTTAGGATTTATTTTCATGTTTTTTGTGATATTAATGACTGAATGGTGTCGGAGTTGCTTAATTAATGACTGTTTAATAACTGTCTAATGGATTAATTTTCTTGTTTAATGATGATTGTTTTCTTGTGTATGATTGAATGGTGTTGGAGTTGTTGGTTGCATTGTCAAACTCAATCTATGACCAAAGAACTGAATAAGAGTATATAGAAAGCACAAGTATTGTGTTGAAAACTTGAAAAAATCACGCCTTATTTTATTACACAAATTTGACATTGTATTGAAATCACAAAGGATTGCTGAAATTACATGGATTCTATAAGACTAGAGTCCATCAAGGGGAAGGGGTCTTCCTGGATTTCATTTGAATTGCAGAAACCAGTTGCGATTCTCATTACAGCTACTTGTGCACCAATTCATTAATGCTGGCCTCCTGGAATTAGAATACCCATCACAACAACATCTTAATATTTATAACGCCATTGGTTGATAATATAAAATAGGAACTATCCATAAAATACAAAACATGAATTTACCACTACAAATATGGGCTAATGGTACCATAATTTATGTATCTCTCTTTTAGCCCCTATATTTTTTTTGGATAAAGAACATCCAATATTTCAATTTCTATATCACTGTATATAAATATGGCAGAAAATAGATAATGGGATATATATATATGGAATCAATATTTCATCTTTATCTAATTTCCTTTTTAATCGGATGTAGTTTCTGAACATAAAGAACTTAATAAATAAATCAACCTAATTTTTTTCGACCACCATATCTAATTGTCAATACACGGAGCTTTTCTTCTCTGCTGCTACCAACCGCTCTTCTTTTTCGATCGGAATGAACTGCACATCCTATTGCTACCAATTTATTGTTATGGGTCTTAAAACTTTTAGATACAATTCATTAAGAAGAAACCTAGAATACAATTTTAAGATCTCAGATTACGATGTACGAGTTCTTCAGCCTAGACACGGCGTGTTCATAATCTGCATGAGGAAGCATGCAGATTATTTGCGTTTGCGTGAGATTAATGCATTTGCTATCGATGAGCATTGCGTGGAATTGGTGCATGGGGAAAGTAGATGTTTTTGTCCCTTTGATCGTGATTATTTTGGTCTCCAACAACAGGTGAATATACTTCAAGAACGATTTGATCGTCTTCAAGAACAATTGCTTCATGATATTAACGATTAGGATGTGGCATTTATAGTTCATGATTCAAAAAGAGGCTAGATTGACAAAATAAGTTTCTTATTGATCAGTATTTCTTATATTTATTAATAAAAAAGACGTAATAACACAATTCTGAAAATTAAGATGATGTGTTACATGTGTCTCTAATTTGTTTTTACCATTTATGTTCTGGTTTTGTGTTTTGGTGTCAAACACCAGTTTCAAATCTATAATTCTTCTACAAAAATAATTCTAATTCATGTAATCAACATTTTTTTTCGACTTCTCAAAAATCTTTTTCATTCGTGCATTTTCAAGAATATAATTATTGATTTTTCTATCAATCACTTATACCTTTTGCATCTTAAATTCTCACTTCTTTTATATTTTTCTTTTTCTCTCTCGGATTTACTTTTATGATCACATAAAAGTCTCCTTATAGATTCTCAAACTTTATAACCATAAATACAACTGGAATACAGAAATGCCTCCCTCTGTACCAAATTGACCACCATAAAAGAAAGTCCCCCTCTACAAGATTTTGGGAAAAATACTCCATTTTCTTTGGAGCATCTCTTATTGAAGTAGATATTAATTTTAAATGGTTGGAGTTTTTTCCGGTTCACACCATCATTCGTCACTAGTACATCTACAAAAATTGGATGTCTTTACGGTTCATGGCTCTTTCTCTTCGCGATGTACTTGCAATTGGTGTCATCATTTGTATTTGGGTTTTGATTATCTTGTATTTTGGTGTTTTTGATAATCTTGTAAGCAATCATGTAATCATCATTTTGGTTTGAATGAATTGAAATGTGATTTTGCCAAAAAAGAAAAGAAAAGAAAAAGGCCCCCTCTAAATTCGTCGGGAATATGTTTAAAAGCATCAACTCCATTAAATAAAAATACCAACCATTATTACCCAAAATAAGACCAAGTTTGATTCTTCAAATTTCAATAACAACTTTTATTCCAGACAAGATAAGAAAAAAAAAATCAAAGATGAGAAATAGTACTATTAAAATATATATTAAATTACCAGGCTACATTACTCTGATCAAAACAAAAACAAAACACTACACACAGAATATGTTAGTGGCATGGACATCATCAGCACATGTTTCCGATTTTCCACCAAAATTCCTCAACGAGACGGCGCTCCACATGTGAGGAATAACTCTAACCTTTTTCCACCTTGTATCCGAAATTTCTGTCAAAGTTCTGGTGAGTTCATTACAAAGCACTAAACATATGTTGTTTTGCAATAGGATGTCGTTGTTCTTTTCCAAGGCTGTCATCTTATAAGGTCGGAAAAACATATACGAATTCCAATCCAAGACAATGCTCCCCTTAGGTTACCAATTCCATTCTACACCGGGTGCCCATGCATGAATATTATTTTGCGATATGGCTGCCCAAAAATCAATCCGGATATCATAATAATCGTGAAGGTTGTAAAATAAAAGGAGAACTCCAGAAAAGACCATTCCAAGTCTTGGAATACTGTAACCACCATTCTCATAAATATGATGTGGGGGTGGCGAATGTGACTAGAATGTCTCATCGTCCAGATTGAAAGATATTATTTGATCATTGTCATAAGAATAATGATTTATCCAAAAAATGCAACCATGTGCGTACACACCTGATTCATGAAAATAAAAGGAAATTCGCCAATGTTCCTCCATCCCTTGTTGTCTCCTAGTGTGTGTACGCCTGTACGTCCACTTTACCGACCGCTTGAATTCAAACTACTTTGTATTCACCGGTATGTTCACAGTAGCCAAAACCCCATACGACGTATCGTGGATCCAAACTAATTTGTGGTGTTGGTGTTGGATCGCATATTTGTGGCAGATGGAGGTTCTCACCCGTTGTTGGATTCATAATATAAATAGGATATTGTATGTCGTGGTGTGAAACATCAAAACATACCAGACCGTTACAAGATCCAACGATTGGGTGTGACATGTTTTTATCATAGGGTTGGATAATATTCCAGGCACCATTGTTTCCAAATAACATCTGATAGAAATCTTCAATCATCGTGTAGTAATCTTCCTCCTCAATTTGTTCTATGTAGAAGAGTTGCTTAACTTTTTTTTCTCTCACTTTTTGAGTGAAACCTAAAAGGAGTCCAATTCTTTTATCTGCAAGGACATAATTCCACTCTTTACAAACACATTTGCTTGCTAAAACGCTTTCTGCAGTTTGGAGGCGCTGTAGTATCTCGCTAGTTAATTCCGGCGACATTTTCATTACTATTACTGGTGAAATATTTTTTTTTTAATGTAGAAGAATTTAGGATTTCGTTTTTGTTGAATGCTACTGGCAGATACGAGTAAAGCTTATATAAACATCCATTGGATGCAATATGTGTCCCCAAACGACACACCTGTTGGAATTTCCACATCTTTTGGTGTTTCAAATTCTATTCGGTTAATATGTATCCCGTAATACGAAGGGATACGAACCATTACACCGTTTGGTGGCTACGGATCTTCTGTTACCAAAACCCATTTTTCCTCTATTCCGCCCAATCCCTAAAGGCCACGTATCTTCAATTATAACTACCACATTTAACATATTTGGACGTGATTTAACGGATATTTTCTGAGATAAAAATCAGGAAATAAATATTCCTCCCTTAATTATTTCTATATAGAATACTCCCTAATCTTTATCCAGCAACATACTTCCCCAATCCCTATTCTGTGAGTTCGTAATTCAATAGTGTTTGCGAGTATTGCTTGTCTACAGTTCAAGACCTCTTGGTTATACTTTCTAACAATGATCCCTGTAGCAGTTAATTAACTAATCAATATTTGTAACTACCAAATCCCACTGTTCCTCTATTCCGTTTGGTGTTCCATAAACCCTCTTTGTATTGATTAGGGGTGGGACTTGGGCGGGTTAACCCAACACGAACATTGTGCAGGCATGGGTAACATATTTCAAAACTTTGGACAAGTTTGGGCATAGATTTTACAAACGGAGTTAAATTTGGGCAAGCATGGCGCATAAATATTTCTAACCCAAACAACCCGCCCAACCCGAAGAACTATGATATTGTTATATAAAATTATTTTTACAATTGGCATTATTATTTATTTAGAGTAATTTTAGATATTATCTTCAAATATATTAATGAAAGTATAAACTATATCTACCTCATTATCATTCAATATGAAAAGAAAAAACATATTATTGTAAATAATCTTCGGTTAATTGGAAATTTAAGATAAATGTAGCAATTAAATCTTATAACATCTAAAATTTGGCATTATCATATTAAAAAACTCATATGTCTAGCGAAACTTGGGGAAACCCAAGGAATCCGAAAAACCCGAGGAACATAACTTGGGCGGACTTGGGCAGTACCTTCATGGGTTCCACGGGTTCGATAGGCAATCTGGGCAAAGGATTCCTAGCTCGGGTATGCCTTGGCCAAGCCTTCTAACCCGCCCAACCAACCTAAGTCCCACCCTTAGTATTGATTAGTAATTAATTAACTAATAAATATTTATCTAGAGAAATAAATTAAAAAATGAATCAAAATTAGTGTACAAAGTAGCCAATTGTCGCATCCTTAATCAACATGCCTTCTTTAAAAATTCATTATCCAAACAAGAAACGGATATTTTCACGTGTTTGTGTGAGATTTATAGTGCCAAAAATAGAACAAAAAATGGTTTTATTCCAGTTTATCAACATTCTATTTATGTATCCATTGCAAATTTAAAAATTAGGGTTATGACCATAGTATATTAATCTTTTGAAGACAAAAAATGATCCCAATATATATTGCTATTGCCAATCGTAGCTGTAATTATGGTGTTGACAAATATCGAAAGCCAAAATAGAATTTGGGCATGGTTAGCGCTTGGATGGAGGTTTTCAACTATATTGTGTTTGAGTGGTATTTTTTGGTTAAAACTAAGTTTTTCACCAACCACGTTAATTGAGTCATGCAATGACAAGGTTTTTAACATGGCTAGGTCTAGGTGTAACCGTGGGGGTGTGACACCATGCTAGAGGCACATTGTGGCAGTTAGATTGGAATTAACCACGGTTAGGAGACTCTAGAATTAGGCTAGGAGTATAAGTAAACGAGGGGTCATGTGGAGTTGTTGCGCATGGCTTTGTGTAGGCGTGAATTACGGAGGGAATTAAATCAAAAATAGAATTTTTTTTAGAGAAGATTAGGCATGGAAAATCATGGAGAGAGAGAGAGAGATACCTACATATTTGGCAAGAGTGTAGCCAAGGCATGCACATTAGCCAAGAGTACATGATTATGATCTGTTGTAATTAGATAAAGAATATATATACTGGCAGGCCTAGAAAGGTGTATAAAAATGAAGCAATGAAACGGGGGCCTACAGTAATACCGCAAGTGCACGGTCGTCAGTTGTGTCTCGTGCAAGTACGGGTCGATCCACAGAGATCGGGTGTGTTTTGGAGTGTTTAGCTAATTGGGTTCCTAAATTGCTATTGGGCTATGAAGCCTTTTGGCTTAAATTGGGCTTTGAGTGCTAATGGGTTTGTTCACAATAAAATGAACTGAGCTTGGGCTCAGTTGGTCTTTGAATGATTTTGAATTGGATTGAACTGAGCTTGGGCTCAGAAATGTGGAATATGGGCTTTGGTTTCAGTGAACTGATTTGAGCTTTGGGCTCAACAGTTCAACTGTGAATTGGGCTTAGCAGTTCAACTGTGAATTGGGCTTAACAGTTCACTTGTGACTTGGGCTTGGTAGTGAACTAGGCTTTGGCCTTAACTGGGCTTCAGAGGCTTTTGGAAGTGAACTGAGCGTTGGGCTCAGTTGGTTGGGCCTTTAGCCTTTGGTTTCACTAAATTGGACTTGGGCTCAGGAGTGAAGTGAGCTTTGGAGCAGCAGCAGGAGTAGGCAGGAGCAACAGCAGAGGCAGCTGCAGTGTAGCTTGGCAGCAGCAACAGCAGAGGCAGGGTCAACAGCAGCTTGGCAGCAGCAGTTGCAGAGGCAGCTGCAGTGTAGCAGAAAGGAAGGCAATGCAGCTGCACAAAGTAAAGAAAGCAGCAGCAGTGCAAGAGCTGCACAGCAAGGCCAAGAAAGAAAACCAATACAGCAGTGGTAGCAGTGTGTGAAACTAGTAAAGATTGTGATGTTAAGACACCACAGTGAGCAGTGAAGGTAAAACAAGTGTAAGAAAACAAGAAAACAAAGCTAAACAATTGAAGATGGAATTGTGGATGAGAATGAAGTAGATTATGGATGGGAACTAGGGTTTGAATTCACTCTAACTTCTACTATGTATTCTCCTATAGAAAGTTAAACACAACTATGGTATTCTTTCCAAAGTACTAACTGTCTTTCTAAGGTACAATTAGTCAAAAGACATATGAGTTCAGCTTAAGTTGCAGCTTATCAACAGCTCATGAACCTAACTACAAAGTATACTTGGCATACATTGTGAAAGTGAGGTGATGATGAACTAAGTTCAAGTCTTTCCTAAACTTGTTTAACCTTCTAAAGCAATATGATCAATGTACTACACAATAAGAAATTAGGGATTCATCAAGTCCCTAGCATGATGGTTTAGAACATGACAAACATTACACTAACATTACATGGCAGTGAGCATAACAGTGAACATTTAAACTAACATGACAAAAACAGTGAACAACATGGTGAACTAACAGTGAGCATTAACAGGAATATCACACATTGAACTAGTCCAAGAACAAGAACAAGTGCAATTAAAATTAACAGTGCAATTAACAGGAGCAATTAAAAGTGCAGGAACAATTGGAATTAACCTAACCCAAATTGGGTGGAAACTTGGCTAGTCCAAGAACAAGTTTTAACATCCTACATCACTTCCCTTTTATACCCAAATTATCAAATTAGGGTTTACACCCATTTTCCCCAAAAATATTCAATAAACAGTACAATTAGGGTTTAACTTTTATTACCCAAAATCGAGGAATTGACTCTCTTATCTTCGACCCATTCCTCCTCTGATCTTCCTGCTCCCTCTCCTGTGTTCGATTGATGTCTAGAGCCTCATCTATTTTAGTGATTTCCAACCTAGGGTTTAGAATGGTGAGAAGTCACTAAAATAGATGGCTAGAGAGATAAAGGAACGGACTGGGGAGGTACTGATGATGTTGGTGAAGAAGTGATGGTGTTGCAGAGGTGAGGTGGTGGCTGGAAATGGTCGGGGAAGGTGGTGGCAGAGAGGTGGCTCTGCAAATGTCGGGTGAAGGAGATGAAGTTTTGGGGCGATGGGTTGTTTGGGTGGATAATAGGATTCGGTGCTAGGGTGTGAAGCGGGAGCATCTGGTTCGATGTTTGGCGAGCTGAGCCGCTGGATATGGAGATGGTAGGTAGATCGGACGGCTAAGAGAGAAGCAGTTTGTAGCGACCGTTGGATGTGGAACACAACGAAGTCAACGGTGCTAGATTAGGTTAGGTGCTGTAGTGTTGGGCGGAACCATCGGGTTTTGATGCACAGGCATAGGAGCGACCGTTGGATTCAACTGCAATCTAATCTGAAGGCTTTCATGGAAATGGGTATGGATAAAGGAAATGGATTTGGGTAAGGGTTTTGGGCCTTGGGTATGCCAAGCCCATATCTTCTTTAAGAACAATTCTTCCTTCTTGAGCCCATTCCTAGCTTTTTGGTCTTGTGCGCAACATTCTTCGCGGCTTCCTTGCGTAATTCCTCCCGGCTTTTCACTACTTTTCTGCTCTTTTTGCTCCGCAATTCATCCAGACTTTATTTATTACCTAAAAATGCAAAATTAATTAATAAAAATATTTATTCTTGAAAACAATGAAAATACAGAATATGGGATAAAATGTAGAATTAATGCGCAAAAGATGAGTTAAATGCCAACAAAACAGGATAAATATATACAATATTTGGCACTCATCAAATACCCCCAAACCTGAATTTTACTTGTCCTCAAGTAAAACAAAACTAAGGAAATCCTAACTATACCACTGTCGCTGGTCTCTCGAATGCATTTAGCGTATGCACTAAGCCTTTTAAACCACTAAGTGTCCCTAGTGGACGAGTTGAAGTCTCGTGAAGGTTTACCAGAGGTGTGCCTACAAAACCTAAGGACAAAATATGAGCTCAGATTCCATCAAACGTGACATGTGCAAAACAGTTAAGCTCACAGCAAAATGGAGATGTCAATCTAGCTATCGAAGGCACAATCCTAGCACTGATAACAAATAAGGACATGTGATAAGAGTGTAAAGTGTATCTACACATGTGTAAAGAAAGATCTGAGGTTATGACTACTAATCACCAAGAGATAGTTTCTCAGGCTAAGAACTGAGGTCGAAATCTAGCTAGCTGTCCGGACTTTACGAGAATTGTGAATGAGTTGGAGGTATTTCACAATTACTCGCGTTGTACATCAATGGCATGCACCCTTCCTTGCGTATTACAATAAAACACAAAAGATGACTCTTTACATGACTCTTATTTACATTGACAATTCTCTTTTTATTTTTGGAACAAGAGATGATGGAATTGATAAATACTTGATTTTTTTTTTGGTATTTTTCTGATATTTTTCTGATATTTTTTTTTTTTTTTTTTTTTTTTGCTAATGATACTGATTTTTACATATGGAGCACTTTTGATACATAACAAAAAAACAAAAATTACATGACACTTTGCAAGAGGTAGCCCTTTTTGATGCACCCAGTTAAATTCGATGGTTGTTTTTCTTAATGTAACCTCCATCTTCTATCCCAACCAACCAAAGAACAAGCTAGTCAAGTTTCGTTCAGTATTCTAAAGTGATTGGCAATCGTAACTTCCTATCAAACACCTTGAAGATCGAGGCCATACATGTATTGGTAGATCGTGCGCGTGCAAATTTCTTATCACTATGTGAATTGTGCTAGAATCAGGGTGCCTAAATATCTAGACTAAGACTCCTAATAAAAATACATATTTGCACAAGAGTCAACATTTCAAGGTAAATGAGCTCCATTTTTATGATTTTTCATTTTTTAATTTTTTATTGAATTTTGATTTTTTTAATTTTTTTGGAATTTTTCAATTTTTTTTTCAAAAAGATGGAGTTTTGTTTTCAATTATAGCAAATTATCATGGTATCTACTCTATACCCCCAAACCTAAACTAAACATTGTCCTCAATGTTTCAAAATATGGAAAGAATTAAAATGCAACATATGGAAAGGGACATGCTGAGTAGAGTAAAAGGAGAGAGAATACCCGATTTCGGCAAAAGCAGAATTAAAACTCCGTTATTCAAGGCAAAAATCCAACATATTTCAGCCGAGGTCATATTGGATTAGAAAAATATATACAAAAGGAACAAAAGGGTTTTTAAAATTTATCTACTGGATTATATACAAAAAAATTCACCATACACTAACAATCTAAAGAGTTGAGGATCAACCCAAAAGACGAAGTGTAGACATTTCAACAGCTTCACACAATAATAACAGGAAAGAAACACAAGTGAAACTGTGAAACAAAATGAGCTACCCCCAAACCTGGATTTTACAGAAGATATAGTTTTGAAAACAAAATCGCGCAGTTTCGGGGGTTCATCATGCAAAAGGTCTAGCTCGAAATGAACTGTGCTAGGGACGGGCAAACATGCAATTTCCAACTGTGGTTCTCAAATGTATTATATTTGGAAGCAAAATAGTCCAAAGGACTTGGGAAGCACACAGTTCCAAACCTAGGTTGGGCATTCAGAAAAATTGGTTTTACAATTGGTACAACCAAATCTAGGTTGGGTGGAAGGCCAACAGATTGTGACTCATGTAGGAGAATAGGCTATCATTATCATCAAATCAAAATCTCTAAATCATCTACACATGTCACATCATGCTCACAATCACACAATTGGCAAGATCACAATCAGAGTCAACATCATTAACAGATTCATTCTCATGCATTGGCAAATCAGGAGAAATATCACAATGTGACCTAGGTAGAGAATCAGACACATCAAATATATTTTCATGCATATTAGTGTCTACAGAAGATTCAACTATTCCTATGTCATGTTCATCTTCACAGAATAATTGTACGAATCCCATGTCAATATCAAAATCATATGAATTACAATGAGTATTAGAAAAACAACATTCATGAAGGTCGAGGGCGAGAAGCCATATGTTATTGAACCAACAGGTTCCACAATATTTTCATGTTCTTCTAACATATCATCATAATCATCATAATCATCATCATGGTAGCATGCATATTGGTCCTCATTAAAGTGGTGGTGTCATTAGTCGATTCATGTTCCTCTAAATTAGGTTCATATTCAACATCATTTACATGAATGGGACTAGACACTTCATTAGGGACAACATACATTTCCTCATGAATTTCCTCCTTTTGTAGGTGAAGCAAAATCTGATCTAAATATGCCTGAATTCGTGATGTAGATCTATCGAAGTTTTTCACTGAGTCTGAAAGCTTCTGTGGTGGAGTCTAAATTCATGGGAGTACAAAATTCTTCATGTTCAAATTGTGGTGATTGGTACATGTGTGCATGGTCATTAGGGTTTATAAAAGATTGATCACAACCCTCAAAGGATTGATTATGGTCCCAATGACTACCATTCTCACAATTTATGGGCGTTTCATACATTGGATTTTCTCTAGATTGCCTAAAATTATGCAAAATATGACAATGCTCAACAGGGTGGTCTAAACTACCACATGCGGGACATGCATAGATTTCAGGTTGCCTAAGAAAATTAGATGTGACAGATTCCTCATGTGATTGCATTTCTAAAGCTGTGATTCGAGCTTCTATTTGATCCATAAGTGATGATTGGGTGAGTGAGGCACTAGCAAAATGTTCATTTTCACGTTGCGATAAATGATGCATGTATGAATAGTCATTAGGGTTCATGTATTGCGGCTCGGGACTTTGAAAATGTCCATAATAATTCCTATGACTATTGACATCATGGTCCGTGGAAGGTTCATAACGTGGCATATGCCCATAAGCAAGTTCTCTAAGAGTTTTATTTCCATCCCCAGAAGAAGACCAATATCCAGGCATGATTGGCTCAAAAGCTAAGTAACTATGTTACAAAGCTCAGAATTTGGTTTTTTAAAGGGTTTGGATTTTTGGGAAAAATTTGGTTTTGGTGGGAGACATTTTTTTGGCAAGTTTGGTTTTAATGGGATATTTTAGAAAAAATTTGGTTGTCAAAATGGGAGCAAGTAAAATTTGGTTTTTGAATGGGAGAAAAGTTTTGGTTTTTGAAATTAGGAGCAAAATTTTGGTGCTTTTTTTTTTTTAAAAGAAAATAAAATTAAGAAAATAAAATTTGGTTTTTTTTGAAATGGGAGCAAGCCCACTGTGCAAGCCTCTAATGAAATGGAAGGAAGGCTGCGGCCCACAATCGGTTATCAGCTGGGTTTAAACCCAGAGTCCAAAATACAAGTCCAATGGAAAAATTTAAACATGCCCACACAAAATAAATACAAGCCCACAAATTAAACAACAAGCCCAAAAATAAATTATTACAAACCCAAAATAGAAAAATAAAAAGCCCAAAAAAATTGGGTTAATTATTACAAGCCCACAATTAAAGAAATTTGGAAGCCCACAGGTTGGGTTCTCTCAATGAATGGGTTTAGGCTTACCTTTTTAGCACAGCCCAGCTGCTCTGATATTGTTGCAAAAACCCAGTTGGGTTTTGGTTCTTTTCCTTGGTGGCGTCCCAGCAGAGGAAAAACAGGTTCAGATCAGCAGGTCCAACAGCAAATGAAATGAAGCAGATGCAGATGCAAATGCTTTGAAATGAAATACAAAAATAGCTAAGAAAAACACAGATAAAACACAGCACCAATCCCCGGCAGCGGCGCCAAAAACTTGGCAGGCCTAGAAAGGTGTATAAAAATGAAGCAATGAAACGGGGGCCTACAGTAATACCGCAAGTGCACGGTCGTCAGTTGTGTCTCGTACAAGTACGGGTCGATCCACAGAGATCGGGTGTGTTTTGGAGTGTTTAGCTAATTGGGTTCCTAAATTGCTATTGGGCTATGAAGCCTTTTGGCTTAAATTGGGCTTTGAGTGCTAATGGGTTTGTTCACAATAAAATGAACTGAGCTTGGGCTCAGTTGGTCTTTGAATGATTTTGAATTGGATTGAACTGAGCTTGGGCTCAGAAATGTGGAATATGGGCTTTGGTTTCAGTGAACTGATTTGAGCTTTGGGCTCAACAGTTCAACTGTGAATTGGGCTTAGCAGTTCAACTGTGAATTGGGCTTAACAGTTCACTTGTGACTTGGGCTTGGTAGTGAACTAGGCTTTGGCCTTAACTGGGCTTCAGAGGCTTTTGGAAGTGAACTGAGCGTTGGGCTCAGTTGGTTGGGCCTTTAGCCTTTGGTTTCACTAAATTGGACTTGGGCTCAGGAGTGAAGTGAGCTTTGGAGCAGCAGCAGGAGTAGGCAGGAGCAACAGCAGAGGCAGCTGCAGTGTAGCTTGGCAGCAGCAACAGCAGAGGCAGGGTCAACAGCAGCTTGGCAGCAGCAGTTGCAGAGGCAGCTGCAGTGTAGCAGAAAGGAAGGCAATGCAGCTGCACAAAGTAAAGAAAGCAGCAGCAGTGCAAGAGCTGCACAGCAAGGCCAAGAAAGAAAACCAATACAGCAGTGGTAGCAGTGTGTGAAACTAGTAAAGATTGTGATGTTAAGACACCACAGTGAGCAGTGAAGGTAAAACAAGTGTAAGAAAACAAGAAAACAAAGCTAAACAATTGAAGATGGAATTGTGGATGAGAATGAAGTAGATTATGGATGGGAACTAGGGTTTGAATTCACTCTAACTTCTACTATGTATTCTCCTATAGAAAGTTAAACACAACTATGGTATTCTTTCCAAAGTACTAACTGTCTTTCTAAGGTACAATTAGTCAAAAGACATATGAATTCAGCTTAAGTTACAGCTTATCAACAGCTCATGAACCTAACTACAAAGTATACTTGGCATACATTGTGAAAGTGAGGTGATGATGAACTAAGTTCAAGTCTTTCCTAAACTTGTTTAACCTTCTAAAGCAATATGATCAATGTACTACACAATAAGAAATTAGGGATTCATCAAGTCCCTAGCATGATGGTTTAGAACATGACAAACATTACACTAACATTACATGGCAGTGAGCATAACAGTGAACATTTAAACTAACATGACAAAAACAGTGAACAACATGGTGAACTAACAGTGAGCATTAACAGGATCACACATTGAACTAGTCCAAGAACAAGAACAAGTGCAATTAAAATTAACAGTGCAATTAACAGGAGCAATTAAAAGTGCAGGAACAATTGGAATTAACCTAACCCAAATTGGGTGGAAACTTGGCTAGTCCAAGAACAAGTTTTAACATCCTACATCACTTCCCTTTTATACCCAAATTATCAAATTAGGGTTTACACCCATTTTCCCCAAAAATATTCAATAAACAGTACAATTAGGGTTTAACTTTTATTACCCAAAATCGAGGAATTGACTCTCTTATCTTCGACCCATTCCTCCTCTGATCTTCCTGCTCCCTCTCCTGTGTTCGATTGATGTCTAGAGCCTCATCTATTTTAGTGATTTCCAACCTAGGGTTTAGAATGGTGAGAAGTCACTAAAATAGATGGCTAGAGAGATAAAGGAACGGACTGGGGAGGTACTGATGATGTTGGTGAAGAAGTGATGGTGTTGCAGAGGTGAGGTGGTGGCTGGAAATGGTCGGGGAAGGTGGTGGCAGAGAGGTGGCTCTGCAAATGTCGGGTGAAGGAGATGAAGTTTTGGGGCGATGGGTTGTTTGGGTGGATAATAGGATTCGGTGCTAGGGTGTGAAGCGGGAGCATCTGGTTCGATGTTTGGCGAGCTGAGCCGCTGGATATGGAGATGGTAGGTAGATCGGACGGCTAAGAGAGAAGCAGTTTGTAGCGACCGTTGGATGTGGAACACAACGAAGTCAACGGTGCTAGATTAGGTTAGGTGCTGTAGTGTTGGGCGGAACCATCGGGTTTTGATGCACAGGCATAGGAGCGACCGTTGGATTCAACTGCAATCTAATCTGAAGGCTTTCATGGAAATGGGTATGGATAAAGGAAATGGATTTGGGTAAGGGTTTTGGGCCTTGGGTATGCCAAGCCCATATCTTCTTTAAGAACAATTCTTCCTTCTTGAGCCCATTCCTAGCTTTTTGGTCTTGTGCGCAACATTCTTCGCGGCTTCCTTGCGTAATTCCTCCCGGCTTTTCACTACTTTTCTGCTCTTTTTGCTCCGCAATTCATCCAGACTTTATTTATTACCTAAAAATGCAAAATTAATTAATAAAAATATTTATTCTTGAAAACAATGAAAATACAGAATATGGGATAAAATGTAGAATTAATGCGCAAAAGATGAGTTAAATGCCAACAAAACAGGATAAATATATACAATATTTGGCACTCATCATATACTCAGTCAACATGGTATCGCAATTTTTTCGTGCTATTTTTCCGTATTAAGATAAATCATAAATTTACTCAAATCAATGTGGTGTTGTACGCGTATATGAGCATATATTTATCGATATGGAAACTGTTATATTCTATTTACTTGAGAGTGATATGCGGAATACAACTAAATTAGGTAATTGGAGATAATGCTCCTAACCTAAAGAAATTAAGGTTTTTCTAATATATATATATATATATATATATATATATATATTATTAAAAATGTCGTACAAACTACAACATCATAAAAGATAGATTGATATATTAGACGACGAAGAAAATGAGTTCTGATAAGAACAATACCGGGAGGATTAAAATGGTTATACCAAGAAAGCTAATTATCACCATAAATATTGATGGCGTGTGTAAGGTTCCTGGCATGCGTTGTTAGCTGAAGATTCAAGCTCATGTTGACAATCTTAATCTTCCTGCTTCTGCTTCTGTTGAAATGGATGGTGTCCATGCACCCATTCCTTCGAATGAGCCTGTTGGTGAAACTGTGTCTGGCACACCAGAAATACCCAGGGAGACACCTTTAGAGCAAAAGGTACTAGAAGTTCCAGCACAGCCTGCTAACGCTGCAACACGAGTACCATATCCATATGCGATGGTTTTAGTTGAGCAGATTATCAAAGAAACTTTCGAATAATGTGGTTTTTGTTTTTAGAAATTGTTTACTTTGATTATTTTTAAAAAAAATAAATAAATATTGAGGATGTAAGTATTATTTTGCTTCGTTTTTGTTTTATAAAAATATTGGTTCTTTAAATTCTTTGCTTGATATTTGTTTGTTAATCGATCAATTTTAATTAACTCGTTGAGTCAACACAATTCAGTTTTCCATAATATACCTTATATAAACATAAGCCTTTACGATAGTTATCAGATTTTAATTTTAATTTAGACACGACCAAATGGAAGAAATATAGCAATAATTTATGGAAAGACTGGACCACAAGGGATCTTGGCACCAATGCCAAATCTGGGTCAAGCCAAAAAAATGTGACAGACATTTTAGATACAAAAAATAATCTTCTCTATATTGTTTGGAAAAATAGAAGAAGAGGAGTGCCGAAGAGATCTATCTTTTCTTTTGCATGTACCCAAGAAAGCAACAAGATACTCATTATGCCTACCTAGATCTTCTTCTTTTGCATGCGCACAAAAAAAATAAGATACTCATTATGATTGCGTAGATCAGTGGAAGTGAAATATGAGAAACTGAAGCGTAATGATGATTGACAAAAGTGCTGATTGACATAATACTTCTTTTGTAGGAGATAATATAGTCTAGAAGGTCTGATAACACCCATAACCCTATCAGTAACCCTTTTAAAAGCAATTACTCCATACAATCAACCACTTTTATCTAAGGTAATATATATATATATATTTCCAAATAATATGGTTCCAAGTTTTACCAAAAATAAAATGTTAATAAATTCAAAAATAAAAAAAAGGAAAATGTTTTATTACACAATTAATAAAAAAAAATTAAAAAAAAGGCTTCATTCCTATGATCAAAGATACTATTACATTTAAGAATAATACTTGTTTAGGTAATCAAAAGTGTGAGAAGCATATCGTTAGGTTGTTTTTTTCTCTGCTTTATATCTTGTTACCAAAAAAAGTAATTTAAAAAATAAGTGTGGTTATACCAATTTTTTATTTTTTTTGATAAGACCAAAAGTTATTAGATCTTGCGGGGTATACAATACATGCTCTTGTTATAATACAATGAATATTTCTCTTTAGGAATGAGGAATGTACCCCTAAAATCCAAAAACCAATCATAGAAATGTTCCATATATATAATCCTAGTATTTAGTGATGGGACTAGTATTTAGGACAGCTAATTGTTAAAGTAGATATTCTACACAAATTGTTAAAGTAGAAATGATCAAAGATCAAAAAATACCACTGCAAACTGGAGTACTTATTATTGTACTAGCTAATTCCTTTGTTACTAGTGCCTTGGATATAGTAGTATATTTTCTTTACTACTTAGTCAACTACATTGCACTATTTTACTCCCAATTCACATATTCTTAAAAGCAAACTAATAAATTATTAATATAGTACTAGCTAGTGCCTTGGAAGATCATAAGTGCTTTTTGGTGCAAGTTTTTTGATTAAAATCCCAATTCATATTCTTAGAAGCAATTCTAGCTAGCTCTTACAATTAAATTTGTATTAAAAGAACCGATCAGTATTTATTTTTTAAAATACTGGCTGATAATATAGGATTTTATCATGTCTGTGCCTTTAATCTGGACGAAACATGAAATATCAGTGATACATACATATGAATATCCGATTAAATCGCATTATTGGTCGTATCGGACCGATCAGCCGATAATATTGGCAATGATGTTTGGGGATGTTAGGTTATCAGGTGTAACTAGTTTATTTGATTGGTCGGCATTATGAATTCACGAACGACTATGATTGGCTTCGTTGACAAGACTCGATATCCAAGTTTTTTACCAATGTCACTCTTGGACATGGTATATTCAGCTAAACCAATTTTTATTTCGATGTCACGATCTTAGAAAGTATAGTTCACCAAAATCTAAGTTTCCGAGAGTATTTTCACCAAGATATATTGATTGATGGTAATTTTCCATTCTTCCGATGTCACTCTTGAACGAGCTTGTAAACCAATTTTTATTTCGATGTCACCATCTCAGCAAGTATTTATCGTTCAAATCCAAGTTTCTGGCATATCTCCACCAAGATAAATTGATTGATGGAAATTTTCCATTTTTATAGATGTCATTCTTGGGCTAGCTTCTAAACCCCTGATTTTTATTTCGATGTCAAGATATCTTAGCAAGTATATTTCATCCAAATCTAAGTTTTCGGGGAGTATTTTCACCGAGATAAATTGATTTAATTTTCTATTTTTTACCGATGTCACTCATGGACGAGCTTGTAAACCAATTTATATTTCGATGCCACGATCTTAGCAAGTATAATTTGTCGTCCAAATCTAAGTTTACGGGGAATATCTCCACCAAGATAAATTGATTGATGGTAATTTTCAATTTTTACCGATGTCACTCTTGGAAGAGCTTGTAAACCAATGTATATTTCGATGTCACGATCTTAGCAAGTATAATTTGTCGTCCAAATCTAAGTTTACGGGGAATATCTCCACCAAGATAAATTGATTGATGGTAATTTTCAATTTTTACCGATGTCACTCTTGGACGAGCTTCTAAACCAATTTTTATTTATTTCGATGTCACGATCTTAGCAAGAATTTTTCGTCCAAATCTAAGTTTTAGGGAAGTATTTCCACCGATACAAATTGCTTAATTCTAATTCTCCATTTTTACCGATGTCACTCTTGGACGAGCTTCTAAACCCATGATTTTTATTTCGATGTCAAGATGTCTTAGATTATCGATAATCAAGAGAAAAAAGATAACACCCTAATTATAAATCTATGAACAAAAATCAATGATGAAGCAAGTAATTGCATATGAAACCCAATTACGAATTACAAACAACTTACTACGAAACAAGTGATTTGAAATCAGATGAGACCTAAAACTAATTACGCTACAAACAAATTAAATAAGGTGAAACCTAATGATGCAAAATCATTGGTGAAACTAAAAATCAGTGATGCATGTTGGTTTTCGACCATCAATTATCATTGAAGAACAATGGAACAAAATTTGGTGTTTCGACTTACCTTTTGGAGAATTTTGATCGTCTTCTTAAACCTTTTCTTGATCTTTTTATCTTTCTTTTCTCTTGTTTCTTCACCTGTTTGATTTAGGTCAATAATTTTTTTTTGATTTAGGTTAGATTTCTGATCACTGAGCTCATAAAAAAAAATTATGATGTAAAAAGATGGGAGAATCGAAATTGGTTTTAAGATCTGAGTTTTTGGAAGAGAAGAGAACGTTTTAAGGAAAATGTGATAGAAATGTACGCTCTTTGAAATAATAAATGGGTGTGGTATTTTTTATGGGCTGAAATATATGAAAGGGTATTTTAGAGAGTTTAAGTAATTTGGGGTTTTTGTGTTATTTTTATTTGATGGGGTTTTTGTGGATGAATAGTAACACCTTTAAGATTATAATCCATGACTTATCCGCAAAATAAAAGATGAGTAATAACCTGAAAAATTACTAAGTTAAATTCCATCCGAAGGTACTACAAAAATCTTGTTCGTATAAAATATAACGGACACAAGTTGGGTCCATGATTTGATTATATGTGGAATACATAGAGTGATTTTAGAAAGAACTCTATTATTGGGGCTTAAAAAGTCTTGATTTTTTGGGGGATTTCTAGGGTAACCAAATAAGAATTGGGACACCCCCCGTCAATTTTTTATAATGACCAATATGACCCCATGTGATTTTAGATAATAAACTTGATTAACATTATTAATCATGATTAGTAGATCAATTAAGACTAATCCATCTTTTTAAGTTAGGTGATGTAGATGAAATCAAACCAAAAAAAATCAGAGGGAGGAGGAGGAGGAGGAGAGAAGAAGAAGAAGAAGAAGAGAAGAAGAAGAGGAAAAAAATTATAGAATTTTTTTGGCAATGAGTGTCAAGCAAGACTTTTGATGTAAATGACCCTTTATCTTCCAAATATGATAACATATTAATACTCATCAACAACGATCAGTTCTTTGCTGATTTTTCAGAAAATCATGAATTTTTTTCTCAAACTCAAAATAAACCTTATGAACCTTACTATGATTTCGAAGGACCAACCCAAAAAGAAGAAGAAATCAAAGAAACAAATTCTCAAGATCACCAGGTATACCTCTATAGAAGCTCCAATTTCAGTTTTTAAGCTCAGAGTGGCTAGAAGTTTCGAATTTTTCCTTCCGCAAACCCTAGGTTTCCAGCCACCGGGTACAATCACGACTGGGAAACCATGAACTCCTGGTCATTATTTTGTTATACGTCTCACAATTCATGAACTCCCAGCCGTTATGAAACCTTACAGATGGAACGATGAAAAGTTCCTGGCCGTAACTAGTCAATTACAGCCAGGAATTTTCTACGTGCATGAGAAGCGTTTAATACTGTCGGCGGTGGTTAGGTTACCTGGACGAAAGTATTAAATGCCATTCAACGTTGACGGCGCCGGGTGGGTAACCAGCCTTATATAGTTTTACGGCTCGTTTTCTAAGCCGAAATCTGACTCAACCAAATACAGGGAAACCATCGACCAAGAACTCCTATATGTAAACCTTTTACGATTGGGACCATGGGTGGTCAAATGAGACGTGTAATTTGTAACAGCTGGAATATCCCTAGTCGACCCAGATGTATATGGTATTACGGTTATAACGCTACTTTTCGACCTAGCCATGATTTGAGTGACGGTGGGGTTTTCAATTTATACCCAGACACTTCTGTGTATTTTTTGACAAATGATGTGACATATTTAATTTTATTATAGATTTTACCGTACATTTATGGAAGACCAAGAGGTGATTATGGAAGACCAACCCCCACCGGTGCAAGTTTTCGAGGACACAAGTGCTCACTATGCAAACAACTATGAGTGGAAAGATGCAAAGAAGTGGGTTCGAGAACAAGGGATAAAAAAGATGTGCATCATAGTCCAGAATAAACAAGTTACACATAACATCTTTTAAATGGTTTGCGAGTGTATTGGAAAGTATGAGAGCTCATTGGAAAAAGGTTAGTGAGTATAAACCAAAAACAACGAGGAAGAGGGGACGTTATAATACGAAGAAGTGTGGATGCCCTTTTAAGCTTAAATTTAAATATAACGACGACAAAAAAGTGTGGTATATGGAAAAAGTAGTCTCGGGTTATCATAGTCATCCCATTCCGAAGAGTTTGATCAATCATCCTTATTCGGCAAGTCTCAACCCCTTAGAAAAGGACTTAGTACCGCGTGTTCAGTAAAAGACGCACAAAACCTATTGATATTCTTAGTGGCGTGAAGGTGTTAAACCCCTAAAACTCATCCTCATTGGAAACTATCTATGACGAAAGAGAAAAATTTAGAAATGAGTCATGGAAAGATAGGGTGCTTATGCAACAATTATTATTTTTGTTTGAGGAGGCAAAGTACTCTACCTCCTATGTCAGGAATGACGAACATTAAGTGGAATATATTTTCATCGCGAATACGGAATGTGTAGAATTGACAAGATGCTTCCATCAAATTCTCTTTATGGAATGCACGTTTAAAATGAACAAGTACAACATGCCGATATTGAACTTTGTTGGGAAAACATCTAAAAAGTCCACATTTACCGTTGCATTTTGTTTCTTGAAAGATGAGTCGAAGGAAAGTTATTTGTGGGCATTGCAAAAGGTCAAGTTATTGTATCGAGAAGGTGATACTCCTAGGGTGTTGATTACAGATAAGGAGAAATCATTGATGTGGGCCATACCACGTGTTTTTCCCGACGTGCATCACCATCTTTGCACGTTTCATCTATGGAACAATTTGCAAACTAATTGCAAGAGGGTTATTTGGCCAGCAAAAAAGACTGAAATGGAGAGGATCAAAAAACTACCCAAAGAGAAACAACAAGAAGCAAAAGACTAGTTTAAGATCGATAGCGAGATAACAGAGGTTAAATGGGCGGATTTTCAAGGTGATTGGGAACAATTAATATAGTCACTCACGGAAGATGTTTTTTCGCAAGGGAACGTTTTCTACTGGAAAAATGGGATACCTACCCGGATGTTATACAATATTTGAAAAATGAGTTATTGGATCCCCACAAAGAGAATTTTGTAAGTGCATTGGTAAACCGTTATAGATATTATGACAATCAAGCTACAAGCACGGTGGAGTCTTCTCACTATCGGTTCAAAAGGAAGTTAAATGGTTGTGGTGGATTTGTTGTTGTTTTTGAAGCTATGGTTGAATATTTCAAGCGTGATCTTGATAGAATTAAAGGGGATTTTGAATGGAGCCGATCTAGAAGGCTTGTCGATTATAGGGATAACCCTTGTCTCCAGGGAATACATTTATGCGTTTCCCAATGGGAAATCTTAAAATTTATGGAGCAAGTGGAGGCTTGGGAGAATGCTAATATTCCACCGGGAGTGACATGTAATTGTCCTATCAAGTCGGATTTGTGCCTCCCATGTAAGCATATGGTATCCAATTACCCCACAAGGATGATTCCGATCAAAGATATAGATCCATCCTGGAAACAACCAACATTCAGCGATCCATTACCCAATCAAGGTCTTGGGGACGTGTTTTGCGACACCGTTGCTCACAAGGAAATTTTTGAGAAGTATACGTCTTTATTACCGGCGCAAAGGAAACTTTGGTTATATGAATTGCGTAAATTCAATCGTCCATCACTAGAGATGATATTTTTGAACCTACCAAGGTGAAGGGAAAGGGTAGGCCTTCAAACAAAAAAACGAGGAAAACGGAAAGGGCAGAAGCTAAGAGAAAGGTTCAATAGGGTCCACAATTGACTCCTTCTATGCATAGAAATCTTTCGGGTTTTAAAAAGTTGAATGAGTTGTACAAGGAGTCGAAATATACGGCTACAAACAAACGTAAGAGAAGGGAAATGGAAAAGGCGGACCAATCCGAGATAGTAAAATAAAGGTAAAAGGCCCCAAGAAGAAGGTGGTTGTGGCATCCCAAGAAGGTTCAAAAAGAAAAGTTGGTAGTGGAGTCAAATTAAAGAACCGGTTGTTCCATCCCAACAAGGTTCAACAACTGAACAAGGTAGTAGAGTCCAAAGGAAAGTTGGTAGTGTAGTTGGTATTAAGCAATTAGCGATAAGCCGAGGTAATGATGTCAAAGGAAAAGCACCGTTGGTCGAACCATCGCAAAATCACCCCACAAATAATTATTAGTGGTGATAAAGAGACGGTTTATATGGACGTAGGATCAGGTATATCACCCCCTATATACGATGCATTTAATTATATCCGACCTACGTACACAATATACAAAAATTACATGCACTTTTTACCACATTTTATTCATCAATACGTCAAGTCCACCGACGTGTGCGGGGGACGGAAATTGTGATAACCATGTGTTCGTAGATCAACTTGGACCCTTTGTGGAGGATGCAAGAGATTGGAATGTGAACCAAATTACTTATATAGGGGAAAATATTTGCTTGAATTACGGTTTTACCCTGATTTCTACAAGCCGATGATGATATTCGAAAGAGATGAAACGGAGGCGGCGCTAAAATGAGAGGTTCGAAGCATTTGAACGACGTTTAAGGAGCAACGCTAAATTGACAGTTGAATATAGGATGAGAATTCCAATATGTGGCTATCTACTCGCCAACGCATTCCATTGCGTTATTCATTCCATCTCATATGCCGATAGTGCTATATACGCACCAACAAGACGTATTTTTATGGAAGATGAATCAACAAGGATAATCACCATGAGGTTTGTGAAGATGAGCCATTTTATCGGCCTCCAATTGAAAGAAGAATGCCCATTACCTCTATTAAGGAGGGGAGATGGTGGTGACAATGAAATATCATTTGGTTGGTGTGTTAGGTTCGAAGAAAGATTTGAATTGTGGATAGCATTGCAGTTGTCAAGGGATGCGCCTTGTATACTAATAACTTCCAATGAGGATGACTATGAGACTTTCGATGATGATGATGATGATGACTATGAGTCAATGTGGTGTGAAGGTCAGTGATAATATGATAACAATGTTATTTTGAAGGGTTGATAGGTGTAGAATACACCGTATTTACTATCTATTTGTTATGCTTTCTTTGCTACTTTTTCGTGTGAATTATGTATTTTACGTTTGTTTATTTACAAGGTACTTTGGAGTCACATGGAGGAAAAGAAGAAGAAATCGTTCAATTTGGGCCAAAGGGGCAAAATTGTCATTTCATGGCGAGCGATACTGGGATCCGATCCAAGCTGAGCCGAGTTGCGCGGAGTCAAATCACGGTTAAGGGGCAGCTGAATGGAATAGTAGTTTCAGTCAGCCCTTATCTTGGGGTGACTAGAGTCATCTTGGTGGTGTGTATTAATGTGTTGGGTGTCTCTAGCTGGTTACTACCCAGACCCATAATACAGACCCGGCCCATAATCCAGGTCCGGACCCGGTTCTTATCTAGCCCTAAAAAAATCGAGAGATGTATTATCTCATTCACCACCTCTTTCACCTGAAATGAAAACAAAGAAGTGGATGCGTCTGAAATTGAGAGATTGAGTGAGAAATCGAGAAAGAAATAAAAGCAGTGGCTGCTGCTTATTAAACCAAGAGAATAGATTCGAGAGAAATGAAGAAGATTGTTCTGGTAATGAAGAAATAAATCGAGAAGGTGATGGCAGCTCTGTTAATTCAGAGGGAGGAATCAAGAAATTGGGTTGGCCTTGAGTTCGTGCTTGGTTGGAGGATTGAGAAAGAAGAAATGAAATAGGGTTCGTTCTTTTGTTGTTCTTCTGATGGGTTTCTGCTACTTGCGAGATAATGAATCATATGAAGCAAAGCTAGGGTTTGGTTAATCCAGGAAGAACAAGGACTAGCAGATGAAAAGAGACCTGGGTATTGATTAAATTGAAATTGGGTTTTACAGAATCTGAAATTGGTTGGATATGTGCAACTGAACTGAACTGGTTGGTTACAACTCAGGTGTGAGCTCATCGCTGAGATGCAATGATGGCTGGATTGGTAGAGTGGTGGTGCTGTGATAGAACAAGTTGTAGTAATTGATGATTCTGTTATTGTTATCAATTGCAGTTGAAGAGAGTGATGAAGAGAGTAATGGGTCTGTGTATGATGAGATGAATATGAACTGCAGCTGATGTTACCTGTGATACATATTTATTGAACTGGTTGATATAAATGGAAGGTGCCATGGAGAAGCAAGAACTGGAAATTGCAGGTGCTGAGCTGCAGATGTTGTTGCAGCCTGGGATTGTAATGGATGGTTACAGGGTTCTGGTGATGGTTATAACTCAGGCTGGAAGTGGCAGCTGGAGTTGGTATTGAATTCAAGGAAGGTCTTGTGTGTTGCTGCAGAATGAAAGGGCGAGCAGCTGTTGCACCTGAAGTGCTTGCGATGATGCTGAGCAAGGAATGGAATTGCAGGCTTAGAAGGATATGGCTAGAAGTGGTGATCATGAGGTGCAGCTGCAGTTATTTGCTGTGGCAAACTGAATATGCAAGCTACAGATGTTGCAAGTGCAGGTTATGGCTGGAATATGAAGCTACAGGTCCAAGTTGGTAGAATCTATGGAGTAGAAAATAGCGAACTGCAGGTCTGCTGGTGCTGCAATGAAGGATCGAATAAGTTGGAATGGAAATGCAGGTGGTGCTGTAATATTTCTGATAATATAGGACACAGGATATGAATGGCAGTTGCAACAGAACTGGAGTTGCAAAGATTCAAATGGGAGTTGCACCTGTGAAGAGTGCACAACCATCATGACTGAGACTGAGTTGCACTGAAGTGCAATCATGGAGCTAACTTGGTGATGGTCTGAACAAGATGGCATTGGCTTAGACCAATTCAGCTGAGTTAGCCTGTGACTCAGACATCATTATCTGACTAGCAGCTGACTCATCATATGACTGAGTTACCAGATGACTCAGTAGTGACTCGGTAACCTTGACTGAGTTGACTCGGTTGACCTGACCAAGTTGACTCTTTTGACCGGTGACTGGGTGGACTTTGCCGGTCATCGGATCTGTTTTCCAGCCACTTTTATGGGACTCCGGCGATGACTTTTGGGCAGAATTTTATATGGGCCTTTTCTAACACATGGGCTTGGTGGACTCCTATCTATGGACTTTGAAGACTTTGACCTAAATTTGGAAAGCTAAGGAATATAAAAGGAAGACTTCTACAACTTTTGAACACAACAATTTATTTTCTACTTGGAGTTATGGAGGAGAACCGTAACTAGGGTTTGCTTTCGTTTTTTTATCTTCTTTATTCAATTGATATTTTTTGATGATGAACTCCATAGCTATGAGTAGCTAAATAACTTTCACTGGTTAAGGATGTAATCTTGAATCTAAAACTTGTGTTTGTTTAATCGATTAGTTTTCTCTTGTTATCATCGTTCTTATCTCTACTGCGCTTATGATCACATGATTGATGTATTGTGATTAGGACATAGATGTTTGATTAGTTAAGTGGCCAATTAATTGACCCTTCATCCTTTTCCATAGCTATTTTAGGGTTTTCATCAAACGATAATCCCGAATATTAGTAGCATGATATGTTGACGGTTTGTAGTGATACACTCTCGTCATCATATGTAGAGTTAGACCATTGTCCGAATTATCATGCGCAATGTATGATAGTTGCAGTGATTAGCCTTTCCGAAACTTATTGCACCTAGGAATTAGAACTTAATTAGCGTAAGGCGTTAGGTTGTTCTTTAGGTAGAATTCACATATCTTTTTGGTCTTCGACTTCGGTTTCAACTATGATGATAAGCACTTGAACTTCGTAATTCCTTGACAATTTGTAACTCTTTTCCTCAAAATCCTTGTCGCTTGAAACTTCCTTATAAATTTTTCTTCCCCACGGCTTATTAAATAAATAAAAACCAAAAAGTAACAAAAATTTCTCTTATCATCATTTTTTTTTGTAATGAGAATTCAAAACTTTCTCTTATCATCACTTTTTTTTAAATGATAATAAGAGAAATAAAATACAAAACAAAGTGAAATAAAACAAACCATGTTCGTGGGAAAAGTACTTTACCGCTTGATTCTTCACAACTTGTATCGTCTCGAAATCATAAACTTCAATAATTCTCACCTTTTGCTTTTCTTTGCTCTTGTAAATAAGTTTTCATACTTGGAAATAAAATTTGCTCTTTTCTTGTTCCGTTGCTTGCAAACCTTAAACGTTTTCAACTTTCCTTGTAGATTTTGATGTCGCTCCCTTGTTGATGATGATGGTGTCTCTATGGACCCGTTGTTGTCGAGAGAGAGAATGATGCTAACTGCAAATCGAACTACAAGAAGGAGGCTTTCATCCATAGACGTCACCTTCATGATTGAAAAAATTAGCACTCGAGAGATCAAAAAGTAGTGATTCTATTGGTGGGAGGTTGGGTAGCTCACCATTCTAGCTGGAATTAATGTACGGTGACACACACTCAAAAGAAAGCTTTTTAGTCATTATCAACAACTCTAATAATGCATTTCTCCCTGCTCCTAATTTGTATCACCGGCATGATTAAATCCATTATTTAACACTCTAACAAGTAAGAAATCTGAACGTAGTTCCCTAACACTTCCAAGTTCAGTTATGTCGGTCAGAATTCTCTATGTAAACATTCCTAGAATTATGCTAGTGACTCTAAAATCTCTAAAAGTTGGAGGTTTTATGCAAAAAACCTTTTTTCTGTTTTTTCTTATCATCATTTTTTTTTAACTAAAGGTATCAAATCAACTAACTAACATATAAATGCTCCCCCACGCTTAAACTTTACATTGTCCTCAATGTAAATTAAGTCATCCAAAGTAAAGTTCAAGGCGGGAAATTTCGCAATTCATACACATAAACAAATATAAAATGCTTAAAATAAAAAGATAAAGATACAAAACCGGTGGGTTGCCTCCCACTAAGCGCTTGGTTTAAAGTCGTCGGCCCGACTTTCTGCTCCAATTACTCCTCCAGAGGGAGTGCATCCACTAAATTGACTCCTTCCACGACTTCCGAAGAGAAGTTCTCATAATATGGTTTCAACCGGTGCCCATTCAATTTAAGCTCATTTCCTGTAGCTACACTATGAATTTCCACTGCACCATGAGAAAACACATTAGTCACAATAAAAGGTCAAATCCAACGTGACCTTAATTTACCTGGAAATAATTGCAAGCGAGAATTAAACAAAAGAACTTTCTTCCCAATAGAAAATTGTTTCTTTGTGATCATATTATCATGAAATGCCTTAGTTTTCTCCTTGTAAATCCGTGAGCTTTCAAATGCATCACTGTGAATCTCCTCTAGCTCTTGGAGTTGTAACTTCCTTTTCTTTCCAGCACCATCTAACTCCATGTTGCATTGTTTAATAGCCCAAAACTCCTTATGCTCAATTTCCATGGGCAAGTGACAAGGTTTACCATACACAAGCCTAAAGGGAGACATCCCAATAGGTATCTTGTATGCGGTTCTATATGCCCACAAAGCATCATTGAGTCGCGAACTCCAATCCTTCCTTGTTGGATTCATCGTCTTTTCTAGAATGGACTTTAACTCGCGGTTAGACACCTCGGCTTGTCCATTGGTTTGTGGATGATAAGGTGTTGCAATCCTATGCGACACACCGTACTTCTTTAGCAAGCTTTGCAAGAACCTGTTTTTGAAATGCGAACCTCCATCGCTAATTATCGCCCTTGGAATTCCAAACCTTGCAAATATATTAGCTTGCACAAAATCTGAAACAACTTTAGAATCATTAGTTGGGGCGTCCTTAGCTTCCACCCATTTCAAGACATAATCCACAACAAGCAAAATATAATAATTCCCACTAGAATTGAAAAAAGGGCCCATAAAATCAATTCCCCATACATCAAAAACCTCAACAAATTGGATAATATTTTGTGGCATTTGATTTCGAGCACCTAGATTGCATGTTCTTTGGAACCTATCACATGTGATACAAAATACATGCGCATCCTTAAACAAAGTTGGCCAACAGAAACCACATTCTAGTATCTTGAGAGCGGTTATCTTGCTCCCAAAGTGTTCTCCACAAGCATAAGAGTGGCAAAAAGACAATATAGAGTTAAATTCAGATTCGGGAACACACCTTCGAATTACTTGGTCACTACAATGTTTCCATAAGTAAGGATCATCCCATATGTATTGGTTTCCCAACTTCTTAAGTTTGTCCCTCTCAGAACGGGACAAGTTCTTTGGTATTTGTTTATACACTAAGTAATTAACAATATCAGCGTACCATGGTTCTCCAAAGGAAATGGAGAAGAGTTGCTCATACGTGAAACTTTCACGCAATGGGATAACTTCCTTGTCCACAACAAGTCGGATCAAATGATCCGCAACGGTATTCTCAATTCCTTTTTTGTCTTTGATTTCAAGATCAAACTCTTGCAAGAGTAAAATCCACCGTATTAGCCTCGGTTTCGCGTCTTTCTTTGTAAACAAGTACCTAAGCACCGCATGATCAGAAAAGAAAACAATTTTTGTACCAATTAGATAAGAGCGAAACTTTTCCAAAGAAAAAACAATGGCTAATAACTCTTTTTCAGTTGTTGTGTAGTTTTGTTGGGCCTCATTTAACGTTCTACAAGCATAATAAATGGCATGAGGTATCTTCCCCACACGCTGCCCAAGCACTGCACCAACCGCATAATCACTAGCATCACACATAAGCTCAAAAGTCTTGTTCCAATACGGTGGTTTAATGATAGGGCCTAAAATCAAAAGTTCTTTCAAATGATTGAATGCCGCCACACACTTATCATCAAAGTTAAATACCACATATTTTTGCAATAAGTTACATAGTGATGATGCTATCTTGGAAAATCCTTTATGAACCTACTATAGAAACTTGCATGACCAATAAAAGAGCGTATCTCCCTCACCGTAGTGGGAGGGGTTAGAGCAAGAATAAGGTCTATCTTAGATTTATCAACTTCCAAGCCTTTAGAAGATATTATATGGCTTAAAACTATGCCATGAGTTACCATGTAATGACACTTCTCCCAATTTAGCACAAGATTTGTTTCAACACATCGTTCAAGGACTAGTGAAAGGTTGTTCAAATAAAGGTCAAATAAATCACCAAATACACGAAAATCGTCCATAAATAGTTCGATGATGTTTTCAACATACTCGGAGAAATACTTACCATACACCTTTGAAAAGTAGATGGAGCATTGCACAAGCCAAAAGGCATCCTTCTATATGAAAAAGTACTGAAGGGGCAAGTGAAAGTGGTTTTCTCTTGATCCTCCGGTGCTATCACAATCTGATTATAACCTGAATAGCCATCAAGAAAGCAATAATAAGAGTGTCCAGCTAAACGTTCAAGCATTTGTTTAATAAAAGGTAACGGAAAATGATACTTCCTAGTGGTGGCATTTAATTTTCTATAATCAATACAAACCCTCCAACCGGTTTGCACACGAGTTGGTACAAGTTCATTCTTATCATCATCCACCACCGTCACACCCGATTTCTTTGGTACCACTTGTACCGGGTTTACCCATTTACTATCGGATATGGTGTAGATAACACCCACGTCCAAAATCTTGAGTATCTCCTTTTTCACAACTTCCATCATTGGGGGGTTCAATCGACATTGCGCTTCCCTTATAGGCTTTGCATCGTCCTCTAAACGTATTTTGTGCATACAAACAACAGGGCTTATACCCTTGATATCAGCGATTGTCCATCCTATGGCCGTCTTGTGCATACTTAGCAACCTTAGAAGTTTTTGCTCATGTAATTCACTAAGCTCGTTAGAAACAACCACAGACAAATCTTCCTTATCACCCAAATACAAGTACTTTAGGTGATCGGGAAGAGGTTTCAATTCTAAACTTGGAGATTTAACAATAGAAGGCACAAGCTTATCATCATTGAAAGGTAAAGAAGCATAAGAAATATTCTTAATTGCTTATTTTTCCGGTAATGAGTCAAGAGAACTAATGGTTTCCTTAGTATCATCATCATACTCAAAACCATATTCCGTAGGTATAGTGAGCACGGTTCCCAATTTATCGTCACCATTAAACTCAAACATTTGCTGCACCAATGTATCCATCACATCAATGGAGAAACAAGAGTGGACATCACTAGGATATCACATCGTCTCGAAAATGTTGAAACGTATTATTTCTCCATCAAACTCCATAGTTAGCGTTCCCTTGTCCACATCAATAATGGTTTTAGCCGTTTTCATGAAGGGACGCCCATGTAGCAATGGAAGAGACGAGTCCGGTGAACCTTTGTCCATCTCTAATACGCAAAAATACGCTGGAAATACTAGTTGATTAACCTGCGCAAGAACATCCTCAACAATACCCATTGGGTAGACATTAGAACGATCAACTAATTGCAACAAAATTCTAGACCTTTTAAGAGGACCCAAATCAAGTGAATTATACATAGTTGCGGGCATAACATTAATGGATGCACCTAAGTCCAACATATCTTTATTCAATGTAGTGTTACCAATTTTGACGGGAATGTCAAAGCTACCGGCATCCTTGCACTTTAGTGGGAGTTTGTATTGTAAGATTGCCGAAGCATTCTCCCCCACACTTAGCACTTCATTACCTTTGAGCTTTTGCTTATTGGTACACAAGTCCTTCAACACCTTTGCATATTTTGGAACTTGCTTGATTGCATCTATGAGTGGTATATTCACATGGATCTTCTTAAGAATATCTAAAATCTCCTTTTCTAGTTCCACCTTTTTGGAATTTTCAAATCTGCGAGGAAAAAGTAAAGGAGGAACATAGGTAGAAATCGGAATTTTAGAGTTAGAAATAGGTACCTCAGAAGTTTGGGGAGAATCCTCATTCTTCTCCTACAAAACAGGTTCCTTTGTTGTTTCCACCTTGCCCGAATCAGTAACTTCGGGTTGCACAAGTTGTGTACCACTTCTCAACGTAATTGCATTAACACCCTCCGTTGGGTTGATAGATTGAGAAGGGAGTTTCCCACCAATTTGTGCTTCACTTGGTTCAACTCAATAGCCATGGAACCCATTTGTGTCTGCAAATCCTTTATTGCACTCTTGGTATCCTTTTGACTTTGTTGAAACATGGTTGTAATGCCTTGCAGCATCGCTTGAAGCTTTTCATCAATACCGGAAATTTTGACTATGTTGTTATTGCGGTTGCTGAAATTGTTGTTGTTGTTGTGGTTGGAATCCACTCGGACGGTTGAAAGTAGATTGTTGAACTGCTCTTTTCTTGTTCGCATAGATAAAGTTGGGGTGATCTCCATCCGGATTGTAAGTATTAGAGTAGGGATCATACCATCTTTCCTGATTTGGATATATCACATTAGTTTGTTCATTAGCGTTTTCATACCCTTGAGGAGAACTCAGTATCACCGAGGCTGCAACTTGTTGCATCATTGCCATCATGTTACCCATTTGTTGACGAAGTTCCTCCACCTCTCTCACCTCATTAACTCTCCTAAGAAGCACATCCGAACCACGATTTGAAAATTGTTGCGAGTTCGCAGCCATACTTTCAATCAAATCCGTAGCTTGGGCCACCGTCTTGTTCACCAAAACACCACCACCCGCGGCATCAAGAAGAGATCTATCACTAGCTTGGAGACCTTCATAGAAGTATTAGGCCATTTACGATACAGAAACATTTTTTTATTAATAAACATTTTTTTTTCTTTAAAAAAAAAGTGAAACCTCATTTACATTGATAATAATCTTCTGATTCAAAATCGTGAAAGATTACATGACTGATATATTAATAATCAACAAACCACATAATAACAAAGTTGCAAAACGAGGTTTGATGCAGAGCTTTAACCATTCTGAATCGTTTTTTGAGTAACAAAACAAGATTAAATGGCCCAATTTGAATAAAAATAACTCATCTAAACCATATAACAATCGTAGCATTAGTAAAGATGGTAGGATACAAAACTCTAACCAGAGGTACGTGGCAATTCTTTTCCAACCATTTAATTAGTTATTTATCGAAGAGGAATATTGTCAAACAATTCAAGATTTATCTTTTCTTACCTATCTTTCTAAAGCTTAAGAGATTGATTAATCAATCAAAAGCGCGTGAAGGGACCACCAGCTTGTACTAACAGATAGGAGTGGTTTAACCAATTACAATTAATAAAATGGCCTTTACTCGAGGCTTATGCGTAACATGGCAAGTGTTGCTAAATGGTGCACATGATCCCGCAGTGTCTTTTCTTACGCGGTTATCTGAATGCCTCTGTTAAAAATTGCGACTGATTATTGGCTTAAAATATATTTATATTACGTCTTCCTGAAATTTTGCTTTTGCTTTTGAATATGAGTTATTTGTTGTTTTGAGTGACAATGTCTACTCGCAGCATTCTAAATTTCGAGTATATCGTAGAAAAATGCATATACAGTACGAGTGCTGGGATAACAAACACTGGCATTTACATTTCTAGAGGGTAAATTTGACAAAAACGATACATGTACCGAAGTGTTACGCTTCAATATGTACCGGACACTAATAGGAATGACCCCTGCAAAACTCTAACAGTGGCGGTCCCACCATCTCTATTAGAGCTTCGGGGCAAAATGAAGTGCAATTTTCGATCATTCTATCACTGCTATAAATTTGATATGGTGCTCACGGTTTCACCAAATTTCTTTGGCATTAACTATACCTTACAAAGTACGAAAAAAAAGGTAAGTTGACCGAATACGCGCAGACCGCGGAACTTTACTGTTTAAACTGCTAAACCCATGTTTAAAAAGTATCCATGGGTTTAACTGCTAAACCCATGGATAGCAGTTTGGCATTAACTGCTAAAAAGTACCCATGTTAAACTGCTAAACGGCGGAAATTTCTTTGGCATTAACTGTACCTTACAAAGAGTATCCATGTTTAAATTTCAGAGAGAAATCCTCCCCTGTCTTTTAAGTCAAAAAAAAAAAAAAAATTAAAAAATAAAAACACGAAAAAAGAGAAATCCTCAAAGGTAAAGTGTGCAACCATCAATGGAAAATGCCAAAAACTGTGGGGTTGAACCCGAGGTCTGCCCGTCCCTATATACCCACAAGCCCATCAGTCCACAGGTTACATGGACAATTCCTACTAGGGATGGATATCCGATAGCCGTTTCTGAATATCCAGAATCCGTTAGGATAGTTTTTGACATAACGGTTATCCGATAACGAAATCGAAATATTTATCGAAATTTTCTTTGTTGTCGTTACGATATATGCTTGAGATATTTTCCATTTTGTTTAATATCAGTTGATGCTTGGAATAAAATCAACTGACATTTCTTTGAGAAAGGGCGGGGCTTTCAATTTATAGGGTATTGACTCCTTAAGTTCATCGCAGTTTTCCGTTGAGAACATGGGAAAAGTCACCCTTGAAGTACTCTCATTGGGAAAAATCTAACAAAAGGAAATCACAGAAAAAATATCATAAATAAAGTATAAACTTAGATCGTAAGAATCGACTATAGTGATGGATGTGAGTGAAGTCAGGCTTGTGCTATCCAAGGTTACGCTTACTACTTCATCATCTCCTTTTACTTCCAATTCCTCAAGACAAGCAAATGCGACTTGTGTGATTCTTAATTTCCCGTAGCCATTAATTTTTAGCTTTCTTCAGGCGAGTGGTTTCTTAACAGAAGTTATTGGAAAAAAATAATAATATCCGTTAACCTTGTCGTAACAGAATCGGCTGGAGTTTTCGTTGGAAGTTAACAAATATCGGATATCCGATAACAATTAACGTAACGGAACCGGCTAAGTCAATATCCCTTTTGTTAGTTTCCGTTGACAACCCTAATTCCTAAAGTATGGAGGTAATTAAAATATCCAATTTGAAAGAGTATCCAGAAAAATGGAGCTGAAATCCATCGTGGATGAAAAATCAAATAAGATAATCCGTTCAGCCATGAAATGGCCATCTTCTAAATATTGAAATTAGCAACCCTTATAAATATTGCTGAGTTGAATAAACTGTTACTTGATTCATCAATGTTTATAACAGTATCTAATTACTTATAAAAATGTTCATCCCATCGTTTAGTGACCCGATGTGAATAAAGAAAAAAAAAGATATATCCATCCGGGCACTGTCTATATGAGGTATCAGTTTTTCCTATAACCAGATGGACTCTCCATAATTACCTATATGTGTTTTAGGTGTCTCCTTTTGACTTCACAAACATGTGGATGTTCAGATCATCTATAATAACACTTTTTGATCCATAAAATGGATCATCATAAAGATATGGATGATTTTTTGTTCCATAGGAGTTTCCCTTGGGAAATACGTACTCTCTATGAGGAGTAGGGACAATCATAAGATCGATGGCTCGTAAGTCTTAGCAAGTTCGTTCAGGAATAAACACGCAACTTCGTGCTCTTGGTTATACAGACACATGTGCATGTGGTGGCATTATTATGATTAAGCGCAAAGATAGTGAATTGGGTGAATCAGCAGATTCATTGTTGCCCCACAATGGGCCTGCCAAACCAAGAAAATTGACGGGAAAACACTCAAATTTGGGAGTTTGCTCATCCCTTTTCAGATTGAACTGATAGTCTCAACAATAAAAGTGCAATTTAAACTGGAACGATCGTCCTATATTAGGTCGAGCAAGGATCATGTTGATACGTTGCTCGTCTCGTACTGAGCTGGTCGGTCCCAATTAAGCTTATGACGACCATTATCTCAGTTCATATAAATTTAATTAATTTTTACTTGAAAATCACACCTTCGTCACCCAAACTTTCCTATAGTTTTTCTTCCATTTCTAGCTAATCTCACTCTAATCAGTATCAATGCTTCCCAGAATTTGTGCTCTTAAGTATATTCAGGAAGAGAGGATTTACTCTTTGTAGAGCTTTTTTTTAGAACAAAACAAAATAAAAAAGCTGGGGTCTATCAACCACACCCAATATTTCGTTAAGAAATATGTATGGACTAACTCCAATACAATTCCAAGATAATCAACTAGACAGTTAGAGTTAATCAAGGAAAATATATCCAAGAGTTATATCTCTGTTTCTCAATGTAATCAGCAAATCAAACAGATGGAAATCCGCGATCCCGATTCATATGAGAAACAACTTGAACGGTAACAAAGACCAATGTTCAAGTGTTCATTAATTTTAATCAACAACCAAAGGTTGGATTTACCAATTGATTGAAATACGCACAACCTGTGAAATTTCAATTATATAAACAAATATGCAGAAAAGAAATAACACAGAAACCAGAAGTTTTGTTATCGAGGAAATCGCAAATGCATAAAAACCCTGGGACCTAGTCCATATTTGAACACCACACTGCATTAATCCACTACAGACTCTATCCTACTACAAGTTAACTTCGGACAGGAATGTAGTTTAGCCCTAACCAATCTCACACTGATTAAGGTATAGTCGTGTTCCTTACGCCTCTGAGTCCCATCATGACTCTACGCACTTGATTCCCTTAGCTGATCTCACCCACAAATAAGAGTTGTTATGACCCAAAGTACAAGACTTGATAAAAAATATGTCTTCCACGGAAAATTCTATTCTGATAGATAAATCTGTCTCCCACAGAAATACCTACGAAGTTTGTTGCATATTTTGATAAATCAAGGTGAACATGAACCAATTGATAATGTGGTCTTATATTCCCGAAGAACATCTTAGAAATATCAATCACCTCACAATAACTTAACTATATGGTAGTTGAACAAGTTATTGTAATCACAAAGAATGAAACGAACAGATTTGTGATTACTTTTTATATCTTACCTATCAGAGATAAATCTCGAGCAAATCTTAGAGAAGATAATACTCAATACGATATAACAAGTAAGATCAGAACACCCAACTACAGAGAAAATAGTTGGGACTATATTCAGAATCCCAATAAAGTATTTAAGTCGTTCACCTAAAATGGTTTTAGGAAAAACCTAAGTTAAAGGATAATCGATTCTAGTCGTAAATAGTATCACATAAGAGGTGTGGGGATTAGGTTCCCAATTGCTATAGTTTTCCCTTATATAGTCTTCAAATCATGGTTTAATAACTTTGTAACAAAGCAATAAACATTCATCGTTAGATGAAAGATGATTTAAAATTCAATCTAATATCTTTCTACCGTTAGATTGTCTTATCTTGTTACGCACAAATGAAATATACATTCATTTAGATATGGGTAACCGTACCTAAACATGTATATTGAGTTGGCTCAATAACAGTTAACCGAAGCTAGCCATATGAACACTTTTGTGTTAATCATGTTCATCTTAACACTTCTAGATCAAATGATAATCTAATGAATCTAATTGTGTTACTCATAGAGTTGTTCAATTGTTTACATTCTCATAGAAGTGTACAAGACATAATTGAAGCAAAATCGGATTGATTCAAAAGAATCAGTTCAGGAACATTTTAGCCACGGTTTGCAAAGATGACATTCCTTAATTTATAAATGTATTTGTTCATGAGTTTGAAAACATATTTAGCCGATTTTAGAACCTAACCTCATAAGTTTGCAAACGGGTACGCAAACTTAAGTTCCGGACTTTGGTCATGTTCGACAGTTCACAAATGGGTATGCATACTGTCGTTATGGACCGAACTCAAGTGAATAAGTTTTCAAAAGGGTACGCAAACTTAGTTTTCGGACTTTGACAGTTAAACCCGTTCAGATACAGGTATGCATACTTGGTTCGTGGACCTGAATCATTCTAACAAAAGTTTGCATACGGGTACGCATACTGTGTTATATCCAGACAATGATTTATTATTCTAAACTCTTATCTCAATGATTGAAACATTCTTAGAAGACAACTATAGTTGTCTCGCACAAACTATAAGATTATAAGCAATTTCAAGTGATCGAATGACCAATACGAAATATTCCTAGTCTACATCAGATGACTGTCTCACACAAATCATGTAATATGTTACTGGGTGATTTTCACATGATCATCTTTTGACTTCATAAGGAATAATTATGAACGTAGTTAAAGAAAAAAGCTTACCAACACATATTTCGAGAAAGATATAATCGATTTAAACTCAACTCGAAATATCAAATGTGTATAATGTAAAGTCTATATGACTATACGACTTTTTCTCAATAGGAGATATAATAAAATAAACTTCTGAGTGATAAATGAGTTAAAATCTCCACATACCTTTTCTTGATGAAGTTCCACAAACTTCCCTTAGTAGTTATTCATCTTCAATCGATGAACTCCGTGAAGTCTAAAGCTAAACTACACATTCGATCCTAATCCGAGACATAGCTATAAGTAGAATAGAAATCAAGACTTATAGTTTTGACAACTAAACTTGACAAACAAGCTTGAAATAGCAATGGTTACGAGTTCGACCGAGCAGTACTCTAACACAAAGTGTTAATGGTCATTAGAATATGTCAGTTAATTGTTAACGGGATAATATTTTAGCAACGTTCACAACATAAGTGGGAAATCTGAGGGGTCGTGATGCTAATCCTTATCGTCTTGTTTTCAACCAATAAGCCAAGGTGTCAATCTATTCCAAGGATTTGTAATGCGGGATAACTTCCATAAACATAACAGTGAAAATGGACATGAACTGATACAAAGAACTGTAACGACATGTCAACTATCTAACTAGTAATCTTTCGCTTTTTAGAGAGCTCCACAGGTTCAACCGTGATGAATACTACCTAGATGGTAATGAGGAGTCGTGTAGTTCTGAGACACGTGATGTCAGTTTTATTGTTGATGATTTTACTTGTGTCAACCATTATCATCAACATTATTACCAATAGAGCCATGCAAATATAAATGTTAAAGATAAAAATCGTTTCTTGAGGAGAAAACAAGTTTATTGTCATCTTATTCTGCAGGTATATTTATATGATGAATATCATCAAGAGGAATAATTAAGTTTGTGCTTAGGTCGTTAATTTTGTATACCTTATTATCTGGGTTCCAACTCCAACATTTATTCAATTAATCGACAATAATTATTCATATTGTATTGATGTTTTAATGTTAATTATTGACAAAAATAAGCTTCCTGAAACTGTTCTTAGGAAGAAACCGAAAGAAATCTAATAAATTAACATGATTTATGTGCCCCCATTTTTTGTATGTCTGATACCTATTTTGTTTTTTGAGAGCAAAAGAGAAAATTCTATTAAAAACAAAGATTTATCCGAAATATGAAGCTAAGATTACAAAGTGATGGGGGTTAAGAAAAATTGTTACCCACAATTGCCTCCCAATTTGAGATTAAGGTACTCAGAGAGTAACCTTCAAGCAACTTTGAATTTAAAAACCAATTATACAGAGTACAGTTGATGGAATCTGGTCAAGATTTCTCCGATAACCCCTGTAAATACAACTATTACGTTCATTCCATACATTCTTCCAAATTACAAAACGCAAGATACTCCATAGTTGTTGCATGAAACATCTTCTTCTCTTTCTTGGCCATTCCTAAATATTTCTCTTAACCGTCTTCGAAAATACTCATTGAATTTTGAACCTGTCAAGAAAGTAATGCCATAGTTTTCTTTTTTTGGTTCAGCGAAGAAATAAAACTATTGGTTCCCTGCATAATATAACAAAAAAGGTATTGACACGTCCAACTCTCTGCAGCATATCAAGAGTGCGAGATCCATCATGACAAATATTCCACATAAACAATGGAACTTTCAAAGATAGCTTTGGATTCCAAACTTGTTTGTGTTGAAAAGTAAGCAGGCCATCAATATCTAAAGACGCGTAGAAATTAACATTTGAAAAGTCAGGTCCATAAACCATATTATCCCCCAATGTGTTTTCTTGAGAGACAAAAATATCTCCTATAACATGTATCATATCGGCTACATCCCACTTCTTGTTCATACAAAGAAAAGCATTTTCAGGTTTGACAGTTCACAACAGTTCTTTGTTATTGGTTTTATGCATTGTTTGAAAGTCAAGTTAAGCTAGTTTTTGATTGGATGTGCAGGAACATTTTGACAATATTGTGAAACAGAGTGCTGCAGCTGGTGTTTATCTCAGTAGAGAAGATTCTGCTACATGATCCAGGGCCTTTTTTAACCCTATTCACTGTTGTGAACATATGAACAACAATTTTTCAGAGTCTTTTAACAATATGATCAACAAGATGAGAAATAAACCAATTACAATGATAGGAATAATGTATGCTAACTTAGTGATGGGTACATGGTACAATAGGAGGACTGAATCTGCATCATGGGTAGATGGTAATTTGGTTCCTACTGCTGTTACATTGATTAAGAAAATGTTGGAATTTGTGACTGACTATGGTGTTGACCCTTGTGTGACTGGAGAGTTATATATGGTGACTAGTCCAAAGAATTCTGTGTTCACAGTGAACATACTTGCCAAGACTTGCTCTTGTTTGCAGTGGCAGTTGAGGGGGTTCCCCTGTATGCATGCAGTGAGTGCATTGCATAGCATAAGGCCACAATGGAGAAAGCAAGATTTCTCTTTTTTTAAATATGTACCTTGTCTCAGAACTTATTGATGCAATTTCTAGGCCTTAAATGTATCTAGCACTAACCTTTACATACTCTGCTTGAGCAGGTACTGCAGTGATTACTATTCAGTGGAGAACTATAAGGCCACATATGCACCAACTTTTGCACCACTAGATGATAAAAGTGAATGTGTCCAGGTACTTTTTCTTCTTAAATTTGTAACTATATGCCCTATTTATATTCTCAACTACATTGATATAAGTGCATTTACAAGAAGAAGGGAACGACATCATTTGTTCTTGCAACCAAACATGAACAAGAAGAAATGGAAAGGCTAAGAAGAAATGATTTGAGATCCGTTTTCTGATTATTTGTATTTAAGAAGACAATATTTTTTTCTTTTGTAGACTTTAATTAATGCTGAATCAAAAGTGGCAGGTTGTTTATTAGTACATTTGCAGGTTACATTTTCAGATTATTGAGTTCCTTACATATAGCATTAAGTTGTAAACTTGAATGCATAATTCTGTTTTTTGCAGCAATGAAGACTTCATCTGAGACCCATTTAAAACCGTCACAATCTGTACAAGGGAGGTATGCTATGTTCTTGTTGTGTTCATTCTTGCAAAATTTCATCTCCATCTTTGATTTGCAGTGATCTTTGTTGCAGGTTTGATTTTGCAGTGGGCAGTTTTTGAAGCAATGACCAGATTCTCCGCAAGCGTAACAACCATTCTCTACTGGTAATTTCACCATCTTGCATTTGACATGATCGATGGCATCGTCAAACCATTCAAAGTACTGGCAGGTTGGAATTGAACACTTCAAAAACATTTTTTCGTTTGTTTCTTTTGCTTTTGAACACAATAGTTGCCTTACACCATTACATGGTATATATTTGCACCTGGAATAAATCCAAGGACATACCTTTGGATCATGAATTCCCTGTGCACAGATAAAACATGAAATTAGGGGTTGTTTTAATCTTAATCTTACCTTGCTGCTGCTACTGCTGCCTGGAGAGTTTACTTCATTTTGGCTCATGTCTTATTTATTTTTATTTTTTTGATCTGTTGAGTATGAAAAATACTATGGTTCTTCTCTGCAGGGCCTAATTTATATGAATGAAGCTGAATCTGACCGTTACAAATCCAACCGTTACAAATCCGACCGTTGCAATGAGTCATCGAGTTGACTCGATACTGGTTTGGTTACGAACTCAGACTAGGGTTAAGTCGTCTTTTACCTAGCAGGTTAACTGCCACATAGCCAGTTAACTACCTAAATCCGTTTTTTGAAAAAAACGGGATGGAAAATGTCAATATCGGCCAGTTTATATAAAGATTCAAAAAAAACGGCCAGTTTCTTAAATATGGTTCAAAAAGGTGGTTACTTTATTAAAAAGCCCAAGAAAAAATCCTTAAAGAGGTCTGCTACCTACAAGCCTAGTTAAAGAAAGAAAAACCCCTGTCCGATGATAACAAATCGCTGGGATCATTTCTCAACACCTTTACCAACGGTTTAAATAAATTTGATCCAAGTGGTTATGCTTCGATAAAAAAACAACATGTTGCTAGGCTTGTTGTATATATTTTTTTTTTGATGTTGGGATGATTGATATTAGGTATTCAGGGAAAATAAATAGCCCACCATAACACAAATTCCTAGTTCCGTCGCTGTTTACTCGGCGATAGTAGACTTCAATGGGTGTTACATTCGGAGAGTGGGCTTTTTTTTTTTAGAAATGAAAGTTCATGAAAGTGGATATTATGGGCTAATGTCGAATTTAAATGGAGAAATACTTCCTTCAGAAAAAAGTGGTTTCTGTCTATTATAATGGCACACAATTGCAAGCAAAATAGCCAAGTCTAAACATTACATAATCCAAGAAGCGCAACTCTCAAATCTAACCCGTGCTCCATGCTGATTATTTTGAACCACAGATACAATCATGGCTCAACAATGACACCAGAACCTTATGAAGAAGCATTTCTGGAAAATACGCAAACTGCAGCTTCCCAAGACACAACAAAGGGGAGATACCATATCTGTGGATCTGTTTTTGCATTCACATCCTTCCTTGGAGTAGTTGATCCTTAGTGCGAACTCCCATGTTCCTTGCTCTTCATTCAATTGCCTAGAAAGCTCCTTCATTCATATACTCAAATTGTCATGTTTATACATTCACAATTTTTTCTTGGCCAACAATGTCTGACACAGATTTGCAGTTACAGTCGGTTGCAGTAGCATCACATTCCCTAAGGTTTTTCATTATCAGAATCTTGAGCAAGTTCATCACTTGAACAGCATGCATTAGAGCAGTCAGTGGATCCAACATCTGACCAAAGGAAAAACAAGTTATGTACTTTTACATCGATTATTCTAGAGCAAACGGACTAATCAATTACCTGTGTCATGTTTGGGGCGAAGACCATTGCGATATTTCGTGCATTCATTTTGTTGAATTCTTCTTCATTAACCACATCAACCATTAGATCAATGGCCCAATTAAGCAGGGCCAACTTTGTCGGTACAAGCTGCTTAACAAGCTCCACACATTTCTCCTCAGTGTTGCATTCAAGAACTTGTTCAGGAGAAAGGTCATCTAGTATTCCAGTAGGAAGTTCGCGAAACCAGGCTTTTATTAAACCTGCCAAGCAGTGCACATCTATATCATCTGGTACAATTCCCTTGTTAAGCTGCTGCCTAACATGTTCTTCCTGACTGTTCTCTGGATTTATCCGAAAGATTCCTTCTGCCTATAAATGAACAAAAAATCACAAGGAAAAGGCAATTAACAAATTTTATGCAAGTAAGTCAATATATTTGTGGGAAGTCGCGCACCTTAAGACCTCCTTGTGAGTATAACCTCTCCTGCATTAGCAGGAGAATTGTAGGAACACTATTCCCTTTGGAGTCATAAGAGCACTGCATTGATTCGGCCGAGACCCCCAACACTCTAGCACTGCAGGAAAGCATCGGTGCTCTGTTAGATTTTCGAAGCCAAAGAAAACTTAGGAAATGAAAAAAGAGGGAGTATAGAGACCTGGCACTGGGGACTCTGCTGGGAACTTCTACCTCAAACTCAACCGGAAGTCCTAGGAACCCATTGAAACGATCAAACGTGACGTGCGTAATGTGACGGATATCAGTTGGCCATCCAATCTTTAACCGATGAAATGCCGAGATTACTCCATTTTGCTGACCGAAGTGGCGACACGGCTTCATCGATCTCCTGATAATCGATGCTGATGATGATAAGCAAAGAAATGAAACAGCTGGTGATTGAGGATACAACTGGTTTTGCTTTTCAGTCATTCCCCTCTTTCTTCTCCTTCCACTACCACCACCACCACCACTCTCCTCTATAACCATCACTTGTTTTGTCATTTTCCACCTAACTATCCAACAACCTCTATTTTTGTCTGTCTCTCTAGAGTCTAGATCACTCAAGAGACGAAGTAGGTAGATTCAAATCAAAGCATTCAGTATTTGAATATTTGTGCGAAAGTTGGAAATGACTAGTTAGTAGCTGCTAACTTTGATGTTTATAACGGCATTCAGTTTTTGGAATTTCACGCCTTCACTCAATTCAACTTTAGAAATAGTGGCAGGCAAAGACAGTGGGTGAGATTGGGCCGACAAGCTTTTCTTTTTTTCTTCTAAACCCAGAAAGTCACCCATTTTGAATTTGAAACTTTAAAAGGGTTCCGTTGTTGATCCATGGATCAATCGTACTTTACAGTTTACATGTTTCTTTTGGAATTACTTCGACTCTTTTGTTAGGCGTGTTTTGAATCTTACATGTTGAATTATTTGCAAAAGGAGTTTTTGCTCATTCTTTCGTTAAGTGTCGTTGAGTACATAATGGATATTCATTGCAACTAAGAAAGGGTAGGGTAAGTAACACATTAGAGAATTAGAAAGAAATGAGATTCGACTTAAAAGCATTATGATGGGGGTATTTTGCTTAGGTTTAGCTGCTAAAGGCCACCACTATGGGTCATTTCTTAGCCATAACGTGGCCAAAAACTTTGCCTTGGGACAAGCACTATGGTTATCCATTTGCTTGGCTATTGCTTTAAAAAGAATGAACTTTTGGGACTACTTAAAAAATGGGGACTACTCTTAAGTTTTTGGGGTGGACATTGGTAGTAATTTTGAGTCACCCCTTATCTGATTTTTTTTAAATACCTACTTTACTCTTGATGATAAACTTAATTAGTGTGATAAATGATTAGTGTTAGTGTAATGATTAGTAAGTGATTAGTGAGCTATATTAGTGGGATTGTTTTGTTATAACATTATTATTGAGAGATAAGAAGAAGAAGAAGGAAATATGAAGAAGAAGATGAGTGAACCCAAAAAGTCTTTTTTTGAGTTTAGTAATTATGATTTGAGTGATTCATGGTTGAATTGTGCAAAAATTTGGCCAAACTCAAAATTTCTGGAAAAACTTCGGTTACGTCAACCTAGTTCAGTAACCAAATTTAGCTTGCGAGGTAACCGAATTGTTCTTAATGTGTAGTTGGTTACTAAATTTAGCACACGCAGGTAACCGAACTACATGTTAATGGTGGTTTTCTAGGTATCGGTTATGCAATCTCCAAAACATGTAACCGGACTAATTTTATAGAGTTTACAGTGCATAGTTCGCTTTAGTCGATATCAATACCTTTGTTACCGAACTATTGAGTTCAGTTTTGTCGAGTTTTTCAGTTTCATGGCTGAACTTTCACAAACAAAATCTAAATACAGAGTTCGGTAAGGCCCAAATATATATGTAAACAAGAGTTGTTTAGATTTTATGGCCCCAACAACATATTTCGATGTAGCCATTTTTCTTCACCTGAACAACCTTGTTTACAAGGAAAAATAGAGTTCGGTTAAGAGAATTTTTTTTGCGAGCATACCGAACAAACTATTTCAACAGTTCGGTTACCCAGTGAAATTATCGGCAAAACCGAACTCATTCTTTCAAAGGAAAAATAGAGTTCGGTTTTGTCGAGTTTTTCAGTTTCATGGCCGAACTTTCACAAAGAAAATCTAAATACAGAGTTCGGTAAGGCCCAAATATATTTGTAAACAAGAGTTGTTCAGATTTTATGGCTTCAACAACATATTTCGATGTAGCCATTTTTTTCACCTGAACAACCTTGTTTACAAGGAAAAATAGAGTTCGGTTAAGAGAATTTTTTTCGCGAGCATACCGAACAAACTATTTCAACAGTCGGTTACCCAGTGAAATTATCGACAAAACCGAACTCATTCTTTCAAAAGAAAAATAGAGTTTGGTTTCGAGATTTTTTTTTGCGAGCATACTGAACAAATTATTTCAACAGTTCGGTTACCCATTGAAATTATCGACAAAACCGAACTCATTCTTTCAAAGGAAAAATATAGTTCAGTTACGAGAATTTTTTCTGCGAGCATACCGAACTGTTCTTATTTTGTAAGTTCGGTAAACAAATATTGGCCTAAGAGTTGCGAGCACACCGAACTGTTCTTATTTTGGAAGTTCGGTTACCAGTTCTAGGGTTAGAAAAAAAATTCTCCTAACCGAAATATCTACTGTAACTGCTATTTTCAATGGGTTTTGATGATTTCTAATCGATTTGTTCAACAAATAACCATTGAGTTCCATCTTGATTTCCTTTCTTGAACATCTTCCTTTCAAGAATAAGTTCAGGTTCCCATTTCTCATAATCAACTATTGTAGGCAAAACTGCTTCAGTATTTACAACAGATCCAAGTTTTAATTTTAGTTGTGCAACATGAGAAACTGGATGAATACGGCTCTCAGCAGGTAGCTGTAACTTATATGCAACCTCTCCTATTTTTTCCATAATCTTAAAAGGTCCATAAAAACGAGGAGAAAGTTTAGAATATGGCTGGTTTGCCACTGTCAACTGTCTATAGGGTTGCAAATGCAGAAATACCCAATCATCCACATCAAAACTTCTCTCAGTACGATGTTTGTCAGCAAAAGATTTCATTCTAGCTTGAGCAGCCTGAAGATGGAACTTAAGAAGTTTAAGTGTTTGATCTCTAGCTCTCAAATTAAGATCAACAACATGAACGGCTGTGGTTCCAGGTAGATAACTCGAAATAGTTGGTGGATCTCTACTGTACAAAGCTTCATAAGGTGACATTTTGATAGCTGAGTGATGGCCGGTATTATTCCACCATTCTGCCCAAGGTAACCACCATTCAGATTACTTTATGCTAGTAAAACAACGTAAATAACACTCAAGAGTTCGATTGGTCACCTATGTTTGTCCATTTGTCTGTGGATGATAAGCTGAACTGCGACATAATTGTGTATTTTGTAAAGCAAAATATGCTTTCCAAAATTCTCTCATGAAGATTGGATCATGATCACTTATTATGGTTCTTGGCATGACATGAAGACGCACAATTTCTTGAACAAAGATTTCAGCAATAGCAATAACATAATATGGATGTACAAGAGCTATAAAATGCGCATATTTTGATAATCTATCAACAACCACAAGAATGGAAGTCTTAAGATAAGAAGGAGGAAATCCATCTATAAAATCATCGAGACATCATCAGGTATTGATAGAGGCTGCAAAAATCCTGGAGGTGCTATAGATTCAGATTTGTGCTTCTGACAAGTATTGCAATGCGAAATAAATTCTTTGACTGAATGTTTCAAACCCTTTCAATAAAATTTTTTTTTGAATGCATTTGTAAGTTCGAAAATATCCAGAATGTCCACCCAATTGTGTATAATGAAACTCAAGTAAAAGTTTAGTGCACCATGTCGAAGTAGGAGAGACTACAATCCTGCCTTTGTAACGCAGAATTCTATCAGTGTAAGAATAATGTGGTTTGAAATTAGGATTACGGGGCAACTTCTCAATGAGATTACCAGAATCTGTATTATTATGAGTCTCCGGAACAATATCATTAACACCTGGAAAAATTGAAGTAGAGATAGCAGAAAATTCAAGGCTCGTAGTTCTTGATAAAGCATCAGTAGCAACATGCTCTTTACCTCTTCTAAAAATGATCTCATAATCATACCCAAATAATTTAGATAGCCATCTTTGTTGTTCCATCGAAAATATTCTTTGATCTAAGAAATATTTCAAGCTATGATGATCTGCATAGATCTTAAAATGTCTTCCCAGTAAATATGGTCTCCACTATTGCACTGCAGAAACTATGGATAACATCTCCTTGTCATAAATAGGTAAGTTCAAGTTCTTACCTGTCAATCCTTTGTTATAGTAAGCAATTGGCATGTTACACTGCATTAAAACAGCTCCCAACCTAGTACCAGAAGCATCGCATTCCAAACAAAATTCCTTGGAAAAATCTGGTAACATCAAAACTGGAGTAGTAGTAAGTGCTTGTTTTAGTGCTCGTAAAGAAGCATTAGCTTCATCATTCCATGCAAATGAATCTTTCTTCAACAACTAAGTTAACGGAGCACTAATTTTACCATAACCCTTTATAAATTTTCGATAATGTCCTGTCAGTCCAAGAAAACCTCTCAAGCTTTTAACACTGTGGTTGGAATTGGCCAATCAAGAACGCTCTTTATTTTATCACTTTCCACTGCAACACCTTCAGAAGAAATAACATGGCCAAGATAACCAACTGAGGGTTGTGCAAAAGTGCACTTGGATTCCTTGAAAGATAGTTGATGTTGACGCAAAAGCTCAGACACTATGGATAAGTGTTCCAAATGCTCTTTCATACTCTTACTGTATATCAATATGTCATCGAAAAATACAAGAACAAACTTTCTCAGGTAAGGTCTAAAGATCTGATTCATGAGACTCTGGAATGTAGCCGGCGCATTTGACAACCCAAATGGCATCACTAAAAATTTATAGTGACCATCATGAGTTCTAAACGTAGTCTTTTGAATATCAGAATTGTAAAGAAGAATATGTTAATAACCAGAACGAAGATCAAGCTTAGTAAATATGGTTGTACCATGAAGTTCATCTAATAGTTCATCCACCATTGGAATGGGAAATCTATCTTTGATTGTAATTTTTTTCAAAGCTCTGTAATCAACACACATCTGCCATGAACCGTCTTTCTTACGTACCATCCGAATGGGAGAAGAAAATGGACTTGAACTAGATCGAATAAACCCATCTTGGCTCAATTCAAATACAATCTTTTCAATTTCATCCTTTTGAAAATGAGGATAATGTTAACGATAAGGACGAACATTAACTGGAGATGATCCTGGTATTAAGGGAATTTTATGATCATGTAATCTTGCTGGTGGAAGTGAAGTAGGAGGTTTAAAAACATCAGCAAATTTAGTCAATAATTGTTGAATCTCAGGTGGTGAGGCCGTTATCGCATTCAATGAAGAAGTAGTTGGTGTAGAAAATTGTAGAAAAATACCATAATATTATCGATTCAGGAAACGTCGCGTGGGCACACTATCCAAAATCATGACAGTAGAAGAGTTATGACCCAATAATTGGATGTTGTACATTAATATTGAAACCCATAACTAATTTATCAAAATCCCAAGAAATCTGTCCTAATGTGCACAACCATTGTACTCCTAACACAACATCGCAACCACTAATAGGAAAGACATGAAAATCAGTAGTGAAAGTATAGTCTTGCATCTTAATTGGAACATCGAAACAAATTCCCAATGTACTTAACTGACCACCATCACCAACAGTAACATAAAGTGCATTATCTTTAGCTTGTAAAGAATAACCACATCGTTTAGCTAATGCAGGATGAAGAAAATTATGTGTTGCACCGGAATCAATCAAAACTGTCAGAGGCTGAGCTTTAGAAAAACCATTTACGCGCATAGTTCTAGGAAAAAAAGAACCCATAAGAGAATGTAACGATATAATGTCTGCAGAGTCATCTTTAAGTATCATTACAGTCTCTTCATCCACAACTTGTATATCCAATTCAACCTTTTCTGGAGCTCCTTCTAATCGGTTTAAAGAACAAGCAGCCAGGAGTAAACAATTGATCACAATTAAAGCAAAGACCTTTCTCTCTTTTTTCTTTTTGTTCTTCCCAAATGAGTCTCTTAGCTCCAAGAGGTATTGGGTTTCTTTTAAACTGAGTAGGAGAAGGATTAGATGAAGATCTAAGCTGAGGAGGACGATAAGGTTGTTTAGCTGCTAACAAAGCATCCTCCTGATTAATGGATTTTGTAAAAGCCGCAGTTTAAGTTTGTGGTTCAAGCAACTTAACCACAGAACCAATATCAGGTTTCAAAGAATGAATAAAACAGTTAACTAAGTGATCTTCAGGCAAGTATGTGACAAAATTTAACAAGCGTTCAAACTCAGGTATGTGTTCTCCAACCGTACCTTTCTGTTTAATTGTGCTAACTGCCATTCTAGCATTGACAAATTTCGCAGGAGAAAAACGAGCACGCACAAGAGAAAAAAACTCTAGCCATGTATTCACAGTAACTTTTCTCATTTTCCAACGATACCAAGCATTGTAATTTCCCTTAGGGTGAGCATAAGAAATAACAAGTTTCATATTGTCAGCAACAACATGCAAGATAAAATACTGGTCTGCACTAAAAATCCAACCATCCGGATCATCACCATCAAAAGTTGGAAACATCATACTGAGTGATCTAACTCGAACATTAGTTTCATTACTACCAGGAGGAGGTGGTGGAGGAGGAGCACCCTTATTACGTTGATCCTGCTGAGGATTAAATTATCTAAACACCGCACGTATAGTGGTTCCCAGAGATGTAGTTAGAGATGCCGTAAGATCTTCTATAAGAGTTTTGGAAAGCTCTTTGGTATGTTCAGATAAATTTAGTTTTCTAAGATGCGCGATCGTCTTCACGAAACTGTTTTTCTTCAGCTTTCTTCCTTTCACGAGCTTCTTCATCATGAATATAATTATTGTTAATGGTGGTGACTAAGGAATCAATTTTTATGGTAACTCCATCGATGTTTTTTTGCAGGAGAAACAAATCCTCTGTATAAGTCATCGTAAAAAAAAATTTGGTAGAATTTAGAGATTGATCTAAACCTGCTATGAACCAGGTGTTAGGGTCCTTTACCAAAACACAATCTAGAACACAGGAAAGAATTCAAGAACCCTAAATATAACCCTTTGAGTTGGGGGTTAACCACCTCTGCTTAGAAGTTTAAGGGAAGAAATCAGTTAAACTGAGTTGTATTAATTAACTTGTATCCTTTATACAAACTCAAGCATTGTATTTATATTCCGTAATTGCTTGATAAACAAGTAATGCAATTGAAAGAAGTTCTAATCAAACTGGAAAGCTATGCAGTAATTAAAGTAAATCTAAATAAAGAAAGCAGGCAGGTTCGGTGTCGCAACACAGATTGATTTCGATTGCTGTGGTAACACAATAATTGGTATCAAAGTCGTTTACCCATTGGAGGTCATGATATTACCAACAAGGAATTTGAAGTTCTTATAAACAAACAAGATCAAAAAATTGCAGAAATAAAATCAAAGTGGGAGTTGTTCGTAATACCTTAGAACATAATTTACAGGAAATATCGGAGTTTGGAGATATGAGAAACGAAGAATTACTTAATCACAGGGCCGGTCCTGAAGGGTAAGCAGGACAAGCTCCACTTTGGGGCAACAAGGGAGGGGGGCAACCAATTACATTTGGAGTTTTTCGTTAATAAATAATTACAAGGGACCTATGTATAATTTACATAAAATATAAATTTCCATTTGGAGTTTTTCCTTGAAAATTAATTGCTGGGGACCTATTTCTTTGATAGCTTTTTACTTTTTTACTATACTACCTTTTGGTTGTATTCTTATTAGAAAAATCCCATTATGAATCTTTCGACAAAAATGCAATAAGAATAGTGTATGTTTCTTATCAAAGTGGCATATGATACGAATGAATGCAGTTAAGGTTGTGCTTGGATCTTTCTTTATCGAGGCAACAAAAATTTTATTCGCTTCGGGGCAAAAAGATCTCAGGAACGACCCTGCTTAATCATGAACTGGAATTTTTCGAAAAGAAACATGATTTGAAATGGGAGAAAATAATTTTGTATCTAGTAAAAACTCTCAAATCCGAGTACCTTGTTATCCAAGTGGTGAAGCTGGTCCATCTTGTGCCAATTCTCCATTAACTCCATCGTGAAATGATATGTTTCAGCTTGTTCTATGAATAGAGAACTCCATATATTGTATTCCGAAAATTGATTTTCCTAGATTTGAAGGGGACAATCTGAGATGATTAGTACAAATTGTGAATGTTATTTTGATATTTGCAAGAAGGTAAATTTGGATTCTATTCGTCTAGATGGTAAGGCTGATAAATGGTTTTCCCGTTTTCATTACATGTCAGGGTTTGGCTGAAAATATTTGTTTTGAATTTGAAAGCCATGCTCAAGATAATTTCATATGATGTTTTAAAAAATTATCTCAGATCAGTAAAAGATTATTTTGAGCAATTTAAAAATCTAAAAGCCCTCATGCTGAGCAGAAACCCTACACTAACATTACTTTATCATGAGTTTTAGATTTCAAAACCATGATCAAATATTTGGTCTACATATCTGCTTCATGCTTTTTCACTTGCTAGAATGCAAGAGCAAACTATACTTTTAATTTAAAAAGTATGCAGACCCCCACAAAAAGCTTTCACCAACTCTTTCACTTATACAAGACCATCCTATAATTCAAATTTTCCTCATAGAATATTCTGACAACTCATACCACTCCTAGGTCCAATTAGAAGAATTACTCAAGAAAAAATGAGGATCAGAAGAAAAAAGGGGTTATGTTATACTTGGGAGAAAATTTCCTAACCATGACATGTGTGTAAGAAACGTCAAATATTCATGTGGCTTTTGACGAGCATGTACAAGAAGGGGAGGGGCATAGAGAAGAAAAATTTTATGGAAAAGATGCTCAGTCTCTAATTGAGTTTGACATAGATATTTAGAATCATGCTATGACATGTAATGTTACTTGTGACACTATTAGAAATCCTAGGTTTATCGAGAAAGGAATTATTATGGATGTCATTGACACTAGAAATACTCATAGTTTTTTTTTTCTTTAGCACAAAGTATGGATTGTGCAGTTCAACCTACATAACACATGTTAGTTAATGTGGAAAATGGAGAAAGAATTATTAGCATCGGCATGTTTGCTAAATTGGAGTGGAACATATAGGGGTATAAATTTTGTGGTGATGTCAAAATTCTTCCGGGGCGTTGGAGGGAGGGGGTGGTGTGCTATGGTGTTGGGTACAGACTGGTTGAGGAAATTAGGTGATTTCTTGTTAATCTCTCCAAGCTAAGCATTTCTTTCAAACATCAAGTCAAGAAAATTACATTGATAGGTACTCAAGGAAAACCTTCCCCACGATGATGAGTTTTTTAGCTTTAAAGAATTTTTTCAAGAAACATACTCATGGTGCCGTTGGTAAGATGTTTCATATCTCGCCCTCTACTTATTCAAGATCTTTACTACCCCAAATATCTTAAACCAATTCCATGATTTTTTTGCTGAACCTAACACTTACCATCGAAAAGAAGTTTAGACCACATAATTTCACTTGCTCATTGTTCTCCTTTGGTTATAGGTTTTAGTTTCATTGTCTTTGTTTCAGATTTGGTTACTTGAGTTTCTCCTTTTATTACAGGTTCTAGTCACGATTGGGTTCACCTAATGTGAGGAATTTTAAATGAGAACCATGATTTGCAGAACAAAAATGATAATAATTAAGGAAAACATGATTCTTTCCAGAAAATCTTCAATAACAAGTTTAACAACATCAAATCAATCAAAACCAGCAGCAACAATCACGAAAACATCACCAGTAACAAGAACATCAGAAGAAGCAGATATTACAACAACAACGATAACGATTAAAAAATATTTCAATACTGATTCAGATTAATTCCAACAAACTCCGACTGATTTCGACTGAACCAGAAAACCTATTAGTTGTACCCTCTAAGATAGTCACAGAGCTCGGTATCAATCCTGCTTAGCTCGAACAATCTCTAACCTGAAAGAAGATTCCATAAGTTTCCAGATATCTTGCTTCCCAAATTACTTGTTAGGAAGTCTATATAACTATATAAATACATGGGTCTTAGTCCTAAAAAAATGGAGGATTCTTTGCTACATAATCCAGAGAAAAACCATTGTATCTAATACATCAAAAAAATATCTTTCCCTACAGGGATTCGTTCGTGGATGTAGGTATAACTCGATGAACCACGTTAAATTCGTGTCTCCATTATTTATCTTTAATTCATTTTCTAACCCGATTTCACTTTATCATCATCAAATCAATATTGCTTTCTGCTAAAAGTAACTATTTGGAATAAACACCTATGTTGCTCATGATACTATTACGAGAATTTTTATAAAGTATCCCTGTTTTGAATTGTAGTAAATAAAATGCCCCATGTCTCTTGCACTTTTCAAAAGTGCCGCTTTTTTGACCATTTTTTTATTCTTCAAATAACGAACGATTTCAACTTTCTATCCAGATAAATGTTAAGTGGCAGTTATCTCACCTATTAAAAAGTCAAATTTACCCTTGAACCACATCACCTCAGTTTGGGAGGGTAAATGATTCGACGACCTGAAAGCAATGTAACGATCCTGGATCAAGCTCGACGAACCTAAAAGTGGTGTAACAATCCTGAACCGGGCTCAACAAACCTGAAAAATGTTGTAAAAGGTTGATTCTCCACTGTAGATGGGGAAAAACGAGTTGCTGGTTTTTACGGAATTGAGGAGACGACCGTGCGGAAGAAACTCCTTGAACCGAGCGAACTATCAAACCTCACACAGATGTACTGCAAGAAGGGAGTGCTTTGAATTCGAGAGATCAATCTGTAGGACTCCGGCCTAAACCAAGACAATGGCCGTTCCAGAGTCAATTCGGTCACAAGAGAGGATGGGTCGATCTGTAGGAGGGAAGATGAGAAATATGTGAGATCAATGGTGATCGAGATTATAGGTGTGTTGTTTATTCTGCGTAATAAATTTCTGAATGATTGAGTTTACTCAGTTGAGAGTGATTGCTCATACGATGAGTTCTTGTAGACGAAAGATTGTCTGTATGAACTTTCTTTTCTGACCAAAGATTCATGTCATTTCAATCATGATTCAGAGACTTATTTATATTGCTAGAATTGTAAACACCTTGATCCCATGAAGTGTGACAGTTGCTGGAGTCAAAGAGTGGGGAAGTGAGAAATCATGTCAAAACCAGTTGCTCATCGTGCGGAGACTTGGTTGATTTTCCATCCACTACTTTGCTAACTCCTGCAACTGATTGCAAGACTTGCTCACATTCTCTTCGTGTGTATGAACACACATGCCATAGACCGCCAGACCAAAACCATGGTTAATATCCCCCATGTGACACGATTGATGTCTCTTGGTTTTAATAAGTCAGTTGTTGACTTCACGGGACGATGAGTCCTTGTATTGCTGAGTCGAACGTGATTTTCAAATGTTCTGAGACTCATGATCTGTTGAGACATAGGTATAATTCTCAAGTAAATGTTGATAGTTGAGCTGAGCAAATATTGCTCATTCGATGAATTGTTGAATATTGATAGTCGAACCAATATTCCTTAGTCTGAGCAAATATTGCTCGTCTGAGCGAATGTTGATCGTTTGATGAATCATTGGTAACAGGACCAAGATAAATATTAATTTAAAATACTGGCAGCTGAACCGAGTATAACTAATTAGGGTTTTGATCATGAGATCAACGTAAAATTATTAGTGTTTGAATATGGAGTTATGAACTTTGGATTCGAAACCCTAATTTTGATCAATTGATGATTTATTGAAAATCATCCACAGAGTGAAGGAGGGACCGGGTACATGGGATGATGAATCAACCATGTAGCTCCCGGATGCTCAAAAAAAATTCTACAGTATACTTCGCAGGAACAATCACAACTGTGGCGAACCTGTGATCTTTAACTTCTGGAGGGTAAAGAGATCCCTTATTAGCACCACGATTGGAGATCTCGAGTGTTAGGCGAATACAGTCTCCACTTAATTGGTATACTGCTCGCAAAAACTTCGCATGGGAAAGTATTTCATAAAACAAAGGAAGATCAGGATCGTAAAGAGGAATAAGGAGACCAGCTTGAAGTTGACCTAGCGAGACTATGATCTTTTCATGATTGCAAAGATGATCAGAAAATAATTTAGCAGAAACACCAGATTTAGAATTTTGACCAGGAATAGGAGATAAAGTAAAACCTCTGGTTAGAAATTATTTTCGTGTTTCTTGGAAGCCAAATTCATTTTTACGACCAGCTGGAGGCATTTTTAGTATGGGAATGAAGAAGAAAGTACAAAATCGAAAGAATAAGAATCGAGAAGAGTTACAGCAGCAAGAGAAAGTTGTAGAGAAAATGGAAAGAAGGTAAAAAGAAGAGAAAAGAAGAGTCAACAGAGTATATATAGGGTAAAGATATTCTCAATAAGATAAATGCATTTAATGCAAAGATCAGGTATGGACGGTTGGAATGTAGCGGTTGAAAAAGACGTGTCAGGAATTGAGTGGAAAAAGGTATAAATGTAACAAGATTTACGGAAAGTAAAGAGTTGTAAAAAGAAAGAAATATAAGCATCTGCGGCATTTAAAAATATAATTTCTCATGACATTCTCTCCTTCGCATAGAAGACATGAGAAGAGGCAAGATGTGGGATCAGAATCTCGAAACAACAACGACTCACATGAAAGATAACATAGCATGAGGCAAAGAACATGGGGCGAAAGTTTCGCATGAGCAATTCACAATATTTCTTATTTTTCGAGGATTAAGTACTTCTTATACTTCTTCGAGGATACTTCATACTTCTTATACTTCAAGGGTTGATATTTCTTGTTTACTTCGCAATGCTCCGGAACTTCAAAAAAGAATAGAGGCAAGTCGTACTTTTCAAGTCCAGTATTATTTCGCTCGTTCCTCCAACAGTTACATCAAAGTGGATTTTTCCTTAAAGATCGCTCTTCAAGCAATGTTTAAAGAAAAAGAGGCAAGATGTAGGACCAGAATATCGCAACGACATTACATTTGCGAAGTTATTAAACGACACAACGTAACAATGTCGCAGAAGTGATATCAGAAACGACACAATAGACGATAACAATCGAGTCACGAGAAAGGAGTGAAATCGTCGCAATAACATAATAGTGCTTTGGCGAAATTCTACTAATAAGTGTGTGCAAAGTCGTCGCAGGAAGATAGGAGTGACGTAACAGATGATGAAAGATTAAACCTGAAGAAAGCGTGACGATCTAGCGAGATTGAAGACGTTTGCGAAATTATACATTTGTAGGCCTGCAAAATACCGCAAGTCAGATCCGAAATTAAAGGACAGCTTAGCTGTCATCCACTATGTAACTACCCTATATAAAGGGGACGAATAAACTAAAAGAGAGGGATTAATTTTGGAGTGTTGAGAAAGCTTTTAGGAGAAAGAAAGTGTAAGAGAGTGCTTGTATTCTTAATTTCTTTCCTTTCTTGTAACATTTTCTAAGTGTCAATTAATAAAAAGTGTTGTTCTTGATCTTAAAGATGAATCGATTACATGAATTTTTGTGAGGGATGTATTGTGGGATTTCCTGCTACTACAGATATCTTACTGTTATATGCCTGAGGCATGAAACACACTCTTATCGGTTTAATTCATAGTATGCATTTACAATCTCTGGCTTGGATAAATTAGCAGAAATGTGGACTAGGTACTGACACATTTTGATGTCCAAATAAATTGGTTTTAGCCCCATCTGCCCATCTGAGTTCTTTGAATTCACATGAGTTAATCTGGATAGGTGTGGATGTGAATACTAAACCACTTTTATCTTATTGGTGTGGGATGTTCATTTCTTGATGGGGTTCTTTAATAGCAATATCCAAGTGATTATTTGTGTAGTGAAATACTAAATGTGTACTATACCGTAATGCTTGCCCGTATGAACTACACTTGTACATGTTTTGATGTGAGCCACCAGGTGAATATCTACATGGAATTTGGTATGAATGGCATTTAATTTTGGTGGAGATATTTGTATGTCACTAATTTCATGTCTTATCATTGTTAACCTAGTAGTCCTGATCCATGTACACACAAGAAACACTAAGAGTTTTCAATCTTTTTGCAAGATTTTGCCTGCTTGTGATACTAGTACTCATAGGTGGTTCTCCGTTATTCAGAAACATGCTAATTAAAGTTTACCTCCGTTAGTAAGACTTGTTTCTTTTCATTCACTCTTATGTTTTTGGTTTTTGTTTAGTCTGGATCTAATTCTGCGAGTTCTGTTTTCGCATTCTTTAGGGTATGACCTAAGCGACACCAACTCAGGAATTGATTGCAAAGTATCTTCATATTTTCCAAGATCGGGATGGCTAACAAAGTCTATTACAACAGATTGCTTACTGTAACATGGCACGTATCTATTACATATAACTATACTCCAAATAAATTTCCTTTCCTTTTCTCCCTTTGCCCTTCTACTTGCTATATTATAAGTGCAAATTAATTAGGGATATCTTGTGACGTTGTAGTTTATGGAAGAAGAAACAAAGAAGTACAGTTCCACTATTCAGAAGGTAAGCTAAACAAGCTCGTCGAACTGTTTTGCGTGATTTAAAATAATTCCTTCAAACTTCCAAACCTACTTTACTGAATATGTTCCACTTACTTTGCAGACTGTATCATCCTTCAATTTTACTTGAGTAACATGGTGAGGCTCTTTAAATATACAGTACCAGAGCTGAGCTGAGCTGAACTTTTAATAGTCCAAGTTTTTCTGGAGAAGTTTGTGGTGAGAAAATAACGCAGAATCATATTCTTGTCATACATTTAGCACCTAAAAGGACAAACATGACTCCTAATTTAGTTATGTTTTTAATACAAACCATAGGGACGAGTTCTGCAAGGTTGGCAATGAGATGTAAGGTCCCGAGGAACAAAAAGCAAAAACGAAACTCTCATATAGTAGTTTTTCTTTTTAATCTGTGTATGTATCAAACCTCATGCATTTTTAGTAAGGGAGGAGTGTCTGTATCTCACCGTGTCAAGTTTTTGATAAAATTGTCTTAATATAGGTCAAGTGTTTGATAGATTTTCTTACAACGTCGTTGTTCCTTATTTTGGTTTATGAACAATGCTTTGTTGGTTTCTTTAAATTGGTAATTCTAGTATATTTTCAAGTTTCAATTTGTTAAATAGTTTGATCCAGATTTTCAATTTATGGCTTACCAAACTTTTATTACAAGAATTTTGTCCAGACATTAGAGACAAAAAGGGTGCAAAAAATGTAGTAGCAGATCACTTGTCTAGGCTAGTTGTTAGTTCCCCTAATTCCCTTCATATAAGGGATAGCTTTCCTGATGAACAATTTTTCTCTGTTTCTCAATCACCTTGGTATGCACATATTGTGAATTATCTTGTTACTGGTCGAATGCCTCAACATTGGGGTAAGCAAGATCGTTCTAGGTTTTTAGCCGAGGTTAAGCATTTCTTTTGGGATGATCCGCATCTGTTTAAGTATTTTCCAGACCAGATTATTAGGAGATGTATACCTGAGAGTGACCAGTCTAGTATTATCTCCTTTTGTCATGAACATGCATGTGGGGGTCATTTTAGTGCTAAAAAGACTACTGCTAAGATATTGCAGTGTGGATTTTACTGGCCTTCGTTGTTTAAAGACTCACATAGTCATTGTGTTTCTTGTGATCGTTGCCAGCGGTTAGGAACCATTTCCCGTAGAAATATGATGCCTTTGAACCCTATTTTAGTAATTGAGGTCTTTGATGTGTGGGGCATTGATTTTATGGGTCCATTTCCTAATTCTTTTGGTTATCTTTACACACTTGTGCTGTAGACTATGTGTCTAAGCGGGTTGAGGCGGTTTCGTGTAAAACAAATGACCACAGGGTTTGCGAATTATGAGATAATTCCAATGAAGAAAGATAGCACTCGATGGGGCATTCGTTTGACGAAAAAGGAAGATATTGCCAATGATCAACTACTTATGCAAGAAATTGACTGGCATTCGGGCAATAATACAACCCCACGTCATTCTAAAGATGATAAGTAGTGTATCTTCCTATTAATCTTAGAGGTTCCGTACATCTCTGACTCTCATGTTTTACCTGCGAGTTTCGCCACGTACCAACCATGGGTGTTCAACTGGCCTGAAAATGGAGCAGAGGTATACTTCCAAACTTGCTTAAGTTATTATTTATACTCTTATGTATAATCTCGCTGACCACTCCATTATTTTCGTGTGATTGCAAAATTGTTAGATTAAAAGATTGAAAGCAAGTTAGAGCGGAACTGAGAAAGCTAGTACTTTGTCAGTTCTCCGTTCACTCACAAATAAAGTAAGAGATATCCTTTTATTATTCTTAACAATATATTGTTGCCTCTATTTCTTATCTTTATCTGTGTGTGAAGGTTATCATTGAAGGAGAAGAGCCTGCTAAAATTTCAAAGATAAAGGGGAAGGGTAAAGGTGTTATTCGCAAGGAAATATCCGTTGTCCCACCTTCGAAGAAACGAAAAGTCCAATCTCCTTCTCCCTCAAACCTTCAGTCTAGTGAGAGCTCCAGCTATGATGATACTGATGATGATGATAATGTTAGCGTTAATATTTCTCTCGCGAAGGAGGGTTCTTCATCTGAGTCTTCTATGTCTCAGTTGTCCAACATCTTTTCTGATCCTTCGCAAGGACTTGGAAATGATCAGCTCGCCAGTACATGTAGAGCTCTTGCGAATATCTGTGATGCTCCTCTACTAATTGGAAATGATTCCCTTCGCGGGGTTTCTAGATTTGTATCGCCCAGCTTCTTACATTCACTTGGTATCCTGGTATATCTTCATCTGTTTATCTTTTCTTTCTTCCCAATTACACTTCATATTATGTTTTGATAATTGTTTGTGTTCTTTCGCAGGCTGGAAAGGCTTCTTTCGCATTAGTTTCAGATTTGGAGAGAAGACGTGAAATTCTTGAGAAGAAAACTTCACAACTTCGCAGCAGAAATGAAGAATTAGAGGTTGAAATTGCTGGTTTTCGCGAGAAGAATAAGCAATTGGAAACTGAAACCTCTTCTCAGTCAGACAAAATTTCCAGCCTTCAAACTACGAATAATCAACTTTATGGTAAGAGATTCTTCTTTTTCACCTTTGCTCCTCTATTCCCATGTTGTTGTCTTATTCGATTAATCCTCTTTGCAGACGTTTATGGTCTCTCTGATGAAGCTATTTTCCTTCATTCTTTTCCAAATACTATGGATGATAATACCCTTCTCAAACATCTTAATGATTCTTTAAATAACTTTCTAAATGATAAAATTAATTCTCTTTCCATATATGAGCTTAGGTCCAAATTCCACCTCTTAAACATTGATCATAGATCCAGCTTGGGATTGGCCAATAATTACAAACATTTTTACGTTAATTCTAAAGAGGAGATTGCTAGATTAAGATCCAAGATTAATAATCTTATCGATGATAAAGACCGTATCGCCAATCAAGGTGCTCAAACTTTAGCAGATTTCCATAAGACTCTTCTTGATCCCAAATTGAAAGAGATCGACTTATCTGCGTAAATACCACTCTTGTTGAGAGGGAAAACCAAATTCGTTCCCGTCTTCTCATTAGTAATGATGATGAATTTGCTTGGGCTACGAAGATTCTTGATGACGCCAGAAATAACTTAGGCGTTCATGTTAGTCTTAAAGTTGAGCATTCGTCCCTGATAAAGGATATGATTTCTGAGAGAGAAGGTTATTACTCTTGTTTTTTCGCTAACCATTTTCTTTAACTGAATCTCCATACCTTACTGATTTATTGTCATTTGTTCGCAGAATCTGAAGAAAGACTTCGTCAAAGAATTGAAGAATTAGAAGCTGAAAAAGGGGAGCTTGCAAAGAATCTTTCCTCTAGCAATGAGAAATGTTCCAGTGATGAGTCAGCTAAAAATTACTGTTGCGAATTTCAACAATGATGTTATTGGTATTTGCAACGATACCATTAAGATGGTCTGTGATGGCCACAAAATTCTTCATTCCGCGTATCCTTATCTTATGGATAAATTTCCAGAGAATGTTCCTAATCTAGTCATCTCTAAGAGTGAAGCTGAAGAGTCTGAAGAAGATGAAGAATATGATGAAGATGATGAAGGAGAGAAGTCTTGTGAAGATAGTGAGGAATCCAAATAATTTTGCCTCTTTCTTTGATCTCTTGTAATATTTATATATTTGTTTCTTCGCCTTGTAATATATTTCTGCGAATTCTTCTAGTTTCTGATACTCCTTAATATATGTATTCCTCTTGTCTCTTCCTGCATACATTTAGAAAACAACTATTTTTTGCAATATGGATAATCAATATAACTATTAATCTTTAACTATCTGCGTAAATATGTCATATAAAGACGAATAATAATTTTTTCCTTCTGTTCATTCCCATACTTGCCTCTATTATTTGATCTGCAACACGAAAGATTTTAGCAAATTATCTCTTGAATAAGTTCTTTTTTTTATGCCTCAATTTCGCATGCATTTCTGCATAATCTCGCAATCATGCATTTCTTGAAATACTTCTTGGTTTATTTCCAAGATTCCATTCAATGTTACTCTCTTGTGTGGTCTTATTTTTCCTTCCTAGTTAAGGTCTTATTTCGCCACATTTTGTCAGTGCGAAAAAATTGCAGGACGTCCTTACATTTGCATGTAAAGACCCATTGATCTTTCCTTATCATTATTTTGTCACTTTTGCTGCGATAATATGACATGCCTAAATTTTCTTGCGAAAACAAAGTCCCATGACATTGCCGTCGTGCGACAAAATCGCAGGACGTCTTTACATTTTCATGTAAAAACCCATTGATCTCTCCTTAACTTTTTCTTATGGATTTTTGCCTCTGCATATTTATTGCACAAATATGACAAGCCTTAACATTCTTGCGAACATAAAGCTTCATGACATTTGCGTCTTAAGACACTTATCAGCTCCCTAATGGAGGGTGCCGCCCTTATCTTCCCCCTGGTTGCCCCTTCAAGGAGGCGTACTTCTGCCATACAAGACTAGATCCTCCCATCTGGTCTTGACAACAACCAGTTGTTTTCGCAGCCTCTTATCCCTTTTACCTATAAGGCTTATGGTTACGAGACTGCACCCTAGGTGGGGTTTTCTTCCGGCCGAGTGCATCATAGTCAAGACTTGCCAAGAATGGCCAGGGTAGTTTCATACGCCCCGGGCACTCTTGGCTCAACCGTGTACCTCGACGCCTTGATCATAATTTGCACTCCTTAGAAGAGACCCTCAGTCGTCCAACCGAGCACTATTAAGGGTATTTTCAACCTTAATAGTTTAGGTTGAAAATCCAAGGTACCTATCCCAGATGGGCTTCATTGACCCCGAATCTCCATGACTCAGGTTCCAGCAGCGGTATAACCTTATCCCTGAGCCATGCAAAGGGATACCCCCTTATATGACGTACTTTAGGTCTTACATTTGCCTCTTGCGAAATTTTATCTGCGAACTAGGGTGTACGTCATAAAGGTTCGTCCCATTCTAATATGTCATTATTGTTTGATTATCTCTTTTTGCATTTCAGCTCTGTTATTATTTCTCAATCTCATCTTTTTCATTGAGTGAAACATATTTTTTGAAATTTCTCAATCTCTGTGAATTTTTTTTGCAACAAATCATTCATCTCTTCTTCTTTTCTCAATATCTCTTAAATTTCACAATTTAGAATTTTTTACCTTTACTGCTTTCTGCTTCTGCTCTTTTGTTGCGTTTTGATACTTTCTCTTCATCTGCGAGATGTTCACCATCTTTGGGATTTTATGCTTCCGCGCTTTTGTGACTTTTGGTTTCTTTCTCTCCATCTGCGAAGTGTTCGCTGTCTGTTGTTTTCAACAAGTGTTGACTTCGCAGTATTCCTTCTTCTTTCTTCTCTATTGCATCGACCATCAATCTCTCACCTCTTTGTTTTTATTTGATGTTATATTTCCAATTCTTGTTCTTCGCAGCTCTTTCTTCGCAGGACTCTACGTCAATTTCATAGCATTTTTTTCCTTCAATCCAATCTCCCATTATAACTCCAACACCATTGGGATGAGAGAATTTGATGCACTGGTAGAAAGTTGACGCCACACCTAGAATCCCATGTAATCAAGGGCGGCCAATTAAGGCGTTATATGGTGATTCTACGTCGACAACAAAAAATAATATTTTAGAAGATATCCCCTTTAACGGAATTCACATGTTGATTTCCCTTTGGGTTTATTGGCGGTACCATTGAAACCATAGATCTTGTAAGTTGAGGGTACTAGATCCTCATCTTTTTCTCCCATAGTTTTATAAGTATGATAAAATAAGATATTCACGGATCTCCCAATATCGATTAAAATTCTATTGATTTCCCATGAATCTTCATCTTCACTATCTTCATCTTCATCTTCTTCCTCTTTTTTTCGGGTTTATCTCTAGTCTCACCACTAGTGGATTGTCGTGCATTTCGCCAGGATTTCGTACTTCTTGTGCAGTGAAAGAAATAGTCTGCTTTTTCTACTCTTCTAATGGAAAAGCTTTCGCAATATTCATTGTTTCTCTCCCATCAACATCTCTCGCGAAAACTCTGCTTAGAACATTGTCGTGGAAATCTTCGATTGTCTTGTACGAATGTACGTTAGAGTTACAAAACAGATTCTTTTCCTTTGCTCCCACTTCTATCAAAAATGTTTCTCCTCCTCTTGTAATATTTGCTCTACGGGTTTCTGGCGGTGGTGGTAAAAGATGAGATTGTTGGCGCACTATCAGAAAATGATTTAATTTCCCCTGATCTATCATTCTTAAAATGATTCTCTTTATATTCCTGCATTCATTTGTGGAGTGACCATGAAAATGACGGTAAGAGCAAAATTGTCGACTTCGGTTATTTGGATGTGGCTCTTTTCCCATATTCCAAGGTGATGGTATGTTCTCCATCGAAATTATAGCCTCCCAAATTTTTTCTACACTGGCATTCAAAGGTGGCATACTGATTTCTTCCCATATTATTTTTGGTTTCCTTCTCCTCTGTGATAGTTCTGCCGCTGACCACCATAAGTCTCCTGTGGCTGATCAAGTCTCTGAACTTTATTATTCCCACTGCGATTATAAAAATTCCTGTCTCTTTCAAACTCTTATTGATCTCTACTCCCCATAACTACTAGCTTCTGCTGACTATCAATCACCATCCTCTTTTGTTTTGGTTGCGAGATGCTCGCCACAGTGTTAATCATCTTAGGAAGTAAGCTTGCATTCGCTTCTGTTGAATTGGTGTTCGCAACTGGTATGATTCCATTTCATTTTGTTTCTCCTCCAACGTAATTCATTCCTCTTGCAATTCTCGCAACTCAGTCATTGTAATTATGTTTTTGATTCTGAAAATTTGGATATACAGTAAATTGGTTGCGAACACCGTATTGATGAAAAATAAAATGAGGTATCTCTCATCCACTCTACCATCCATTTCACCGCAGATTGTCTTCCACCTTAATGTCAAATGCTTCAAACTTTCGCCAACCCTTTTTTAACCCAAATACATCTTCAATTCCAGGACTGAAAGAATTATTGCTTATGTATTCTCCCAAAAATGTAGTATGTAAATGATTAAAAGAGGTTATTGTATTTTTGGGCAGAACCTCAAACCACTTCAGTGCTTCGTCAGTCAAACTTGATGCAAAATATTTGCATAATACTGCATCATGGTTTTCCCACTGTAGCATGCATCTTACATAGGCCTTAATATGCTGAATAACAGAAGTGCTCCCATCGAAAATGATGGTTAACGCAGGCAGGCTGCACTTTGGGGGTATTCCTCCTAATTGTACTTCTCGTGTGAATGGATTTTTGGCAGCTTCCTCTATGGATTCATTTAATTGTCTTCCTCCCCCTCCTTTTCTGTTATTTAACAGTCCTCTCATTTCTGCTAGCTCTCTTAAGATTTGTTCATTTACACCGGAGTTTTGTTCCATTGGTTTCTTTAATTCAACCTTTCTCCTTCTACCTTCATGTCTGTCTTGTGCTGCGAAATTTTGAACTTCATTTTCTTCATTTTCATTTTGTCTTCTTCTGCGATCTTCTCTTTCACCCCTTTCTTGAATTCGTAGATGGTTATTCCTTTCATTTTCCTCTCTATGGTTTTGCTCATTCCCCTCCCTTTCTCGTCACCGTCTATTATATTCCTCATTAATATTAGCATTGATGCGGTATTGTTCGCGTCTTCTTTCTCGATTATCATGATGAGATTGACGTATTACTTCTTGAAATTCTTGTTCTTCTACTTCTTCTCTCAATATTTTCTTTCGCAAGCTAAGCGTATTGTTCAATGTATTGTCTCTTAATCTCATCTTCCACGGTTTGTTGATTTCTGCGTATTTCTCTCCCACGTAATATCTTCCTTTCTTCTTCTGGATTTTCTTCACCATCTTGATCATTTCTCTCATGAGGTTGTTCATTCCCTTGATTTATGTTGTCAATTATTTCTCTTCTCTCAAGACACTCTTCATTTGGATTTTGCGTCTCTTCGCGAATGTTTCCGTCAACATTCATTACATGCGAATTTCGTCTTACTTCCCCTATAATTGACCTTGAATTTGATCTTGTAGTGCTTCTTGATCTTGTAATCTGTAACCTCATATTTTCCATCCTCAACTCATGATTCTGTCTTGTCAAATTCGCTCGTTCTTCTGCTTCTAATCTTCTTTCTTCATGTATTCTTTGTCTCAATTCCTCTAATGCCTCGATTTCTTCGTTTCTGCGAATTATTCCTCTAATTCCTTCTCCGTCTCGTCTTTCTTCTTCCTCTTCCGATGAACTTGTCCGCCAAGTGTGTACACTTACTCTATCATAATCGATTTCTCTATTTTGTGTTAGTGTATGTTGATTTGGTGGTTGAACTTGATTTTCCTCATTATTTCTTGATCTTTTATTCCTTATCCCCATTCTAGAAGATTCTCCCATTTCATCTCTTCCTCTACCAGCAAGCCTCTTACTCCTCCTAATAGTTGTTGGTTGTTCTGATGTATTTCTTCTCCTAGCCATTTCTTCAATCTCAATGAATTTTTAAAAATCTCGTAAAAATTTCCTTCAATTCCTTCAAATTCTTACAAATCTTCACAGGTATCCCTGTTTCTAGTGCCAATATGTAGTAGTAGGAAATCCCACACTACACCCCTCACAAGAATTCATATAATCAATTCATCTTTAAGATCAAGAACAACACTATTAGTTGACACTTAGAAAATGTTACAAGAAAGGAAAGAAATTAAGAATACAAGCACTCTCTTACACTTTCTCTCTCCTAAAAGCTTTCTCAACACTCCAAAATTAATCCCTCTCTTTGAGTTTATTCGTCCCCTTTATATAAGGTAGTTACATAGTGGATGACAGCTAAGCTATCCTTTAATTTGGATCTGACTTGCAGTATTTCGCAGGCCTACAAATGTATAATTTCGCAAACGTCTTTAATCTCGCTAGATCGTCACGCTTTCTTCATGTTTAATCTTTCGTCATCTGTTACGTCACTCCTATCTTCCTGCGACGACTTCACACACACTTATTAGTAGAATTTCGCCAAAGCATTATTATGTTGTTTCGACGATTTCACTCCTTTCTCGTGACTCGAATGTTATCGTCTGTTGCGTCGTTTCTAATATCACTTCTGCGACATTGTTACATTGTTACGTTATGTCGTTTAATAACTTCGCAAATGTAATGTCGTTGTGATATTCTGGTCCTACAATATCCACACAGTTACATGTCGTAACTGAGTGCTAGCTAGGACTTGCACAATTCTATACTAGCAGTCTCTAATTAGACTTCATTTGGAGTTTCAAGTAAATCCAAAATACAAAACAGTAGCCAAGCTATTCTTCTGCGGTATTATAATTCTTCAGAGAAAATACTCGTAATAATGTACACATCACATGAGCTTAAATAGATGTATGATAGAAATAAGATAACTGATCAACTCACTCCTTAAGTGTAATAGCACAACCCCCTTCAATTTGATGAAGAAAGAAAACGATTACTTTGAACACCTTCTAAATAATATCATCATCGCTGATGAAATCAACCAATAATATCATCATCAACACCTAGTTCTCTCTCACAACAAAAACCAAATAAATAAGTAATAAAAACCCTAAAAATTCAAGAAAAAAATCGCAATAACAATAAAATAAATAAACATAAGCTCAATTGCTTGATTATATGTTTCTCACTCAAAAAAAGCCTAAATCTAAGAAAAAAAATCATAGAATACTAACCACCACAATTGATTGGAGAACGCTGATTAAAGATTCAGAGCACCCAATACATCAATAAGATTACCACGTCTCGTAAATATCAACACCTACTACCTAGAAACACGATAACAATAGAGAATTTTATCATCCAAAGCCAGATCTACTCATTCACCAGAAACATCACATCTGTTTAAAATTAATCTAGGTTAGGGGTTAGATTTTGGTTTTCAATATATATATATATATATATAGTCATCCAAAAGATGCAGCAGACAGTGATGAAGAACCTAGGTTTTCATTTGAACGATTTGAATCAAACGACTTCATTATTTTTTTCTGAAAGACGTGAGATTTAGAGAAAGAAAGTTGATTAGAAATGATTTCCGTTGAGAGATGAGAAAAAACAAGATTTAAACTGGGTTTTAGATGGGTTCTGGTAGGAGAAACTAGTAGTGAGGCAGAACGAGAGAGAGAAGAGAATGAGATAGAGAATGAGAGGCTCTAATCTATAATAAAAAAATAGAGAACTGAGTCAGCTTTTCCAAGTATCTGAATGGGATGAATAGTGAGTCAGCTAAAAGTGTGGGCAGGCACACTCACGAGTCGCACGCATACATTTCCAATCTGTTGCGGATCGCAATAGAAAGAAACAGTTGCACATTTTGTAACCAAAAAAAGAACTATTGCAAAATTTTCGCAACTAAAATTCGCAACTGAAAATTCGCAACAAAGACAAAGTTGTTGCGAAATCTAGTTACTAATCCTTGAATTTGGTGTAGTGATAAATTGGTTTTCCAAGGAACTCCTAGATTCATAATGTCCAAGAAATTGCAGAACTTCAATTTTTTTCTGAGAAGATGGAGTAAAGAAACCTTTGGAAAGAGAGAAGAAAAGAAACAAGAAATTGCTCATCAATCAATTAAATGCACTGGAGGAGAATGGTTCCCTCTCACAACAACAATTAAATGACCGGGTTACAATGAAGATTTGATCTAAAAAAGATGAATCTAGATAATGCAAGTAAATGGATAACAAGGGCTAAAACTCAACATGTTAAGGAAGGTGATGCAAATACAAAATATTTTCACTCATTAGAAAATAATAGAAGAAGAAGGAATACTGTGCAGAAATTGGTAATCAGTGGTGCTGATAAATTTTGTCAAGAAGACATCAAAGAGGAGATCTCATCTTACTTTTTCAATCTTTTCCAAGACAAGCACAAAATAAAACCTCAATTAAATGATGAATTTTTCACTAAAATCTCAGTTGAGGAAAGCATTTGGGTTGAAAGGAAAATTGAAGAAGTGGAAGTGTGGAATGTTATTAAAAGTTTCAAGAGTAACAAATCCCTACGGCCTGATGGTTACATTATGGATTTTTATAAGATAGCTTGGGAAGTGATCAAGAAGGATTTTATGTCAGTAATCCAAGAATTCGAGGAGCAACAAAAAAAGGATCGGAGGACTAATTGCTCTTTCATTAGCCTAATTCCAAAAAAAGATAAAGTGGGAAGTCCTCAAGACTTTAGACCAATTAGTCTTGTTATCAGTGTCTATAAGGTTATCTCAAAGGTCCCTACCAACAGATTCAAGTCAGTTCTACCCAAATTGATATCAGAAAACCAAGGTGCTTTCATCTTAGATAAGCAAATACTAGATAGTGTTCTCATTGCATGATAATTGATTGATACCAGATTTAAAAACAAACATCCTGGAATTTTGTGTAAACTTGATATCCAAACGACATTTGATAATGTAAGTTGGTACACAATAAGTAAGGTCTTAAAAAGCTCAGGTTTTAGTCCCAAATGGCTTAATTGGATGGAATAGTGTGTGAGCACTCTCTCTTATTGAATGACAGCTCCACTCAAAAATTCAAACCTCAAAAGGGTTTACGACAAGGGGATCCATTGTCACCTTTCTTATTCATCTTAGTAGATGAAGTTTTCTCCAAGCTTATGAAGAATGCATTACAACTTCAAATGATTTCAAGCTTCTCAATTAACTCAATTCAAGTCTCTCACCTACAATTTATAGATGACACATTGGTGTTTTTAGATGCAAAAGAAGAAGAAGATGAAAATTTGGTTATCATCCTGCAAATCATAGAAATAATTACAGGCTTAAGCGTAAACTTTTCTAAAAGTGTTGTTATAAGCATTGGCACTGAGCATAAGATAAATTATATTGCAGTGATTATGAATTGTAAAATAGAGAGCTTGCCACTGAAATATTTGGGTCTGCCAGTGGGAGATACATCCAGATGTTCAGCTATTTGGGAGGTGGTGATCGAAAATTTCTAAAGAAATTAGCTTTGTGGAAAAGGAAATTCTTCACAAAGGCTGTTAGATTGATCTTAGTTAAAGCTAATGCATTCGGAATGCATTGTTTCTTAGTGTTATTAGTAGCAATTACAATGCAAGTTGTAATGGGAATTTTAGGGGAAATTCCTGAATACAAAGAAGTTGATGGCCTTTGCAGTGGAAAAGAATATGGTGAACATATCTATGCGATAGATTAAAAGTGTTTTCATCGTAGCCAGTTGATAGAAGATTATATTTATCTCTTTCGAATGCATGTACCTTGGTGGTAATGCAAAGTCTGATTTTGAATCAGCATGTTTGTGGAAATGTGATGATGCCATAAAAGAATAAATGGATGGCCAATTATTATCTAGCATACATCTTATTGAAAGGCTGAAGAAATAAGCGCAAGTTAGGGGAAAACCTACACTATGGTCTTGCGTTTACAAAGAGTTCTTCGTTGATACTAGATGCACACAAGGAGTGTGTTTGCACCTGGTTTACAAGTGGGATCAATATGATTGATCAAGGGTGTTCAAAGACCTGCATTTAATCGTAACCACAAGCAGATGTTCTTGTCAACTACAAATCAGTATTGCTACAAAGCTGATTTTGAAGAAGGGGAAAGACAAGAGTTGCCAGTTGTGCATGGGCAGTAAAAATGAGTTCCAAGTTTAAGAATAATGTGGCATTATTGATTTATGGAACGTAGGCAGTGGCGCCTCATTCGCAAGGATTATGGCCTTGTTAAAATTGTCCAAAGTTTTTATCCGCGGAAGTCATTGAGTGATATGACTTTACTGAGCTCTATGGTGATGCTCGTAATCACCAACTTAAGTCCGTTCCAGTTGTGCAAAGGTGCACAAGTTTATGTCAAGATTTGGGTGCTAATTGGCATATCAAATATGCAACAGTAACATGCGTCAAATGAGATCTGGGCAGGGCCAGAATGCATGATGTGGTTGGAGATGCAAGTTAGGAGAATCATAGATGCATGGAAAAAGAAGGACAAAGTAGTGGTGATGCATAAGAATTGCATGTGGCCATTGTTGAAGAAATATTCATGAAAGCTAAAGAAACGTAATAGCATCAGTTTGAAGGAGTATTCAACTAGGTGTCAATTATATTGTGCTTCGTTATGGGAGCTGCATAAGAACGTTGATAGTTGGGAGAGTGCATGTGGCAAAGTGAATTGCTACATTAGAGACAATAGATGCTTTCTCGTTTCCAAAGTCATGCATTTCGATCAAGGTGTTGCGGCAATGCAAGCAAAGAGCAGCAAGGTGGTGGTTCTTTGGCATACAAATTATGCAAGTCCAAGAAGGTGAATTTTGCAATATGGTTTGGATGCCAAATCTAGTAAAAGTCCTGAAGTTTGCAAAGTACATCAAAGGCTATAGATTTTGGCGCATACCAAGAGTGGTATGTAATCATAGAATGCATGCCTTAAGGAATTACATGATTTGGCGTAGGCGCATATGATTGAAGAAATGAGGCCAAGTCTTGTATAAGTCCTGTTATGTTGCGTGGTGCAACTAAAGTCGGAAAATGAAGGCATAAGACTATGGAAATAATCAGTGTGATTAGTTGGTAAGAATAATTAATTGTGTACACTTATACACAAATGATTCATTCGAAGTTCAATCACAATTCAGGGAATTGGAAAGAAGAATTTCCAAGTTGCATTTGGGTGTTGATATGTGATTGTAGTTGAAGTAGGAGCGTAGGCCAAGTGACAAAAATAGTACAAGTCAGAAGGATCAATGGCAAGGCAGTAAGCTAAGTGATGGCATAACGTACTAGGCAGAGAAGTTTTGGCAAGGTTTAAGGCCAAGCAAAGTTTGCTGATTTCCAAGAAGGGCTCAGAAGCGTACAAGGACAGAGAACAAGTATATTGAGTATACTTGGTTGCGTTAAACGAGGACGTTGAACAGATTAGATGGGGGAGGTCTATAACAGGGATGCAAGTGACGCACAATGATTACGCGTTACAGAGTTGCATGCCATGTCAGTGTGCATCAAGGATGGCGCGACACTGTGTAGACTGTCAAGTGCTAAGAATGGCATAACCCCGTAGGGCCAATGAAGTGCAAGGGTATTACTATATTGTAAATGCATTTGGCTAAGTAATGAAGCTATTGACCGACAAAATGAAGCTTCATTAAGTAGAAGGAAGGACAAAGCCAAAGTTGCAAGATGCAACATGCAACATGCGAGTGGCATGTTGGCATGTCCATGGAATTGAGTTGGACAAAATTCAAGGACGATGCAAGCATGTAGAATATACTAAGGATTAGTCTATGCATTAGTTTAAGGCTGGCAAAAGCTTGAATAATGCAAACAAGTTGGTAATGCAAGAGTTGCATTGCTGTTGTCAAGCTAATTGGCGAAGTGAAGCATATATGACGCATGAGTAACTAGAGTTAGCTTAAGGAGATGGCCTTGATATTTGAAGCTTATGGAATGTCCGTGCATAAGTTTATAATGATAAACATGCAGAGCCAAGAGAGGTAAACGTTGGCGCAAGACAGAATCCGGTATATTGCAACAAGCGTGCAATATGGCTCAAGTGACGGTTGCAAGTAAGTTACGAGCTTCAAAAGCATGCCAATGATGCGTGTTAAGCGTGAGAGAAGAGTTCTAACTGCTAGAGAACAGGTGTTGCATGATTGGCGCGAGATGGAAGAGAACTGGCCAGTTGGCACGGTTATTGGCGGTCACAAAACTGCTGTATGGGACAGATGGTTGTTCCATGCGTGAGAAATGGTTGTGCACAGTTTAGCCAAGTGAATATACTGTATAAATAGTCCTAAGGAGTGGGAAAAATCAGTAGGCTTACATAGGAGAGTTAGACTCATGTTTGAGAGAGTTAGGCATTCACCAAGAAGGTGAATGGTATGTTTTTGGTCCATGTGATGGACGAGTTTTGTAATCTTCCTTTAGTGCAATAAAATGGGTTTGTTGCAGTATCTTTGTCTTCATTATGTTGCTAGTTTGTGAGAGAATTGGTTAAGTACATGGAAGAACCTATTATGCTTTTGGGGGCATGAAGAGTTAGAGAGAAAAAAGAAAAGACTTCCGCTGTGCAAAGCCTTATGAGCGAAGGCAGATGCGTACTTTGATGCAAGTATGTAAGACTTAATAATTTTGGGTGAAGTTGATTCACTGAACCTCAATCATTGTCGGTCATGTCCCATGAAAATTTTAGGCGATTAAATGGGCATGTGACACGCGGCAAGGTGGCTGGCACGACATGCCATTGTATAAAAGGGATGCAAGTGACTCATAATGATTACGCGTTACAGAGTTGCAGTCCAAGTCAGTATGCATCCAGAATGACGCGACACTGTGTAGACTGTCAAGTGCTAAGAACGGCATAACCCCGTAGGGCCAATGAAGTGAGAGGGTAGCACTACATTGTAAGTGAATTTGGATAAGTAATGAATCTATTGGCCGACACAATGAAGCTTCATTAAGTAGAAGGCAAGACAAAGCCAAAGTTGCAAGATGCAAAATGCAACATGGAAGGTGGCATGTTGGCATGTCCATGGAATTTAGTTGGCCCAAACTCAAGGACGATGCAAGCATGTATTAGTCTATGCATTAGTTCAAGGCTATCCAAAGCTTATAATGCAAACAAGTTGGTAATGCAAGTGTTGCATTGCTGTTGTCAAGCTAATTGGCGAAGTGAAGCATATATGACACACGAATAACTAGAGTGAGCTTAAGGAGCTGGACTCGATGTTTGAAACTTAAGGAATGTCCGTGCATGAGTTTAGAATGATAAACATGCAGGTCCAAGAGAGCTAAACGTTGGCGCAAGACAGAATCCGGTATATTGCAACAAGCGTGCAATATGGCTCAAGTAACGGTTGCAAGTAAGTTACGAGCTTCACAAGCATGCTAATGATGCGTGATAAGCGTGTGAGAAGAGTTCTAACTGCTAGAGAAAGCTGTTGCATGATTGGCGCGAGTTGTAAGAGAACTGTCCAGTTAGCACGGTTATTGGCGGTTACAGAACTGCTTTATGGGACAGATGGCTGTCTCATGCTTGTGCAACGGTTGTGCACGGTTTGTCCAAGTGAATATACTGTATAAATAGTCCTAAGGAGTGGGAAAAATAAGTAGGCTTACATAGGAGAGTTAGGCATTCACCAAGAGGGTGAATGGCCTGTTTTGGTCCATGTGATGGACGAGTTTTGTAATCTTCCTTTAGTGCAATAAAATGGGTTTGTTTAAGTATATATTTGTGTTCATTATGTTGCTAGTTTGTGTGAGATATGGTTAAGTACATGACAGAACCTCTTATGCTTAGGGGGGCATGAAGAGTTAGAGAGAAAGAAGAAAATATTTCCATTATGCAATGCCTTATGAGTGAAGGCGGATGCATAATATGATGCGACTATGCAAGGCTGAGTGATTTTGGGGTAAAGTTGATTCAATGGACCAAAATCATTGCCGGTCATGTCTCATGAAAATTTTAGGCGATTAAATGGGCATGTGACAGCAGGTATCAGAGATGTGTTAGGGGACACAATTGCTGTTTTTTCTCTCTTTTTACTCAAGTTGGTGTCATTTGTTTGTCGAATTCAATGAAGAATTGTTTGGATTTCGCTAGTATGGAAACTAGAAGAAGTTGGTTTTATGTGGAAAGATCAACTGGAATGAACTTGAAGCTTGAAGTAACAGAAGGCCGTGAAAGCTTATGACAAATGTGTCAAAATTCCTACCCAAAGTGTTAGACGAACATGCAAGAATCGTTGAAAACCGGGTTTTCAAATGATGGCATGACAAAACTAAGGAGTATGCTGACTTCTATGGTGCAAGTCAGGTGTTGAAGTCCATATTTCTCACAAGTATGCAAATATTACGCATTTGGAATGCATATCTTTGTGGTGTTATCAGTAGCGAGTACATTACATGTTGTAATGGGAAATTTGCGAAAATTTTCGAATGCAAAGTTGTTGTTGGCCTTTGCAGTGGCAAAGAAGATAGAGAACCTTTCTATGCGATAGAATTGAAGGTGTCTCATTGTAGCCATTTGGATGGAAGATTAAAGTTATCTCTCTTAAACACATGTACCTTCGTGGTAATGCAAAGTCTGGTTTTGAATCAGCATGTTTGTGGCAATGTGATGCCATAAAAGAAGAATTGGATGGCCAATTCTTATCTAGTAAAAAGCTTATTGAAAGGCTGAAGAAATAAGCGCAAGTTAGGGGAAAACCGATACACCACGGTCTTGCGTTTACAAAGAGTTCTTCGTTGATGCTATATGCACACAAGGAGTGTGTTTGCACCTAGTTTATGAGTGGGATCAATATGCTTAAACAAGGGTGTTCAAAGACCTGCATTTGATCATATTACCACAAGCGTATATTCTTGTCAACTACAAATCAGTATTGCTACAAAGCTCATTTGGGAGAAGGGGAAAGACAAGAGTTGCCAGTTTTGCATGGGAAGTAAAAATGAGTTCCAAGTTTTAAGAAGAATGCGGCATTCTTGCTTCAGGGAACGTAGGCAGTGGCGCCTCATTTACAAGGATTATGGCCTTGTTAAAATTACCCAAGGTGTTTATCCGCGGAAGTCATTGAGTAATATGACTTTTCTGAGCTCTATGGTGATGTTCATAATTACCAAGTTAATTCCATTCCAGTTGTGCAAAGGTGCACAGGATTGTGTCAAGATTTGAGTGGTAAATGGCATATCATGTATGTAACAATAGCATGCGCCAAATGAAATTTGAGCATGGCCAAGATGCATGATGCGGTTGGAGATGCAAGTTATACGAATCATACATGCATGGAAAAAAGAAGGACAAAGTAATGGTGATGCATAAAGATGGCATATGGCCATTATTGAAGAAATCTTCATGAAAGCTAAAGCAACGTGTTAGCATCAGTTTGAAGGAGTATTCAACTAAGTGTCAATTATATTGTGCTTCGTTATGGGAGTTGCATAAGAACGTTGATAGTTGGGAGAGTGCATGTGGCAAAGTGAATTGCTACATTGGAGACAGTAGGTGTCGTCTCGCTTCCTTTGTTGCTTAGAAGCGAAGTTGAAGTCAGTATTGCAAGGCTTATTAGGTCTTACAATTTGCAATCAGTTGGCGCGAGTATTTTCTCAAGTTTGAGTATACTTTCAGTTTAGGTCGAGTGGGCCTTGGTGTTGGGAATTGTCTCTCTATGTAAGGTAGTAGTGAATGAGGGTTTTGAGATGAAAGCCATGCCTCTTTCATTCAAAGTAAATCTAGTTCGCATGGAATATGCTACATAGCATATTAAGCCAAAATATTTAATATAAGACGCTGAAAGTGAAAGGAAGCACATATAGGAGTTGGTGGCATAGTCGAGTCTGCTATTGGGAGTTATGTGGAAGTGCCAAGAAATTTGGCAACGGATGCATGGAGTAACGCAGCAAGAATGAAGATATAAGTCCATCAAGTATATGAGTTAAGAGTAACTCATAGTTAGGAAGAACATGATGTTGTTTTTCCGCCACATTAAAGCGTAGAAGTTTGAAAGAGCAAGTGATGCTTAAATTTCTGTTTTCAAAAGCGTGTGAAGAGGATATCGCTTTTAATGTGATGGAGGAGAGCCCCGGGTATCCTGAGTCATGACTATACGAAAGTCATGCATTTCGATCAAGGTGTTGCGACAATGCAAGCAAAGAGCAGCAAGGTGCTGGTTCTTTGGCATACAAATTATGCAAGTCCAAGAAGGTGAATTTTGCAATATGATTAAAGCCAAATCTAGTGAAAGTCCTGAAGTTTCCAAAGTGCAGTGAAGGCTATAGATTGTGGTGCATACCAAGAGTGGTATGGAATCATAGGGTGCATGCCTTAAGGCATGGCATGATTTGGCGTATGCGCATATGATTGAAGAATTGAGGCCAAGTCTTGTATAAGTCCTGTTATGTTGTGTGGTGCAATTAAAGTCGGAAAATGAAGGCATAAGACAATGGCAATGATCAGTGTGATCAGTTAGGAAGAATCATTACTTGTGTACACTTAGGCACAAATGATTCATGCAAAGTTCAAGCTCAATTCAGGGAATTGGCAAGAAGAATTTCCAAGTTGGATTTTAGGTGTTGATATGCGATTGTATTGGGAGTTGAAGCGTAGGCCAACGTGACAACAACAATACAAGTTAGCAGGATAAATGGAAAGGCAGTAAGCTAAGTGATGGCATATGGTACTAGGCAGAAAGAGTTGGCAAAAATGAAGGTCAAACAAGTTTGTTGAATTCTGAGAACAAGTATATTGAGTATACTTGGTTGCGTTCAACGAGGACGTTGAACAGATTAGGTGGGGGAGGTCTATAACAGGGATGCAAGTGACACATAATGATTACGCATTACAGAGTTGCAGGCCAAGTCAGTGTGCAGCCAGGATGGCGCGACACTATGTAGACTGTCAAGTGCTAAGAACGACATAAACCCATAGGGCCAATGAAGTGCGAGGGTAGTACTACATTGTAAATGCATTTGGCTAAGTAATGAAGCTATTGAGCGACACAATGAATCTTCATTAAGTAGAAGGAAAGACAAAGCCAAAGTAGCAAGATGAAACATGCAACATGCGAGGTGGCATGTTGGCATGTCAATGGAATTGAGTTGGCCCAAACTTAAGGACGGTTCAAGCATATATAATAGACTAAGTATTAGTCTATGCATTAGTTCAAGGCTGGACAAAGCTTGAATAACGCAAACAAGTTGGTAATGCAAGAGTTACATTGCTTTTGTCAAGATAATTGGCGAAGTGAAGCATATATGACGCATGAGTAACTAGAGTGAGCTTAAGGATCTTGCCTCGATGTTTGAAGCTTAAGGAATGTCCGCGAATGATTTTAGAAGGATAAACATGCAGAGCCAAGAGAGCTAAACGAAGGTGCAAGACAGAATCGATATATTGCAACAAGCGTGCAATATGGCTCAAGTGACGGTTGCAAGTAAGTTACGAGCTTCACAAGCATTCCAATGATGCATGATAAGCGTGGGAGAAGAGTTCTAACTTCTAGGGAACATGTGTTGCATGATTGGCGCGAGTTGGAAGAGAACTGGCCAGTTGGCACGGTTATTGGCGGTTACAGAACTGCTTTATGGGACAGATGGCTATCCCATGCGTGTGCAACGGTGGCCAAGTGAATCTACTGTATAAATATTCCTAAGGAGTGGGAAAAATCAGTAGGATTACATAGGAGAGTTAGTCTCATGTTTGGGAGAGTTGGGCATTCACCAAGAGGGTGAATGTCCTGTTTTGGTCCATGTGATGGACGATTTTTTTAATATTCCTTTAGTGCAATAAAATGGGTTTGTTGAAGTATATATTTATGTTCATTATGCTGCTGGTTCGTGTGAGATTTGGTTAAGTACATGACAGAACCTCTTATACTTATGGGGGCATGAAGAGTTAGAGAGAAAGAAGAAAAGACTTCTGTTGTGCAATGCCTTATGTGTGAAGGAAGATGCATTCACTGAACCACAATCATTGCCTTTCATGTCCCATGAAAAATTTAGACGATTAAATGGGTATGTGACACATTGGCACATGTGGCATGGTCGGCATGCCTTGGCGCGGTTTAAACGCATCTAAAGGTTACCATGCATTGGTTGGTGACCTAGGACGGCTAAGATATGCATCTCAGATGGAAGGGTGGCCGTTGATCGTTGCAACCATTCATTTTGGAAACCTTAAATGAAAGGCCGGCGTGGCATGGTTTAGGCGCGACAAGGTGGCTGGAACGGCATGCCATTGGCACATGGTCGGCATGCCTTGCACGGTTTAGGCGCGACCAAAACTAGGGTTTTGGCGTTGGGCCAAACGTTACCATGCGTTGGTTGGTGACCTTGGACGGCTGAGATATGCGTCTCAAATGGAAGGGTGGCCATTGATCGGTGCAACCCTTCGTTTTGGCAGCCGTAAAGGAAAGGCCGGCATGGCATGGTTTAGGCGCGGCATGCCATTGGCACATGCGGCATGGTCGGCATGCCTTGGCGCGGTTTAGGCGCGGCAAAAACTAGGGTTTTGGCGTTGGTTGAAAGGTTACCATGCGTTGGTTGGTGACCTTGGACGGCTAAGATCTACGTCTCAGATGGAAGGGAGGCCGTTGATCGTTGCAACCCTTCGTTTTGGCAGCCGTAAAGGAAAGGCCTACATGGCATGGTTTAGGATCAGCAAGGTGGCTGGCATGACATGCCATTGGCACATGGGGCATGGTCGACATGCCTTGGCGTGGTTTAGGCGACCAAAACTAGGGTTTTGGCATTGGGCCAAAGGTTACCATGCGTTGGTTGGTGACCTTGGAAGGCTAAGATTTGCGTCTCAGATGGAAGGGTGGACGTTGATCGTTGCAACCCTTCGTTTTGGCAACTGTAAAGGAAAGGACAGCATGGCATGGTTTTTCATTGGCACGGTGGTGCGGCTGGCATTGTTGGCATGCCTTGGCCCGGAGACGTGGCTGGCATGGTTTTCCATTGGCACGGTGGTGCGGCTGGCATGGTTGGAATGACATGGTGCGGAGACGTGGCTGGCATGGTTGGCATGCCTTGGCGCGGAGACGTGGATGGAATGGTTTTCCATTGGCACAGTGGTGCGGCTGGCATGCCTTGGCGCGGAGACGTGGCTGGCATCGTTTGCCATTGGCACGGTAACATGGGAATTAGGGTTTGACACAAATGATGTGGGTCAATGCTAAGGGTTCTGCCGTGGAACATGACACATGTATATATAAAAAATAGGTACCTTGGTAGTTCTTACTTAGACATGCTGATTGATTCAATAAATGTGCTAATGGTCATAGTGACATCATCTCAGATGTACAGTTTTACGATTTTAACCCTAAGCTAAAAACCACCATCAACACTAAGTCCCCTGCTTAGCTCGGAACAAGAGCATTGTTGCGAGGTAAGCATAAGATGGTGACAGGCGAGGACAAAAATCGAAGCGATAAGTCGTGAAAAGGTGGTCAAGAAGACCCGGCTAAACTTTTTCGAGAGGTGAAGATGATGGATTTTTGACAAGGGTAAAATTGTAAAACCCTAACTATGTGTACTCTGGATCCGAAAATCGGATGAGTATTGAGATCCATGTCTCTCATTAAAGCATGAAAGCTCATGCCATAAAACCTCTGACTGAGCAATTTCAGTAACTATTTATACTTCGGATTCGACAATCGGATGAGTATTGAGATTCATGTCTCTTAATAAAGCATGAAAGCTTATGCCATAGAACTTCTGATTGATAAGGCTGTCTCTCAGAGTATATGTATATGTGTAGTATCCCAGCTGAGGCCACGACATATCTCATTAATACTGATCAATTTTGGTAATTATTTCTATATAGAATGGAAATATTGGACGGCTCCTAGACATCATGCATGCTAGTATAGAGCGACAACGTCTTCAGGATGCAACCAGGTTTTCCTTGACTATATAGGAGAAATATGATACTCCAGCAAGCTCATATTTCTCAACTCTCAGATAATTAATGCTCCTAGATAGGAAGACCTGCTAGTATAGAGACATCAGTTAATTATCACTAATCGCATGAATATCCAGCAATATTCTACGATTCTTCGTTATATTTCGTCACTTCAATTCGTGGTTCTTCCAAGCAGAATTCCGCGGGTTAGTGATAAATATTCAACGAAACAAGCATCTGAGCATCAAATAAGCCCTGACTAAAATGGTGCAAGTGTACTTAGTAATAATGCACAGACCAACATTTGAATGCGCAGACGAGAATTTCAAAATATGAATGAATGATAAACCTATGCCAAATAGGAAGGAAAAATAATAATAGTAAAATATTAGCAAAGGCGCCAGGACTGGGCTCACCAGCTGGTCAGTCATACAATGACCAGTCCCACGCCCAATTTTATATTTTATCTTATTTTATTATTTTTCCCTGATCTCATGAAAATTCTCTCGTTCGAGCAAAGTCTCTTTCGATTCAAGGAGATTCTCTAATTTCATGATATTTCTTTATGTCAAGAAAATAATAAAATTAGGGAAAGGTGTCACGGGACCGAGCACCAGCCAGCCGGCCATGCCCTAGCCATGGCCGGTCCCACACCTCATGTCCCCATTATTTTATTATTTCTCTCAATCCATGGAAATTCCCTAGTTTCATGAATTTTCCCTAAAACCATGAAAATTCCCTGATTTCATGAATTTTCCTTAAAACCATGAAAAATATTACAAAATTAATAAAACTCGTGGGACCGGGCTCCAGCCGGCCGACCATGCCATTTCCGGTCCCACACTGAATCATTCCCTATATTATTATTATTATTATTATTATTATTATTTTATTTCTCTCATCTCATGGAAGTTCACTCATTTCATAAAACTCTTCAGTTTCATGGAATTTCCCTCAATTCAGAGAAAATACATAAAATTACATAAAACTGGGAAAATACTGTGGGATCGCTTTCCAGCCGGCCGGCCATACCCTAGCCGTGGCCGGTCCCACACCTTGCAATTCTCTATTTTATTTATTATTTTTCATCATCTCATGTATTTTTCTTAGTTTCAGCAAAACCCTGGATTCTGCATATTTTCTCAAAATGTTGCTCAAACGCGTACCAAAAATTATCAGGACTGAGACACGAACACTATGGTGACACGGGCACATCCCCTTGACCTACAAAGAGTTACCCTAAGGCTTGCAAACATCCGGTCCCACACGTTTTAATGATTTTAACCTAATTTGCTCAATTGCTCATATTAGGTTCACACTCTTTCCGAACAATCGAGTGTTTGCTCAAACGACCATCCATTGGTCCCACGGCCACCAAGAGCCGGTCTCATGACCTCTTGGTCGGTCCCTCATCTTTTCATGGCTAGGTTTTATTATCTATTGCTCACACGAGCATTATTTTAATAAATGATTAAACCAGCGTTTAATCATTCTTTCACCAACTGGTCTCAAGAGACTTTGGTATTTTTCTTATTCGAGAATCTGGGCACTACATGGTGGATTCATCATCCCATGTAGCTGGTCCCTGCTTCACTCTGCGGTTGATTTGCAATAAATCATCATTTCGGTAAAATTAGGGTTTTGAATCCAAAGCTCTGCATAAACATGATTCTGAGCAGATTTAAATACTCTGATAATTTTGTGTTGATTCTATGATCAACATTTTTATTTATTTTACTCGACCCAGTAGTCAGTATCTTAAATTAGTATTTTATTTGGTCATGCTACCAACAATTCATCAAATGAGCAATATTTGCTCAAACTAGCAATATTCGCTTAAACCGGAATATTTGCTCAAATTAGCCTAGCAATATTTGCTCAGATTAAATGATACTGGTTCAGCTATCAATATTCAACAATTTAGCAACACAATTTGCTCGTCTTAGGTAATCAACATAATAATACCTCGTCTCAGCAGACGTATTTAATTCATGAGTTTCAGAGCATTTACAAATCATGTTCAACTCAGCAATACATGGACTCATTGTCCCATAAAGCCAGCAGCTGACTCCATAATCACGAGATTTCAATTGTGTCATGGGGGGATATTAACTAGGGATTTGGTCTGGTGGGCTACGGCACGTGTGGTCATCCACGACGAGAATGTGAGAAAGTCGTGCAATCAGTTGGAAGAGTCAGCAAAGTAGTGGGTGGAAAATTAACCAAGTCTCCGAACGATGAGTAACTGGTTTTGACATGATTTCCCACTTCCCCACTCTCTGATTCCAGCAATTGTCACACTTCATGGGATCATGGTGTTTTCAACTCCGGAATTATAAAATGTCTCTGAATCCTGATTGAAAGGACAGTATTCGAATACTCGAACATTCGTCTAAAACAAGGAATTTCTCGGCAAGTTCATACAGACAATCTTTCATCTACACGAACTCATCGTATGAGTAATCACTCTCAATGGAGTAAAATTCAATCATTCAGAGCGTTCTTACGTTGAATTCACAGCACACCTACAATCTCAGATCACCATTTATTCCACATATTTCTCAGCTTCACTCCTACAAATCAACCCATCCTCTCTTGTGACCGAATTGACTATGGAACGGCCATTGTTCTTGGTTTAGGCAAGGGTATTACAGATTGATCTCTCGAACTTAAAGCACTCCCTTCTTGAATTGCATCTGTGTGAGATTTAACATTTCGCTCGGTTCAAGGAGTCTCCATACGGACGTCTCCTCAATTCCGCAAAAACAAGCAAATCGTTTTTTCCCCATCTACAGATTGGCGACCACAGTGGGAGATTAATCTCTCGGTTTCAATCTCACAATTTCACAAGATGGCTGGTCTTAGGTCTGGGTTAGTTACAGGTTCCAACACAAACGGCGCTAGCACTAGCAACAACAACAATAACAACGAGGATATTCCGGAAACCATTCCGTCCTCTAACACTGGCGGTGGTGATGTCACTCCTCCTCATGCTAACACGGAAGGTCATCCTATGTTCGGTCGACAACCTGAGGAGGTCAGAGGAAACCCACCACCTACCATTGATGTCTCATCAAAGTGCAAGAGACTCTAGCAAAAAATTAAACCGATATGGCTACAACACAAAAGGAGTTGTTCAACCAACTGAAGGCTCTCACTAATACAATGTCAGATAAAACTCAAGGAAAGGAAAAAGAGAAGTAGAAATCCTCAGACGCTGATCCAGAGGTGATTCTAATTCATACAGTGGATGATGACGAAATCCGCAAAGCTGCCGACGATCCATCAACGAAGGAATCATCAAACTTCATTACTTGGGAAGATCTAGAACGTCTTCTGGAGGACCGTGGAAAGGACAAAACCTCACATGTCCATCGTCACCAGCCTCCATATCCCGCTGCTACGCAAAGGACCCCTCTTCCGAAAGGTTATGATTGTCCGACCTTCACTCTATATGATGGAACTGGCAATGCTCGAGAACATGTCTCTCGTTTCCTGGAAGCCTTGGGAAAACACAAACACAACCATGTTGTTCGCCTCAAGGAATTTTCAAAATATTTGAAAGGAAGGGCATACACCTGGTACAACAACATCGCACCGGAGACTATCAACAATTGGGGAGAAATGATTAATACCTTCTACAGGAAGTACTTCTTTGTGTCAGAACAAGTCACTCTCTCTGATCTTGGGAGAATGTTTCAGAAGGTCAATGAAAATCCCAATGACTACATAAAAAGATTCAGAGTCCAAGCTCTGGAATGCCATGATCCAAATGTCACGGAGCAGCAGCTGGTAGATTTATGCATCAATGGAATGATCCCGGTGTACAGAGCTTTACTAGAAAATCTCCATTTACAGACTTTCTCAGAGCTTCACGAGTCTGCGAAGAGATCGACAACTACTGCACCTTCTCTGTTAGAAAGAGCAAAACTTACAAAGACTAAGGAATCGCGAGACACCCAAGGAAGCAGATGTCTGATCAACAAGCAGTACAACCTACATCCCACCGCAAATGCCGTCGCAGAAGGGAGCAAATGCAAGACCGAACCTCCAAGTAAGCATACCTCAGCTCCTCCAAAAACACAAAAGAAGGACAAACCAGAGGCACAAGCCCCTGGCCAACGTACAAAGACTCCTGATCAAGATGCACCTGGCTTTCCTCTCCCCATTGGATAAGTACTCGAACTACTAGATGTCGGGTTCCAAGATGGTGCAATCAAATTGCCATATGTCAGAAGAGAGCAAACTGAGGAAGACATGAAAAATTCCTCGTTACTGTCGCTTCCACAGGTTTGTCAATCATCCCACAAGTAGCTGCAAAGTTTTGAAACGCATATTCATGGAAAAGGTTGAGTCGGGAGAACTTAATATGGGATCTGAAGGAGTACACAAAGATCCCCTCCCAGTCATAACTTTCTCCATCTCTGAAGAACCATTCAAGGAAGCAGTCCATTCATTGATAAAGCATGTATGTGAATTACTCTATCTGTCAAAGGAACAAAGGGGAGACTTGTTCACGGCTTTGAACCGCATAGTATCTGGAAGACGCCTGCTGATTTCAGAAGTACCTCCTGAACCTTCAGCCAATGACAAAGAAATCTATGACTGGGGACTTCTCACCACAGTGCATATTAAAGGAAACGAATTCAAGAGATCATTTGTTGATGTCGGTACTGCCGTCAATATCATTCCTTTGGAAACTCTCAGAACCACTGGCATTAGCCGACAAGAGGGTACTCACGCTCCCATGGAAATCACAGATCACGAAAGGATTTCCAGAGACGTGTATGGCTATATATCATCCTCAAAGTCAAAGAAAATTTGGTCTGCACGAAGGGTACTCACGCTCAAATCTGAGAAGACCCAGGATATGACATGATCCTTGGACGAGCTTGGATTCACGCTGGAAAGAAGGCTTCAACACCTTCAACATGTCCTGCTGTTGAAGATGGCTCTGACTCAGAATAAATAGAAGATACTCCCTCGTTCGAGCATTTGGAGGAAGTTAAAACCTTGATGGAACTCACACAGAAGCCTGGAGAAAGTGCTCATTCTTTCATCAAAAGATTCCGAACTCAGGCAAGTCTTATTCCTCTCCATGCGCCAATAATACCAATGTTGAAATATACTGCTCTGGTACGGGGACTTCTCCATACTAACAACTTGGCGATTACCAAAAGCTATGAATGGATAATCTCACCTCAGCAATATTACACTAAATGGTTGCGCTCAGAGCCCCTTCAAATTGGTCATCCTATCAAGAGGTTTATTGCTGAAGACCTAGCTAAGCATGACCGACAGTATGTTGGATACTCCTTTCTGCACGAGTGTGCAAATGTACCACAACCATGAAATCAGCAGAAAGTATTCAAGGCGCGAACTACTAAGCCGAACAAATTCGAGGAAGGATATTTGGTTCTCAAGGCAACTAAACGTGATCTCTATTCCGCAAGGAGCTCCAATTGGGAAGGACCATTTATGGTTGCTAAATCCATAACCGGAGGATACTACAAATTGATCAACACAGATGGCAGAACCCTTCCAGTAATTCATGAGAATTGGCTTAAGGCGTTTGTATGAAATTATTGGGCATTTGAGATACTGGGCGTCTGAGCATTCACGACATCTGGATTTGGAATTTAAGATTTTCTTTTATCGTATTTCAATTCCTCCAAAACGTTTGCAATACTTGCAATCAGTATTTGAATTCAACAATTTATCAAAATTCAGTTCATATTTCTTAAAAGAAAATATCTATAAAATCCAAAAGATAATCCTCAATCACCTACCAATCCAAAACCAGCTAATATCAAAACCCAAATAAAAACCTTACATCTCTCAGAAGTTCAAGAGATTATGAAAAGGAAATCAAAGAAAATCAACAAAAAAGGATTTGGAAATCAAAGAAAATCAGCAAAAAAGGATTTTTGCTCCTATGCATCCTTCAAGACCTGAAAAATTCATCTTCTCCTTGTTCAGCTCTTCAGTCATCCTGGCAATTTTGTCTTCTTTCTCCATCACAACATCATTTGGAAAGGGTATGTTTTTCTCACATGAGGCCTTGATAGCATTCATTTGCTTACGAAGCCACTTACATTGAAGCCAAGTCTTTCTGACTTATCCAAGTTAAACTCCCAATCAAAGAGTACATCTGGAGTCACAGTATTTCTGTCCCTAGTGCATATATCACTTACGATGCGCAAGATAACACTTACTTTCATTGTTAAAGCATAAGCACGTCCAAGATTCCTGTCAGCAATTACGTGGCCAAACTTCTTCCATATTTTGCATATCCAATGGGAACGCTGAACCCACCAACTAGTTCATGATACGGGAGTGATGCATCAAATGGAGGATAAAAAAAAATCCTGAATTTGGATATTCATGCACCACTATACGGTTCTCGGTTACTTGAGAAACTTCTACAATCAGGGTAAAAGTTTCTTCAGGATTCTCTACCGGTGGCTCGGTTTCTTCTATCACTGAAACAACAACAATCGGGATTTCCATAACTTCAGTGATAACCTTCTCATGGCCTTGAAGTTCAGAGGTGGTTGTATCTTCATCAACAACTCCAGGGAAGCTCGAGTTATCCTCATTGGTTTCAGTATCCTCAACTTCGGTATTTGTCACCTAATACGAAGATTACATGAGGTTAGAGTCATCCAAACATGAAACCAAATGAGATTACAAAATACAGTATACAAGCAATCAAACATCATCAAGGTTCATCATTATACACCCAAGTCACGAGCGAATAACATGAAAGTCACAAAAATACGTTTTGCGGCAAGCGCATCTGAAGAAACTGTACTCTGCTCTGTATTAAATGACAAACTGGGAGAAATCTATAAGAAAGATGAGGATGATTTATATACCATTATCTTTGTTTGGATATCCTCTACCACATGTCAGAATTTTATGACAATCCGATGAACGAGCAAGGAGATGTGGTCAAAACATTGAGCAACATACCGTCTGAAAATCTCCTGGAAGATAAAACATCTCGTTCGGTAGGTTAAAACAGCCCGACAGTAAAATTCAGGAAGAATTGCGGGCCCGAGGTGGCATAGACGCGCCCAGTTATCCGTTTCGTGGAGCAAGAAGGAATATTTATTTTGCTCAAACTCTAGAAACTTCGTCTGCATGAAAAGAGATATTGACCTTCTTTTGTTTTATGTTGCCCGTACAGATCCGCGCCTTCATATGCAGTGTCTCTCCAATGGATTCCAAAATTACCGAAATCCTTCGCATTCTTGGGACGGATGGATGAAATATGTTGTAACACCCCTTGTTTTTATCATGGCGCATGCTAAAATATGCGCCATGGCCTGATATGAAGCTTCATTCAAAGCTTTCGTTGCTTGGCAAGAGGTAAATTGGCTTAAGGCCAATACTGCGCCAAAATGGCGCATTATGTGTGGAACTTTTCCTAGAGACAAATCTCGCATCATCATGATGCATTAGTCCAGTTGGATAGGTGGCCTTGAGATTGCAGCGCAATCATTGCGCATTACGAAAGTTAATATCCTAGAGCCAATACCGCACAATCATTGTGCATCAGACCAGAGAGGACTATCCGAACGAGTGTTACGCAATCATTGAGAAGTAAAGCAATCATTGCGAATGAATAGTGAAGCAAGCATGTCATTCTCCTCCCCTAAACATACTTGTAGAAATTCCATTAAGACATATATAGGGAGGGGTACTTGGTTCAAGGTGCATATGCGGACTATGTACCAAGTAAGCTTCATAGCTTAGCCGGAAGAGTATAAATGATGCCTAAGGCTCATTTATAGCTGTGTAGCCTTGCCAAGAGGGAATTTGATGATTAGGAATCATTATGCCATGTTGCGGACCCGATGATGCATAATTATTATGCATCTTTGACGGAATGGACTACGGACCAGGCCATTACCATTTCTTCTAGGCTACGACCTCGCAAACGAGTTGGTTAAGCTTCTGTCCCTTCGATGGATGAACTACGGTCTGTAATTGATCCCTTTAGAGTAGGGAAGGGTACGTAGGCATCCGCAATGAGTTGCAGCATTTTCGATCCACCAAGTTGGCCCCTCATATCATCTAAGCTCGGTAGCTCAATGCAAGAGATGATTGTGGCCATGCTTGATGAGGCTTAGTTGCATGCCAGCAAGTGGATGCTCATACTTCCTATCAAGCTACATAAAGTTGGTAAACGAGATAAGGTAAGCAATGTCAAGGGATTGGTGCGGCCTATTCCAAAGTCCAAGGCTCATGCCTGGACATGACTCGGCGAAACGACGGTTGCTCAGCTAGATAGGAAATTCAGTGATGAATTACCTACGTAGAGGCAAGCTGGTGATGTTGCAATATGCATTGTATTTGGTCTTATGGACTTACACCCTTTTGTGGACAAGGGTGAGTTTGGAACGGTGTGGAAGCTAAGTCAGCTGCATCATGCTCCACGAGCATGATGGCAAGGGCCACTGGACGTGCATTTGCCTAGCTCTACGGCCCGGATCGTAGATTCATCATGGCACACCGGGGGAGTTACGGCCTGCGGGGCAACGCGCCAAATGCGTAATTTTCAGGTCCGTCACAGATGGTATTAGAGAAAGTTCCTAGAAAACTCTAGGGACTTGTGAGGAGTAGACTCGTCAAACGAACATTGTTTCCTTCTAAAGGAAACAAAGTTGAAGAGTAGGTCAACTTTTGCACGGATGTTGGAAACAGGATGACTATTTTCTTTTTGGCAATTGGCCTTTCTGGATGTTGGCAACTGGATGACTGTGACTTGTTATTGGAAATTGGCCATATTTTGGGTTGACAATTGGCCAACTGTTACTTCTTTGGCACTATGCCATTTGTGGTGTTGGAAATTGGCCGACTAATATTTGTTTTGGCAACTAGCCATATCTGACATTAGCAATTGGTTGACAATTATTCTGGGGACTCATGAGTGTGTAGTATAGGATGCACACTTAGGATACCAAGTTAAGATATCGTTTGGCAACTGTCTAATTCGATATTGTCGGTAATGTTGTGGGAACCTTTGGATGCTTGGGCATGTGGTATGGGACATTTTCTCTAAAGGTCTAATTGTTGCTCATGACAACTCGTTGGAAAGTTATTTTGCAACTGGAAAAATAGATAACTCGTTGAGAAACCTTTGATAACTGGCCAAATGGATGTTTATTGGCAATGTGATTTCTGAGCATCTGGTATGAGACTTTTTCTCAAGAAATCCAAAACGAAGAGATTGTCCACAATAGTTTTTGTTTTGAATTTCGGGGACGAAATTCTTTAAAGGGGTGAATAATGTAACACCCCTTGTTTTTAGCATGGGGCATGCTAAAAGATGCGCCATTGCCTGATATTAAGCTTCATTCAAAGCTTCCGTTGCTTGGAAAGAGGTAAATTGGCTTAAGGCCAATACCGCGCCAAAATGGCGCATTATGTGTGGAATTTGGCGAAGAGACAAATATCGCATCATCATGATGCATTAGGCCAGTTGGGTAGGTGGCCTTAAGCTTGCAGCGCAATTATTGCGCATTACGAAAGTTACTGGCCTAGAGCCAATACCGCACAATCATTGTGCATCAGACCAGAGAGGACTAGCCGAACGAGTGTTGCGCAATCATTGCGAAGTAAAACAACCATTGTGAATTAAAGCAATCATTGCAAAGTAAAGAAATCATTGTGAATTATAGCAATCATTGCGAATGAATAGTGAAGCAAGCATGTCATTCTCCTCTCCTAAACATACTTGTAGAAATTCCATTAAGACATATATAGAGAGGGGTAATTTTTTGAAGGTGCATATGCGGACTATGTACCAAGTAAGCTTCATAGCTTATCCGGAAGAGTATAAATGATGCCTAAGGCTTATTTATAGCTGCGTAGCCTTGCCAAGAGGGAATTTGATGCTTAGGCATCACTATGCCATGTTGCGGACCCGATGATGCATAATTATTATGCATCTTTGACGGAATAGCCTACGGACCATGCCATTACCATTTCTGCTAGGCTACGACCTCGCAAACGAGTTGGTTAAGCTTTTGTCCTTTCGATGGATGAACTACGGTTTGTTCTTGATCCTTTAGAGTAGGGAAGGGTACGTAGGCATCCGCAGTTGCAGCATTGTCGGTCCAGCACGTTGGCCCCTCATATCATCTAAGCTCGGTAGCTCGATGTAAGAGATGATTGCGGCCATGCTTGATGAGGCTTAGTTACACGCCATCAAGTATATGCTCATACTTCCTATCAAGCTATGTAGAGTTGGTAAACGAGATAAGGTAAAAAATGGCAAGGGCTTGGTGCGGCCTATGCCAAAGTCCAAAGCTCATGCCTGGACATGACTCGGCGGAACGACGGTTGCTCAGCTAGATATGAAATTCAGTGATGAATTACCTACGTAGAGGCAAGCTGGTGATGCATGAAATATGCATTGGCTTTGGTCTTATGTCCTTACACCCTTTTGTGGACAAGGGTGAGTTTGGAACGGTGTGGAAGCTAAGTTTGCTGCATCATGCTTTACGAGCATGCTGGGAAGGGCAACTGGACGTGCATTTGCCTAGCTCTAAGGCCCGGATCATAGCTTCATCATGGCGCACCGGGGGAGTTACGACCTGCGGGGAAACGCGCCATAGGCGTAATTTTCCGGTCTGTCACATATGTGTTCGACAACGACCATGTTAGGGCTAATATTGGAGATTGTGGTTACGTTGTCGGTTAATCCTCAACTTTAGGTTGTTCAGTGTCTGGACTTTCTGACAGTTATGATGATGTGATGTGAATGCTTATATGGTCGAAATCTTCCGACGCTACTGGATAAAATATATGAGTTAGGAGATGTTATGTTGCCGATATATTGCTATCAAAGTCTTCAAGGACTTTGTTTCAAGCGACATACTTCGAACCATCTTCTGAATCTTGGGATATCCTATGGAATGATATGCGGTGAGAAGTATTCAGTTATACTTCTGTTTGATCTGATGGTCATGGCCGAATATTTGAATATATCGTTGTGGCGTGCTTTTGGAGTCTTACGTGCATATGTACGGCTTCATGTTGAGAAATTCTTGCGTAAAACTTCGAAAGTGATGATGTTGAAATTAGAAATAACCTTTTTGAGGGGAGTGAAAGCGTCCCATGTTGGTAGTCCCCATGTGTAGCATTCTTTCATTGCATCACCTTGAATCCACGTCCACGGGATTTGATGCAAGCTTATTGTACTCTTCTGGATGTGATGCCGGGATGCTCAGAATATCACATGGATGAAATATTCTGGATGACTAAGAGGTATAAAATGATAAAGTTATATTATTTATCGTGGCTCCCTCTGTTTCTTCAGGAAAATGTTTCAGCCCCGTCTCTGGAGATATCTCACGAATCTTTGATGGTCGTCGGGATGGACTGCGATGAGCAGTGCCCAGTCGCGATTTTCTTTAGTTTCTGAAGTTGTTTCCTCTGGGCATGCTTGGGATCCTCCGCGGCCTCGTAGAGTGTTGTAGTCGTCTTCTAAACAGAGAGGTGATGATATTATTACGATACACCCTTGCAGAGCAGATGTCTTTGTCTTGGATATGACCTTTGGTTGACCGTGTCTTTTGACCTTTGACAGCGAAGGGATTCCGTGTTTCCCAGTCCCCAAGTGTGGTTTGCATGTTTCCATCTTTACAATAATTGTTGCCATGGTGAAGCTCTAACTGGTATCAACAAACGGGCGACAACATTTCTTGGAAACATATGTGATCAGAAGAGACTGTCCATGTAAGTAAAGGGATTGGCTGGATGCGTAAGCGAGAAAACTGTCTATGACCACAAGATTTGGTGGGATTAAACAAAAGGTGACCACGACTACAGACATTGGCTGGTTGCGATCATGATCCTTGGAATGGGGAGTGTGCTGGCACAAAACTTGGAAGGAATGAGTGGCGATTACAGCACGACCCTTGGAAAGGAAGAGCGACGACTACGACAAGATCATTAGAAAGAAGGAGTGGCGGCTACGACATGATCCTTGGCAGAAATGAGGCGTTGAAGTAGTTCCGGTTCTTGGAGAGGACGTTGAAACTTATGGAGCAAAGATGCTGAAGTTTCTTCTTCGGATCCTAGAGAAGCTTATGGAGAGGATGCTGAAAAGGAGCGACTGTTGGAGCGAACGTTAAGGCAGAGCGGCTGCTGAAGCGAACATTGAAGCGGAGACGCTGCTGGATGACGTTGAAGTGGAGAGGCTATGTCAATCAGGGTGTTGTAAAGCTGGACACTCTTCAAGCAAACAGTGGTTAGGAGTCCCCAGTTCCATCTATCAATCATGCTTTCAAAGAGATGTTGGGTTTTGGGAGCGTCTTCCTGGCTGGAAACAGCTTCTTTCTTGATGCAGTGCTGTTGAGGGTTGCAAATATTCTTTGACGTTGCGCCTTGGGAAAATATAAAATCTCACATAAATGTTTCACCATAGACGGCACGATTTTGCGGGCGAAGTCCCCAGAAATCATGCATCTCCTGACAGGAAAAGAGCCTTTGTGAACTCAGGGGGGTTGCTGATTTTCTTTGCTTTGATTTTGGAAAAGTCGTTCCTGATCTTTACGTGTGATGAAATTGGATTGTTGATTCCCTTCTATTGGGAGTTCAAGTGCAATACTGGAAGAATGCAAGCTGCTAGCGCTGGGAAGATGCAGGCTGCCGTCGCTGGAAGGACGTAAGCTGTCAGCGCCGGTAAGATGTAAGCTGCCGGTGATGGAAATACGCAAGTTGTTAGCGCTGGATCGGCTTGGAACGGGCGCTGGCTTGGCGTGGACGTTGTCTTGTATTTAATATAGCGCAGATTGTTGGCTGGGCATGGCGCGAACTGTTGGCTTGGCACGGCGTTGGCTTGGCAGGGCGCTGGCTTGGCGTGACGCGGACTTGTTCTTGCGGTCCTAGTTGCCTCCTCCCATACGTAGATCAAATTGGAAACCCTTTCCTTATTCAAATTCTAAAAGTTCCTATGAAAGGGGTTGACTCTCCTTTTTATCTCGTACCTTTGTTCTCACGTCCTGGTGTTAGCGGTAGCGCGGTAGCAGTAAAGTGGGCAAGCATATTCCAGCTATGTACTCCAACGTTTCTCTTTCAATTCGTTTTCTAGTTTTCTTGTGTTGGTGCAAACCCTAGCCATAGGTATGACTTCCATAAATCTGTGGAAATATTGTTCTTCTGAACTAGTGTAAACCCTAGCCGTGGGCATGCCGTTCATAAACTTGTAGAAATACTTCATCATAAACAATTTCTCTTCGAATATCACCGTAGTAACGTCGTCTACCTCATGAATAGTGACGTGACAGGTAATCATTATTATGCAAAATAGACACATACGGATAGGTGGCCGTGTCTTTTTCTTTGAAAGGAAACAAAGCGCCTGGTTTATGATTTGATTTGAATTGATAGATAACTGTTATCTATTAGGGTTTTGGATTAATCTTCTTGGAATGAATTTTTTTAGAATAATGTTGTCCTGGTTCCGATTGCAAGTGACGCGAACATCCCAGGAAAACCATGGAACCTTGAGCGTTGCGAGTCAGTAGAGATCATGGGATAAAACATAACATGGCTATCGGTTTTATCATTCCCGTGAAAACTTGAAGTAGTAAACCATGTATTTTGTCTAAGCAAGACTTACTCGGTTTTTCGGATCTCCTGACGAAAAACTAATATTCCAGGTGAAAGTACAAGTTTTGTGGGAAGCACCGTCGTGATTGTGGAAAGTCCTCAATTATCCCTGATTTTTCTGATGACCGAGTTGTCAATCCCTGATCAGCTCGTTTGCTTCTAACCTCTGGGAAGTCCCCAGTCATCCCTTGTCGCGTCACGACTAGTGATTGGTCCTTTCGGTAACCGAGTCGTTGATCCATGATCAAATCGCTTGTTGCCGCCACCTTGGAAGTCCCCAATCATCCATTGTCGTGTCATGACTGGTAACTAGGCCGCCTGGTAGCTGGTAGGCTTGAAAAGATGTATAAAATAAGAGCAATGAGTAAAGCCTACATGTTAAACTGCAAGTGCACAGTTGTTGTTGTAGTATGTATGTGCAAGAACATGTCATTTCCACAGGGACTTGAGTGTGAGTTGAATCTTTCCTAAGCTAAGTTAGTTCTCTAAGCTAAGCAGTGGCAGTGAACTAATGAATCAATGATTGTGACAGTGGCAGTGATAGTGACAGTGGCAGTTAAAAAAAGGCGGTGAGCCTAAGGCAGTGATAGTGAAACAAAGGCAGTGAGCCAAAACAAAAGTTGCAGAGGTTGATAGTGAAGATACTAAGGCCATGAATTCACCTTTAACTCTAAGCTAAAGCATTCTAGTTTTCTATTGTTCTTGCCCCCTTGGTATTAGACAGGGATGACAAGTTCTAGCTTGCATTTGTTCCAGGGTTCATCTTGATAGACTAATTGGAATGACAACTAGAGTTCTCTACTCCTAGTATTAGTTGGCTAATTAAAGATCAACTCAATACAGGCCTAAAGCCTAGATGCTTCCAATTATCTTAAGCATTATACCACATAAGACACAATTATAACTAGGAATGCAGTAGCATAAGATGTTAAGGCTTCATCAACACCTTAACAAATGACAATTAAAACATGCTGGAAATAATTAATAATGGAATTGAAACAACATTGAATTCAAACAAAACATGAACTGAAAATTCACAAAACAAATGAACCAACAGTTGAGGAACTGGCTAGTCCAGTCCTCTTGGGTGAAGCTCTGGCTAGCCCAGGCATGCCCAAAACATTACACCCTCACTTCCTTTTTATAATCAGAACACCCAATTAGGGTTTTGACAACAAACCCCCAAATTTAACAAAATTAGGGTTTATAGGAATTTGGGGAAAACTCACCATACCCTCTGAATTTGATGTCCCCTCTGCAATTGAGCGCTGACCCATGCTTCAACTTGCTTCTTCTACTCGAACGCTGCTTCAATTTCCTTCTTCTCTCCACTGTGAAACTCTAGTTCCATATCTGTCTTGGATGTAGCACCTAAGAGTGGTGGGTGCTAAGAACAAGAAAGAGAGTAACTAGGGTATGGTTGTTCTGATGATGGTCGGGTTGGGGAGGTGATGGTGGCGATGGGTGAGGTGAGGTATGCAACTGTCGGGGGAGGAAGAGGTTTTGGGGGAAATGGAATTTTGGGGAAGAAGAAGGTGGGTGTTTGTTTTGGGTCGATGGGTTTGATGCTTCGGTGTTGAGCGGGCGCATCCACTTTGATGATTTGCGAAGCTCAGCCGTAGGATGATGAGATGATGAAATGAATCGGAAGGCAAGATGAGAACAAGCTTTGACCGACCGTTGGATGATGAATACATTAAAAATGACGGCTGAGATTAGAATTAGGTGTTGTGGTGTTTGACAGGATCTTCAAGTTTGATGTCCAGCAAAGATGCGCCGTAAGATGAAGAGATGATGACTCGAATCTGACGGATTGGAGCTTAGGCGGGTATGGATATTGGAAATGGGTTTGGGTAAGGGTTTTGGACCTTGGGTATGCCAAGCCCATATCTTCTTTAAGAACAATTCTTCATTGTTAAGCCCATTTCTAGCCTTTTTGTCTTGCGCACAACATTCTTCGCGGCTTCTTTGCGTAATTCCTCTCGGCTTTTCACCACTTTTCTGCTCTTTTCGCTCCGCAATTCATCCAAACTTTATTTAGTACCTAAAAACACAAAATTAATTAATAAAAATATTTATTCTTGAAAACAATGAAAATACAGAATATGGGATAAATGTAGAATTAATGCACAAAATATGAGTTAAATGCCAATAAAAAGGTGCCGATATATAAAATATTTGGCACTCATCAAATACCCCCAAACCTGAATTTTACTTGTCCTCAAGTAAAACAAACTAAGGAAATCCTACCTATACTACTGTCGCTGGTTTCTCGAATGCATTTAGCGTATGCACTAAGCCTTTTAAACCACTAAGTGCCCCTAGTGGACGAGTTGAAGTCTCGTGAAGGTTTTCTTAGAACGTACCTACAAATTCTAGGACAAAATATAAGCTCAGATTCCATGAAATGTGACGTGCGCACGACAGTTTAAGCTCACATCAAAATGGAATATGTCAATCCAGCTGTCAAAGGCACAATCCTAGCACTGATAACGACTAAATACATGTGATAAGAGTGTAAAGTGTATCTACACATGTTTAAAGAATGACCTGAAGTTATGACTACTAATCACCAAGAGATAGTTTTTAGGCTAAGAACCGAATTCAAAGCCAAGCTAGCTGTCCGGCTTTACGAGAATTTTGAATGTTCACCTAATGAGTTGGTGATATTTCAGTTTACCCGCGTTATACATCGATGGCTGCACCCTCCTTGCTTATTACAAGACTATTTACAACAAAAAGATGACTCTTATTTACATAGACTACTCTGTTTTATTTTTGAGGTAAGAGAGAAACATTGTCTTTAACATGACAAAATATGGAACTTGATTTTTTTTTTTTGAACTAAATTGAAATTTTTAACTTTTCAACATAGTGACACTTTTGATATACGAACAAAAAGAAAAAAATAATTACATGACTCTTAGCAAGAGGTAGCCCTTTTCGATGTACCCGGTCAAATTCAATGGTTGCTTTTCTTAACGTATCCTCCAACTTCTATCCCAGCCAACCAAATAACAAACTATTCAAGTCTCATTCAGTATTCTAAAGTGATTGGAAATCTAACTTCCGATCAAACACCTTGAAGTACGAGGCCATACATGTATTGGTAGATCGTGCGTGTGCAAGTTTTTTATCACATGTGAATTGTGCTAGAATCAGGGGTGCCTCATCATCTAGACTAAGAACCCTACTTTAACATATATGCACCTGAATCAACATTTCAAGGTAAATGAGCTCCATTTTTAATTTTTTAATTTTTAATTTTTTTTTATTATTTATTATAGCATGTTATCGTGGTATCTACTCTATACCCCCAAACCTAAACTAAACATTGTCCTCAATGTTTCAAAAGATGAATAAAATTATACTACAACATATCAAGAGGACCATGCTGAGTAGAGAAAAAAGAAAGAGAATACCCGATTTGACGAAAGAAAGAACCGAACTCCATTATTCACGGCTAGAATCCAACATTTTTCTGCTGAGATCACATTGGATTAGCACAATATATACCGAAGAAACAAAAGATTCAACTAACACATTATCTACTGGATTATATACAAGAAAAATCCCCATACACCAACAATCTAAAGAGTTGAGGATCAACCCAAAAGACGAAGTGTAGTGGTTTCAACAGCTTCACACAAATATAACAGGAAAGAAATGCAAGTGAGGCTGTGAAACAAAATGAGCTACCCCCAAACCTGAATTTTTCAACAGATATAATTTTGGGTACAAAATCTCGCAGTTTTGGGGGTTCATCATGCACAAGGTCTAGCTCGAAGTGAACTTTGGTAGGGACGGGCAAACATGCTAATTCCAACTGTGGCTCCTCAAAGATATTATACTTAGATGCAAAATAGTCCAAGAGGACTTGGGAAGCACACAGTTCCAAAGCTAGATTAGGTATTCTCGGAAAAATTAGTTTTACAATATTGCTACAAACCAGATCTAGGTTGGGTGGAAGGCCATCAGATTGTGACTTATGCAGGAAGATAGGCACATCATTATTAATCAAATCAATATCTCCTAAATTATCTACAAGTGTCACAACATGCTCACAATCATCAAACAAATTAGCAAGTCCACAATCAGAATCATCAACATCATCAACAGATTTATTCTCATGCATCGGCAAATCAGGGGAAACATCACATGGAATACTAGAAGAAACATCATTCATGAAGGTCGAGGCAGAGAAGCCTAATGTATTTGAACCCAAAGGTTCCATAACATTTTCAGTATAGACATGTTCTTCTGTCATTCCCTATTCGAAACTACAGTGTCTCTAGTCCACTCATTTACCTCTAGATTAGGTTCATGTTCAATATTACTAGCATGAGTAGGATTATAAACACTATTTTCAAAATTAATTTCATTAGGGATAACAGACATATCATGGTGAAATTCCTCCTCTCCTACATTTTGTAAATGAATCAGGTTACTCCTTAATGTCATATTAAGTTGCTCAATGGAAGGACAGGATTCACTAGTGGGTACCCTAGCTTCATATATTTTCAAAACATGGTTGTTCATGAGGTTCACTATAGAAGGGGATTTCAGAGATGTTGCTATATGGATGATCATTCAATGCTTGCATTTCTAATATAGCAGTATTTTGTTTGATGAGATTGATAGTTTCCGTCGAAGATTGCATACAAGGGCTCATGGGAGTATGAAATTGTTCAACTTCCCAAAGTGAAGGAGGAGAACCCCGCGTATCCTAAGTCATGACTATACCAAATTCGTGCATTTCAATAAGGGGGTTGCGACAATGCAAGGAAAGAGAAGCAAGGTGTTGGTTCATTGGCATACAAATTATGCAAGTCCAAGAAGGTGAATTTTGCAATATCATTTGGAGACCAAATCTAGTGAAAGTTCTGAAGTTTGCAAAGTGCAGCAAAGGCTATAGATTGTGGCGCATAGCAAGAGTGGTATGGAATCATATGGTGCAAGCCTTAAAGCGTGGCATGATTTGGTGTAGGCGCATATGATTTAAGAATGAGGCCAAGTCTTGTATAAGTCCTGTTATGTTGCGTGGTGCAACTAAAGTCGGAAATGAAGGCATAAGACTATGGAAATGATCAGTGTGATCAGTTGGGAAGAATCATCACTTGTGTATACTTAGGCACAAATGATTCAAGCGAAGTTCAAGCACAATTCAGGGCATTGGCAAGAAGAATTTCCAAGTTGCATTTGAGTGTTGATATGCGATTGTAGTGAGAGGTGAAGCGTAGGACAACGTGACAACAAAAGTAAAAGTCAGTAGGATCAATGGCAAGGCAGTAAGCTAAGTGATGGCATATAGTACTAGGCAAAAAGAGTTGGCAAGAATGAAGGCCAAACAAGTTTGCTGAATTCTGAGTGCGGCTCAGAAGTGTACAAGGCCGAAAAACAAGTATATTGAGTATACTTGGTTGCATTCAACATGGACGTTGAACAGATTAGGTGGGAGAGTTCTATAACGAGGATGCAAGTGACGCATAATGATTGTGCGTTACATAGTTGCAGGCCAAGTCGGTGTGCATCCAAGATGGCGCGACACTCTGTAGACTGTCAAGTGCTAAGAACGGGATAACCCCGTAGGGAGAATAAAGTGCAAGGGTAGCAATATATTGTAAATGCATTTGGATAAGTAATGAATCTATTGGCCGACACAATGAAGCTTCATTAAGTAGAAGGCAAGACAAAGCCAAAGTTGCAAGAAGCAACATGCAGCATTGATAGGTGTAGAATACACCGTATTTACTATCTAGAGTTTATGCTTTCTTTGCTATTTTTCTTGTAAATTATGTATTTTATGTGTGTTTTGAGTTTAATATCTACTTTGGAGTCATGCAGAAGAAAGAAGAAGAAATCAACCAAAATTGAGAAAGAAAGGCAAAACTGTCATTTCACAAGATAACACTATCGAGAGTTCAACCAAGGTTAAGGGGATACCGCTGGAATTACTAAAGGCGGACAACTACTTGCTCAGGGCCACCATCAGCTGGGGCTGGTAAAGCGATGGGTGTAGGGATGCACATGGGCGGGTATGGGCGGGTATAAGCTAAAACCAACCTCGCACCTACAGACTGCGGGTTTTTTTCATAACCAACCCCGCACCCACAAACAGCGGGCGGGTATTGTTACCCGCCCGCTACGGGTTGGGCGGGTATGGGTTGAAACGGGTTTAAACCCGCTTTATATTCAAGTATTTAGAATAACTTCTATTCTCCTTGATTAAGTAAGAAAAAAAAAAACAAAACCCCAAAAATATTCATACCTAGGAAGTTCACAGATGAAGATTAAGTGTTGAGTCTGTTGATTTTTCAATTGTTGTCGATTTCTGGTGAAGATTCGAAGTTGTTGTTGTCGATTTCTGGTGAAGATTTCTGGTAATTGTCGTTCGTAGGTGAAGAAGAAGAACTGAGGAGGAAGAAGAGGAGAGGCCGAACATAGAGAAGAGTGTAGAAAGTGAATGAGGGTTATCAGTTATCCTATCTACTAGAATTAGGGTTTCATAATTGACGACTAGTATTAGTTTTATCTAATGGTATATAATCTGCGGGTTTTTTGGGCGGGTATGGGCGGGTATTAGCTTAAACCAACCTCGCACCCACCGACAACAGGTTTTTTTTTTCATAACCAACCCCGCACCCACAACGGGCGGGTATGGATTAAAAACCCACGGATTTAGCGGGTACGGGTGGGTTTGGGTATCGTGGGCGGGTCTTGTGCAGCCCTAGATGGGTGTAAATAACCTGTCCCAATCATTTAGACCTAGTTAGGTCGAGAGAAGAACCCATTTATCTCATTGCACTCCCTTTCCTTCTTCCTTCCCCTGCTGCTACTGCTTTTGTTGAGCCGAGAGACTGAATCTATAAAACAGACGAAACGGAGATTTATGATGAAATCGATAAGAACATAGGCGAGCATAAAAGTTGTTGCTGCAGTTGGTACAAGAAAACGGAGAATTAGATTTACGGTTTACTGGAGATTGAATTTGAAAGAAGATCGACGATGGTTTGCAGATGAAATTGTAGTTGAATCATGGAAAATGAGAGTGATATTGTTGCTTAAATGGGATTGTGGCTTCGAATCAGCGCAGGGAAGAATAAATTGAGTTAGGGTTTTGCCAGATCTGAGAAATTGGAGTTCGTAATGGGTTTAATCTATGAACTCTTGTTGCTGTTGATTTCCATGGGTATTATGATGAATTTGAAGACTCAGATGAACATTAGAGCAACAAAATGATGATTTTGGAACTATTACTAATATGGGTATGATTCAGATTCAGGGTTGAGTTGTGAGATGCAGAAATTATGCTGGAGGCTGTGAAGAAGTTGAGTTGAATCTCAGGGAAGTGTTGGTGGTGTTGTGTGCTTGAATTACAAAGATGTTGCAAGAATAAAAGAGTTACTGAAGCAGTGATGGTGTTGAGCTTAAATATAGCAAGATGACAAGTTGCACTTGGAGCTGGAAATAATAATACTAAGTCAAAATTGATAAGGGTTTCAGTTCGGATGCTGCTGCGATGTGCAATTGTTGGTGGAGCAACTGGTATTGGGGGTTCTGGTGGTGCTGAGTTGATGTTGCAGGTGCAGTTAGATGCAACAATTGATAAGGAATGAATGACAATGCTTTGCAGAAGAATGAATGCTAGATGTATGCTAGTATTGTTACAGGGAGTGAAGAACGTCTGTATCCGATGATACAAGGGATTTAGGGGTTTAACACTGATCTAGCTTCTTTACCTATAGTTGGTGATAATCTATGACTAATAAAAAGTGGATAAGAACATAACTTGAATCATTGTTTTGAAACGAAGAAGGATTACTTGATCTAAATTCTCTTATTGATTTCAACTTTATCTTTGAATTGCTTTGTTTATTTTCTTTTGCTTTATAAAACAAACCCCCCCTTTGGGTGACAATTAAAAAACTAAAACTCTTGATCCTCGTGGGAATGAACTTGACTACACTATATTACTTGTTAATTAGGTGGAAAAATATTAATTAATTTTTTTTGGTTACGACACGCATCAAATTTTGGCGCCGCTGCCGGGGAGCAGCGGACGATTTTAGTTGTTTTTATGTTTCTTGTTGCTCTATTCTTGCTTTGTTAGATTTATATCGTATCTAACTTAGTTTTTGAGAATCTTGTTTCAGGTAATATATATTTGGTGAATTCTTAAAGAGGGCAGACCGAGTCCAATTGGTATACGTCTTCGATTTGGCACTCTACTAAAGGAATTTATTCGGGCTCTTAACACTCCGCTTCCTCGTTTTTCATCAAGTGAGTTCGCGGATTCGGACATAGAAGAAGAAGCAATGGCTGCTCGTACACTTAAGGACCTAGCTTTGTGATGGACCAGAAAATTACGCCTTTGGCGCGTTTCCCCGCAGGCCATAACTCCCCCGGTACGCCATGATGAAGTTACGATCCGGGCCTTAGAGCTAGGCAAATGCACGTCCAGTTGCCCTTCCCAGCATGCTCGTGGATCATGATCCAGCTGACTTAGCTTCCACACCGTTCCAAACTTACCCTTGTCCACAAAAGGGTGTAAGGCCATAAGACCAAAGCCAATGCATATTGCATGCATCACTAGCTTGCCTCTACGTATGAAATTCATCACTGAATTTCCTATTTAGCTGAGAAACCGTCATTCCGCTGAGTCATGTCCAGGCATGAGCCTTGGATTTTGGCATAGGCCGCACCAAGCCCTTGCCATTGCTTACCTCATATCGTTTACCAACTCTACGTAGCTTGATAGGAAGTATGAGCATCCACTTGAAGGAATGAAACTAAGCCTCATCAAGCATGGACGCAATCATCTCTTGCATCGAGCTACCGAGCATAGATGATATGAGGGGCCAACGTGCTGGACCGATAACTCTGCAGCTCATTGCGGCTGCCTACGTACCCTTCCCTACTCTAAAGGTATCAAGGACAGACCGTAGTTCATCCATCAAAGGAACAAAAGCTTAACCAAATCGTTTTCGAGGCTGCAGCCTAGCAGAAATGGTAATGGCCTGGTCCGTAGGCCATTCCTTAAAAAATGCATAATAATTATGCATCATCGGGTCCGCAACATGGCATAGTGATTCCTAAGCATCAAATACCCTCTTGGCAAGGCTACGCAGTTATAAATGATCCTTAGGCATCATTTATACTCTTCCGGCTAAGCTATGAAGCTTACTTGGTACATAGTCCGCATATGCACCTTCAACCAAGTACCCCTCCCTATATATGTCTTAATGGAATTTCTACAAGTATGTTTAGGGGAGGAGAACGACATGCTTGCTTCACTATTCATTCACAATGATTGTTATAATTAGCAATGATTGCTTTACTTCGCAATGATTGCTTTAATCTGTAATGGTTGCTTTACTTCGCAATGATTGCGCAACACTCGTTCGGCTAGTCCTCTCTGGTATGATGCGCATTGATTGTGCGGTATTGGATCTAGGACAGTAACTTTCATAACGCGCAATGATTACTCTACAAGCTCAAGGCCACCTACCCAACTTGCCTAATGCATCATGGTGATGCGAGATTTGGCTCTTGTCCAAATTCCCCACATAATGCGTCATTTTGGCGCGGTATTGGCCTTAAGCCAATTTACCTCTTGCCAAGCAACGGAATCTTTGAATGAAGCTTCATATCAGGGTTTGACGCATCTTTTAGCACGCGCCATGCTAAAAATACAGGGTGTTACATAGCTTCTCACAAGCTCGATACACAACAATGGTGTATCCAAACTAACTCAACCTTCGAGATCAAGCCGGGGTTGATTAGAGAGTTACCAAAGTTTCATGGAATGGTGAATGGAGATCCAAACAAACATATTATGGAGTTCTATACCACAGTCATGGCCATGCTTCCATCGGATACTAATGAGGATGGAGCAATGTTGAAAGCTTTCCCGTTTTCTTTGGCGGGTAATGCTAAGGAATGGTTGTATTATTTTCCTTCCTGAAGTATCACAACATGGAATGGGATGAAGAAAATTTTCCTTGAGAGATATTTTCCTGCATCAAAAGCTACTCAAATTCCCAAGGATATTTGTGGGATGAAGCAAAATGTGGGAGAATCATTGTATGAATGTTGGGAGCGATACAAGAGATTGGTGGCAAGCTGTCCACACCATCAATTCAGTGACGTTATGATACTCCAATACTTTTACGAAGATCTTCAACCAAGCGATAGATCTTTTATTGACGCCGCGGGTGGTGGTGCACTAGTGAACAAAACGGTGACCCAAGCTACCGAGTTGATTGAAAGTATGGCTGAAAACTCGCAACAATTCTACACAAGAGATAAACCAACGGTTAGGCGAGTTCATGAAGTTAGTGAATCATCATTATACCTTTAACAAAGGATGGGTAATATGGAAAAGATGGTACAACGTATAACTTCCGTAGTTTTTCTTCATACGAAGAGGAGACCGAACAAGTAAATGCTTTGTTTCCAAATCAAAGGCCAAGGTACGATCCATACTCAAATACTTACAATCCCGGTTGGAAGGATCATCCTAACTTTAGCTATGAAAACAAGCAAGCGGTGGCTCCTAATCCATATGCGCAACAAGGTGGTTTCCAACAACCACGCTTCCAACCTCAACAACAATTCCAACCACAAGTGAATGAACAAGGATATTCGATTTATGATAAGCTTAATGTCATGATACAAGGTATTACGTCGTTGTTTCAACAAAACCAACAAAAGACCGATTCGGAGATCAAGGATTTACAAACTCAAATGGGACAATTGGCGACCGATATGAATTTAATGAAATCTCAAGCATCCACCAAGGTTCCTTCACAACCATTTGTGAATCCAAGAGAGAATGTTAATGCGGTTAAATTGAGGAGAGGAAGACAAGTGTAAAATCCAAGTCATCGTGAAGAAGCTAGCGAAGAGTTAGTCAAAGACAAAGAGGAAGCCGCACCAAAGGAAAATTCAACACCAACCGACCAATCCAAGGAACCGGTTCCTACTTTCACTACTCCACCTCCTTTTTCTAGTCGTTTTGATAAGTCCAAGAAAGAAGCTCAAGACAAGGCACTCATGGATATATTCAAGAAGATCGAAATCAACATCCCATTCATCGAGGCCATTAAGACAATGCCAAGGTATGCTAAGTTCATGAAGGAATTATGCACAAACAAGGATAGGTTGCTTGATAATGAAATTACTAAAGTTGGCGAGAGTGTGTCGGCTATGCTATTGAAGAAGATGCCTACAAAGTGCACGGATCCCGGTGGTTTCACGGTGCCCATTACTATTGGTACGAAAAGGTTTGAACATGCTTTACTTGACTTTGGAGTTTCCATTAGTGTGATGTCGGCCGATATATATGACACCTTGAATCTTGGACCGTTGAAAGAGCCAAGAGTGATTATCCAATTAGCAAACAAGTCTAACACATATCCTAAGGGACTTGTAGAATACGTGCTAGTGCAAGTAAATGAGCTTATTTTTCCGGTTGATTTCTTCGTGGTGGATATGGAAAACATTGAGAACCAGTCATCTACTTCTTTACTTCTTGGGAGGCCATTTATGAAGACCGACGGAATTTGGTTCATTAGCGCAAAAAATGGTGGAATTGAGTCGAGAAGACGAACTTGGTGTGGTATTGCAAAAGAGAATTGAATTGGACGTCCACGGCTTGTCTAACTTGGATGTTGACATCTCTAAGTAATTGGTGGAGATGTGTGGTGCCTTGACGGAATTACAAGAAGCTAAAAAGGGTAATGTTTCATATATTTCTTTACCCGTGAATGATGAAGTACTTGTACCATCTATTGTGAAGGCACCTAAACTAGAGTTGAAGCCACTTCCGGACCATTTGAAATATGCGTTCTTGGGAGATGGAGATGATCTTCAGGTGATTATTGCAAAGAACCTCACACCGGTAGAAGAAGACTGTTTGCTTAGAGTCTTGAAAGAGCACAAAACGTCCATTGGGTGGAAAATTGCGGATATCAAAGGCATTAGTCCATCCACGTGTATGCATAGGATTCTAATGAAAGAGAACGTGAAGCCGGTACGTGATGCTCAATGTAGGCTTAATCCTCCCATGATGGAGGTTGTGAAGAAATAAATACTCAAATTGCTAAGTGCGGGGGTAATCTACCCAATTTCTGATAGCAAGTGGGTTAGTCAGGCACAAGTGGTACCAAAGAAGTCCGGTGTTACGGTTGTTCGAAATCAAGAAGATGAACTTGTTCCTACAAGAGTTCAAACCTGTTGGAGAGTGTGCATTGACTATAGAAAGCTTAATTCCGCAACCCTAAAGGATCATTTTGCTTTACCTTTCATTGATCAAATGTTGGAGCGGTTGGCGGGGCATTCTCATTATTGTTTCTTGGACGGTTATTCGGGTTACAACCAACTTGTTATTGCTCCGGAGGACCAAGAAAAGACCACCTTCACTTGTCCGCTTGGAACGTTTGCATATCGATGGATGTCGTTTGGTCTTTGCAATGCACCGACTACTTTGCAAACATACATGGTAAGTATATTCTCGGATTATGTGGATCGCATCATTGAGGTATTTATGGATGATCTCAGTGTTTATGACAATTCTTTTGATAGTTGTTTAGACAACCTTGAACTAGTTCTTAAACGATGCATAGACACAAACCTTGTCCTTAATTGGGAGAAATGTCACTTTATGGTAAACCAAGGCATAGTACTTGGTCACATCGTGTCCTCTCGAGGGCTCGAAGTAGACAAGTAAAAGATAAATTTAATAAGAAACTTATAATATCCCACTTCTGTGAGGGAGATAAGTTCATTTCTTGGCCATGCAGGTTTCTATAGGCGGTTTATCAAGGATTTCTCCAAAATATCCAAGTCGATGTGCAAGTTACTCCAAAAGGAGGTGCCTTTTTACCTCAACAAGGAATGCAAGGATGCCTTTGACAAGTTGAAGGCAATGTTGACAAGTGCGCCAATTATCAAATCACCGGATTGGAATCTTCCATTTGAATGAATGTGTGATGCTAGTGATTATGCGGTTGGAGCAGTTTTGGGTCAAAGAGTGAACAAGTTGTCCCATGTTATCTATTACGCATCTAGGACCCTTAATGATGCACAAATCAACTATTCTACCACAGAGAAAGAGTTATTGGCTATAATATTTGCATTAGAAAAATTTCGATCATACTTGGTGGGCACAAAGGTTATTGTGTATTCCGATCATGCCGCACTAAGACACTTAATAAAGAAGAAAGAAGCTAAGCCAAGACTAATCCGTTAAATCCTATTACTACAAGAGTTCGACATAGAAATTCGAGATAAGAAAGGTGTGGAGAATACCATTGTGGATCATCTTAGTATACTTGTTATGTCTCAAGAAGAACTTCCATTACAAGACCGCTTTCTGGACGAACAACTTTTCTCCTTGGAAGAATCAACACCTTGGTATGCGGATATAGTGAATTACTTGGTGACAAGGAAGGTACCTAGTACAATGTCCAACTTCCAAAAGATGAAACTCAAGAAGGTATCCAAGCAATATGTGTGGGATGAACCATACTTATGGAAATATGACGTTGATTAAATAATACGAAGGTGCGTACCTAACTCCGAATTTCAATGCATTCTCTCCTTTTGTCACACTCTTGATTGTGGTGGCTATTTTGGTTCTAAATGAACCGCTCTCAAAGTTCTTGAGAGTGGATTTTATTGGCCCACCTTGTTTGAAGATTCATATGTTTTTTTTAAATCGCGTGATAGATGTCAAAGAACGGGAAATCTAGGTGCTCGAAATCAAATGCCACTCACACCAATTCTTGTTGTTGAGATTTTTGATGTGTGGGGAATTGATTTTATGGGCCCTTTTGTCAATTCGAATGGAAATTTTTATATACTCGTAGATTATGTTTCGAAATGGGTGGAAGCTAGAGCCACCAAAACTAATGATTCTCAAGTTGTTTGTGATTTTATAAGAGAAAACATATTCACTAGGCACGGTACACCAAGAATGGTGATTAGCGATGGAGTCTCACATTTCAAGAAGTTTTTCCACGCTCTCCTCAATAAGTACAACATAACATACAAGATTGGTACGCCTTACCATCCACAAACTAGTGGACAAGCGGAAATTTCAAACCGTGAGATTATGTATATTCTTGAGAAAACGTTGAATACAACAAGAAAAGATTGGAGCTTTAAGCTCAATGGTGCACTTTGGGCATATAGAACGGCGTACAAAACACCTATTGGTATGTCTCCATATAGGTTGGTCTATGGCAAATCTTGTCATCTTACGGTTGAACTTGAACATAAGGCTTATTGAGCAATACATAAATGAAACACGGAGTATGATGATGCGGGGAAGCAAAGGAAGTTACAACTAAATGAGCTTGAGGAGATACGTAATGATGCTTACGAGAGTGCCCGAATATACAAGGAGAAAACCAAAATTTTCAATGACAAGATGATTTCTCGTAAAAGCTTCGAAGTGGGATAAAAAGTCCTTATATATCATTCTCGACTTAAGATATTTCCTGGAAAGTTAAGGTCCCGTTGGATTGGACCATATGTTGTTACTAATGTTTTTCCTTATGGTGCAGTTGAAATTACTAGTCTTAGAGACAACTCGGTTTCCAAGGTGAACGGCCATAGATTGAAGCCATACTATGAAAAAATCGCTTATGTAAATTTGGACGAACTTCCATTTGAAGATGTACTCCCTTTGGAGGAGTAATGTGAAGCAAGGGCTAAGTTGGGCCGTCGAATTTAAAATAAGCGCTAAATGGGAGGCAACCCATAGGTTATGTATTTCTTATCTTTTTGCTTTTGCTTTTTATTTTTGTTTATTTATTTTTCTTGTTCCATATCATGTTAGGATTTCCCACCTTGACTTTACTAGGACGATTCAATTACATTGAGGACAATGTAAGGTTTAAGTGTGGGGGAGTGGTTAAGCATATTTAAAAAAAGAAAAAAAAATTGCATAAAAACTCCAACTTGTAGAGATTTTAGAGTCACTAGCATACTTCTAGGTATGTTTACATAGAGAATTCTGACCGACATAACTGAACTTGGAAGTGTTAGGGAACTACGTTCGGGTTTGTTTACTTGTTAGAGTGTTAAATAATGGATTTAATCATGACGGTGATGCAAATTAGGAGCAAGGAGAAATGCATTATTAGAGTTGTTGATCAATCATTAGTGGAAACTACCCTATTTATATCATGTGAGGCACCGACCAAAAATTCTTAAAAAAAAGTTTTCTTTTGAGTGTGTGTCACCGTACGTTCATTCCGGGTAGAATGGTGAGCTACCAAACCTCCCACCAATAGAAGCACTACTCTTTGATCTCTTGAGTTCTAATTTTGTCAATCATGAGGGTGACGTCTATAGATGAAAGTATCCTTCTTGTAGTTCGATTTGCATTTAGCACCATTCCCTCTCTCAAGAACAAGGGATCCATATAAACACCATCATCATCAACAAGGGAGCGACATCAAAATCTAAAAGGAAAGTTGAAAACGTTCAAGGTTTACAAGCAACAGAACAAGAAAATAGTAAATTTCATATCCAAGTAAAACAACATATAATGAGCGGATTTTTATATATATACATGTTGAAAACTTACATGCAATGAGAAGAATTTTATATCCAAGTTGAAGACTTATTTACAAGAGCAAAGAAAATCAAAAGGTGAGAATTATTGAAGTTTATGATTTCGAGACGATACAAGTTGTGAAGAATCAAGTGGTAAAGTATTTTTCCCACGGCTATGATTTGTTTTATTTTCACTTTGTTTTGTATTTTATTTCTCTTGTCTTCATAAATTAAATTAAAAACAAAAGAAAAAAAATGAGACAAGAGAAATTTTATTTTTGTATTTATTTAATAAGCCGTGGGGAAGGAAAATCTATAAGGAAGTTTCAAACGACAAGGATTTTGAGGAAGAGAGTTACAAATTGTCAAGGAATTACGAAGTTCAAGTGTTTATCATCATAGTTGAAGCCGAAGCCGAAGACCAAGAGGATGAAGACGAGTAGCGGAAGACGTTTCAATTGGTGCCGTGAGAGTGGTGTTATCATCATTGCAATCGGATGTGAAGGTGAGTAAGTAATCTCATCCTCGATAATAGTGGTTGATTTCCTTTCTTAGAGATCGTCAGAAAAATAGTTTTTCAAAACGTTAAAAGATATGGGTTTTTAAAATATTTCGGAAGTTACCTTCCCACCATTCAACGTGCTGCAGGATTTCTCTCTTCTTTCCTACCTGCACACATGTGAGACCCATAAAAAGCCGTCTTATTGAGTGCAATAATCATAAAATCCTTTTTGGTGAGGCAGAAGTCGAGGCGAAATGCTTATTGATCGCTTCTCAAACACGCGTTCTCTCATTATGGTGTGGTTACTTCTCACTCAACATTTAAGAATGAGAATATGTTCTTAGTATTTCTAACTTTATATTACTAGCATGCAAAAACTCTATGTCCTCATAGCTCTTTGGATGCTTGGGACGCTGGAAAGCTTTGAAGTTTTAAGTTTTAGTTTGATTTGCTCGAGGACTAGCAAAGTCTAAGTGTGGGGGAATTTGATAGGTGTAGAATACATCGTATTTACTATCTAGAGTTTATGCTTTATTTGCTATTTTTCTTGTAAATTATATATTTTACGTGTGTTTTAAGTTTTATAGCTACTTTGGAGTCATGCGGAAGAAAGAAGAAGAAATCAACCAAAATCGAGAAAGAAAGGAAAAACTGTCATTTCACAAGATAACACTATCGAGAGTCCAACCAAGGTTAAGGGGCTACCGCTGGAATTACTAAAGGCGGACAGCTACTTGCTCAGGGCCACCATCAGCTGGGGCTGGTAAAGCAATGGGTGTAAATAACCTGTCCCAATTATTTATACCTAGTTAGGTCGAGAGAAAAACCCATTTATCTCATTGCACTCCCTTTCCTTCTTCATTCCCCTGCTGCTACTGCTTTTGTTGAGCCGAGAGACTGAATCTATAAAACAGACGAAACGGAGATTTGTGATGAAATTGATAAGAACAGAGGCGAGCTGAGAAGTTGTTGCTGCAGTTGGTACAAGAAAACGGAGAATTGGATTTACGGTTTACTGGAGATTGAATTTGAAAGAAGATCGATGATGGTTTGCAGATGAAATTGTAGTTGAATCATGGAAAATGAGAGTGATATTGTTTCTTAAATGGGATTGTGGCTTCGAATCAGTGCAGGGAAGAATAAATTGAGTTAGGGTTTTGCCAGATCTGAGAAATTGGAGTTCGTAATGGGTTTAATCTATGAACTCTTGTTGCTGTTGATTTCCATGGGTATTAGGATGAATTTGAAGACTCAGATGAACATTAGAGCAATAAAATGATGATTTTGGAACTATTATTAAGATGGGTATGATTCAGATTCAGGGTTGAGTTGTGAGATGCAGAAATTATGCTGGAGGCTGTGAAGAAGTTGAGTTGAATCTCAGGGAAGTGTTGGTGGTGTTGTATGGTTGAATTACAAAGATGTTGCAGGAATAGAGGAGTTACTGAAGCAGTGGTGGTATTGAGCTTAAATATAGCAAGATGACAAGCTGCAGTCGGAGATGGAAATGATAATACTGAGTCAAAATTGATAAGGGTTTCAGTTAGGATGCTGCTGCGATGTGCAATTGTTGGTGGTTCTGGTGGTTCTGAGTTAATGTTGCAGGTGCAGTTAGATGCAACAATTGAGAAGGAATGAATGAGAATGCGTTGCAGAAGAATGAATGCTAGATGTATGCTAGGATTGTTACAGTGAGTGAAGAACGACCTGAAGAACGGACGGAAATGCTGTGAAACGGAGGAAACTCTGTCTGAATCTCACCTCTGATGAGTCGACTCAGTTCGATAAATCTAACTCGGTGAGTCAGTCGAGTAAGCCGACTCAGCCCTGATTAAGACCAGCGGATTCACACTCTCTGCCTTGACCCGCTGACTAACGTATTGACCATATTGACCATTCTCTTTGACGGAATCTTGGAAGAATATCCCGTAGGTGATCGGCAGTGATTTTCCCGGCCGATTTACGGTGATCCCAAGGATTTTTCCGGCTATCCAATATGTGCATAATTTTGTGAAGAGTATTCTAGACGCATGGGTGTGAAGACTTGGACTTGGAATTAGATGAAGAATTGGGCTTGAATTTAGAAAGAAAAGGTGGAAGATTTTTACAAAAACAAGGATTTGGAAGTGGAGCTACAATGGGAAAGGGATTCTATTCCTAAGAGGATTGCAAGGAAATTGAAGCCTATAAATAGAGAAGTTCTCTACTTTTCTACATATACTTATACACCTTTTACACACACAACACTTGTGTTTTTGCTTGCTTTTCAAAATTCTTCTCTTAATTATTTGTATGAACTTTTCAAAATTCTCCTTTTAATTATTTATGTGAATTTCAAAAACATGAGTAGATAATTTTTTTATTGATTGAGGATGAATTCCTAGTTCCTAACACATGATTTGAGTTTTGTTTTAAATTTTACTTTGAAGTTTTTCACATGATTATCGTTTGTTTTTACTAATAGGAATGTTTATACATTCATGGTTGATTGATAAATTGTTTAGGTGTCCAACTAAATTGATTTTTTAATTGATCTAAAGCTAGTGAAAGTTAGGGGATAAGTAATCGTTTCTTGACTCTTTACACAAGTTGAAAACACAAGACCTTGCGGAGGGATTCTGTGGAGAAATTGTGTGTGAAAACAATGTTAGCAAGTAAACCTTCATCTAAGAGTCTAACTACTAATATCAACCTAATAAGTTCATAATTTTTAATGCATTTAACTAAATTACATCTTGAGTGATCTACTACTAGGTGGTTTGGTAAATAGATTCCGGTAGTCGAGAACTTTTATATCCGGTGATACAAGGGGTTTAGGGGTTTAGCACTGATCTAGATGCTTTACCTACGGCTGGTGATAATCTGTGACTAATAAAAAGTGGAAAAAAACATAACTTGAATCATTGTTTTGCAACGAAGAAGGATTCCTTGATCTAAATTCTCTTATTGATTTCAACTTTATCTTTGAATTGCTTTGTTTATTTTATTTTGATTTATAAAACAACCCCCCCTTTTTTGACAATTAAAAAACTAAAACTCTTGCTCCTCGTGGGAACGAACTTGACTGCACTATATTACTTGTTAATTAGGTGAAAAAATATTAATTAATTTGTTGTGGTTACGACACGCATCAAACATGCGAGGTGGCATGTTGGCATGTCCATGGAATTGAGTTGGCCCAAACTCAAGGACGATGCAAACATGTAGAATAGACTAAGGATTAGTCTATGCATTAGTTCAAGGCTGCCCAAAGCTTGAATAATGCAAACAAGTTGGTAATGCAAGAGTTGCATTGCTGTTGTCAAGCTAATTAGCGAAAGTGAAGCATATATGACGCATGGGTAACTAGAGTGAGCTTAAGGAGCTGGCCTCGATGTTTGAAGCTTAAGTAATGTCTGTGCATGATTTTAGAATTATAAACATGCATGGACAAGAGATCTAAACGTTGGCGCAAGACAGAATCCGGTATGTTGTAACAAGCGTGTAATATGGCTCAAGTGACGGTTGCAAGTAAGTTACGAGCTTCACAAGCATGCCAATGATGCGTGATGAAGAGAAGCGGTTGTAAAGGAGTTTATAAGTGTGGAAGAAGAGTTCTAACTGCTAGAGAATAGGTGTTGCATGATTGACGCGAGTTAGTAGAGAACTGGCCAATTGGTACAGTTATTGGCGGTTAACAAAACTGCTTTATGGGACAGATGGTTGTTCCATGCGTGTGCAAGTGTTGTGCATGATTTTGGCCATTGTAACCACTGTATAAATATCCCTAAGGAATGGGGAAAATCAGTATGCTTACATAGGAGACTTAGTCTCATGTTTGAGAGAGTTAGGCATTCACCAAGAGGGTAAATGGCATGTTTTTGGTTTGTGATAGACGAGTTTTGTAATCTTTCTTTAGTGCAATAAAATGGGTTTGTTGCAGTATATCTTTTTGTTCATTATTTTGTTGATGTTGTGTGAGAATTGGTTAAGTACATGGCAGAACCTCTTATGCTTATGGGTGCATGAAGAGTTAGAGAGAAAGAAGAAAAGACTTCTGTTTAATGCCTTATGAGTGAAGGAAGATGCGTACTTTGATGCAAGTATGCAAGGCTGAATGATTTTGAGTGAAGTTGATTCATTGGACCACAATCATTGCCGGTCATGTCCCATGAAAATTTTAGGCGATTAAATGGGCGTGTGACACGCGGCAAGGTAGATGGCACGGCATGCCATTCGAACATGTGGAATGGTCGGCATGCCTTGGCGCAGTTTAGGCGCGGACAAAACTAGCCGCCAAAGGTTACCATGCGTTGGTTGGTGACCTTGGACGGCTAAGATCTGCGTCTCAGACGGAAGGGTGGCCGTTGGTCGTTGCAACCCTTCGTTTTGGAAGCCGTAAAGGAAAGGCCGGCATGGCATGGTTTAGGCGCGACAAGGTGGCTGGCGTGGCATGCCATTGGCACATGCGCCATGTTCGACATGCCTTGGCGCGGTTTAGGCGCGGCCAAAACTAGGATTTTGACGTTGGACAAAGGTTACCATGCGTTGGTTGGTGACCTTGGACGGCTAAGATCTGCGTCTCAGATGGAAGGGTGGTCGTATATCGTTGCAACCCTTTGTTTTGGCAGTCGTACAGTAAAGGCCGACATCGAATGGTTTAGGCACGGCAAGGTGGCTAGCACGCATGCCTTGGCGCGGTTTAGGCGCGGCCAAAACTAGGGTTTTGGTGTTAGGACAAAGGTTATCATGCGTTGGTTGGTGACCTTGGACGGCTAAGATCTGCGTCTCAGACGGAAGGGTGGTCGTTGATCGTTGCAACCCTTCGTTTTGGCAGCCGTAAAGGAAAGGTCGGCATGGCATGGTTTTCCATTGGCACGGTGGTGCGGCTGGCATGGTTGGCATGCCTTGGAACGGAGACGTGGCTGGTATGGTTTTCCATTGGCACGGTGGTGCGGCTGGCATGGTTGGCATGAATTGGCGCGGAGACGTGGCTGGCATGGTTTTCCATTGACACGGTGGTGCGGCAGGCATGGTTGGCATGCCTTGGCGTGAAAACGTGGTTGGCATAGCTTTCCATTGGCACGGTGGTGCGGCTGGCATGGTTGGCATGCCTTGGCGCGGAGATGTGGCTGGCATGGTTTGCCATTGGCACGATGGTGCAGCTGGTATAACGGGGATGCAAGTGACGCATAATGATTGCGCGTTACAGAGTTGCAGGCCAAATCCGTGTGCAGCTAGGATGGCGCGACACTGTGTAGACTGTCAAGTGCTAATAACGTCATAAACTCGTAGGGCCAATGAAGTTCTAGGGTAGCACTACGTTTTAAATGCATTTGGCTAAGTAATGAAGCTATTGGCCGACACAATGAAGCTTCATTGAGTAAAAGGCAAGACAAAACCAAAGTTGCAAGATGAAACATGCAACATGCGAGGTGGAATGTGCATGGAATTGTGTTGTCCCAAACTCAAGGACGATGCAAGCATGTAGAATAGACTAAGGATTAGTCTATGCATTAGTTCAAGGCTGGCCAAATCTTGAATAATGCAAACAAGTTGGTAATGCAAGAGTTGCATTGCTGTTGTCAAGCTAATTGGCAAAGTGAAGCATATATGAAGCATGAGTAACTAGAGTAAGCTTAAGGATATGGCTTTGAAGTTTGAAGCTTAAGGAATGTTCTTGCATGAATGATAAACATGCAGGGCCAAGAGAGCTAAATGTTGGCGCAAGACAGAATCCGTTATATTGTAATAAGCGTGCAATATGGCTCAAGTGACGGTTGCAAGTAAGTTACGAGCTTCACAAGCATGCCAATGATGCGTGATAAGCGTGGGAGAAGAGTTCTAACTGTTGGAGAACAGGTGTTTCATGATTGGCGCGAGTTGTAAGAGAACTGGCAAGTTGGCACGGTTATTGGCGGTTACATAACTGCTTTATAGGACAGATGGTTGTTCCATGCGTGTGCAACAGTCGTGAACGGTTTGTCCAAGTTAATCAACTGTATAAATAGTCCTAAGGAGTGGGAAAAATCAGTAGGCTTACATACGAGAGTTATTCTCATGTTTGAGAGAGTTAGGCATTCACCAAGAGGGTGAATGGCCTGTGTTTTTGGTCCATGTGATGGACGAGTTTTGTAATCTTCCTTTAGTGCAATAAAATGGGTTTGTTGCAGTATATTTTTATGTTCATTATGTTGCTGGTTTGTGTGAGAATTGTTTAAGTACATGGCAGAACCTCTTATGCTTATAGGGGCATGAAGAGTTAGAGAGAAAGAAGAAAAGACTTCCGTTGTGCAATGCCTTATGAGTGAAGGCAGATGCATACTTTGATGCAAGTATGCAAGGATTAATGATTTTGTGTGAAGTTGATTCACTGAACCACAATCATTGTCGGTCATGTCCCATGAAAATTTTAGGAGATTAGATGGGCGTGTGACAACAGGTATCAGAGCTGTGTTAGGGGACACAGTTGCTGATTTTTCTCTCTTTTACTCAAGTTAATGTCATTTGTTTGTCAAATTCAGTGGTGAATTGTTTGGGTTTCACTAGTATGGATACTAGAAGAAGTTGGTCTTTTGTGGAAAGATCAATTGGAATGAACTTTGAAGCTTGAAGTAGCAACATGCCAAGAAAGTTTATGACAAAGGTGTCAAAATTCCTACCCAAAGTGTTAGACGAACGTGCAAGAGTCATTGCAAACCGGGTTTTAAAGTGATTGCATGACAAAACTAAGGAGTATGCTGACTTCTATGGTGCAAGTCAGGTGTTGAAGTCCATGTTTTTCACAAGTATGCGAATGTTATATATTTGGAATGCATGATTTCGTAGTGTTATCAGTAGCAAGTACATTACAAGTTGTAATGGGAATTTTGCGAAAATTCTCGAATGCAAAGTCGTTATTAGCCTTTGCAGTGGCAAAGAAGATGTAGAACCTTTCTATGTGATAGAATTGAAGGTGCCTCATTGTAGCCAGTTGGATAGAAGATTAAGGTTATCTCTCTCGAATGCATGTACCTTGGTGGTAATGCAAAGTTTGGTTGTGAACTAGCAATGTTTGTGGCAATGTGATGCCATAAAAGAAGAATTTGAAGGCCAATTCTTATCCAGCATAAAGCTTATAGAAAGGCTGAAGAAAGAAGCGCAAGTTAGGGGAAAATCGATACACCACGGTCTTGTGTTTGCAAAGAGTTCTTCGTTGATGCTAGATGAGCACAAGGAGTGTGCTTGCACCTGGTTTATGAGTGGGATCAATATGCTTGAACAATGGTGTTCAAAGACCTGCATTTGATCATATAAGCACAAGCGTAAGTTCTTGTCAACTACAAATCAGTATTGCGACAAAGATGATTTTGGAGAAGGGGAAAGACAAGAGTTGCCAGTTGTGCATGGGAAGTAAAAATGAGTTCTAAGTTTGAAGAAGAATGTGGCATTCTTTCTTCATGGAACGTAGGCAGTGGCGCCTCATTTGCAAGGATTATGGCCTTGTTAAAATTTTCCAAAGTGTTTATCCGCGGAAGTCATTGAGTGATATGATTTTGCTGAGCTTTATGGTGATGCTCAGAATCATCAAGTTAAGTCCGTTCCAGTTGTGCAAAGGTGCACAAGTTTGTGTCAAAATTTGGGTGCTAATTAGCATAGCATGTATGCAACAGCAGCATGCGCCAAATGAGATTTTGGCATCGCCAAGATGCATGATGCGGTTGGAGATGCAAGTTAGGAGAATCATATATGCATGGAAAAATAAGGACAAAGTATTGGTGATGTATAAAGATAGCATATGGCCATTATTGAAGAAATATTCATGAAAGCTACAGCAACGTGATAACATCAATTTGAAGGAGTATTCAACTAAGTGTCAATTATATTGTGCTTCGTTATGGGAGTTGCATAATAACGTTAATAGTTGGAAGAGTGCATGTGGCAAAGTGAATTGCTACATTGGGGATAGTAGTTGATGTTTTGCTTCCTTTGTTGCTTAGAAGAGAAGTTGAAGTCAGTATTGCAAGGCTTGTTAGGTCTTACAAGTTGCAATCAGTTGGCGCGAGTATTTTCTCAAGTTTGAGTATACTTTCAGTTTAGGTCGAGTGGACCTTGGTGTTGGGAATTTTCTCTCTATGTAAGGTAGTAGTGAATGAGGGTATTTGAGATGAAATCCTTGCCTCTTTCATTCAAAGTAAATCTAGTTCGCGTGGAAGATGCTACATAGCATATTAATCCAAAATATGCAATAGAAGACGTTGAGAGTGAAAAGAAGCAAATATAGGAGTTGGTGGCATAGTTGAGTTTGCTTTTGGGAGTTATGCGGAAGTGCGAAGGCATTTGGAAGCGAATGCATGGAGTAACGCAGCAAGAATGAATATGTAAGTCCATCAAGTATATGAGTTAAGAGTAACTCATAGTTAGGAAGAACATGATTTTTTTTCCGCCACATTAAAGCGTAGCAGTTTGAAAGAGCAAGTGATGCTTAAATTGTTGGTTTCAAAGGCGCGTGAAGAGGATATCGCTTTTAAAGTGACGGATGAGAACCCAGGGTATCCTAAGTCATGACCATCCCAAAGTCATGCATTTAAATCAAGGTGTTGCAACAATGCAAGCAAAGAGCAGCAAGGTGCTGGTTCTTTGGCATACAAATTATGCAAGTCCAAGAAGGTAAATTTTGCAATATGATTTGGAGGACAAATCTAGTGAAAGTCCTGAAGTTTGCAAAGTGCAGCAAAGGCTATATATTTTGGTGCATACCAATAGTGATATGGAATCATAGGGTGCATTCCTTAAGGTATGGCATGATTTTGCGTAGGCGCATATGATTGAAAAATTGAGGCCAAGTCTTGTATAAGTCCTGTTATGTTGCGTGGTGCAACTAAAGTCGGAAAGTGAAGGCATAAGACAATGAAAATAATCAGTGTGATCAGTTGGGAAGAATCATTACTTCGTACACTTAGGCACAAATGATTCAAGTGAAATTCAAGCACAATTCAGAGAATTGGCAAGAAGAATTTCCAAGTTTCATTTGGGTATTGATATGCAATTGTAGCTGAAGTGGGAGTGTATGCCAACGTGGCAAAAACAGTAAAAGTCAGTAGGATCAATGGCAAGGCAGTAAGCTAAGTGATGGTATATGGTCCTAGTCAGAAAAAGTCGGCAAGAATGAGGGCCAAGCAAGTTTGCTGAATTCTGAGTGCGGCTCAGAAGTGTACAAGGCCGAATAACAAGTATATTGAGTATACTTGGTTGCGTTCAACGAGGACGTTGAATAGATTAGGTGGGGGAGTTCTATAAGGGGGATGCAAGTGATGCATAATGATTGGGCGTTACAGAGTTGTAGGCCAATTCAGTGTGTAGCCAGGATATCGCGACACTTTGTAGACTGTCAAGTGTTAAGAACGGCATAACCCAGTAGGGCCAACGAAGTTTAATGGTAGCACTACATCGTAAATGCATTTGGCTAAGTAATGAAGTTATTGGCCGACAGAATGAAGCTTTATTAAGTAAAAGGCAAGACAAAGCCAAAGTTGCAAGACGCAACATGCAACATGCGAGGTGGCATGTTGGCATATTGACATGTCCATGGAATTGAGTTGGCCCAATCTCAAGGACGATGCAAGCATGTAGAATAGACTACGGATTATTCTATGCATTAGTTCAAGGCTGGCCAAAGCTTGAATAATTCAAACAAGTTGGTAATGCAAGAGTTGCATTGATGTTGCCAAGCTAATTGGAAAAGTGAAGCATATATTATGCATGAGTAACTAGAGTGAATTAAGGAGATGGACTCGATGTTTGAATCTTATGGAATGTCTGTGCATGAATTTAGAATGATAAACATGCAGGGCCAAAAGAGCTAAACGTTGGCGCAAGACAGAATCCAGTATTATTGCAACAAGCGTGCAATATGGATCAAGTGACGGTTGCAAGTAAGTTACGAGCTTCACAAGCGTGGGAGAAGAGTTCTAACTTATAGATAACAAGTGTTGCATGATTGGCGCGAGTTGGAAGAGAACTAGCCAATTAGCGCAGTTATTGGCGGTTACAGAACTGCTTTATGGGACAGATGGTTGTTCCATGCGTGTGCAACAGTTGTGCACGGTTTGTCTAAGTGAATCTACTGTATAAATAGTCCTAAGGACTGGGGAAAATTAGTAGGCTTAAATAGGAGAGTTAGTCACATGTTTGAGAGAGTTAGGCATTCACCAAGAGGGTGAATGGCCTGTGTTTTTGGTCCATGTGATGGACGAGTTTTGTAATCTTCCTTTAGTGCAATAAAATGGGTTTGTTGCAGTATATTTTTGTGTTCATTATGTTGCTGGTTTGTGTGAGAATTGTTTAAATACATGGCAGAACCTCTTATGCTTATGGGGGCATGAAGAGTTAGAGAGAAAGAATAAAAGACTTCCGTTGTGCAATGTCTTATGAGTGAAGGCAGATGCGTACTTTGATGCAAGTATGCAAGCCTGAATTATTTTGGGTGAAGTTGATTCACTGAACCACAATCATTGCCGATCATGTCCCATGAAAATTTTAGGAGATTAGATGGGCGTTTGACAGCTGGCATGGTTGGCATGCCTTGGTGCGGAGACGTGGCTGGCATGGTTTTCCATTGGCACGGTGGTGCGGCTGGCATGGTTGGCATGCCTTGGCGCGGAGACGTGGATGGCATGGTTTGCCATTGGCACGGTGGTGCGGATGGCATGGTTGGGATGCCTTGGTGCGGAGACGTGGCTGGCATGGTTTGTCATTAGCACAGTGGTGCGGCTGGCATGGTTGGCATGCCTTGGCGCGAAGACGTGGCTGGCATGGTTTGCCATTGGCACGATAGCATGAGAATTAGGGTTTGACACAGATGATGTCGGTCAATGTTAAGGGTTCTGCCGTGGAACATGACACATGTATATATAAAAAAAGGTATCCTTGTAATTCTTACGTAGACATGCTAATTGATTCAGTAAATGTGCTAATGGTCATAGTGATATCATGTCAGATGTACATTTTTACGATTTTAACCCTAAGCTAAAAACCACCATCAACATACCGGTAGGAACGTTGAGGCCAGGGGTGTTGTCAGCGCCAGTAACATCGGGATTATTGCTGATACGTACCTAAGATCCACCATCTTGAAATTAGGAAGATTGAACTGAAAATTGAAAAATTAACTTTGCAACCGAGAGATTAATCTCCCGTTGTGGTCGCCAATTGTTTTGGGGTAAAAACTTATTCTGCTGGAAATGTTAAATTTGGGTGTTCCTCCGAGAAACGAATTCAAACCCTAAACAAATGCACTGCACATGAGTACTTTAGATTTGAGAGATAAATCTGTACAATTCTGGCCTAAACCAAGAAATGGCCGTCACTACACCAAAAATAGCCGATTTGAGACGAATATATACGTTGCAATGAATTTAACCAACGCCCATATCCGTTGGTAATATGGCTGGCGTTGCACAAATTAATTTGTGCAACATATATTAAAGTTGCTCAACCAGTGTAGCAACGTTTTATTTTGCAATTCGAGAAACGGATTCTTAAATTTGTGCAACATTTACATTAATTTAGGCAACATATTACATTAATTTGAGCAACGTTTATATACGTTGGAAAACTATTTACAGGTGAAAAAAACAGACGATAATTCTGGCAGGTTTCGACACCTCCATATACAATTCTAGATTAACTAGAATACCCAATTTTTCATATGAACATATGATAAACCAATAATATTCTCTCGTCCAACATGGATTATATACACATAACTTATAATCTCTATAAAAGATCATAAATAGACATAGCAAATTCTTTATTGAACTTGTACAATTAAAAGAGAGGACTAGTATATCGTAAGACTTGAAGATAATCTTGGAGTTGCAGAGCTGAATTATGACTGATTTAGCATACCAATTTTCTGAACTTGTTGGGATTCAATCTGTTGCAAGATTTAGCCATCCCAAACTTCTATTGCAGTGAAACCTGGAAATAGGAGAATACATATGGTCAAGATATATAAAATACTCAAAACTGATACGAGTTAAAGATTCAGACTTACTCAAGATCACACTTCAGTAGTTTACTTCTTTTTCCAAATTGTACCCAAGATAAGGTAATGATAAAATAAAAACTAAGGGTTAACCATTGACTCAATGTGTGCTATGAACCAAACCCCTGTTGATGTAGACATCACCTGCATACATAAATTTCTGACTACTACTAGGATCTGTCAGTCTTGCCTAACAGACCCCTTGGACATGATCATTGGTACCCATTAACTCATCGTTGGCATGGTGGCTAACTTCCAACGCATAGGACATATGTTAAGAGTCTATACCACCCTCATAATTTCTAATCGAAAATACTCAAGTTAAAACCAGTTATTAGGCACACCTAAACATTTCAAGCATCCAATTATAAATTAAGTTTAGACAAAATCCAAAAAAAAATGTAAGATGTATATTGTACATTTAGGCAAGGTTAGTTGACATCTCCTACCTAATATTAATAGTAGTAGGGAAATCAGGCAACTACACACAAAAAATGTTGAAGTCATAATTTAAGAGTTACCGTACAGGAAGAATTCTCCAAGCATGATAACATATACAAGACGTCCGCGAAATACATGGCTGTCTGACAACAAAGGGGATTCAAAAGCACTGTTGCAAACACCCAAGGCCAGACCCATCATATGCGAAACCGGCAAGCTTTTAGTTGCAACTATATAAACATCATGTACAAGATCACAATGATAACAGCAAAATGTACAAAAATGACATGGGATCAAGGGAAGCAAACTAAACTACCCACGTAACCGTGATATACAATATCATAAGCTAACTTTTAAAGCTTCCAAGCTTGCTGTAAGCGCTGCCGGTTTACTGCAAGAACTTCGTTTCGTACTCTGTGGGGGGAGAAAAACAAAACAAAACAAAATGGGATGAGCGCATGCCCAATAGGGGTTACGAAAATAATATGCCGATAGTAAATCAATCAAAATGTAAATCAAACTAAAGAATTTGAATTTTTGGGTATACTTGAGACAAGTCTCTTAAACATGGAAAAATCTCGCATTTACTACAAAACTGGAGTTTTCATTAAGGCAAGTTAGTCCAAGATACCAAGAGAGTTTTCAAAGAAACAATATTGCAGCCACATTCATGTTGGTAAGAGTAAATCAAGGAAATGTTTTACTGCCCATTGCTTCATTTTTTTCTAAAGCTTGTGTGGGAAATCAATTACCAGCAAATGAAATAGAACGACATCACTATGAAGTTAAAACTGTCAATTCCATTCTAAGAAGAATTTTAGAATTTGTATGAATAATCCAACAACACAGTAGAGATGTTAAGATTTTTATCACAAAAAGTAAAATACTGACCATAATGTAAAGCATGGTGTATAACTGGCTACATAAACCCATTTAGAAAGTGGTCCAGTAAACCAAAACAGAACTTCATTTCCTTTCTTTTGTCACAAGATAGATCCTTTACTTTCGTTTTGAAATAAAATCAACCATCTATTAAGACATGGAACCAATGAAATTTAGCAAAACTGGTACTCAAGTCATGAGTAAAAGAGTCAAATTAATAAATCATCGTCGGATCAAGCCAAAAAATACATTTCTACATATTTTGGTTGGTATGTGTTGATGGTGGATTTTTGTTCAAGGCTAAAATTGTAAAAGCCAAACTTAATACGCTGCCATCCTGCAGAGGATAAAGCTACCTGAGTGATGAATACTTCTTCACTTTACTAATTCACCTAGAATAGAGCATGTGGCAACAATCTCAGTATTCTGTGAATTAAATACACCCAGAGCGGAGCATGTAGCAACAATCCCGATTCTGTGGATTTATAGCATTATTAATTAATGCATGATTAGCCTTGTATTTCCTGTGATGTTCCCGGAGAACTATCATTATTGGTGCGGCATGACGACTGAGTGTTGCTTTTAGCAGAGTAACACGAATCTCCAAGTGTCAATAGTGAGGCATGCACGAAATACCAATACAAGATACATCTCTCGGTGTGTTATATTATCCCAATTGAACATATTTCCTAAGGGAAATATGGACTGCCCATGTCAGTCTCAGCAACGATCACGACAACGCAGGTTGGCCGCATGATTTAACCAGCATAGACAATCCTCAACAGGAGCAAGCTATCACCAATTACCACCAGCGGGCCCGTTTATGCCATGGCCGGTCGGACACATGCTATGCCCCCAAACAGCCACCAAACGCGAGCCCTGAAGAAGGATGGTCGAGCCGGTATGGAGTGGCTTCTATGGGCAAGGCTGACAAAAAAAAGTCTCAAAAAAGTCGCGACCGTCCAACTTCGCAAGCCAAGTTGGACGGTCTGGATCGTCCCACGATTGATCGGTGAAGTATAGGTACGCACATTGGCGGGCCCACTTTTCACCTACATGATCGGCTCTCTCACGACCAAGTCATGGAGCAATAAACATTTTCTCAAAACATGTCTGGCATGATGCTTTAAAAGCCGTGGAAACACTATTAGTATATTAAATTAATCGCGACCATCCAACTTTGCAAGCATGGTTGGATGGCTTATATCACACCTAGGACCATGGAACAAGTACACACATGCTCACCGCCGGCCCAACATGGGCCCCACATAATCGGTCTCCCCAAAGGAGGAGTGCATCTTGCTAAACCGATCGGTTGAAGTTGCACGAGAGTGAACTATACAAACCTTAATTAGGGTTTGCGGCATGTTACGTGTCACTAATCGATCAAGAGCGTCCATCTTCGCAAGATTGGATGGAGGGTGTATATATAGACTTAAAAGGTCTCAAGCATGTCAACATGATCACTGTGGGCTCATCTACACGTATGACCGATCAGCCTAGGCCAACCATGACCGCATGTCCCGAAACGCGCGCCCAAAGTAGGCATGTCGTGTGATTTCCAATTCCTTTGCGGCAACGGATTTCTGTCAAAAACCGATCTCAACCACTCACCTGTGTCGGTCAAATTGAGTGGCCTAGATCGCACCTTCGTAAGAAAAGCTTGCATTGACATGTGCACTGACGGTCCACTTACATGTAGGACTGATCGGTCCCACCAAAATTGGCTTCCATGCTCGAGTTCGATCAAGCCAAAGAGTGATGCTTGTGCACCTCTTTAAAACCCTAAAATTCCACCAACGGTCGCAGATGAGGGTCTTAATACATCTCGTCCGTCCAACTTCGCTAGCTTGATCGGACAACCTAGGTTAAGAGATAGACGATTAGTAAAGCATCCCTATGATCACCACCCGCAACTCTTCCACATGGAGTGATCGGACAGGAGATAGCTCGCCCATGCGGCCTCCAAACGATCACTCGAAGATGGTTGGACGTGATGTTATTTTAAGACGCTTAATCCGTAACTTACTCCGTTAAGCTTTTAAACAGCGATGCTTCATGCATATTGAATGTATTCGATGCATTGCATGCATAGAAAATACACGATATTTTATAAATATCGACTTCTTAAATAACTTAGTTATTTAAACTAGCACCGTATGCTACTTCCTGTGGATCCCACGATCCACACACTCGATACATCAAGAATGTCATAAACTGGGGGATACTTACTGGGGTATTGGTCTGGCGGTTCACAGCGTGTAGCGTGCAACGTGTCATCACAAGAACGTGTCGACATGGACGATTAGTGATTATGGGAGAAGTGGGCAAAGACTAATCGTGTAAAACTAACACGACCCCATTATTCCATCACTCCACTACCTCCACTTCCCACGAGAGACGAGGGTTATGCTCAATAGCTTGTGTAAATAGGTTCTCCTCCCTATTTCCAAAACAGACAGAAATCAGGTGTTGATACAACGTATTCAAACACCCAGAGTTGATTGCTTACATTATTGCAAGCCAGCTCTATATTCTGATACAAGTCATAAACAGCCAACACCTTCAAAATCTCAACACCTTCTTTGCTTCCCTCCCTAAGATCAACCCCATCTCATTCACTTTGTGACCGAAGCAAGTCTGGAACAACCATTTCTTGGTTTAGGCCAGAATTGTACAGGTTGATCTCTCGAATTAGAAAAGCACTCCCGTGCAGTGCATTTGTTTAGGGTTTAGATTTGTTTCTCATCCACACACACACACCCAAATTTACCAAAAACCGCAGAAACAGTTTTCACCCATAAACAATTGGCGACCACAGTGGGAGATTAATCTCTCGGTTGTGAATTCAATCTCTTCAAAATCCAATTCAATCTTATCAATTTAGAAACGGTGGATCTTAGGTATGGATCGGAAACCAATCCCGACGGAACTAATGCCTAAAACGATCTTGGCGTCGATATCCCGATTAGTGGTGTTACTGTGCAGCCTCTCAATACGATCAATGTATCTCGTGGAATTACGTCCTCTACCACCAGCACCAGCGGAGAAAGGGGAGATATTCCTTTGGGCGTGACACCTTCTATTACCAGAGCCAGAGCAGATGCACACCCGGAATCTCTTCGAGTGTAACACCTCCAGCCGTCACCAGAGCAACTGCCGCTCCTCCGTTAGGACGAGGGGCTGGAGGAGACAGAGGAGGACAACCACCTATTAACATGGTGGATTTGATGGAGAGACAAGAAGTCCTCGCAAGGGATCAAACGTACATAGCAACAACTCAGAAAGAGGTACTCACTTTTCTTAAGACATTAACTGATTGATTGCCACAAGAGCCACGACAGCCCCTAAAGCCAAAAAGGAACACATTCAACGCACCCAGAGCAGGTACTTCAGCGGCGCGGGCCTACATGGACCTGATCAAAGAAGCGATAAAATATATACTCGATCTCCTCATCAAGATGACATCAGATCTGAGCGGTCCTGTCATGAAGAATCCTACACCGGGGACTGATCCTCACAACGATCCTCCTCAAGTCAATAGTTTCACTATGAACCAGAGGCCGGCGTCTCAGGAAGCGGATTCTCTAGTGGAAAGTGTATGCGAACTTTTACACCTCTCAAAGAATCAGAGGGCGGAGACGTTTGCTGCAATCAACCAAAGGAAGGTCACAACCGTGTCCTACATGTTACTGCACGCATCAAGGATTCAGAGTTCAAGAGGGCCCTTATCGACACATGAGCGTCTTCGAAATTGATTACTCTAAATACTCTCAGGACAACCAAGGTTCGCTCAGGCAATATCATACGGAATCCTACTACAATGACATACTTCGGGGGAAAGCAAACCAACATGTACGGGTATGTCAAACTGAATTTATCTGTAGGGCCCACGTCCAGTCAAAGGTGAAACTCGAAGTCATAGAAAAAGAGCCAGACTACCACATGATATTGGGGAGACCGTGGCTTCATGACAGTAGGATTGTCCCTTCGACATATCACTAGTCCCTGAAGACTATGCTGGATAAAGAAATCGTTCATATCCCTGCAGCGCTGTCTCCCTATGCACCGATATGTGGAGTGAAATTGTTTGAACCAAGAGAAGCTCCGCAGGAAGGATCGGAAAAATTTCATTGCATCCCACTCCCCACGTGGGCGTCAATTCAGGAGGAGGATTGACTCGCGTCATTGAGGGCTAATCCCCACGATGCATTTTTGCTGACAAGGCATTCTTCTTCATCCGGTGAAGCCGCAACCCACCCTCACGCTAAGAGGGAACGAACTTTTGTGGAAAGCCGTGACCAGAAAAGGAAAACCATATACTGACGCCGCTGATTAGAAATGAGCAGGAGAGACTTTTACCCAGTCTCCCTGTCCGATGGAATGCTACAACAACGACGATCCACAGGAAAAGGTACTGGATGCTCCACGACAGCTGCAAGACGATACCAACTCCACAACTGATGAACTCGAAATCGTTAACATCGGGAATGAGGAATCTCTTAGGCCTATCTCCACCAGCTCAACCTTGTGTACAGATGAATGCACGAAGCTTGTACAACTTCTCAAAGAATATCAGGACATATTCGCTTGGAATTATGAAGAAATGCCGGCCCAGATGAAAAACTGGTCACCCACCATCTACATTTCATATCTGGAGCCAAGCTGATCAAGCAATCTCCGAGGCAATTCAGGCACGAGGAAGAAGAGAAAATCAAGACCGAGATTCAGAATTTGCTTGTTACTGGCTTCATTAAGCTCATCCATCATCCGACCTGGTTGGCTAATGTGGTTCCGGTGAAAATAAAAACGGACAGATCAGGTGCTGCGTGGATTTCAGATAATTGAACAAATGCTGCCCCAAAGACGATATTCCTCTACCTAACATTGACATCTTAGTAAACTCCATCAGCGGAAATGACATGTTCTTCTTCATGGATGGATATAATAGGTACAATCAGATAAGGGTGTACGAGCATAACGCAAGTAAGACAGCTTTTAGAACTCCTCTCGGAAATTTTTATTATACTGTGATGACATTTGGTTTAAAGAATGCCGATGCAACGTATCAACGATCTATGACTGGAAATCTTCCACTGGAGACGATACCTCAAGGGAACAGCCTCAAGAAGATAAAGATGTCTACGCGTCATGTCGAGAAATATCCGGGGGAGTCACTCTATCAGACGATGCATGTCTATCGTGCTATGTTGGAGAATCTACACTTTTGATCATCCTCTGGACTTCGTGAAGCTGTTGAACGCTCATCAACAACAGCATCTACCCTGATATAAAGAACCATGTTTTCCAGTAATTAAGAGCCTCATGATGTTCGTTACTTAGCATACATCTCGTCAACAGGAAATACAACCTTCAGCCTTTCGTAAGCAGTTTCGCTAAAGCAGCAAGAGGAAAGCCACCGAGATACAACATCCTGCGCGTCCAAATTTGCTAACTTCAACTCTAGTACCACACGCACGACTGCACAATGATGAAAAAACGTCCAAGATATTCCATATCTGGATCGACGGTAACTACATCAATGAGAGACGATTTCAGAATTTATCTCCTATAGAAGAAGTAGTTTCGTTACCAAAGGAGTATGACTGGGGACTGCTTAGCACTTCCCATCTCAAATATGGTGAATTTAGAGAGATGCAAGCACACAATCATTATGATTCCAATATGTCCAAAGACGAGGATATACTCAAGTGAGCAGACGTAAAGACGACCTCATGAACCTAGCGCGACAGCATCTATCAAGTCGAAATCTCAGTGGATACTCGTGGGAAAGGGACTGTCTCCCTATTCTCTATTCCATGAAGAAACATCAAGAAAGCCATCGGTTCCAGCTTCTCTCTCTAATAACGAGACGATATCTACCATTGTATGAAGGGTGCCAAGTTCTTGAAAGTTCCCACCATGCCTCTCCCTGCCAGTCTTTTCTGATCACAGCAGCCGCTAAGAACCATTGTTGCTCGTCGATTGATACCATCCAGATCTTCACCATATCAACGACCACTACATACAAAAGGTAATCTAAACTTCTGAATATTTTTACCCATGGAGAAGTAATATGATTACTGGTACGAAGGCTGGATGGAGATACCTTTATATATGGTAGACCCATCGGGCATACAAGATAGATCCACATAGACCACGCTTGGGGACTGAGGCTCAACATGAAATTCCTTCGCCGTCAGTCAAGAACTTCTTCAACACAAGAGAGATGGTAAATCAAGAATCATGTAATTCGCAAGGGGAAACCAAACTAAAGAAGAAGCCGCTTCAACGCTCCCTCCAGAAGAAGCCACTTCAATGCTTCCTCCAGCAGAAGCCGCTTCAATGCCCTCTCTCCAGAAGAAGCCGCTCCAACGATCCCTCCAGCAGAAGCCGCTTAAGTGCTCTCTCTACAGAAGAAGACGTTTCAGCTCTCTCCATAAGCTCTTCAGCGCTCTCTCCAGTAGCCACTTCGACTTTCGCTCCAGAAGCTGCTTCAACGCTCTCCGGGACCCGCTTGCTCCAGAATATTGCTTCAACGCTCTCTCCCTAAGCCGCTTCAACGCCTCAGCGATCCATACATACAAACCATATGCCTAATATACATGGGTACAACCGGAATCATGCTAGGAGAACGCTCACCTGGATGCCTCTTGAACGTGACATGTTCCGAGGACAGGACGACCTATCTCTCCTGGTAACATATAACTTTGTCTCGTAAGTTTTACTTATGTTTGTCACCATCTAATGCCTACCCCACAATAGTGTAACCATTATGTGCTAGGAATGGGACTTAATATTGATGGTGGATTTTTGTTCAAGGCTAAAATTGTAAAAGACAAACTTAATACGCTGACATCCTGCAAAGGATAAAGCTACCTGAGTGATAAATACTTCTTAACTTTACTAATTCACCTAGAATGGAGCATGTGGCAACAATCCCAGTATTCAGTGAAGTAAATACACCTAGAGAGGAGCATGTAGCAACAATCCCGATATTCTGGATCTATAGCATTATTAATTAATGCATGATTAGCCTTGTATTTCCTGTGATGTTCCCGGAGAACTATCATTATTGTTGCGGCATGACGACTGAGTGTTGCTCTTAGCAGAGTAACACGAATCTCCAAGTGTCAATAGTGATACATGCACGAAATACCCATACAGGATACATCTCTCGGTGTGTTATATTAGCCCAATTGAGCATATTTCCTAAGGGAAATATGGACTGCCCATGTCAGTCTCAGCAACGATCACGACAATGCAGGTTGGCCGCATGATTTAACCAGCATAAACAATCCTCAACAGGAGAAATCTATCACCGCAATGACCACCAGCGGGCCCGTTTATGCCATGGCCGGTCGGACACATGCTATGCCCCCAAACAGCCACCAAACGCGAGCCCTGAAGAAGGATGGTCGATCCGGTATGGAGTGGCTTATATGGGCAAGGCTGACAAAAAAAAGTCTCAAAAAAGTCGCGACCATCCAACTTCGCAAGCCAAGTTGGACGGTCTGGATCGTCCCACGATTGATCGGTGAAGTATTGGTACGCACATTGGCGGGCCCACTTTTCACCTACATGATAGGATCTCTCACGACCAAGCCATGAAGCAATAAACGTTTTCTCAAAACATGGATGGAATGATGCTTTAAAAGCCGTGGAAACCCGTGGAAACACCATTAATGTCTTAAATTAAACGCGACCATACAACTTTACAAGCATGGTTGGATGGCTTATATCACACCTAGGACCATGGAACAAGAACACACATGCTCATCGTCGGCCTAACATGGGTCTCACATGATCAGTCTCCCCAAAGGAGGAGTGAATCTTGCTAAACTGATCGGTTGAAGTTGCACGGGCGTGAACTACACAAAACCCTAATTAGGGTTTGCGGTATGTTACATGTGTCGTTAATCGATCACGAGCGTCCATCTTCGCAAGCATGGAAGGAGGGTGTAGATATAGACTTAAAAGGTCCCAAGCATGTCAACATGATCAATATGGGATCATCTACACGTATGACCGATCATCCTAGGCCAACCATGGCCAAACGTCTCGAAACGCGCCCTCAAAGTAGGCATGTCGTGCGGTTTCCAATTCCTTTGCGACAACGAATTTCTGTCAAAAACCGATCTCAACCACTCACATTTGTCGGTCAAATTGAGTGGCCTAGATCACACCTTCGTAAGACGAGCTAGCATGGACATGTGCACTTATGGGCCACCTCCATGCAGGACTGATCGGTCCCACCAAAATTGGTTCCCATGCTCGAGTTCGATCAAGCCAAAGAGTGATACTTGCGCACCTCTTTAAAACCCTAAAATTCCACCAACGGTCGCATATGAGGGTCTTAATCCATATCGTCCGTCCAACTTCGCTATCTTGGTCGGAAAGCCTAGGTTAAGATATACACGACCAGTAAAGCATCCCTATGATCACCGCCCGCCACTCTTACACAAGGAGTGATCGGCCAGGAGATAGATCGCACATGCGGCCTCCAAACGATCATTCGAAGATGGTTGGACATGATGCTATTTTAAGATGCTTAATCCGTGACTTACTCCGTTAAGCTTTAAAACAGCAATGCTTCATGCATATTGAATGTGTTCGATGCATTGCATGCATAGAATATACACGATATTTTATAAATATCGACTTCTTAAATAACTTAGTTATTTAACCTAGCACCGTATGGTACTTATTGTCGGTCCTACGATCCACACACTCGAGACATCAAGCATGTCACAAACTGAGGGATACTTACTGGGGTATTGGTCCTGCGGTTTACAACGTGCAGCGTGCAACGCGCTATCACAAGAACGTTTCAGGAAGACATGTACGGTTAGTGATGACGGGAGAAGTGGGCAAAGACTGATCGTGTGACACTAACATGACCACACTATTCCATCACTCCACTTCCTCCACTTCCCATGAGAGACGAGGGTTATGCTCAATGGATTTTATAAATAGGTTCTCCTCCCTATTTCCAAAACAGACAGAAAGTTGATACAACGTATTCAAACACCTAGAGCTGATTGCTTACATTATTGCAAGCCAGCTCGATATTCTGATACAATTCATAAACATCCAACACCTTCACAATCTCAACACCTTCTTCGCTTCCCTCCCTAAGATCAACTCCATCTCCTTCACTTTGTGACCGAAGCAAGTCTGGAACGGCCATTTCTTGGTTTATGACAGAATTGTACAGATTGATCTCTCGAATCAGAAAAACACTCCTGTGCAATGCATTTGTTTAGGGTTTAGATTTTTTCTCACCCACACACACACCCAAATTTACCAAAAACCACAAATACAGTTTTCACCCATAAACAATATGAAATCTATAAAAACTAAAGTGTATAATGGTCGCAATAGATAAACTTGAGGAGGTAGTTGTTTGAACAAACATAGTGCCGACCCTATAAAACCAATCACCGAGAGAGACCGTCAGTGTTAAGGACTAAAAATCTTTCACGAAATCGAAGAGATGAGTTCATGATCATACCAAATCATATATAATTAGTAGTATAAATATGAAAAGAAAATTCAATTATTCAAGTTCACTCTTGGCAACAAAGACATTAATTTAGTGGGAATTCCCACGTCACACGACTACCACTTCCTAAACAAGTGGAACAACTCTTGTTTTATAGCCACTTCGTCAAGTGGTTGAGGGATAGAAATGTGAACATTAATTCATCGATCTTGTAGGATTGTAAGAGTCGTCTATGATATGAATCCAAACTGTCGTTGCATAAGTGGAGTGTTCTAACAGATGTGAATAGCATGTCTTAAAACTTTACAAAACTATTGGAAGCACTAAAATATGAGACAGTATCAAAACTTTACAAAGGGAAGGACACATACCAAGTTGTTGAAAGAAGCATCTTTCTTCGCGAACTATAGGACCAATTGCCATCCAGCACGATATCATTTGTTTCCAGACTTTTTGTAAATATATGGGTACTCTTTACTCATGCTTTAAACTTAGATCACCCTGTTAGCATTTATGTGTTTTGGGCAACAAATCTCAATTTGGTTAAACTAATTCTTGTTTATACTATCTTAAGCCGGATTAGTCTTAGTCCGCATTAAGGCATGTTTTTGGTAGTAATCATGCATTAAAGATTAGCTTAACGTTAATGCTAGATAAGGTTGGATCTAATCATGGAATTTCCTTTAGATTGACATGTCATATGAGTTGTCCAATGTAGCCATGAGGTGTCCTCCAACTCATGATGGAAAGGTTGGATTGATATGTGGCAAGCATGACTAGGACTCTCTTATAGCCTCACAAGTTTTCCTTAAAAGCAAATCGTTTTTCATCCATCATAAAGTAATGTGAGGAAATAGAAGTTGATAATAAGTCATGAAGGTTTAGGTTTAAGTATATTGAGTGTTTTCTATTTCCTTGTACTACAACCTAACTTTGTATGAATCATTTCTAGTGTTTAAGTTATGTATGGTTTTGTATTCAGTGAGTTGTTGAGTATGCAATACTAGTTTAAAGTATAATTTAAGCATGTAGTTTGCTTATAGGATGTTTAGTACTTAAGTATAAATATTAAGGATCTGAAATTCCAACATTCAACTTCTATTTCACCTAGTTATTACATATTCAGCAGCTAGAGTGATTGTATGATAGACACATTTATGTGTCTATTTTCATCTCTTTTGTGTATTTTGTTAGTACCCATTTGTTCTTATTACGGTGTTTTTATGTTTGTTTAGGTGTTTTTGGAGAAAATACCCTTCTGTGGAAAGAGTTGCTCAAAAAGTGATGATTTACACCCCGGAGAAATGTACCGAAGGCACCCCAGAAATGCACCGGAAGCACCCCAGAAATGTCCCGGAGGAACCCAGAAAAATTACTATTTCCACCCCAAAATTACTATTTCCACCCCAATTGCTAAAGGGACACCCGTACAGGATTAGGGGGAGGACATTTTCTTCTCAAAATTCAAATTCTGTTTTTGGCGGACAGTTTCTTCACACTCTGGTAGATTTTCCAATCAATTTTTGAAGGTGTTATACAGAGATTAAATGGCTGAAACTTTGTGGAAAGTTGTGATATGTCATAACATAGCTGTAATGGGTGTTTTGATCGATCAAATTTGGCTGGAAAACGTGTTTTAATCCACGAGTTGAAAACAAGGTGAAACACGCGTCAACGGGATTTGGAGAAGATTTTTAGCGTGTACTGAACGTGCTTAGCTGACTCAATCAATTATATGGAGCGTGAAGAAGGTTTATAAGGAAAGAAATACAGCTGCATGCGTGTGGAAGATCAAAAAATGAAAATTTTGGTCGTGGAGAATATTTTTAATAAATGAAGATTATTTGGGAGATATGGACGGATTAAATGAGGATTATGAGTATAAATAGATGTATATTGGTACAATGGAGGGCGGTCGAGAATTTGGGGAGGTTTGGAGGCGAGCAGAGAGGCGCAGGAGGAGTTGCAGAGAAGTTACTTGTTGCTGCTGCTGCTGCTGCCATTAACACGCCTGAAGAACACGAAGAACGGACTCGCAGAAGCAGTCGTTTATCAACAGCAACATCGACTGTCGTCTGTGGGTCGTAGCTCTTCAACGACAACAGCACCTCAGCTCTGTCGTTGATTCTGGACGCCTTCTGTGGGTCGCATAGTTCTGTTTTACATCAATTTCTTGTATTTCTCTTCATTGTAAAACACTTTTGAGCATCAATGAAATATTTTGAGAGCATTTTTACTATGATGAGCTAAAACCCAACACTAGGACGACGGAGGAGGCCGTGTTTCATCCATGTGGTAATTTAAATTAATTCTTTATTTACTTTTTGCACCAATTTTAATTGAAATAAGATTTTAAATTAATTACTTGTGATTTCATTTGATGGAGTATGCTTAGTCCTAGGGATTTTTGATATGCCATGCTTAAGAAATACAAGTAATATTTTATAAAATCTATCTTGGCAATAAACTAGAGTTAATATTTGTTTTGTTTTGTTTTGAACTATAATCGCTTAGAATTAAATTCTGAACCACTTGAAAATGAAAAATGGCCGAATCTTTAGTCCCAGTAACTCTCTACCAATTTGTCAATATTTGTATATATATTTTTAAATCTAAAAATCCATTACCTTCACAAGTCCGAGAGTTTGAACCTTTATTACTACAACCACGAAATCTTTAATCATTGTATGGTTGAATTTTTGGACTGTTTTGTAGTTCTTCTTGTATGCGGTGGTTTGGTACTTCATGCTTGATGGTGTGGGGCTGAAAATTCAGGACAACAAGTATTAGAGCGGTTGTATAAGGTTTGTGTATCTCAATCAAGGTATTTTCATATCTGCGGTATTTTTGGACTTCTCAAGATGGCGGTTTTGTTGTAAGAATATGTCTGAATTTTTCTGTTTTGAAAATTGTAACTTGTAATAGTTTGCAGATTCCATTACTCGACTAAGTGTTGCCAAAGTGATACTTTGAGAGTATGTGGGAGTGGTTTTAAGGAGAATTATGTGATTGTGGTGGTTTATTTGATTTATTCAGAAATTGTAAACACGAATCTTGTCCAAAGGTGTTTTGTGTTTATGAAATTTGATGTGAATCAAGTCTCACATGAGTGATAACTTTTCATATGAGAATTTATTCTTAAACTTATTGGGACTCATTATATGTCGTAATTTATGTCTAAAGGTGATTTGTGATGATATAGAGTCTTGTTTATGAGTTTAAGATGTTATTGTTTTGCTTATTAACATGCTATTTACTTGGTGTATGTTATAGATGTATAAAGTGATAGTAAGCATGTGTGTTATGTGAATTTCAGTGGAATAGTGATTACGATTTTCGTCAAGTTTATTCCATGTGTTTGAATCTGAAATTCAATGGGAGTGATGTTTGCAGCTTGGTTATAGCTTGTTTGTCATCATTCTTACATTCTTGTGAGTTTTGTATGCTTATAAAGTAGTCTCTAGTTTGAGATGAAGCATAGTGTTTTTAAAGTAAATGGGAATATAATGTTATGGATTTATCATTATATTTGTTTCCTTACTTTTGTAAGGTGTTATATGCTCATAAAGTGGTATCTGGTAGGAGACATAGTTCTCATTCGATATCATTAATGTACTAAAGTTTTTGGTCTCATTAGAATACGATCATAGATCTTAATTCGAGCAAGACAATGGGGATATCATTAAGGAGGAAAAACGGGTGGGGTAAGAGCATATGTAGTGCTGCTTGTATGGCTTTAAGCTAAGCCAGTAAAGTTACAAGTGCAATTCAGTTGGCATAAGGCTAAGCGAAATGAAGTTTTCAAGTTCAGTTTGGTTTTGGCGTAAAGCTAAGCGAATAATATATTTTTTTGTTTTGAAAAATAAATTTTTTTACTTGGGAATAATTGGCCGTCTAGTTTTTTGATTGTAGAAATGGCTTACGCATCTTTAATATGACATGTAGGTCTCTATATTTGAAGGCTAGCGTACTATTTGCCTCGAGTGTGCGGCTAGCATAAAAATTCTTTTATAAAGTTTTTAAGAAAAATTTTGTTGCTTAAACAAGTGGGAGATGTTAGCATTTATGTGTTTTGCGCAACAAATCTCAATTTGGTTAAACTAATTCTTGTTTATACTATGTTAAGCCTGATTAGTATTAATCCGCATTAAGGCATGTTTTTGGTAGTAATCATGCACTAAAGACTAGCTTAAGGCTAATGCTAGATAAGGTTGAGTCTAAGCATGACATGTCCTTTATCTTGACATGTCATATGAGATGTCCAGTGTATCCATGAGGTGTCCTCCAACTCATGATGGAAAGGTTGGAGGGACATGTGGCATGCATGACTAGGGCTCTCTTCTACTCTCACAAGTTTTCTTTAAAAGCAAATCGTTTTTTTCATCCATCATAAAGTAATGTGAGGAAATAGAAGTTGATAATAAATCATGAAGGTTTAGTTTTTAGTGTCTTGAGTGTTTTCTATTTCCTTGTACTACAACCTAACTTTGTATGAATCATTTCTAGTGTTTTAGTTATGTATGATGTTGTATTCAGTTAGTTGTTGAGTATGCAATACTAGTTTAAAGTATAATTTCAACATGTAATTTGCTTATAGGATGTTTAGTACTTAAACATAAAGATTAAGGAGTTGAAATTCCAACACACCCTTCCTCTTGTCATACCTAAAAAGAATAACATTTTCGTTCTGAATAATGCAAGTGTCATTGTCGACCATGAAATGCTAACGAAAGCGATAAGTGTCTCCCCACATTGTAGTATGTATCGCAGTTGGGGGATCCTATCAGGGAGGCGCTAAACTATTAGCTCCATTCTTTAGCTAAGAAATCTGCATAAACGTTACCTCCCTCTATATGTGAGAAAACCAAAAAAATTTAAGAAAAGCAATTTCTCGAAAGTCGTTGCACATAAACTGTTTAACCTGATTATCCATTTCCCCAACGAATATTTTTGATAGTGGCTTGCTGTAGTGATGTGAAAGAGCCATTATATCTTATTTGTTGAGACACCACCAGACCCTCTTCAGTGGTACACAAGCCTCCCATATTCTTGCAAAATCCACATGATGTTGCTGCCTTGGGATAGCATATTCATAAGCATCTTCTAAAGAAACATCCCGATAGATGTTACGATTTCAGCAAATATTGTGACTCATATAAATGGTCATAGGAACCGAACAAATCAAAGCATTTACGGGGGATTAAGATTCAAGTTGTCTAGATGCCCATTATCTGAAAATCATGTCTAACAAAGAAAACATACATTCTATACATTGATAATTATATTTCTTGGATGCAGTTCATCAAACTTCCAGTTGAATTCAAAATAAATCCAATGATTCCTATGAACTCCTACATACAAAGGATTATGCCTACATTTAATTTACAGGTGAAATAGCAAATACATAACACAATTAATTTGAAACATTTCAACAAAAATTTACCCCGCAACTCGGCTACTGCATAATATGTACTAACCATCACTGAATCCTTGCCTTATTTTGTTCAATTTTTATTCTTCTTTATCTGATAACAAGAAATAAACCACAAACATGTAAATGATGGACTAAACAGCTCGCCTTGGTGGACTAAACTAATAAAAAAAAAATCGGACAAAGGCAAATTCATAGCCTGGTGAGGTTTTATAAGAAAAAGGGGATCTACAACCATGTTTAGCCAACCTGCATTTCCTCCCCTGCTAAAAACTATGGACCCTCAGACAATTTCTACTGACTCAACACCTAAATCCTACAAATTTCTACTGATTCAAAGTAGGAGCACCTTAGTCATACTAGGTCCTGACCATTTGCTTCAAAACTTAACACTGAGAGAAAATTCATTCACTTTTACTTCAACAAACCATTAAATTGAAATAAAAACACACCCAGGCCTTAAAGTTTTATATAATACAAAAAAAAAATCTATACGGAAAGACTCCAAAGTAAAACCCCTAAATCCAAAACACCAAAAAACTACAAAAATACATTCAACTGAAATCTAAATACACCACATGCCTTAAAATTACATAATGTAAAAAAGGAACACCAAAACATATACATGCAGTAAGACTTCAACTTCACAGAATTAGGTCAAACAATAGATCGAAAGATAACCAACAAAATCAAAATTAAACAACACTAGTAGTAGATAACAGTTTGTACCTGATGATAATCAACAAAGCCATCAGCTATTAGATGAATTGATTTTGGTTTTTAGGAACAAAATTGATTTTCTAGGTTTAGGAATTTTTTAAGATATTATAGCAACCACAGTGGACGATCAAACCCATAAATATGGTCCAGAAACGAGACACAATGGGACGGACTAAAGAGTAAAAGTTGGACCAAAACCAAATCCCAGACTATATTGGTTCTGAGACCAAAACCAAAACCAAATATAATTGAGCGAACGTATGATGTACGATTGTCAAGCGGCAAAGTTATAAAGTACGCTTCATGTTAAGCAGTTGTATATTCCTCGTTCCATGATGAGGAGAAGTTATAAAGTACGCTTCGATGGAGCATTGGTAAACTGTACGCCCGATTAGCCGTAAGTTAAATGCACGCCTCATGATAGGCATAAGTATTAGATTTTCCCCAGTGAGACGAAAAATATACATTGGCCCCATTCAGGCGTTAGTATAGTTCACGACTCATTGCAGGCGGTGTTAATTTGCTTATCCTGCTGTATAAAAAGTTCATGTATAGTCTAGGCCAACATGGCAACATCCCTGACCATATACGATTAGATGTCTCGTAAATCTTAGCATTGTATGCACTTCAAACTTAGCACCCTGTAAGAAGGATCTGCAGGGTTTATGTTAATCTAAGCATTATACTGTCTACTTACCTGCTCATTATTGCTTCTAAAACACATTTTTTAGTTCTAGGACACATTACTCCACCAAGTCGAAAAATAAGATACTTTAGAGCTAATTGACCAATAAAAACAACAAACTTCAGAGTATTAATCTTAATTCGTACGCCAACAAAGAAAATTGAAGAAAAAGTAATCTTATTAAGGAACTTGGTGACCAGGTCCGACCTACAACTAGCTGCTATCTCTCACCCTCTATCTTTTAGCTTTCTAATATAGCTACATCATGATCTGCATCTAAGGCGGAAATGACCTGATTCGTCGATGAAGACAAGTAAGAAACAATCATAGCTACTGTAAGATATTTTCTTATTCATTTGTCCCAGTAATTGGATTCTTTGAACTTGTTAAATTAACCATTCATACCTCTCATTGAACGAAATAACAGGGTTAATTTCTTGTTTTTTTTATTGCTTTGTCATGTTTGAGAATAGAAGAACACGTGTGATGTACGTGTGTGATTTTGGGATAGTCTAATATGTTCGCCTGAAATCAGGCGTATGTTTCACCTCCGCGCCACCAGGCGTTAACTATATATCCGTCTGTTATCGGGCGTGAGCTATATGTTCGCCCCATAACAGACGTTCGTTTAATCCACGCCCTATGAAAGACGTTGGTTATATGTACGCCCATTTCAGACGAGCATTATATCCACGCTTCACTAGAAAATCAACGTTATATCCACGCTCGACCAAATATACTCTGGTACCGTAGCGTAGCACCACATACTAAATTCAAATTTGGTCGTTTTTCTTCTTTGATCTTTGGTTTTGATCGCACCATTGCAGTTGCTCTTAGAGAATATATTGAGTTTTCTGGGTTTTGATTACTGAGTGTAAGATTTTGATTTGGTTAGTAAAGATAAAAAGATCTCTGGGTTTCGATTCTGAGAGAAAAACTGGGTTTCATTCGTTTTTGTTTCGGAAGAAAAACTCTCTGAGATGAGAACGAAAATATTTGGTGAAAACAAGAGAGACCGAGGGAATGAATATTTGGTGAACCATATTTAAGATTTTCTAAAAAAGAAAATAATATTAGTAGGAAATACCAATTGGTCCTACAAATAATATATTAGAGACAGTCTAGTCCAATTGAACTAGTCAATTGCCCGTTTGGTCTTATTTGGTAATATAAATTATAGTTTGGTCCTAGAAAATATCATTTAGCCCTAGGATTTTGTCCACCCACACGGAATATTCTTTTTCTGTTACCAAAACACCTCTGCACGTGCAAAAAAATTATCGTTTGGTCTTAATTTTATTATTTGGTCCTTTTACCGACATATATAAACAAGAAATAGCAAGAATCAGTTTCAGAAAATTTTCTCTTTCCTACTCTGATCTGTCGATTTTCTTCTTTTGCTGCATTTTTTTCTTCTTATAGGGTTTACGAAATCTTCCTCGATTTCGTTTTTGATACCAAGATCGAGTCGATTTACATCAGATTAACTTGGTTATGAAGGTTGATTTGATTACATAGTGAATTTGATTACGGAGTTCGATTTGGAGTTAATTCGAGGCTTTTTGGAGATTTGATTCGAGAATTTTTGAAGATTGATTGAGGATTTTTGAAGATTGATTCGGTTGGAGTTGATTTTTTGGAATTACAGATTCGTAGATCGGTGTTTTTTTGGATTTTGATTTGTATTCTTCTTATTGCTGGTGAGTTTTCACGCTAATCATTTCCTTGAATTATAGATCAGCTAAGTTTTTCTTTGATTAAAATGAATGAAGTGGTTCTGTAAGGCTTCATTTGTTAGAATGAACTCTTTATTTTGTTAAGGAAGAAGCTATTAATAGGTTACGGCTTCATTCCAAGAATGAACTCTTCTTTTATCATAGAATAAGTATTGTTGGTGATTTTTTTTATCTTTTTTAGGATGTTAATGAATGAAGTCATTATGTTAAGGCTTCATTTCTTGAAATGAACTCTTTATTTTGTTAAGGAAGAAGCTATTAGTGTTGTTCTGTTATGGATTCACTCCGAGAATGAACTCTTCTTTTGTCATGGAAGAAGTACTGTTAGTGCTTTGTTTATCTGTTAGGATGTTAACGAATGAAATCATTCTGTTTAGGCTTCATTCCGAAAATGAACTCTTTATTTTGTTAAGGAAGAAGTATTGTTGTTGCTTTGTTTATCTGTTAGGATGTTAATAAATGAAGGCATTCTGTTAAGGCTTCATTCGTGGAATGAACTCTTTATTTTTTTAAGGAAAAAGTAGTGTTGATGCTTTGTTTATCTGTTAGAATGTTATTGAATGAAGCTATCTTGTTTCAGCTTCATTCCAATAATGAACTATTTTTGTGTTTGTGTTCATTTTTCAGGTTCAGTATGGCCCTCTCCAATTATTATGTTGTTGTGTACTACAAAGGATATGGTATTCCGTTGAAAGTTTCTTTAGATACTATGATTCGTGACTTTAAAATCTCTGTGTCATTATTGGAGAAACTTGACTCCTCGGAGAATAAGATTTATTAGTGGCAAAGGTTGTGATAAAACTCTCATCAATTGTGATTATTCTCTTCAGGGTCTAATTGATGTTAGTTGTTCAAGGAATTTTTCAAGTTTTGATATGTTTGTTGAGGAGGCTTGTAATGGTGTTTCTTCTAGCTATTCTTCTGGTATTTCAACGTAGTCGCTCAGTGACGATGAATCATATACTAGGTTCACTGAGACTTCAAAAATCAAATACCTGAAGGAAGGTCATGAGAAATTGAAACCTCTTTTATCTGAAGGTTGAGAGGATATTTTTAAAGGTGTTGGTCAAGTTTTTCATGGTGGTGTTGATGAGGTTCCCTTATCTATCAACAAATATTGCATTAAGTCTGGTTATACTGTTGCAAAGGTTAAGAATGACAGACTTCGGTTTACAGGCAGGTGCGGTAGGGATACAAAATGTCCTTGGTATCTGCATTGTATTCCAATCGATATCGCTAAAAGTGTCTTTGCTATCAAGGAATTCAATGGGGAGCATAAATGTGGTGGTGCTTATAAGCTGAAGGACCCCCCTGTGAATAAGAAATTGATTAAACATCTATTCAAGGAGCAAATATAGTCAAATCCGTCGAGAAAGACTAATGATATGGTTGCTCAGGTGAAGAGTTGTTACGATATTGACATACAATACCATCATGCTTATAAAGGGAAGGAATCATCTAAGGCAGATATATATGGCGATGATGTAAAAACTTTTACATATCTTGTTTGGTATGTTGAAGCAATAAAAGCTACCAATACTGGCAGTTATATTAAGTTTGAGTATGATAAATAGACTAAACGTTTTTAGAGGATTTTCATATGTTTTGTTGCCTGTATGGAAGGATACCAGTTCATGCGCCCTATGTTTTACTGTGATGCAACATTTCTCATTGGGAGATTCAAGGGAACAATGATGGCTGTCACTGGTGTGAATGGAAGCCAAGATAAATTTCCTTTCTTTTCTGTGTAACTCATATTAGTTTGTTGTTTGATTTTTAAGAGCAATGTGAACGAATGAAGTTTCTATATTAAGTCTTTCACTTTTTAGGATAAACTCATTTTATGTTAAAGAATAAGTATTTCCTATCAGTTACTTTGTTATTTTGTTAAGAAGAAGGTCTTCATTTTAAGAATGAACCCTTTTTTTGTTAAGTTTTTAGTTGTTCATAAGTGGGAATGAACTCCTGCTGCTTTGTGTTATCTTTTACTTTTGTCAAGGTCTTGATTTTTAAGATGTATTCATGTTGTTTGTTTATCTGTTACTTTTTTATTTTGTTAAGAAGAAGGTCTTCATTTCTGGAATAAAACCTTCATTTTTTTGTTTAAGTTTTTCTATGCATTGATTTCTTAATAAACTGACACTTTTAGTTTTTTTTGTGTTCTTTTCATTCTGTTGGATTTTTTCCTTTTGCGTATGCTTTAGTTCCTGGAGAAGACATTGAAGGGTGGGAGTGGTTCATGGAAAACTTGTTTGTCGACTCTCGTTCTATCACCTTTATCACTGATCATCATGAAGGTCTAAAATAAAGTGTTCCCAAGTATTTTCCCAAATCTTATCATAGTTAGTGTTTCTATCATTTGAAGAATAACCTCCCCATCAAGAAATCACATGAAAAGTATAAACAAGTTTTGTATTTGCTCCATAAAGCTGCATACTGCTACAGCGTTTCCAAATATGAGTCTGCTTTGAATGAGATGTGCATCATAGGATGTGGTTGGGTTGTCAATTACCTTAGAAATATCGATCCAAAGCAATGGGAAAATGCTTTTTCATAGGATGTAGGTATGGGACACACTCATCAATAACTGGATTTATAGTGAAAGGGATCTTCCTCCAGCTGCTCTTCCGTTGATGAGATTAGGATAAAGATTATGAGGATGAGTGCAGAAAGGCGTGAGCTCGGTAGAAATTATCATGATAGTTTGACTCCCATATATAAAGCTTCACTCAATTCACATGTCGATATAGGTCGTACATGGAATGTTACCGAGTCAGGAAATGGTATATATAAGGTTCACTCTCCCAGCTCTCATGTTGTTGATCTGAGGCAGATGACGTGCACTTTCCAAAGATGGAAAGTGTTTGGTTTCCCCCGTGCTCACGCCACTGCTGCTATTACTATGAATGGTACTGATATGTTGAGGTTTATTCAGCCTTACTTTGGTTCGAACAATTTTCGCAATTCTTATGCTCCTGCAATTCGAACCATTCCCAACTACGATAGGCCAGAAGCGTATGAACCTGAAGAGAAAGTCCTTCCTGGTATTCCAAGGACACCTCCAGGGAGACCACCAAATAAGCATATTCGCAGTGCCTATGAGAAGGAGAGGAGGCCTATGGAGTGCTCAAATTGCAGGAAATTAGGAACCACAACAAAGATACTTGTCGTGTATTAATGTTGCAGTAGTATGCCTGAATTTTTATTTCTAGTTTATATTATTTTATGTTTTATGAACTTCTAATACTTTTGATTATGTACTGGTTGTAGTTTTTTTTTTTTTTAAAACTTTTGATAGCACTTCATTTTCTGTAATGAACTCCTCTTTTTTTTTTTTTTTT